>NC_092146.1:2961575-3561575 GCF_043159975.1 Macaca nemestrina | reverse complement strand
CTCAAATATGTAGACTTAGAAAACAACGTTTCCAGCCATATCACGAGGTCAAGAGATTGAGACCATCCTGGCCAAAATGAGGAAACCCCATCTCTACTAAAAATACAAAAATTATCTGGACGTGGTGGCGCACACCTGTAGTCCCAGTTACTCAGGCGGCTGAGGCAGAACCACTTGAACTCGGGAAGCGGAGGTTGCAGTGGGCCAAGATCGCGCCAGTGCACTCCAGCCTGGCACCAGAGCAAGACTCTATCTCAAAAATCAAAACAAAAACAAACAAATAAAAATGATGTCTCCAAGAGATGCATCCACTCTCCCCAAAGAAGAGGTTCTGCATGAACTCCTTTGCATAGAGAAATGAGTGGTCATCCAGAAACTAGAAGGATGTGGCCTGGAGTGGAGAGACCTCTTGCCTTCCAAGTTCCGTAGAAGAAAGCTGGTTAAGCCCTGCCAACCACAGACCAAACCCACTGGCTTGGCTTGGCTGCTCTGCCATAAATAATATGGCACTGGAACCACTGGTTGGCCCATAAGCCAATCAATCATGACAGAAGAGTGGGGCTACAGGCTCAGGGGCTGGGGCAGAAAAGGGAACAAGGGACTCCACATGCACAGGTAGTTATCTGTCTGTACATCTGCTACCCAACATCTATTCACCTATCCATCACCCATCATTTAGTCCTATATTAATATCTATTATCTACCACCTATCCATCTCAACATATACCTACTATCATATCCATCTGTCATCTCTCTGTTGGTCGTCTATCACAGTGATTCACTAGTGGAGATAACTTTGCCCTCCCTCCTGGAAGGGATATTGGTGACATCTGGAGACATTCCTGGCTTTCAGAACTGGGGTTGCTGCTTCTGTCCCCTGGTTGGGGGAGCCCAGGGATGCTGTCCAACACCCTACTTTGTGCAGGATGGCCCCACCACAGAGACTCATCCAGCTGTAAATGTGAGGCACTTCCACTGAAAATCCTTGCTTTACACGTTCATCAAGAAAAAGTCCAATACCTGAAACTGCCAGTAAGAGGTGGAGGCAGGTGGGCACCTTTAGCAAATCCCATCCATTCTGTACTGACTTGATGCAAGTCCAGTCAGCATTGCAACGGGGCCACCCAGAACAACAGCACAGTAGGAAGCCCCATTCAAAAGGACCAGCAGCCAGGCCTCAGCCATGCTAAGGCACGTTGTCTCCCCAGGATGATGATGATTTTAAACTGAATACAGATTCTCCCTCATGGCAGGTAGCAAAATGTATCTGTAGGCTGGGCGCAGGCACATTACTCAACACCCTACAGTGCACATAGCATGCCCCACCACAGAGAATCACCCAGCCCCAGATGTCAGCAGTGCTCAGGCTGAGAAACCCTTTTCTGGATCCAAATGTCAGAAATTCCTGTATGCATCAAGACTGAAGGGTCATGGTCTTTGGGAGGAGCACAAAACTTCCTCTCTGGGAAACTGACTTTGTTGCATTTCTTCTGCACCTTGGACACTGAGTTACTTGGCTCTTGTGAGAGTCTGAGATGGCCTTGGGAAATGGAATTATCACTGAACAGAATGTGGTCCTTCGTGTGCCCTATACAAATTCCCTGGTGTCTTTTCAAACTTACTACCTGCAGCTATTCAAAAACCACATGCTGATAACGCCATTTGCAAACCCACCATGTTGTTCAACTGGAACTCTGAACTCCAAACAGTCACTGTTCAACTTGATTCTTGTCATAAGCAGCACTCCATGCAACTTCCAGAAATGCAAGCAAAACCTACTCCATGTTTTTCCATAACATGAGAGCTCTATTTGCAATGTCATCAATCTATCAATCACATATCCATCTCAATATGTATCTCAATAGCCATCATCTGTAGCTATCTGTCTGTATTAATATGTATTATCTATCACCTATCTTAATATCTATCTTAATATTAGCTACCCATCATCTATTCACCTATCAATCACCTATCATTTAGACCTATGTTAATATCTATTACTTATCACCTATCCATCTCAACACATACCTACCTATCATCTCTCTATTTGTTGATTATCTGTCTATCACAGTGGTTCACCAGTGGAGATAACTTTGCCCTTCCTACCCCAAGGAATACCTGGTGATGTCTGGAGAGATTTCTAGTTTTTGTAACTGGGATTGTTGCCCTGGTATATGCTGAGTGGAGCCCAAGGACACTGTCCAACACCCTACAGTGTGCAGGGAGTCCCCACCACAGAAACTCATCCAGCCGTAATTGTGAAGCACCTCCACTGAAAGTCCTTGTTTTATACTTTCATCAAGAAATCTGAGACCTAAAACTGTCAGTAGGGAAGCAGATGTTAAACAAGGCAACATACATTTAGAAGAGAAGCTGCACAGCTGGAAGGATGAAATTAATTCCTCACAGAGGATCTAGGATTCTCCTCTAAGACATGCTCCTCATCATGCAACAATGGACACCCTCCAGCATCTTATCCACAGGGATATGCTGGACACCCTTGAGCGTCTTATCCACGGAGCTAGCCAGATCAAGAATTCTCTCTCGTGTTACGTATAGGGAATGTCAAGTGCCTGGATACCCTGGATCAACTTTAATGCACTTCTTAAAGCCACTTGGTCTCTCAAGCATTCATGCACAGAAAAAGCAAAATGCTATAGCGGGTTATCATAATACTGCAGGGCACTGAAAAATCAATTCTCAGCAAGTCACTAAGGAGGTCTCATGGGCTAAGTTACGTCACCCTCTCCAAGTGCATATTGGTTTTTGGATTCTTTTTTTGAGACAAGGTCTCACTCTGTCGCCCAGGCTGCAGTACAGTGGCACAATCACGGCTCACTGCAACCTCCACCTCCCAGGCTCAGGTGATCCTTGCACTTCAGCCTCCCAAGTAGCTGAGACTATAGGCACCCACCACCACACTCAGCTAATTTTTGTACTTTTTGTAGAGACAGGGTCTGGCCATGTTGCCCAGGCTGGTCTCAAACCCCTGAGCACAAGGAATCCTTCCACCTTGGCTTCCTAACATGCTGACATTATAGGTGTGAGTCAACGTGCCCAAGTGGCAAACATGTTTTCTGTAAATTTTGGAAAAAGTCACCTGTAAATTGCTATCACTGTTAAAAGTCACCTGTAAATTGCTATCACTGTTAAAAGTCACCTATAAATTGCTATCACCCTTAAGTCTTTAAAGGCTCATTGTTGACAATCATTTCCCTAGATCCAAAACATTAACAAGAGCTGCAGACTTCAGAGCCTGCCTTGTTTTCTGCACTATTTCAAAACTGAATAATTTTATTTATTTTTCTCTGGTGTTTTTTGTTTGTTTGTTTTGTTTTGTTTTTAAGATGAAGTCTCACTCTGTCACCCAAGCTGGAGTGCAGTGGTGCAATGTTGGCTCACTGCAACCTCTGCCTCCCAAGCTCAAGAGATTCTAGTGCCTCAGTCTCCCAAGTAGTTGAGATCACCGGCGTGCACAACCATGCCCAGCAAATTTTTCTATTTTTAGCAGAGGCAGGGTTTTGCCATGTTGGCCAGGCTAAAATTTCTTTTTAATATTTTTCTTAAGAGATGAGATTTCACTATGTTGCCCAGGCTGGTTTGGAACTCCTGATCTCAAGCAATCCTCCTGCCTTGGCCTCCAAAAATGCAGGGATTACAGGTGTTAGCCACTCAGCTCAGTCCCAAATCAGAGAATTGTGAAATGAGCTCCTGCCATGTTTTCCCAAAACACTGGATATAATCCTCCCAAGAATAATATTGCAAGTGGCCTTAAATTCCATGCAGACTTTAAATGATGAGGAAGAATTCATGCTTTTCGGCAACACCACCAGGCAGACTAAACATACAAATAACAGCTCACTTTCGACTGTAACCAGTAGTTGGAGGAGCTGTACTGGCAAAGGACAACCCACAAAGCATCCAAACTGTCCTCTCAGAAAGCTATCATGATGCAGACAAATTTCACTCCTTAAGAAACAAAAATAGACTAGGTACAATGGCTCACATCCGTAATTTCAGCATGGGAAGCCAAGGTGGGAAGATCATTTGAGCCCAGGAGTTTGAAACTAGCCTGGGCAGCAAAGTGAGACCTGGTTCCTACAAAAAATTTTAAAAAGAGGCAGGTATGGTGGTACACACCTGTAATCCCAGCACACTGAGAGGCCAAGGCAAGTGGACTGCTTGAAGCCAAAAGTTCAAGCCCAGCCTGGGCAGTACAGCAAGATTCTGTTTATTAAAAAAACAAAAACATTATCTTCACCAAAGAGGTTGTGAAAAATACTTTTTTTTTTCATTAAAAATAACTAAAAACATTAGCACAGTGTAGTGGTGCATGCCAGTAGTCCCAGCTACTCTGGAGACTGAAACACAAGGACGGCTTGAGCCTGGGAGATTAGGAGCTGCAGTAAGCGCTGATTGCTCCACTGAAGTCCAGCCTGAGCCACACAGCAAGATCTTGTCTCTAAATTAAAAATATATATATATACTTTTTTATATAAAAAGATAAAAATAAACCAAATAAATAACTTTGGATAGAATATCTAAAGTCTCTAGGGCTTAAATGAGACTTAAGGAACATAAACGACTTTGTTCCTTAAAATTGAAAATGGGCAGGCTCAGTGCAGTGGCTTATGCCTGTAATCCCAGCACACTAAGGAGGCCAAGGTGGGTGGATAATTTGAAGTCAGGAGTTCAAGATCGGCCTGGCCAACGTGGCAAAACCCCATCTCTACTAAAAGTACAAAAATTAGCTAGGCATGATGACACGCACCTGGAGTCCCACCTACTCTACTAAGGACGCTGAGGTAGGAGAATCATTTGAACTCAGGAGGCAGAGGTTGCAGTGAACCGAGATTGCACCACTGCACTCCAGCCTGGGTGACAAAGTGAGACTCCGTCTCAAAAAAAGAAATCGGGGAACATCACAATCATAATCCACGTCCCTGCAGGAATCCACCTTATCTGCTAAGGAAAACAGCTGTGAGCTATCCTGGCTTGAAGAAAGGAGAACTATCTAACTAAAGCTCTGTTCTGCAAGCTCCTCCCTATTTTTTAACTTGCAGGAGCTCAAGAATGCTATTTCAGGGAATTGTCTCACTTGCGCACTCCAACCACCCCCATGTCTATGCAATTCTTCTGTAGGCTTTTAGATTTTAAAACACCTGGGAGCCCATCCTGCAGGCTGCTCTCCTGCTCCAGAAAGTACAATGGGTGTGCATGAGTTCCTCAGGACTATCATTAACAAAGTTTCACAAACTGGGGAGTGGGGTGGCAGACAACAGATGTGTATTCTCAGTTCAGGTACAGTGGCTGACACCTACAGACCCGGCACTTTGGGAGGCTGAGGCCAGAGGATTGCTTCAGGCCAAGAGTTTGAGACCAGCCTGGGCAACAGAGCAAGACCTCATCCCTCAAAAGTTTTTAAAAATTAGCCAGGCATGGCGGCATACATCTATGGTCTCAGCTATTTGGGAGGCTGAGGTAGAAGACCCCACTTGAGCTCAGGAGGTAGAGGCTGCAGTGAGCCTGGGCAACAGAGTGAGACCCTGTCTCAAAAGAAAGAAAAGAAAGAAAAGGAGGAAGGGGAAAGGAGGAGGAAAGGGAAGGGAGAGGGTGAGGGAAAAGGAAGGGGAGGGAGAAAGGGAGAAGGGGAGGGGAGGGGGGAGGGGGGAAAGGGAGGGAGAGGGAGGGGGAGGGGGAGGGAGAGGGAGAGGGGGAGGGGTGAGGGAGAGGGAGAGGTGTGAGGGAGAGGGAGAGGGGGAGGGGTGAGGGAGAGGGAGAGGGGGAGGGGGAGGGGGAGGGGGAGGTGGAGGGGTGAGGGAGAGGGAGAGGGGGAGGGGCGAGGGGGAGGGGGAGGGGGAGGGGAGGGGAGGGGGAGGGGGAGGGGAGGGGGAGGGGAGGGGGAGGAGATGGGGGAAGGGAGGGGAGGGGGAGGGAGGAGAGAATACAAAAGAGAAAGAAAGAATAGTGAGAGCCCAACTCTACTAAATATACAAAAGTAACTCGAGTGTGGTGGTACACACCTATAGTCCCAGCTACTCCGGGAGGATGAGGCAGGAGAATTGCTTCAACCCAGGAGGCAGAGGCTGCAGTAGATCACACCATTGCACAATCTGGGCAACAGGGCTAGACTCTGTCTCAAAAAACAAACAAACAAAAAAAGCAGGAAAAGGAAGAAAGAAATGTATTCTCTCATGACTTTAGCACCCCAAATCCAAAGTTCAGCATGATGGTGTTGGTGGGGTTGGTTCTTCTGCAGGCTCTGATGGAGAATCTGCCCCTGGCCTCTCTCCCAGGTACTGGGAGTAGCTGGCAATCCTTGGAGTCCCCTGGCTTGGAGATGCACCATTCCTCCAACCTCTAACTATCCTCATAAGGTGTCCTTCTCTCGGTGTTCGGCCGTCTTTGTGTCTGCGTCTCCTTCCTTTTCTTTTAAGGACACCAGTCACAAAAAGTTAAAAGCACACCGTACAGCAGCATGAGCCCAACCTACTTGCATTTCATTTTTCGTTTTGTTTTTACAAACAGCGTCTTGAGTGCAGTGGTGCCATCACAGCTCCATGCAGCCTCAAGCTCCTGGCCTTAAGCAATCCTCTTGCCTCACCCTTCCTAGTAGCTGGGAGCACAGGTGTGCACCCAACACCTGACTAACTGTTTAATTTTCTGTAGAAACTGAGTCTTGCTATGTTGCCCATGCTGGTCTCAAGTGAGACCTGGGCTCAAGTGATCCTTCCCCCTCAGCCTCCCAAAGTGCTACAATTACAGGCGTGAGCCATTGTGCCTGCCCAACTGCATTTTAATTACATCTGCAAAGACCCTTTTTGCAAACAGCATTCCAATTTCATTCACAGGAGCCAGGGTGAGGATTTCAACATATCTTTTCAGGAGACACAATTTGACCTTCAACAGGAAGGAATTCCCGGAATTGGAGCCCCTCACTCAAGATTTCACGCATACCCCACAGTACCATGCTTAGGACACCTGCAAGCCACAGAAAGATGCAATGAAGCAAACAAGAAAGGGAAGGGTCCCACCTGCAAGCCCAGCCTTTGAAAGAACTGTGGTTTTGTTTGTTTGTTCGGTTGGTTGGTTGGTCTTTTTTTTTTAGACAGAGCCTTGCTCTGTTGCCCCAGCTGGAGTGCAGTGGCGAGATCTTGGCTCACTGTAACCTCTGCCTCCCAGGTTCAAGCAATTCTCCTGCCTCAGCCTCCTGAGTACTGGGATTACAGGTGCATGCCACCACACTGGGCTAATTTTTGCATTTATAGTAAAGACAGGGTTTTGCCGTCTTGGCCAGGCTGGTCTGGAACTCCTGACCTCAGGTGATCCACCTCCCTTGGCCTCCCAAAGTGCTGGGATTACGGGTATGAGCCACTGCACCCATCCTCTGCATATGATATTGTTTGGAGCTCAGGCCACCTTGGGTCTAGAGAAGGCAGGTGTACTTGTTCCACTACACATAAGGTGCTTCAAGAACATCATAGGAGGCACCCTGTGTCCCGGGGACAGCAAGTAAGTGAGGGAAAACAAGTGTGTTTCTTAGGTGGGGGAAGTGAAGCACGATAATAAAGACAAAGAAGGAGGTCTGTCAAGGAGGGATGGTCTAGGAGAAGCCCCATAGTGAGCGTGTAAACAGCACCTTCTACCTTCCCCTGCAGGGAGGTGCTGGCAGAAAGCCAGTCCATGAGGATATTGGTAGGAGGATGCCACATTATTGGGGCTTTATATGGGATACTTCAGGAGTTCCCTGAGAATGACCAGAGAGAGGCAGGTCATTGCAAAGGTACCTGGGAGGACTAGTGAGGCTATAAAGTGAGGAATGTCTTCAAGGGGAGCAAGGCTGGGAGAGAAAGATCAGGTAGGAGGGACGCCAGTACAGAAAATCAGGGCAGAGAGACGGGACCCAGATAAAGCAGAAGATGGATAGGTGGACAGGAGAGGCGTGGTAATAAGACGGCAGAGGGAAGACTTGGGGAATTGGATGGAAGGCACCCATGGAGGGAAAGGAGAGACACGCAGGACATCCTTGTCTAAGACACCTGGCTGGAAACGGAATTACCCTGCTGGAATGGTCTGAATATCTTGTGTCCTCCCAAATCCCTATGTTGGATCCTCACCGCCACGGTGATGGTGTTAGATGGTGGGTCCTTTGGGAGGTCATGAGGGTGGAGTCTCATGAATGGGACGAGTGCCCTTATAAAAGGGACCCCAGAGAGATCCCTCGCCCCTTCCACCATATGAGGACACAGCAAAAAGGCACCATCTATGAACCAGGGAGCAGGTCCTCACCAGACACTGAATCTGCCATGTCTTGATCTTGGACTTTCCAGCCTCCAGAACCATGAAGCAAATGTCTGTTATTTGTAAATTACCGAGTCTAAGATCCTTTGTTATAGCAGCCCGAATGGACTCACACACCTACCCTAGGACATAAGACTGTTGTGTACCATCAGCTGGAAGGGTGTGGGCTGCATCTAAATGGGATATTTCTCATCCACAGTCAACCAGAAACCCACGAAACCTGAAGCCCAGCCCCGTCCAAAAGACTGTGGTCCCTTAAAAATCAACTTAACCAGTTCTCCAGAGAGCTATAGAAGCAGAACCCAAGGAGGTGAGGAGACAAAGATTCTTGCATCCTTTTCCAGGCAGAGATACTTGGCTCACCCAGGAGAGGAGCTAGGGGCCTTGGGCATGGACTTCTGAACACTGAGCATTTCTTTTTGGACCTGGTCAGCCATGGAGGTCAGGAGCCCTGGAGGTTTTCCAGCTCCGAGATCAGAGGCTGATAAGACCTGACAGGTGGAGACTGCTGTGGCCTGAGGCTTTGCACGCAGGCCACGGTCTCGGCCCACCCTGCTTCTTACAAGAAGAGACACACAGGGGCCTAGGGAGGGTGTGTGGGGAGAGGCCTCAGGAGGGGACTCACAGCCTGATGAGAAACGGGTGACTGACTTCCTTCAGGACAGACTTCTCATTGTGCACGTGCTGCTCCTGCTTCAGGCGGATGACATCGGGAATGCTCATCACCTTGAGAGCGAAGAAATGCTTGGCTGTCTTCTCCTTCACCAGGTGCACCCGCCCGAACGTCCCAGTGCCTAGAGAAAGAAGAAACTGACAGAGGCCATTAAGTCTCCTGACAAAGGGAGAAACCACCGCAGCCACGCAATCAGCGGGGGGCTGCACCAGGACAGCAAACACAGACCCCAAGCGAAACTTTCAGAGACTGAGTGTCACGGCACACGTGGGCTGATGGCATTTAGTGAGAGGCGCTCACCTGGAATTTTCCACTGAATACAGAAATTGCAGAGAGAGAAAGAGGGAGAGAGAGGGAGACAGAGAGAGCCATCTGCCTCTGAACGGTTCTTCAATTTGGGGACAAACTGGCCATAGAATCTGCAGATCAGTCTTTGCAGACAGCACACCCACACGCCCCACACACCCACATGGAGAAGCATTAGAGTAAGAGTAAACGGATTTGTGCAACATGCCTTTTTCTCTTCAGGCTCTCTGGTTTCATCAGAAATCCAGACAGGGTGTAAAACACACAGCCCTCCTCAACACGGCTGTTTCCTTAACGCACACGAAGGCTTGCTCAAAGCACGGAGTCCATATTCTACAATCTGCTGTGGATTGGGATGAAGTGCTGTAGGTGCCCACAAACAGAAAACAACAACAACAACGGCAACCACTACAAATACCAGAGAAAACCAACAGCTCTACAGTATTCTGCTGGGACAGTTTCAATCCAAACACTCTCTTCTCCTCCTTCCCCTCCTCTACCTCTTCCTTCTCTTTTTTCTCTTCCTCAATCTTCTCCTCCTTCTCTTTCACCTCCTCCTCCTCTTCTATTTCCTTTTCTTTTCTACTTCTTCCTCCTTTTCCATCTCCTCCTCCTCACCGTCCTCCTCTCACTGGGGTGCATCTAAATGAAGAAATCTAATAAACAATGAGATATAAAAGAAACTCAGAATCTCTAAACAAGCTATGCTTATTCCTCCTCCTTCTATCTCCTCCTCCTTCTCCTCTTCTTCCTCTTCATCCTCCTCTTCTTCCTGTAACACACTGATCCTACAAGGTGTGCATATATGTTCACGCGCATATTGAAATATTCTCCACGTAGCATAAATGTTCTTGGGTTGGGAACAAACGAGTTTACTCTGTCGCCCAAGCTGGAGTGCAGTGGCGCCATCACAGCTCACTGCAGCCTCCACCTCCTGGGCTCAAGCAATCTTCCTGCCTCAGCCTACCCGGTTAATTTTTGTACTTTTTGTAGAAGGGGATCACACTACGTTACTCAGGCTAGCCTTGAACTCCTGGGCTCAAGCGATCCTCCTGCCTCAGCCTCCCAAAGTCCTGAGACTACAGGCATGAGCCACTGCGACTGATGCAGGATTTCTAGTGTATCACTAAATTGCCTTTGATCTACCTTGATCCCAGCGTTAGCAGCCCCTTACTGACATGCAAGTCATTTCCTCAGCAATATTTTTAAACAACCCATTCACAGCTTCAGACAGAGATGAGCAACTAAAACAAAACTGCCCTCCCATATTATGTGATCACATTCACCCCAGACAGCAGAGCAGGCTTCTCAGAAACTGACATTCAGAGAAAGGACGGTTTGGAAGTATATCCTTCTGAGGAACCAGCATCTGTTGACGAGCAAAGCTCACTAATCAATATTAATCCATTTACCTATCCATTCATTTGCTGATACTCCTGTGCCTGCTTTATGCTAGATTGCAAAACTCAAGAGAACCAGGATCTTCCAGACACCTGCACTGCTATGTTTATGGCAGCACTATGCACAACAGCCAAGACATGGAAACCACCTCAGTGTCCGTCCAAGGGCAGATGGATATAGAAAACATGGTACATATACATGATGGAATACCATTCAGCCTTAAAAAACAAGGAAACTCTGTCATTTGCGGCAACATGGATGGAATTGGAGGCCTTTATGTTCAGTGAAATAAGCTAGGCACAGAAAAACAAACATTAAATATCGCATGATCTCACTTATACAAGGAATCTGACATGGTTTGGCTGTGTCCCCACCCAAGTCTGATTTGAATTGTGGCTCCCATAATCCCCACGAGTCATGGGAGAGACCAGGTGGGAGGTACCTGAATCATGGGGGTGGGTTTTTCCCATAGTGAGTAAGTCTCACAAGATCAGATGTTTTAATAAATGGGAGTTCCCCTGCTTGTGCTCTCTTCTTGGTTGCTGCTATGTAAGATGTGACTTTGCTCCTCCTTTTACCTTCCACCATGACTGTGGGACCTCCACAGTCATGTGGAACTGTGAGTTCATTAAACCTCTTTCCTTTATAAACTAACCAGTCTCAGGTATGTCTTTATTAGCAGCATGAGAATGGACTAATGCAGAATCTAAAATAGTCAAACTCATAGAAGTAGAGCGACTGTTATCAAAAGATAGGACTTGAGGGGGAAGGGGAAACATATTGATTAAAGGATGAGCAAGATATGTAAACCATAGAGATCTACCATACACCCAGTTCTTATAGTTAACAAAACTGAATTGATATGTGAAGTTCTATATATAAAAATCTCACATATACAATAGTGAAACTGTATATATGAAAATTTGCTTAGAGGGTAGATCACATTATGTTGTTTTGTCTGTTTTTTGGAGACAGGGTCTCTCTCTGTTGCCCAGGCTGGAGTGCAGAGTGGCACAATCATAGCTCACTGCAGCCTTGACTTGCCAGCCTCAAGCAATCCTCCCACCTCAGCCCAAGTAGTTGGAACTATGGGCTGTGCACCACTAAGGGCGAATAATTTTTTAAATTGTGACTGGGTATTCCTGATTGGGTTAAGAAGAAAAAAAGACCACAACCATATAATGGATTTCCTTCCAAGAATCTGGAACACCACTAATTGTACATGGTAACATGAAAATAATTTTTTAAAGTATTTGCTATAAACTAAAATCCCCGTGTTTTAAAACATATAAGCTAATGAATGATGAATTTACTAGCTTATAGGGCAGACTGGGAAGGGCGGAGAAGTAACCTCGGCTATTAAAAGAAGTTCCTAATAATGAATATTTTATTACGGTAGAAACAGAAAGTGAACTACAAAATAAAGAAAAAGTGTAAGAAGTTAAACAATGTCAATAGCCGACAAGTGTTAAATTTTTTTTTTAAAGTAAACAAATAATGAAATAGTAACAAATTTTTAAAGCATATTCTCTTAGTTAATTTGGAAATAAAATAGGTTTTATTACAGTACGACATGGTGTGGACAAAATTAGGTGGAATGACGTCAAAGACAGGAAGTGGGAGAAGGGCTTTGAGGACTGTGAACTGATCCAGTTTAGGTGTTTGACTATGGCCACTGATGTTTCAACTGGATAAAACACAATCAGGAATCAGGAACACTGGCATCCTACCCAAGCTTTGCCTGGGATTAGACCTATGAAATGGGCAACAGAGTAACCTTTTAGTCTCCTGTTGCTCTTCTTTCCAACAGAACATACAGATTACTGGGAAACATTAAATTCTTGCCACACCCTAAAATTCTAGTAAGGCAATGAATATGGTCCTTGACTTTTCTTCCTCTGTCTGGTTCCTTCCTCCTTATTTACCTTTCTCTATCACCACTCCAGGGAAGCTATTTATTACCTGGCTGTGTTTACTCCATAACATTCGGTCTTCTTAGCACTTGTATTTGACCATCAATGGAGATAATTCTCCATGCCTACTTTAAGAACAACAGCTATGACTCAACAGATTTTTTCACGCTTCTGTGACTTCTTTAAACCTTTCTCTGAGCTGTGTGAGTTATAAACATACAAAACTCAAAACATGTTATTCGTGCACTGCAGCAGATCTTTGCACTACCCTGGGAGATGTGGTCAGTCCCGTCAACGCCACAATCAGACTGCAGAAGTATGTCGGTAAACAACCTTATTCAAAGCAGACAGAAGTGGCATGCTGTAATGTTAAAGGTTTATCAGCTTAAGTGCACAGAAGACAAAGGGAACATTTAATGGTGCTGGTAGATTTTCCCTGCTTGGTGTTCGGAGGCTCTCCAGTACACATTCCCCAGTTACCATTATCCCACTTGAGTAGAAAATGTCTATTTGTAGCCTTCTCTGCAGCTAAGGGTGGCCACATCTGACCCAGCTTTGCCCAATAAGACATAAAAAAATAGTCTTTTCAAGTGTTTCTAGGTAGGTCAGATCTTTCCTTCCTGATAAGAGAAATCTTGAAGGTAAGTGGTCCATTCCCCGCCCTAGAAATCCCCTCCATCTCTCTCCAAGCTAAGTAGTAGTGTTACACACGAGGGAAATCTGATGTGGAGTTTATGTCTTTTCTTTTAATTTTAGTGAGACCACTTCTGTACTAAAAATACAAAACCAATTAGCCAGGCACAGTGGCAGGTACCTGTAATACCAGCTACTCCAGAGGCTGAGGCACGAGAATCTCTTGAACCCGGGAGGTGGAGGTTGCAGACAGCTGAGACTGCACCACCGCACTGCAGCCTGGGCAACAGAAGGAGATTTTGTCTCAAAAATAAATAAATAAATAAATAAATATCTTGGTTCAGAAATCTAAAGAAAAATAAATAAAATTTTAAAATCTACAAAGTGAGGTATGAGAAAGCGCAAAAAACACGTTTCTCACTGTGAAAAGAGATGCCCTTTTCCTCTTTTCCTCAAGCCCAACAAACCCAAAATTCCGCCTGCCTGTGACTTCGGAGGAAAGGAAAGAGATGGCCAGCAGAGACAGAAGGAAAGACAGCAGGCCTCCGTGTTTATCATCATGAAGCCCATTCATACTAAAGAAGTGCCCAGAAAAAGGAGAAACATGGATTTAAGTCTCTTTTGGTTATATTTTTAAATTTTGCTAGAACTCAAAACACTTCAGGAGATCTGTATGGAATAAACACAGGGACTGTGACATGGAATTTCACGCGGTCACAAAAGGGAAAAGAAACCAACCAACCCTGAGTACTTTCCCTTGCGGTCCGTGGGTAGATGGGACAGGGTCAGGAGGGTACAGAGAAGGACTGTGTCTCACTACAGCACACCCCTGAGAGTAGATTCACGGACGATCTCAGACACTAACAGCTGACACCATCTGAGCCCAGTTCTTCCTCTGTGCTGCAAGAGCAACATCCCACAGCTAGCTCAGCCTTTCATGGATCACCTAAATACAGCCAATCTCCCCTCTCCCCATTTGTGTGGGTTGAATTGGGTGCCCTGGAAAAGCCACATTGATGTTCTAATCCTTGGTACCTGTGAATGAGACCTTATTTGGAAATAGGGTCTTTGCAGATGTAATTAAGATATACGCAAAGGCTGGGCACAATGGCTCACACCTGTAATCCCAGCACAGGCATTCAACATCAGCCGGGGAAAGACAGCAAGACCCCATCTCCACTTTTAAAAAATGAAATTAAAAAAAAAAAAAAAGATATATATTAAGGTGAGGTGATCCTGGAGGCAGTCCAGTATGAGTGGTGAAACTAATAAGGAGACACAGACAGAGGGAAGGCCACGTGAAGACAGAGGCAGAGAGTGCAGTGATGCAGCCACAGGTCCAGGGAAACCTGGAGCCCCCAGGATCTGGAAAAGGCCGGAAGGAGCCTCCCCTGGAGCCTCCAGAAAGAACTGGATACAACTGTAGTGGACTGAACTATGCTCTCCCAGAAAGATATGTCATGTCTTGACCCACAGAACCTGTAAATGAGACCTCATTTGGAAAAAGGGTCTTTGCAGGTGTAATTAAGTTAAGGATCCCAATGTGAGGTCATCCAAGATTGGAGTGGACCCTAAACACAATGACAGGTGTTCTCATAAGAGTCAAAACAGGAAAAAGAGACAGAGGAGAAGGCCATGTGGAGACGGAGGCAGAGACCACATCACAGCCACAAGCCCAGGGACGCCTGGTGCCCCCAGGAACTGGGAGGGACAGGAAGGAGCCTCCCCTAAAGGCTCCAGAGGGAGCGCAGCCATGCCACATCTGGACTTTAGATTTGTGGTCTCCAGGACTGTGAGACAATTAACTTCTGTTATTTCAAGGTACCCAGTCTGTAGTATCTGTTACCAAAGCAAATATGCCCAGGGAGTACAAATTCAACCAATCAGTGCCAAATTCAGCCAAGCACATTCCCTAGCAATGCTGCGAGCTCAGAGTCAAAGGTATAATTCCACTGTCTCTGAGAACCTGAGAGAGGCTTCCAGGGTGGTCTGAACTGTGCAGACCTCAGCAAACAGCAACAACCCAGGAAAGAAAGGGGCTAAGGAGCTACTAATCCCTATTCCTATGAAGGCAGCCTAGACATGTCTGAGCCTTCCCAGGCTGATCACTAAGGAATGTCCACAACGCAGAGCCACCCCAAACATGGGAGAAGACAGAAGTCTTCAAAGGAGCTGAGATGAAAAACCAAGTTCAAATTGTAAACTAGGCAGGGCGGGGTGGCTCACGCTTGTAATTCCAGCACTTTGGGAGGCCAAAATGGTGGGATCACTTGAGGCCAGGAGTTCAAGACCCGCCTTGGCAACATAGAAAGATGCCAGCTAGAAAAATAAAATAAAAAATTACCCAGGTGTGGTGGTGCACAGCCGTAGTCCCAGCTACTTGGGAGCCTGAGGTGGGAGGATTGCCTGAGCCTGGGAGGCTGAGGTTGCAGTGAGCTATGATCACATCATGCACTCCAGCCTGGCCAACAGAGGAAGATCCTGTCTCAAAAAAAAAAAAAAAAAAAACCCACCAAAAACAACAACAACAACAACAACAAACAGGAAACCTATGGCTGATATTTTAGTCACTGGTACCTAAATACCTTCATAATCTCTACTGATATAAGAAACACATTTTCATCCAAAAAAACCCAAGGTAGTCAAGCAAGAATTTGGTCGTCACAGGGAGAGATTACTTTCTGGGTCTCAATCTTCCAACCTATCAAGTGCTGATTATTTCTTTTAATCAGTACAAATATTCTGAGATGCATAAAGATCTGACTTAAGCTGTCAACTAATTCAGTTTCTGCCGTATTCACTACTCTGCTGAAAAAAAAAAAACACAGTGGCTAATAGTAAATGTAAAAAAAGAACCTATAAATTACGCTCCATCTGACCTCAACTCATCCTGGAAAGCATTTCAGGGCCCATAATTCTGGCAGACTTCTATGTAAATAAAGTACTTTGCTTGAACTACTATAATAACATAACACAGACTGGGGGACTTAAAGAGAACTTTCTTCTCCCACAGGCCTGGAGGCTGGAAGTCAGAGACCCAGATGTGGGCAGGGCTGGTTCCTCCTGAGGCCTCTCTCCTGGCTTGGAGATGCCGTCTTCTCCCTGTGTCCTCACAGGGCCATCCTCTGTGTCTGTCTGTGTCCTCATCTCTGTTTGTATGTTTTTATTTTTATTTTTATTTTGTGAGATGGAGTTCTGCTCTGTGGCCCAGACTAGAGCACAGTGGCACGATCACAGCTCACTGCCACCACCATTTGCTGTGTTCAAGCGATCCTCCAGCCTCAGACTCCCAAGTAGCTAGCATTTACAAGCATGCGCCACAACCAGCTAATTTTTTTTTTTTTTTTGAGACAGTCTCACTCGGTCGCCCAGGCTGGAGTACAGTGGCACCATCTTGGCTCACTGCAACTTATGCCTCCCCGGTTGAAGCAATTTTCTGCCTTACCCTCCCAAGTAGCTGGGATTATAGGTGCCCACCACCACACCTGGATAATTTTTTTGTATTTTTAGTAGAGACGGGGTTTCACCATCTTGGTCAGGCTGGTCTCAAACTCCTGGCCTCGTGATACACCCACCTTGGCCTCTCAAAGTGCTAGGATTACAGGTATGAGCTACTGCACCCAGCCTGTTTTTTATTTTGTTTTTCTTTTTCCCTAAACCTGTTGTGTCAATCTCCTGAGTAGATGGGACTACAGGTATAAGCCACCACACTCAGCTAATTTCTTTATTTTTTATAGTGACAGGGTCCTGCTATGTTGCCCAGGGCAGTCTTCAACTCCTGGCCTCAAGCAATCCTCCTGCCTCAGCCTCCCAAAGTGCTGGGATGACAGACATGAGCCACAACGCCTGGCCTAAAATAGCTCTTACATACACACTTTCCATCTTTACATACACACTATTTCCCAGATCGTTCCTGGGAATAAACCCACCTGAACAAGGGACCTGTTCCTTCCTTCAGCCCTTCCCTTCTTCTTTCATCTGTTTCCTTCCTTCTTTCCTTTCATTCTTTCTTTCCATCCTTCCTTTCTGCCTTCTTCTTTCCTTCCTCTTCTTTCCTTGCTCCTTTCTCCTTCCTTCCCTCTTCTTTCCTTCCTTTCTGCCTACTTTCCTCCTTTCCTCCTTCTTTTTCTCTCCTTTCTACTTTTTTCCTTCCTCAGCCATCTTACTACTCTAAGCCTCATTCAAGAGGCATCATCCCATCACGATTAAAAGCCGCATGACCTTGACAAGCCCCCTAACCTTTTAAAATTCATCTGCAAAATAGGGATCATAATCTTTACCCCTGCTGGGTTTAAGTGAAATAACACACAGAAAGCAAATCACATAGAATAATAAACATAGTAAATGAATGCATCCGTGTGAAAACATTCCAACATCGGCTTCTCAAATGTCCCAAGTGGTGGTGGTTACCAAGTCCTATCCATTTGGCAAAGACTCCTTCCAGGGTGCACTTAAAATGGGTGATTTTGCTATATGTACACCTGAATTACACTGACTCACCTCCCCCAAGATAGGCTAAGAGGAATTTTAAAAAAATAAAATAAATAATAATTCAGCAAGACCAGGCTCAGTAGCACACGTCTATAATCCCAACACTTTGGAAGGCCAAAGCAGGTGGGTCACTGGAGCCCAGGGGTTCAAGACCAGGGTAGGCAACGTTGCAAAACCGTGTCTCCACAAAACTTTAAAAATTAGTTGGGTGTAGTGGAGCATATCTGCAGTCCCATCTATGCAGGAGGCTTAGCAGGGAGGATCTATTGATCCCAGCAGGTAGAGGCTGCAATGAGTGCCATGACTGCACCACTGCACTCCAGCCTGCGCGGCAGAGCAAAACCCCCTCTCGACGACAACAACAACAACAAAAGCAAGCTTCATAGAAATAGAGCTGGTATTCCTTTCTTCTTATTCTGCATGACACGGAACATGGGCATTCATGAGGACCTGAACAGCACAGCTCACCTTGCAGCATCAACGATCTCACAGCAGTAAGTGCGGGCTAGGAGCAAAATCTCCTGCCACACAAGGAAATGGATAAGAAAAGGAGTCTGTACTCCCAACTCAGCTCCTTTATTCCAATAGTCTAATATGTCCAAAACATAAGTCTTAAGATGTCCATTGAAGACATGTAGGCAGGTTCCCTCAAGTGCCAGCTCTAGGAAAGAATGTCTCTATTTACGATCCAGAATGAAAGTCAATTTTTTTTTTTTACTTGAGACAGGGCTGGTCTTGAACTCCTGGCTTTAGGCAATCTGCCCACCTCAACGCCCCAAAGTGCTAAGATTGCAAGCGTGAGCCACTACACCTGGCATTGAATATACTTAATTTGTTTGTTTTAAATCTATTATTTGTTAATTATGGTAAGATATGTACAACATAAAATTTACCATCTTAACCATCTTTAAGTGTACAGATTAGTGGTGTTAAATACATTCATAATGTCATCCATTCCAACCAACACCACCAACCATCTCCATTTGGACTTGCTTTTATTTATTTATTTTTAAGTAATTAAATAATTATTTTTTTTTTAGAGACAAGTCTCACTCTGACCCACAGGCTACAGCACAGTGATACAATCTCGGCTCACTGCAACACAAACTGCTGGGCTCAAGCCATCAGCCCGCTTCAGCCTCCCAAGCAGCTGATACTACAGGCATGTACACCATGTTTGGTTAATTTTGTTTTTTGAGATCTCTTTGTTGCCCGAGAAGGTCTCAAATTCCTGGGCGCAAGTGATCCTCCCACCTCAGCATCCCAAAGTGCTGGGATTACAGGCTTGAGCAATTGCACCCAGACTTAACTTACTTTTAATGGGAGAAGTCATATACAGGTCCCCAGTAAGCATATTAACTCAGCCAGTAATAAGGTAACATAATGAGAAATTATGTGGTGGGACAGCAAATGGTTGATGTCAAAGTAACTTGGATAACAAAACATCACCATTTTTTTTTAGAAGTTTTGAGGATTATACACTTAAAAAGTCCCTTAATAAATTGTAAATGCCAATCAACTATAAGAATTCCTAAGCCTCAGGAGGGCGCGGTGGCTCATGCCTGTAATCCCAGCACTTTGGGAGGCCAAGGCACGCGGATCATGAGGTCAGGAGACTGAGACCATCCTGGCTAACACGGCAAAACCTTGTCTCTACTAAAAATCCAAAAAAATAGGCTGACATGGTGGCAGGCGCCCATAGTCCCAGGTTCTTGGGAGGCTGAGGCAGGAGAATGGCATGAACCCGGGAGGCAGGGCTTGCAGTGAGCCGAGACTCACACCACTGCATATTCTCCAGCCTGGGCAACAGAATGAGACTCTGTCTCAAAAAGAAAAAAAAAAAAAAAAATTCCTAAAAGAATACCTACGGCTCAAAAACAGCTGACACAACAGTCCCCAAAGTAAACACATGCATTGCCCATTGTCACCCTGCACACTTACCTCACATATTTTAAATATGTGCATTTCTTTCCTTAAATTGAGGTGCTTAAGGAACCTTGAACATGGGCATCCCAGGTGCTAACAAAACAGGATGCACCAATTCAATGGGAGAGAGATGAGGATGGATGAGCCCCAATTCTCCCTAAAATGCAAGAGAAAAAAACCCAAACAGTCAATGTTGAGACATTATGGACAGAAATCTTTGAAAGAAGACAGTGTCACAGTGGCCCTGCAGAGACACCAAAAAGGACAGTATCGTGTTCCTCATGGACACTCCAAGAGAGATGCCTATGTGGAAAATGCACTTCAAAAAAGTAAAAACCGGCCAGGTGCGCTGAGTCATGCCTGTAATCCCAAAACTTTGGGAGACCAAGGTGGGTGGATCGCCTGAGGTCAGGCATTAGAAACCAGCCTGACCAACATGGAGAAATCCCATCTCTACTAAAAATACAAAATTAGCCAGGCATTGTGCATGCCTGTAATCCCACCTACTCAGAAGGCCAATGCAGGAGAAACACTTGAACCCAGGAGGCTGAGATTGCAGTGAGCCAAGATTGCACCATTGCACTTCAGCCTGGGCAACAGGCTGTTCAAAAAAAAAAAAAAGGTCGTTTCAAAAAAAAAAAGAAAAAGTTATAACCCAGCTGGGCACACTGGCTCACACCTGTAATCTCAGCACTTTGGGAGTCCGAGGCGGGCAGATCACTTGAGGCCAGAGTTTGAGACCAGCCCGGCCAACATGGTGTAACCCCATCTCTATGAAAAACACAACAATTAGCTGCACATGGTGCCAGGCTCCTGTAATCCCAGCTACTCAGAAAGTTGAGGTGGAAGAAATGCTGAATGCTGGGAGGCAGAAGCTACAATAGGCCAAGATCGCATCTCTGCATTCCAGCCTGACTGACATAGTGAGACTCTGTCTCCAAAAAAAACAAAAAAGTAAATCAGGAAGTGGGCACAGTCCCCATCAATCTTGTCTACAGCCTGGGAGGCCAGTACATGCCACATTAGCTTGGGAGAGAACATGCTCTTGTTCCACACCTGTAGATGGGTGGAGGCCGGGAGCAGTGGTTCATGCCTGTAAACCCAACACTTTAGAAGTCTGAAGCAGAAGGATCACTTAAGTCCAGGAGATCAAGACTAGGTTAGGCAACACAGCCAGACACCATCTCTACAAAAAAAATTTTTTTAATGTACAGGGTGTGGTGGTATGTGCCTGTAGTCCCAGCTACTCATAAGGCAGAAATGGGAGAATTGCCTGAGCCCGGGAGTTGGAGGCTGCAGTGAAATATGATAGTACCACTGCATTACACCCTAAGCAACAGAGTGGGACCCCAATCTGTTTAAAAAAAAAAAGTGAGGCTCTTCTCCATAAGTGATATTTGCTTCTACATGGAGAAAGGACTTTGGAGAAATATACAAGACACATTAATATGGGAACCTGGAAAGGAGGAGAGGGCAAATTCTACAGGTGAGGCACAAAAACAGAGATGCATTTCACTGCATAACTTTCTCACCTTTTAAAATGTAACTATCGAAATATTTCATCTACATAGGTTCAATTTATGTTAAATTGATAAACGAAACCGATGCACTGCATTAAATAACTGTTTCAAAGTAATGTTGAATCACAATGTATAAATTTAAAACTGTCAAACTCAGTTACTTTCCTTGACATTTTCCCCACTGGGAAAAATCAGTAAAAGAACATTAAATACTATAATGTATGAAATCAGTGTGTGAAACATGTGGAGATGCAGGGTTAAAAGCCTGTTTATAAGGTGCTTGGGCAGAGAATGGGCTCAACTGGGCTGCAAGAGGGAGGGCGGAGATGATCACGGCTTAGGATTTAGGCATCTAAGCAGTGAGTGCTGATGACTCAGGCAAGGTGTACAGGTGCACAGGGGTCTCTTAAGTTGTTCTCTTTGGGAGAAGTGGACACAGTTCATGTTGAACCCAGTGGACATATTTAGGTTGAGGGGTGGATTAGGTTGAATGGTGCTCCCCAAAAATACGTCCTAACCCGTGGTACCTGTGCATAGAGCCTTACTTGAAAATAGGGTCGTGGCTGGGCAAGGTGGCTCACGCCTATAATCCCAGGACTTCGGGAGGCTGAGGCAGGTGGATCACGAGGTCAGGAGATCAAGACCATCCTGGCTAACATGGTGAAATCCCTTCTCTACTAAAAATACAAAAAAATTAGCCAGGCATGGTGGCCGGCGCCTATAGTCCCAGCTACTCAGGAGGCTGAAGCAGGAGAATAGCGTGAACCCAGGTGGCAGAGCTTGCAGTGAGCCAAGATAGTGCCACTGCACTCCAGCCTGGGCAACAGAGCGACACTCCGTCTCAAAAAAAAAAAAAAAAAAAAAAATGAAAAAAAAAGAAAATAAGGTCACTGTAGTTTCTATTAAGTAAACAATCTCCAGATGCGGCCATCCTGGATTTAGGGTGGGAGCTAAATCCAACAACAGGTGTCCTTCTAAGATACAGAAGAGAATGAATAAAAAATGGCCAGGCATGGTGGCTTATGCCTGTAATCCCAGCACTCTGGGAAGTCAAGACAGGTGGATCACCTGAGGACATGAGTTTGAGACCAGCCTGAGCCACACAGTGAAATCCTGTCTCTATTAAAAATGGAAAAATAACCCGGGGGCAGGTGCCTATAATCCCAGCTACTCGGGAGGATGAAGCAGGAGAATCACTTGAACCCAGGAGGCAGATTGTGCAGTGAGTCGAGATCACACCGCTGCACTCCAGCCTAGGCAAAAGAGTGAAACTCCAACTCAAAATAAATAAATAAATAAATAAATAA
Source organism: Macaca nemestrina (assembly GCF_043159975.1). Taxonomy (NCBI): domain Eukaryota; kingdom Metazoa; phylum Chordata; class Mammalia; order Primates; family Cercopithecidae; genus Macaca; species Macaca nemestrina. The sequence continues at coordinate 3,539,104 of NC_092146.1, read as the reverse complement.
ATAAATAAATAAATAAATAAATAGACACAGAAGACGAGACAGAGACACAGAGGAGAAGTCCCCATGTGGAGACGGAGGCAGAGACCAGAGTGATGCAGGCACGGGACCAGGAACACATTTAATGACATGCTTCTATAGCAGGTGGCAGCTAACTTGTTTTCTCTGCAGTTATTTCTGTGACTTTTTGAGTAAAGAGGCAACTAGCGTGCCGATTACACACAGTAGGAAGCTGGAGCTAAAACAGCACCAGCTGGGTAACAGAAACTTTAAAAAAAGCAGAGCTCAATCAGAGTCTAATAGTCACAAACTGTGAACACATCAGACTATGAAACACCAAAATCAGGCGGTGCATTGTGGCGCTGCCCTGAAGACCTTTGAAGGTCAGAAGGGGAGGGGTTTCCTAAATTTTCCTCGGTTATGATTCTACTTCTTCTAGGACCCTCTGGCTTGGACAGCCAAAGCACCAGCTCAGAATCTGTATCAAAATACAATGCTTCAGGAAAATTCCAGAAACCTAAAATGAGTGGAAAAAAAAGAAAAGAAAAAAGAAAAACCAGAGCAAAATGTAATGAAACTGAAAACAGGAAATCAACAGAGAAACATTAAAGAAACCCAAAGCAGTTTCTTTGCAAAGACTGATGCAACTGATAAACCAGAATCTATTCTCAAAATAAAATACTAAACCGTTTAACAATGAACTAAACAAGAGCCTTAATAGATAAAATCACATCCAACAACAGTTTGTATTCAACCATCTAGGGAATATTTCCAGACATTACTGACTTTTACTACATATTTTTTTCTTTTACTTTTTTCTTTTTTTCTTTTCCTCCTTCCTTTCTCTTTTCTTTTTTTCTTTTCTTTCTTTTCTTTCATAGTTTCACTCTGTTACCTAGGCTGGAGTACAATGGCACAATCATAGCTCACTTCAGCCTCAACCTCCCAGACTCAAGTGATCCTCCCACCTCAGCCTCCCAAGTTCCTGAGACTGCAGGCATGTGCCACCATGAGCGGCTAATTGTTGTTTGGTTTTTTGTAGAGATAGGGTTTCACCATGTTGCCGAGGCTAGTCTCGAACCCCTGGCCTCAAGTGCTCCTCCCACCTCAACCTCCCAAAGTTCTGGAATTACAGGTTATTGAGCAACCACACCCAGTCTGAAAATCAATATAGTTGACAAGACAGAATTTGTTCTCAAAAGAAAATACTAAACTGTTTACAGAAGAACTAAAAAAAGCTTTAATAAACAAAATCATGCACAACAACTATTTATATTTGTGTCCATGGAACGTTTTGCATCATTATGAATTTTTTTCTATATAAATTATTATTTTTCTATTTTCTTCTATTTTCTTTTTTTTTATGTTTTATATCCCTTTCTTTTTTTCTTTCTTTTCTTCCAGCATCTTGCTCTTTTGCTAAGGCTAGAGAGAAGTGGCACCATCATAGCTCACTGCAGCCTCCAACTCTTGGGTTTAAGTGATTCTCCTGCCTTAGCCTCCTGAATAGTTAGGACTACAGGTATGAGACCCACCATACACAGCTAATTTTTTTTTTATTTTTTGTAAAGACAGGGTCTCACTATGTTGTACAGGCTAGTCTAGAAGTGCTAGCCTCAAATGATTCTCCCTCCTTGACCTCCCAAAGCACCAGGATTACAGGCGTGAGCCACTACGTGTCACCTATTTTCTCTTTTTGTTGTTGTTGTTGTTGAGACAGAGTCTTGCTCTGTCGCCCAGGCTAGAGTGCAGTGGCAAGACTCTCAGCTCACTGCAACCTCTGCCTCCTGGATTGAAGGAATTCTCCCACAGGCAAGCACCACCATGCCTGGTTAATTTTTGTATTTTTTTTGTAGAGACGAGGTTTCACCATGTTGGCCAGGTTAAGTCTCAAACTCCTGACCTTGTGGCTGAGCCTCCCAAAGTGCTGGGATTACCGGTGCAAGCCACCGCACCCTGGTCTATTTTTTTCTTAAGGTGTTATTATAAAGAGAATCAATAGCCCATGAAGAGGAAATTCTAGACAAGTTGTTTTCTCAACACCCTTTTGACTTTTGGAATCTCATCCAAGCTGAATTTTGCAGTCTTTGAAGAATAATTCCCTATGACATTGTCTCCAACCATAAGTTAGCTCTGTCAGTGGCATCTGAACCAGAACAACTCCATCTTGAAGAAGGGCTGGATAAAATGAGGATGAAGCCTGCTGGGCCACATGCCCAGATGGTTAAGGCATTCTAACTCACGAGATGAGATAGGAGGCCAGCACAAGATGCAGGTCATAAAGAGTTTCCTGATAAAACAGGCTGCAGTAAAGAAGCCAGCCACATCCCACCAAAACCAAGATGGCAACAAGAGTGGCCTGTGGTTGTCCTCACTGCTGCACTCCCACCAGTGCCATGACAGTTTACAAATGCCATGGCAACATCACGAAGTTACCCTATATGGTCTAAAAAGGGAAGGCAAGAATAATCCACCTTTCATTTACCATATAATAAAGAAATAGCCATAAAAATGGGCAACCAGCAGCCCTCGAGGCTGCTCTGCCTATGGAGTGGCCATTCTTCTATTCCTCTACTTTCTCAATAAACTTGCTTTCTTTCGCTTTATGGATTTGCCCTGAATTTTTTCTTGCACAAGATCCAAGAACCCTCTTTGGATATGGACCCCTTTCTGTTAACAGCTCTGTTCCCTCCACTCTTGTCCTCTCATTGCCAAGACTCCAATATAAGCTCGCATACCCAAATAAATGTAGGCAGGCTCGCACAGGGTCCCCCTAGGCCCGCCCATCCGAAGAGATCCCAGGTGCCCTAAGCATTACAAAGCACTTGTTTCTTCTGTGCCAAGGTTTCTCTGGCCACACCTGCATGCAACCCCTTTGTTCTGCAAAATGACTCCCAAGGGAATGATTCACCAAGGTGAAAACATCCACCAAATCAGTTGTCAACGATTTTAAAAGAACCCTCCACAGGTTGCCCTCCAAATCTCTTTGATGGGGTGCCTCCCCAATATAACTACCTCAGAGAATCATGTAATGCCCACATACAATGCATGCTAAGTAAATGGTAGCACATGTTGCAAGGATCTGTGTAGACTTGCACAATTTAACAGGAACCGTGTTGTCCAGAGCCCCGCGTGGCCCGGCCATAGCGATAATAATTGACAACTGATGCCTGAGCTCTATAAGTTTCTACTCTATGCCTCCTTCCTAGATTTACTTTCTTCCCTGTTCTGCTGTCTCATACGCCAGTACAAAATGGCACTCTTCCGGGTTCTTCACCACCCATCTTCCTGCACCCGGGAAGATGATCAACTTACAGCGCAGGTGCCATTCCGCACCACGGAAAATTACCAACGGACGGCGCAGGCGCAACATGACGTCCCATCGAAGAAACCGAAACCTACCTGGCCACACCCACCGCAGGGCCACGTCATCGCCCTGGCCCAACCTCCGCCCCTGCTGGTCTATATAAGGCATTACGCTGCCACCAATAAACCAGACTTGATCAGGATACTGTCTTGTCTCCATTTCTCGTGTCTCTTGTCCGCCCGAGTTGCCACTCCCTCTTCTAGGGTCTACGTTGACGATCCCGTGAGACGGGACACCGTGTGAGACAACTTCCTTTTTCTATGTCCTGGTGAAAAATGCTAAGTATTTTTAAACAGGTACAAGGGCATGGAGGCCTGCAGGGAAGACACTGTACAGAAGGAAGGTCTATTTTTCTTTTTTTTTTTTAATTGAGGCAGGGTCTCACTCCATCACACAAGCTAGAGTGTCGTAGCACAATCACAGCTCACTGAAGCATCTACCTCCCGAGCTCAAGCAATCCTCCCATCTCAGCCCCTCAAATAGCTGGCAACACAGGCATGCGTCCCCCTGCCTAATTTTTTTTCTCCATTTGTAGAAATAGGGTCTTCTTATGCTGCCCAGGCTGGTCTCAAACGCCTGGACTCAAGTGATCCTTTCACCCTGGCCTTCCAAAGTCCTGGGACTACAAGTATGAGCCACTGTGCCCAGCCCTATTTTTCAAACATATTAGAGAAATGACTAGGGTCTAACCTTGACAGTTCTGGATTAAGCAGGATGGAAAGACCCAAACTAGTCATATGGACAGTTTTCTGTCCTCCTCTCTTCTCTTCTCTCCACCTTCTGAGAGAATGAGCTGAGCATGGTGGTGTGTCCCTGCAGTCCCAGCTACTTGGGAGACTGAGGTAGGAGGATCACTTGAGCCCTGTAGTTTGAGGCTGCAGCTGAGCTATGATTGATTGCACTCCAGCCTGGGCGACAGAGCAACACCTTGTCTCTAAAAAACAAAAAACAAACAAAATCATAATCCCTTGACTTGGCCACTGTATCATCTGACAGAAGACATTAAAAGCTAGAAGAACTACCCAGAGGCGTCCCACAGGAAATTTCTCCGTAGGGAGACTCACCAAACCGGCAACCGCCTCCCACACTGACAGTCTCCGTGCGGTTTCCTTAGACCACAGGAAGGTGGAGGTGGACGCCACCAGTGCTGGAGCGGAAGGAATTTCCATCCTCGAACCTGCGCCTCCTTCCTCTGCAAGTCATTTACATCTTCGCTAAAGGTGTTCAGACAGGGTAGGGTGAGTCTCCCGGATGCCTATTCCACCATCATGGGAGAACTGCTGGGCGGCTTCAAATGCATCTAATGTGTTTTGGGTTTTTTGTTTTTTTGAGATGGAGTCTCACTCTATCACCTAGGCTGGAGTGCAGTGGCACAGACTCACTGTAACCTCTGTCTCTTGGGTTCAAGTGATTCTCCTGCCTCAGCCTTCTGAGTAGCTGGGATGACAGGTACCCACTACCACGACCCGCTAATTTTTGGATACAAACGGATTTCATCATGTTTGCCAGGCTGGTTTCGAACTCCTGATCTCAAGATGCAGTAATCCCAAAGTGCTGGGATTACAAGCGTGAGCCCCCACGGCCCGGCCTCTAATGGCTGTTTATCATGTTTTCTCCTACTCAGATCAATGTAAATGCCAAATGGACTTTCACTTAAGATCCTAATGGGGAAACAAAATGTCCATCATCCTGTCTCAACCAACACAGCACAGAATCGGAGATACTGGGAAAACATGCCCACGTGAGAAACACAGCGTGAAAACGCTCCAGAAAGGAGGAGTTTCTTCAAAGTACTGGTTGCACTGGTTTCATTCTTCTTGCACAAGGGAACCTTGGAAAAAAAGGGGCTGGCCAAGTTTACCCACACACACGTGGGTATTACCAAATTCATCCACATGCCCAGGTTTCTGTGCAAACAATCTGCCCTCTAGCACCTGCACCTGTGTTTCTGTCTTGCTCCTCCAATAGGATACAAGATTTGCTTCTAGGATTCTAAAGTGCATAGGTCAGGCAGGGTGCAGTGGCTCATGCCTCTCATCCCAGGACTCTGGGAGGATAAACTGGGAGGATCACTTGAGGTCAAGAGTTCAAGACCAGCCTGGGCAACATGACAAGACTCTATCTCTACAAAAAAATCAAAACAATAGCCTGGTGTGGTGACACACGCTGTAGTCCCAGCTACTCAGGAGGCTGAGGTGAGAGGATCCGTTGGGCCTCGGACATCGATGCTACAGTGACACCATGTCACTGCACTCCAGCCTGGGCATCCGAGTGAGACCCTGTCCAAAAAAAGGAGATAATGGTATTTATCTCTCTGTGCAGTATTTATCTCTCTGTGCCTGGCTTATTTCTCAGAGCATAATGACCTCCAGTTGCATCCACACTGTTGCAAATGAGAGGACTTTATTCTCTTTACAGGCTGAATAGTACTCCATTGTGTACAGACGCTGACGGGCACATGGGTTGTTGCCCTATCTTGGTTGTTGTGACTTGTGCTGCAGTGAACCTGAGAGTGCAGGTATCTCTTCATTGTATGTGATTTTAAGCTACTATATTTATGGTCCTTCATTCCAGCAACCATGCAAGACTAAGACAGTATGAAGGAACATGAGAGAGATATCAGAAGTCAACCAAAAAGGGGAATCTTCTAAGAAGTCAGTTTTAATTGTGGTGACACTACAATATTGCTTCAGGAGAATTTCCAACATATCCCTGGATGCATTACAATTTGCATAGGGGCTATGATCTGAATTATGTCCCCCGAAAAATCGTATATTGATGCCCTAATCCCCAGACTTTAGCATGTGGCTATTTGGAAATGGGGCCCTTGAGGAGTTAATTAAGGTAAAATGAGGTCATTAGGGTGGGCCCTGATCCAATAGGACTGCTATCCTGGTAAGAAGAGGAGGTTGGGTGTGGTGGTTCATACCGTAACCACAGCACTTTGGGAGACTGAGGCAGGAGGACTGACTGAGGCCGGAATTTGAGACCAGTCTGGGAAACATAGGGAGACTCCATCTCTAGGAAAAATGTGTATATATAAGCTGAGCATGGTAGTGCACACTTGTGGTCCCAGCTTACTCAAGAGGCTGAGGTATGGAGTGTTGCGTGGGCCCAGGAAGCCAAGACTGCAGGAAGCTATGATAGCACCACTGAATTCTGGCCTGGGCCAGAGCAACATCCTATCTCTAAAAAAACAAAAATAAAAAAAGAGGAGATGAGGACACAGAGAGGGATGGCCCTGTGAGGACACAGGGAGAAGACAGCGTCTATCTAGGAGAGAGGCATCAGAAGGAACCAGCCCTGCCCACACCGTGATCTCAGACTTCTAGTCACCAGGACTGTGGGAAAATTAATTTCTATTAAATAAGTCACTCAGTCTGTGGTATTTTGTTATGACAGTCAGAGCGAACTAACACAATTACACCCTGCATTCATTCTCAAAAGGACTCCTGTGGCTTCAACCTCCAAAACAGACCAAGAAACCTGCAACTTATTATCTCAGTGGTGAAACCCCGTCTCTACTAAAAGGACAAAACTTACCTGGGCATGGTGGCAGGCACCTGTAGTCCCTGCTGCTCAGGAGACTGAAGCAAAAGAAACACTTGAACTGGGCGGTCAAGGTTGCAGTGAGCCGAGACTGCCACTGCACTCCAGCCTGGGTGACAGAGCTAAACTCCATCTCAGGGGAAAAAAAAGTCTGCCACCAAGCTCTGCAAGACCTGGCCACCGGGAAGGCATATGCAGTTTCACACTGGGGAGAAGAGGAAACTGATGGACAGAAAAGGTTCACTTTTTGGAGACTCTAAGTGTAGCAGGCATTGTGTAATCATGTGCCTTGATACTTCCTTTTCTTTATTTTTGACATAGGGTCTTGCTCTGTTGCCCAGGCTGGAGCACAGAAGCACCATCATGGGTCACTGCAGTCTCTACCTCCTGGGCTCAAGAAATCCTCCTGTCTCAGCTTCCCTAGTAGTTGGGACTACATACAAGTGCATGCCACCACACTCAGCTACTTTAAAAAAATTTTTTTTGGCCAGACGTGGTGGCTCATGCATATAATCCCAGCACTTTGGGAGACTGAGGTAGGTGGATCACAAGGTCAGGAGTTCAAGACCAGCCTGGCCAAAACGGTGAAACCATGTCTCTACTAAAAACTACAAAAATTAGCCAGGCACGGTGGCAGGAGCCTGTAATCCCAGCTACCTGGGAGGCAGAGGCAGGAGAATCACTTGAACCTGGAGAATCGTTCTCCAGGTTCTCAAAAAAAAAAAAAAAAAAAAAAATTGAGATGGGGTCCTACTACATTGCCCAGACAGATGAGCTCATGGGCTAAGCGATGCTGCCACCTCAGCATCCTAAAATACTGGGATTACAGGCGCAAGCCTCCACAACTGGCCTCCCATGAATTTTTATTTTTTGAGACAAGGTCTCTGCCATCCAGGCTGGAGTGCAGTAGCAAGATCTCAGCCCACTGCAGCGTCAATCTGCTGAGCTCGCGATTGTCATGCCTTCGCCCTCGTTTGATTTTCACAAACCATGTCTCTTCCTGGAGGTGGCTGTCTGCTGCTTTCAAAACTTTAACGTCTCCCTTCTTTGCAGCGTGCCCATGAACTGTAGTCCCAGCTACTTGGTTGGCTGAGGTGGGAGGATCACTTGAGCCCAGGAGTTCGAGACCAGCATGGGCAACATAGCAACACCCATCCCTACAAAAATAAATAAATAAACTAACTGAGTGTGGCAGTGCATGTCTGTAGTTCCAGCTACTTGGGAGGCTGAAGTGGCAGGATTGCTTGAGCCAGGGAAGTGGAGGCTGCAGTGAGCTATGGCTGCACGACTATACCCTAAACTGCACTACAGAGTGAGACTCTGTCTTTAAAACAAAGAAAAAAGAGGTGGTGGCTCATGCCTGTAATCCCAGCACTTTGGGAGTCCGAGGCGGGTGGATCACGAGGTCAGGAGATCAAGACCATTCTGGTTAACATGGTGAAACCCCATCTCTACTAAAAATACAAAAAATTAGCCAGGCATGGTGGCAGGCGCCTGTAGTCCTAGCTACTTGGGAGGCTGAGGCAGGAGAACAATGTGAACCTGGGAGGCAGAGCTTGTAGTGAGCCAAGATTGCACCGGTGCACTCCAGCCTGGGCAACAGAGCAAGACTCTGTCTCAAAAAAAAAAAAAAAGAGAAAAAAGAAAATAACGCTAATGTTGTCATGGTGGAGCTTCTGCCCATAGAGAAACTAATGTACATAGTGTACCCGTCCAGTACTTGGCATCAGTGAGTGTCATAAGAACAACTGTCGATAGTGCCATCATCCATCATTTCTTTATTCACACACAGAGTGACCAGCTTGTCCCTGTCTCTGACTGCGACTTTCCTGGCTAGCACTGAAGGTTTCCCACCTCGGGAAACCCCTGGCACATGAGGAGGGTTGATCTCTCTATCCATGCAGTGGCTGGTCTTGGGCACGCACTAAGTGCCGGGTCTGTTCTCTGAATGTGGGAGATGAAAGTGACTCCAACACACAGAGGTCCCGGCACTCTTGGCATCTATGTTCCAGCAGCGGAGGCAGGCGGAATGCTTGAGCCCAGGAGTTCAAGACGAGCCTGGGCAACACAGTGAGACCCCGTCTCTTTTCTTAAAGTAAATCCTGCACATGTATCTTAATTTAACTTAAATTTAATGTAACATGCATTTTAACTTAAAACTAAATTAAATTTAAAAAATAAAATGAAATAAACAATGAAGAGGAGAAACCGGCAGGACTTCTATCCTTGGAAATGTTCTCTGATGTGTAATATTTTATCTCATCTCCTGGCATTTGTGTGATGCACTTAAATGGAAACTGTCATTCCTACATGCATGAGCCGGTTTCACACGGGGCAACCACACAAGATAAACAAGATTAAAGGGCTGAGCTCCACTTTCTGTGTATTGTTAGGCCACAAACAACACTCCTAATTGCTATGTCAACACTGCCCACAAGGCTGCTGATTTATGCACACAGTAAAATCTCACCAGTTCAGATGCCATTCGTGCCGGCTGCATGCTGGTGTGAGAGACAGGGTGGAGATGCCATGGACTCAATGTCTGTGTGCCCCTAAAATTCCTGTGTTGAAATCCTCACCTGCAAGGTAATGGTGTCAGGGGGTGAAGCCCTAGGGAGGTGATGAGGTCGTGAGGGTGGAGCCTCATGAATAGGATTAGAAGGTGGAGCCTCATGAATGGGATTAATGCCCTTATTAAGGGGCCTCAGAGAGCTCCCTCACCCCTTCCACCATGTAAGGACACAGCAAAAAGGCACCATCTATGAACAAGGAAGCAGGTCCCCACCAGACACCCAATCTGCCACGCCTTGATCTTGGACCTCCAGCCTCCCGAACTGGGAATAAATGTCTGTGGTTTGCTAGTCAGGAGGCTGAGGCAGGAGAATGGCATGAACCCAGGAGGCGGAGCTTGCAATGAGCCTAGATTGCACCGCCACACTCTAGCCTGGGCAACAGAGTGAGACTCTGTCTCAAAAAAAAAACAAAAAAGCCACTCAGTCGGTGGTGTTTTGTACAACAGCCTGAATGAACTATCTTATGGTATTAATAAGACCCCAGCAACGAGGAGAGGAAAGGAAAATTCTGCCCAGTTTAGGAGAACCTTTTATTCTTTAATTCCCAGTATCCACCCCTGCATCTCTTTCTTCTCCTTTTCTTCTTTCTGACTTTACTACATGACCAGGCATGCCCACAGTACCAGTGGCGTTATCAGCACCAGCTCACATTCCTTCCCTTATTTGGGAAAAGACTGGCTCTCTAGTTCAGCACAGACGACCGCCTCCTCCTCTCCCCTCTCTCCCATCATGTGCCCACCTTATCATTAAAGAAAGTTTAAATGTTAAGCCAATCGGGTCTAGTTTAGATTGTGCAGTCTGACCCCAGCCAACGGGGAAAGGACATAGGGACAGGAATTGCCTTACGAATAAAAACTTCTACTCTCCTTTGTTCGGGGTGCTCTTGGGGCAACCAGCCATATGGGAGGGCACCCTCGTGTGCAGCAGTAAATTTGTTTTGCTGAGAAATCCTTTGTCTAAGGGCTCGTTTTCCTTACAACTCCAAGCTTTATTTCTAAAAACCAAGGACGGGATTAAAAACTACCAGTATTAAACACTTCAGATTTCAGAACCATGTATCATTAATTATGAAGATCTACTAGCTCTTAAAAAATATACAGTATTTTCAGATAGTATACCACGTGAAAGTTAAAAAAAAAAATGTGTTGAGGAAGACCAAGTAGTCTGTGGTGAGGGAATTCATTCTGCACCATGGTTTGGAGGGTGGTAGCTGCCCAAATCCACACACTGGGTAAAACTGCACAGAACTCTATACACACACTTGCAAACACAAATGAGCACCTTCTGAAAACTAACAAAGGCTGAACAAGCCGGGCACGATGGCTCATGCTTGTATACAATCCCAGTACTTTGGGAGGCTGAAGTGGGAAGATTGCTTGAGACACCAGGAGATCAAGACTTGGCAACATAACAAGACTCTGCCTCTACAAAACATACAAAAATTAGCCGGGTATGGTGCATGCCTGTAGTTCCAGCTATTCGGGAGGCTGAGTTGAGAGGATCACTTGAGCCCAGGAATTCAAGGCTGGAGTGAGCTGAGATCACACCACTGTCCTCCAGACTGGCCAACAGAGTGAGATCCTGTCTCAAAAAAAAAAAAGCTGAACGAGGTATGTGTTCTCTTTAATAGGGATATACCAACATCGATGACATGGTTCTGATATTGTCCCACGGATATGAAGACGTCACTATGGGGAAGCTGGCTGAAAGGTCCGTGAGACTCCAGGTACTGTTTTTGAAATCTCCTATGAAGTCTGTATTTCAAAATACACACATTTTTAATACTGGTCTAGGAACTTTGAAGTCTTCCTCACAGTAACCATGTAGGATAGGTTCTGTTATTACTTCCCTTTTTTTTAAATAAGCAAATGCGAACTAGGTTGAGCAAAGGAAAACGAAATGTGGACCCAAAGCCTGGCCACCGGTTTACCTGCTGAATTACCTCCTTCCTGACAGGTTAACACTCGGGGTGCCCACAGAAACAAGCACTGGGTCGTAGATGCCAAATGATTCAATAAAAACACTTTCAGGAAAAAACCTAAGCTTTTTGAGTTTTGTTGTTGTTGTTGTTGTTGTTGTTGTTGTTGAGATGGAGTCTTGCTCTGTCACCCAAGCTGAAATGTGGTGGCGTGATTTCGGCTCATTGTAACCTCAGACTCCCTGGTTGGGATGGTCTTAATCTCCTGACCTCATGATCCATCTGCCTCAGCCTCCCAAAGTGCTGGGATTACAGGCATGAGCCATCATGCCCATCCACACCTAAGTATTTTTTATCTGATATATAGAGAAAGTAATTCTCAAGTAATCATTTTAAGTGGGAAGATTGATAAAATAAGGCTGGTAGATTGCTGCACAGAGAGTCATCCTCTCTATGTAGTGTAAGTTTTTCACTTCCATAACATATATTTATTTGATTTTGTTTCATTTTTTAGACAGAGGATCTCACTCTATCACCCAGGATGGAGTAGAGTAACATGACTATGGTTGACTACAGCCTTGACCTCCTGGGCTCAAGTGATCCTCTTGCCTCAACTTCCCAGGTGACTAAGAGAACAGGTATGCACCAACATGCCCAACTAGCTATTATTACTATTTTTTTTAAGAGATGAGGGTCGCTCTGTATTGCCTAGGCTAGTCTGGAACTCATGGCCTCAAGCCATCCTCCCACCACAACCTCCCAAATAGCGGGGACTACAGGCACATACCACTGTACCCGGCCCAGATTTTCCTTTTTTAAAGCACAATTGTTTTCCCTCATAGAAATAAGCACAGCTTGGTTATATGAACAGAAATGTGAAGAACCAGATTGAAACCCATTTTTTTCTCTAAGGAGTAGTATGGCTGTTCTGATACAAAGTTCCTAAAACTATTAAATCAGCCTTTAAACAAGACGTACTACAGAATCCCTTTATGCACAAAGAAGAAAAAAAAAATCCATTATCAGATTTTTCACAAGTGCAAACTGCACTCTTTTTCCTAACTACCTGAACTGGAGGAAACTGGTCAATCTAGAACACTGACACTTTCTTTTCTTTTTCCCTCTGTCGCCCAAGCTGGAGTGCAGGGGTGTGATCTTGGCTCACTGCAACCTCTGCCTTTTGGGTGCAAGCAATTCCTTTGCCTCAGCCTCCTGTGAAGCAGGGATTACAGGCACCTCCCACCACGCCCGGCTGATTTTTATATTTTCTCAGTAGAGACAGGGTTTTGCCATGTTGGCCTGGCTGGTCTGGAACTCCTGAGCGCAAGAGATCTGCCTGCCTCGGCCTCCCAAAGTGCTGGGACTACAGGCAAGAGCCACCACACCCAGCCTGTGATTGGCTTTAAGTCATAGAAAATAGGATTGTTCAACTGGCAATCTGCATATAGATCCCCTCCGCCCACCCCCCAAAAAGTTCAGTACTCCTGGGGGTGCTTGTTTGGGGCCTGAGAGAATTAGGAATGAGTGGAAAAGAGCACTGAAAAGCAAACTTATGTTCCTGCAGGGACAGCCTAGGATGAAGAGAGGTCACACCCAGCCAGACTGGGTGTCAACTCCAGACTGAGACTCGAGCTCGTTCCTCACTCTTCATCAAGCCTTGGAAAAGAGTCCAAAGCTGCTGTAGATTGTGGCTCAGAGATACAATCGTGAAGGCTCTACAACGCTTAGTATATTTTAGAATTTATTCTAATTCTTTTAGGTGAATCACACTTAGACTGCTCTTTAATCAACAATAAAGAAAAGGGCTCGGATAAAATGCTGCAGTTAACGTCACAGCTTTGGTAGCTGTGAAGCTGTCATGAGAGAGTGTTCCAGACACACACACATACACACACACACACACACACACACCCCCTGGGTCCTGGTCTCCTGCTGTCCAATGAATATGGGATACCTACCTCTCCTGTCACACCCTTGGAGCCCACCAGAAGTTATACTTGAGAAAAGAGCATCATCCTCATTAAGAGAGCACTGACTGGACTGAAAAAAAAACAGCTGACCTCCCCGCCCAGCCAGCTTGGTCCCCAGAGGAAATGACACTCTATTTTTTAAAATGAGGTTACCCGCTGGGCACCCTAAGCTAACTTGATGTCAAACTGAGTGGCCCCCTGTCACACCAGAGCTCCTCACCTCTGCCGCCCTGGGGCCCGCTTCCTGCTCTCTGCCCCGGCCTCCAGCTCCAGCTCCACCCTTCCCAAGAGACCCATGTGGGTGCCCCAAAGAATGACAAACTCTGGTGCTGAGTGCCAAGGAAAGGCTGGATCTCATCCATTTTCCATTGTCGAGTTGTATTTCCACCGATTGTGGCAGCTGAAGCAGTCAGGGTTCCTGCCCCACCCTTCCTCCCCGCAAAACACACACAGCATTAAGATTAGATCACGACAACCTTGGGGGGGGGGGACCAGGAGAAGAGGGAAAGCAGAAAGAGCGAAGGGAGGGAGTCAGAAACAGAGCAGAGAGACCAAGACAGTAAGGGGACAGGGAGAGAGGCATAGACAGAGGAGGAGAAATGCAAATACACGAACAGGGTCACAGAAAGGGAGAGAGAAGAAAAACAGAGAAAGAGATAGAGAATGAGATAGGAGGAGGGAGGGAGCGAGAGAGAGGGCCTCGTCCCACACTGTCTTTCCAAACTCAGGCTTTATTCGTGGGCCCTTCCTTCAAGGTCTAAGTGGCAAAGAACTCACTGAAGGAAGCTAAGTCCCCTCTTCCTCAGCGGTTCTGAAGACCCACTGGCTATGCCCGCGGGTCTTCCTATGCCATAAAGTATGACCTTGAACCCTTGGGATTCCCAGCCCAGCTTCCTCCTTTCCAAAATGTGAGGACAAACAGGAGTTAGAGGGCCTGAGAGCCCCCGCATCACCAACACACCCAGGACACCCCCTCTGTTCTCCCGTTTATTTTCTTGACAACCAACACCCCACTTAGCCACACAGAGTCCCTAAGAGGCACAGGCGGGCTGGTGACAACTGTTTAAACTCAGCTCCCATGTTCGGTTGGGATATTCTGACCCACTCAGGGCTGTCCCATAAACCAGCGCGTGTCCGGATCCAAGCGTACCGAGAACTCGAAATCTCTGTCAAGCTGCCCATTCGGGGTTAAGTTCAAAGACAGAGGACAAAGGAAACGAAGAAAGCGCCCAATACAGTAATTATCCACTTCAGACGAACAAGACGAAAAGCACAGGCAGTGTCAGGACATGTTAGGATCCTTTCCCAACTCCGCCGTCCCCATCCCCACAAAGCCACGGAATACCTGTTCCCTGGAGCCCAGTTGCTCCCGCAGCCGGTGGAGAAACCTGTACACTCCCCGCCGAGGACCCTGCCACTAGGCAAACAGGGAGGCTGGCCTGGAGGAGACCCGCAGGGGCCTTCAGAACTCGCGCCCGAGACCCTGGAGCCGCCGTATGGGAGGCGCACGAGGTTGCCGAGGCGAGGGGACCCACAGGAAGTTTGGTGACGTCGGACCACCCAGCCCCAGACTGCTGTGTGTGCGGTGGATGCAGGGTGGTCTCAGACAGGAGCCGTCGGTGTTCCAGGGAACGCAACCGGCCGGGCCGGTCTGGGGGACTCGCCGGGGCTGGGGGTGTGGGTACGCTCCAGTTCTCTGAGTGGCCCTCTAGGAGACCCAGTGGCAGGGGCAACCCCGCGCGGGGACCCTGAGCCAGAGCGGCGGGGTAGGGCCCTACCCAGGAGGCCAGCACCCGGGGCCCTTTGTCTGACTATAGCGTCCCGGCCGCGCCGCGCGCCCTTACGGGCCAAGTCTCCGCGCGCACTCGCTCACCCACGGTGACCAGCGTGTCGAAGTCCTGCAGGCGGTAGGCAGGCGGCTCCAGCGACCGCGCCTCGGAGCTAGGGCAGAGCGCGGGCACCCAGTCGGGGGTCTCCTCCGCCACCTCTAGGGCGATGTTCGCCGCTGCGGCCTCCTGGCCTAGCCCGCGCGCCTCCATGGGAACGCACTCAGGTCCGGGGCGCCGAGCCAGGCCGGAGTGCTCAGGTAGCCGGGCTTCCCGGGACGCAGCCTAGGAGGGCCGCGCGGCGACAGCATCAACGCAGGCTCCCCATGCGCGCCCTAGCCTCCTGGTGCGCGGCCCGGCGCTGTTGACAGAGCGACCGGGACAATGGTGGGGCGGCGCTCACTGCACAAACAGCAACGACCCCGGAGCGAGCAGCCGCTGGCCTCGCGGGGCCGGCACCGAATGCCAGAAGGCTGCGGGAAAGGCGGGGGCCGCGGCCCTGGCTCTGGGTGCGCGAGCCAGGGGGTCCTGAGTATTCCTGGTCTCGCGCCAGCCGCGTGCTCCACCTGGGTAGCCGCGTACGCGCTGATGGGGCGGGCAGAAGCAGCCTGGGCGTGGTCAGGCCTCTCCCCGCCCCCACCGGGCCGCGGGGCTGGGGCGTCACCTTCGCGCAGGCTCCGCAGCCGCCGCTACCCATCTCAGTAGCCGGAGACGTGGGCGTGCGGGCGACTCCAGCCGTCTAGGGCAGGGGCGGCTCTGGGAAGGTGCCCACGCCCCCTCTGCGCCCGGGGTGACCCTGGGGTGGGACCCAGGCTGACTTCTCCCTGGGGACGCACTGGCCGGTCATCCGCGTCGCTGCACCCAAGCCCAGAAGATGGGGAGGCGGGAGGCGAGAGGGGGAGGCTGGAGGGCCCGGGGACTGGGAGCGCATTGCTCAGCAAAAGTGAAGTTCACAAATAAAACCTGCAATTGGCGTTTGGTGAGGAGTGGGACTCGGATTAATCTGGCTACTCAAGACGCGCGCTGCGCGCGGATCCCCGAGAGGGTCTGCTGGGTCTGGGAGACAAGGTCAGCGGCCTGGTGTCGCTATAGGCCTGGTGATTCCAGATTTCTAATTGGAAGGGGAGAGGAAGGGCGGGCGCGACCCGGTGCGTTTCTTTGCAGCTTCCTGTGGATCAAGAATTCTTTCCAAATAAACATTTCATTAAATAACTCAGGAGAGACAGATTTGAGAGATCTCCCGAACAAATGTAGCGCGTGAAATTTAATTGGTCACTGTTTGAAACGCTCCAGCGACAACCCGATAAAGACTTGTGCACAATTCTTTTTTTTTTTTTTTTTTTTGAGACGGAGTCTTGCTCTGTCGCCCAGGCTGGAGTGCAGTGGCCGGATCTCAGCTCACTGCAAGCTCTGCCTCCCAGGTTCACGCCATTCTCCTGCCTCAGTCTCCTGCCTCCAGAGTAGCTGGGACTACCGGCGCCCGCCACCTCGCCCGGCTAGTTTTTTGTATTTTTTTAGTAGAGACGGGGTTTCACCGGGTTAGCCAGGATGGTCTCACTGCACAATTCTTTATCGGGTTGTCGCTGGAGCGTTTCAAACAGTGACCAATTAAGTTTCAGCAAACTATCGCAAGAACAGAAAACCAAACACCGCATGTTCTCACTCATAGGTGGGAACTGAACAATGAGATCACCTGGACTGGGGAAGGGGAACATCACACACCGGGGCCTATCATGGGAAGGGGAGAGGGGGGAGGGATTGCATTGGGAGTTACACCTGATGTAAATGACGAGTTGATGGGTGCTGAGGAGTTGATGGGTGCAGCACACCAACATGGCACAAGTATACATATGTAACAAACCTGCACGTTATGCACATGTACCCTAGAACTTAAAAGTATTTAAAAAAAAAAAAAAAAGGTCAAAAAAAACAAAAAAGAATTGTGCAGACGCATTTCAATTTCAGAAACGCAAAGTTGTTTTTTGTTTTTCCTGGCTTAAGTGTGGCTCAGACAATAGTAGAACATACTTATATTTAAAAACTCTATCCGTGTGGATTTGAAATGCAAATATAGCTAGACATTTGGTCACCACTTTCCCCAGGGAAATGCAGACACTTCTTAACTTGCAGGCCTGACATGGCCTGGACACTGCGCCCGTGACCCGCTACCAAGGCAGCCCAGGCTGCCGTTTCGCCGACTACACTTTGAGCAACAAGGGGTCAAACCGCAAACGTCTTTTGTTTTGAGGGATCTCAGCGATTCTGAGACTGGAAGGGTCTCCAGACCCTCAGTCCGCAGGTCAGGGGGGCCTTCTGAGAGGCAAAGCGGCCTGTAAGTCAGAATGGACACATTTTTAAGGGGACCAGGCCGAGCCATCCTTGTGCAGCTAACAGTGAGTGGGAGTCAGGAAGTTTGAACTCGGTTCAGGCTTTGGATTTCTGGCCCCTAGCTGCCAGCCTCGCCCCAGCCTCCACCTGCATTTTGTGGGTGGCATATCCCCCCAGGGGTGACACCGCTCTCTATGCTCTGCAAAATCCTGAGCTGGAATGCAAAACATGTGCGACACCAGCAGGCCCCCGCCATTCCCTGAACCTGGTTAGGACAAGTCACGGCCCTGCCAAGCAAGCTTCACCAGCAAGCTGTGCAATCCCTTGACCCTGGTTAGGACAGGAAACGGCCCTGCCAAGCCCTGCCTGGCTGAGGGGTTAAGGGCCAGCCAGGAACGCGCACTCAGGAAAAGTTCGTGTCACCCCGCGGAACGCGCGCCGTCTCCACTAGGGCCTGACCTTGGAAATGCAAGGCTGCGGCCTCATAAAGTCCTTTTAATCAAGGCCTGGGTTTCACACCCAATTAAGCAGATGTCTTTGCCTGCAGATTGCGCGCAGGAAGAAGAACGTGGCGCAGATTTGCAGCGTCAAACTCTGCTTGGGCAGCTTGTTAGTCTGACTCCACCGATCCCACTCTGAACTTGAACACATAGCAACCTCTTCTTAGAAACAGACCCTGCACGTTTCTCAACACCTTGCTTGACAAAGCAGCTTTCATCTGGAAGGATCATAAAAATCCTTGAGAAACCACAGCCTATTACTTAAGAGACAAAAAAGGAAAATCCCTGTGAGTTAGGCATGATAGGGTCATTATCGCCTTAATGAAGTGGCATTAATTTGCAGTGAAGTCAGGAAATGCTGAACTCTGCCATTCCGAAGGAATAAGTCCCTGACCCTAAACCAGAATGAGCTATAAATTCAATACAATGATAGGTGCAGGTGTTGTTAAATATGAGAGGAATCAAAATTGTACCATCTGGCTGAGCGCAGAGGCTCACACCTGTGATCTCAGCACTTTGGGAGGCACTGGGGTTTGAGACCAGTCTGGGCAACATTGGAACACACCTCCCATCTCTATCAAAAATAAGTTTTTTAACTAGCCAGGTGTGGTGGTGCACACCTATAATCCCAGCACAGAGGCAAAGGCACAAGGATGCCTTGAGCCCAGGAGGTCGAGGCTGCAGTGAGCTATGACTGCGCCACTGCCCTCCAGCCTGGGCAAGAGAATGAGATCCTGACTGAAAAAAAAAAAAAAATCTACCATCTCTGAAGGGAGGTGAACACTCTTTAAGCATGTATACTGTATGTGTGTGTTTGTGTATGTATGTGTGTTTATATAGTGTACATATATCCACTATATGTTATATATAGTGAGTTAGATATGTTATATACTTGTGTATATGTATGTGTACCTAAGTATGCATATATATGACATATAATATATTTTGCATAAATGCTACATAAAATATTTCTATATATGCTGATATAAAATCTTTTTTGTTCTCATTTTATTTTTTATTTTTTCATTTTTATATATTGAGAAGGTACAAGTGCAGATCTTCTGTTTCTGAGTAATTTTACTTAAGATAATGGCCTCTACTTCAATCCCTGTTGCTGCAAAATGTATTATTTCATTCTTTTTTACAGCTGCATAGTATTCCATAGTGTGTGTTTGTGTGTGTGTGTATATATAACATCTTCTTGTCTGAGCTCAGGGGCTCACACCTGTAATTCCAGCACTTTGGGAGGCCAAGATGGGTGGATCACCTGAGGTCAGGAGTTCCAGACCTGCCTGGCCAACATGGGGAAATCCCATCTCTACTAAAAATACAAAAATTAGCTGGGCGTAGTGGCAAGCATCTGTAATCGCAGCTACTAAGGAGGCTGAGGCAGGAGAATTGCTTGAATTGAACCTGGGGAGCAGACATTGCAGTGAACAAGATCACACCGTTGCACTCCAGCCTACTGTAGACATGGTAGCATGCACCAGTAATCCCAACATACTTGGGAGGTCAAGGTGGCAGAGTCACTTGAGCCTAGGAGTTTGAGGCTGCAGTGAGCCATAATCACACCACTGCCCTTTAACCTGGGTGACAGAACAAGACTCCACGTCTTCAAAATAATAAATAAATAAATAAGGATCTGACTCAAGTGAATTCCAAATAACAAGGCCAGTGTTGTATATTATAGGAAACAGAAGATTTGGTTAAGAGTTTTCACACACTTCTTTGCTTTCCCACATTGACATTATAGGGATCTAAATATTTAAAGGATCTCTCATTAACATATTACAAAACACAGTGATGGGTGACCATAATCTTTTTCTTTTTAAATAGAGATGGGGTTTCACTATGTTGCCCTGGCTGACCTCAAACTCCTGGCCTCAAGTGATCCTCCCATCTCAGTTTCCCAAATTGTGGGATTATAGGCAAGTGCCACCACATCCAGCTAATTAAATTTTGTGTGTGTGTGGAGATGGGGTCTTGATATGTTGCCCAGGCAGGTATCACAAACTGCTAGGCTCAAGCGATCCTCCTGCCTCAGCCTCCCAAAGTGCTGGGATTACAGGTGTGAGCTACTGCAGCCAACCATGGTGAATTCACTCCTAAGTCGTCTTTCTTACTGACTCACTTCAATACATATCATTAATATTATTCTTTGAGTACAACATTACCTGTGATGTTCAAACATGGAGAAAACCTGTCTCTACTAAAAATACAAAAATCAGCCAGATGTCGTGGTGCATACCTATAATCTCAGCAACTCCAGAGGCTGAAGCAGGAGAATCGCCTGAACCCAGGAGGTTGCAGTGAGCCAAGGTCAAGCCACTGCATTCCAGTCTAGGTGACAGAGTGAGACTCCATCACACACACACACACACAGAGACACACACACACACACAAATTAAAAAATAAAAATAAAGTAATGGGAAAAGCAGCGATTACTTTTGCTCCAACCTAATATTTCACATCTACCTCTTGAAGGAAACACATATCCTCCTCTGATAAAACCATAATTACTAATGCAAATATAATGGTTCTCCATGATGGCAGAGAGCCAGGTGAGCAGAGACTATACTCTTGGCACAGCAACAGTTAGTAATTTCTGCCCCTGACGTTTTTCCTCCGGAGGTCCCCTGTGACTCTGAAACCTCATTCCTTGTTGGTTTTTAGGGATTACAGTGATATCATTTTCATGCCACCTTGTCTAAGAAAATTACAGCTAAATAGAAGGAATACATTCTAGAGTTCTATAGCACTACATGATAACTGGAGTTAAAAATGATATAGGCCAGGTGAAATGGCTTACACCTGTAATCCTAACATTTTGGGAGGCCAAGGTAGGAGGATTGCTTGAGGGCAGGAGTTTCGGACCAGTCTGGGAAATAAGATGAAACCCTGTCTTTACAAAAAATACAAAATTAGTTGGGCATGGTGGCTTATGTCTGTAGTATCAGCTACTCAAGAAGCTGAGGTGGGAGGATTCCTTGAGTCTGGGAAGTTGAGGCTGCAGTGGTTGTGATGACACCACTGCACTCCAGCCTGGGTGACAGAGAGAGACCCTGTCTCAAAAAAAAATTATATATGTGTGTGTGTGTGTGCATATTTGTGTATATATATGTGTATGTATGTATACGTGTGTGTGCATATACGTGTGTGTGTATATATATATGCCAGGCTCCATGGCTCACTCCCATAATCCCAGCACTTTGAGAGGCCAAGGCAGGTGGGTCATTTGAGGTCAGGAGTTCCAGACCAGTGTGGCTGACATGGTGAAAACCCATGTCTACTAAAAATAGAAAAATAAGCCAGGCGTGGTGGCACATGCTTGTAGTCCCAGCTATTTGGAAGACCGAGAGAGGAGGATCAGTTAAACCTGGGAGGTGGAGGTTGCAGTGAGCTGAGATTGCACTCCAGTCTGGGCGACAGAATGAGACCCTGTCTCCATATATGTGTGTGTGTGTATATATATATACACACACACATACACACACACACACACGTATTATATAGTTTCAACTGGCTAGAAGGAGGATATCAAATCTTCCTAGAACAAAGAAGTAATAAATGTTTGAGATGATGGATAAGCTAATTACCCTGATCTGATCACTATACAGTATATGCATCAAAACATACACCCCATGAATAGGTACATTTATTATTTGTCAATCAAAATAAATAAATAAAATGTAAAAATGTTTTAAGTACTGATACTACTGGCAACACTATTGTAAACAAGCAGCCTGTCTATTTCTGGTTATGCATCTGTAGACCTTCCATTTCCTTCTATCACTTCAGAAACACAGAATCGATTCTTTGCACATTGAAAACATTCAAAAAATTTGTTTTCACCTAGACACAATGGGTCATGCCTATAATCCCAGCACTTTGGGAGGCTCAGGTAAGAGGTTTGCTTGAGACCAGGAGAGGGAGACCCAGAGACCCAATCTATAGCAAAATAAAAATTTTAAAATATTATTATATCTTTAGTAGTTTTGTAGCTTTCATTTTTTTCTTTTCTTTCTTTTTCTCTGTCTCTCTTTCTCTGTCCTTTTTAATTTTTTTTTTTTTTTTTGCAGGTCCTTCCAGGAACAAAACTTTGCATTTCTCTTTATTCAATGAAGAGGTTGGGTCAAGGACTTACCTAGGTCTCAGTATCACATTCTAGGTTGCTGCTACTGCTTACTACAGGAAGGCTCTGGAATGCCCTTTACCCAAGGTAAGGTATGAAGTTGCCACAGGATGTCCACCTCCAAACTCTGACCTCACCTAGAGCCGTTGCTACCAATTTTCTTGTGCTTAAAGTCTTTTCTAGAACTGCATCTGCATCTAACAATAGGACCTAAACCCAGTTTACAAAGACAGCACCTCACTCCTCAGTGTTGCTTGAAATTGGTCATGAAAAAGGGAGGCAGTGTTATTTTCTCAGGGGCATTGTTGGATGGCTGCAGGGCTTGGGGGTTGCATGGTGGGGCATTTGTTCTTCTGCGTCTCTGTGGCATAGGCTTGAGTATCCCACCCTACTTGGGATACTTGAGATAGGTTTATAGGACCAAAGGGGTCTGTGGTTTTCCATACCCAGTAATCCCTCTCTTCCTCTGCTTGCCACACAAGCTTGGGAAAATTACAATAAACGTTGCTGAGGCCAGGCAAGGTGGCTCACTCCTGTAATCCTAACACTTTAGGAGGTTGAGGTAGGAGGATTGCTTGAGTCCAGGAGTTCAAAAACTGTCTAGGCATTGTGGCAAGACCCTGTTTCTATAAAAACTTCAAAAATTAACTAGGCATGGTGGCACATGTCTGTAGTCCCAGCTATTTGGGAAGCAGATGTGGGAGGATCACTTCAGCTTGTGAGGATCGCAATGACCTATGACCACAGTGCTGTACTCCAGCCTGGGTGGCAGAGCAAGACCCTTTCTAAAAAAAATGTTTTAAGTTAAAAATTAAAACAAGGGCTGGACATGGTGGCTCATTCTTATAATCTCAGCACTTTGCGAGGCTGAGGTGGGTGGATAATTTGAGGTCAGCAGTTCAAGACCAGCCTGGCCAACATTGCAAAACCCCATCTCTACTAAAAATACACAAATGAGCTGGGCATGGTGTCAGGTGCATGTAATCCCAGCTACTTGGGAGGCTGAGGCATGAGAATTGCTTGAACCCAGGAGGCGGAGGTTGCAGTGAGCTGAGATCATGCCATTACACTCCAGCCTGGGGGACAGAGTGAGACTCCATCTAAAAAATAATAATAATAAATAAATAAATAAATAAATAAAGTTCCTGAAAATAGAATCAAGAAAAGGACTGGACAAAATTGTTTGGTTAATAAACTCCATTTCTTGCTTCACTAATGAATAATAATTTAATAGTATAAACTTTGCCTTTTGTCTTTCCATGCAGGGAAGTGTTACTTACATTTTTCTTTTTCTTTTTTTCTGAGACAGAGTCTCACTGTGTCACCCAGGCTGAAGTGCAATGGCACAATCTTGTCTCACCACAACCTTGGCCTCCTGGGTTCAAGCAATTCTCCTGCCTCAGCCTCCTGGGTAGCTAGGATTACAGGTGCACGCCACGACGCCCAGCTAATTTTTATATTTTTAGAAGAGAGGGGGTTTTACCATGTTGGCCAGGCTGGTCTTGAACTCCTGACCTCAGGTGATCCACCTGCCTCGGCCTCCCAAAGTGCTAGGACTACAGGTGTGAGCCACCACACCTGACCTGACATTTCTCATTAACTGTGATGAGAACTGGATTGATTTCTACTTTGAAAGAAAAATAAGAGAGTTGACATATTGCAAGCTTTTCCTTCTGAGAAACTCATGCCTGTTATAAATAAGCTACATTCTTACTAATGGGCTTGGTACAGATCTTTGGGAGAAAAACAAGTTTTTAAAGATGAAATTAGCCAGGCATGGTGGCATGAACCTACAGTCCCAGCACTTTGAGAGGGAGAATTGCCTGAAGGCAGCAGTTCAAGACCAGCCCGGGCAACATAAAAAGACCCCATCTCTACAAAAAATAGAAAAATTAGCTGCCATGACGGTGCACCTGTAATCACAGCTACCAGGGAGGCTAATGTGGAAGGATTTTTCAAGCCCAAAAGTTTGAGGCTGCAGTGAGCTATGATGGCACCATTGCACTGCAGCATGGGCAACAGAGCAAAACCTAATCTCTAAAAATAAAAATAAATAGATAAATAAAAGAGACCAATTAAAAGGCAAATAGAGCCATATATAGTTTTTACATAGGCTAGCGAGCAATGGTGTAATCTCAGCTCACCGCAACCTTAACTTCCAAGGGTCAGCCTCCCAAGTAGCTGGGACTACTGGCACTCACTACCACACCTGGCTAATTAAAAAAAAAAAAAAAAACAACTTTCTTTTTGTAGAATTGGAATCTCGCTGTGTTGCCCAGGCTGGATTTGAATGCTTGGGCTCAAGCAATTCTCACACCTCTGCCTCCCAAAGTGTTCAGATGACAGGTGTGAGTCCCTCCACCTGGCCATAAGACAGGAGCAAATTAGGCAAGTGGTATAAATATGGAATTGGCAGACACAATGAATACTCCTTCTTTGACTTAATAAAATGGAATGGAGGGCATGGTGACTCATGCCTGTATTCCCACCACTTTGGAAGGGCAAGGAGATCAGATGACTTGAGGTCAGAAGTTCAAGACCAATCTGGCCAACATGCCAAAACCCCGTCTCTACTTAAACTGCAAAAATTAGCTGGGTGTGGTGGTGCACACCTGTCATCCCACCTCCTTGGAAAGCTGAGGCATGAGAATCTCTCGAATCCAGGAGGCACAGATGGCAGCGAGCTGTGATAGTGCCACTGTACTCCAGCCTGGCGAAAGAGTGAGACTCTGTCTGAAAAATAAAGATGGAATTGATATTTCTTATTAATTTAACACAGAGTTTAGTCTTTATCTTCTTGATTTTCCTGAGATGGCTGGTCCCCTGGTAGTCGCTCAATCATTTCCTAGATATTCTATGATTGCTTTAAGTGAACATGGTCATTTATTTTCACGTATGAAATACACTCATGAGATTTACTCTGGACACACTTACCAATATTACAAGACATATCTGAAAACCCGTTTTCTAAAATACATCCTGGATGTTTGAGTCATATAAAATTCTTTAAAATTGGCCGGGCGCAGTGGCTCATGCCTGTAATCCCAGCACTTTGGGAGGCTGAGGCAGGCAGATCACAAGGTCAGGAGACCGAGACCATCCTAGCAAACACAGTGAAACTCTGTCTCTACTAGGAATACAAGGAGTTAGGCAGGTGTGGTGGTGCACACTTGTAGTCCCAGCTGCTTGGGAGGCTGAGGCAGGAGAATGGCATGAACCCGGGAGGCAGAGGTTGCAGTGAGCCAAGATTGGGCCATTGCACTCCAGCCTGGGTGACAGAGCAAGACTCTGTCTCTAAAACAAATTCTTTAAAATCAAGCAAAATATATATGTGTATACACATACATATATACATACATATATAAAAATGGTGTAAACTTAATAATTCATATACTTAAGTCTCCCCTGATACTAAAAAAAATAAGATTAGAATTTTGACTATTTTTTATTTTCCATTTAAAAGACATTTTCTGGCTGGGTGCAGTGGCTCATACCAGTAATCTTAACATTTTGGGAGGCCCAGGTCAGTGGATCACTTGAATCCAGGAGTTCAAGACCAGCCTGGCCAAATGTTGAAACCCTGTCTCTACTAAAAATACAAAAAAGTAGCCAGTCGTGGTGGTGTACCTGTAGTCCCAGCTACTTGGGAGGCTGAGGCAGGAGAATCACTTGAATCCGGGAGGTGGAGGTTGCAGTGAGGTGAGACTGGGCCACTATACTCCAGCCTGGGTGACAGAGAAAGATTGTGTCACAAAAATAAAATAAAATTTTTAAAAGGCATTTTATGATTTAACCATTGTCTACATTTACTCTCTCTGGCAAGTGATAGAGAAAATTACCCAAATATTTTTATCTCCTGACAAGAAGATAGGAAATACAACACTTAGCCAAGAGAAGTGAGCACAGAGGAATTTTGGACAGCTTGTCTCCTTACATGTGGCACTAACTTTCCTGCATGTGAAATCACTGTCTCATAATCCAAGGTCTCACAACCTCAGCACTGTGGACATTTAGGGTTGTTGGGGGTCTCTGTGGTGCGGCGGTCCTGGGCACACTAGCCCCCTTAT
Organism: Macaca nemestrina; assembly: GCF_043159975.1. Taxonomy (NCBI): domain Eukaryota; kingdom Metazoa; phylum Chordata; class Mammalia; order Primates; family Cercopithecidae; genus Macaca; species Macaca nemestrina. The sequence goes on along the minus strand of NC_092146.1, from coordinate 3,512,877 downwards.
TATTCTCTTGACCAGCGTCCTTGAGATCTACCCACCAGATTCAGGTAGCAGTGCCCCCTTCCATAGTTGTGACAATCAAAATGTTTCCAGACATTGACAGAGGTCTTCTGGGGGCAAAATCACCCCCAGTGGTGAATAATTGCTCTAATCTAAATAAATGAGAGTAATGTTGAACCTATCTGAAAATCGTAAATTCTGATGAATAGGGAGGTCAGGAGTTCGAGACCAACCTGACCAACATGACCAAACGCGATCTCTGCAAAAAATACAAAAAAAATTAGCTCAGTATGGTGGCGCATGTCCATTATCCCAGCTACTCAGGAGGGTGAGGCAGGAGAATCACTTGAACCCAGCAGGTGGAGGTTGTAGTGAGCCGAGATCGTGCCACTTTACTTCAGCCTGAGGAATAGAGCAACACTCCATCTCAAATGAATGAATGAATGAATGAATGAATGAATGAATGAATGAATGAATGAATGAATGGAAATCCTACGAAATGCAACCACATGACTAAACCATGAGAACCTTGTGCTGAGAGAAGGAAGCTAAGCACAGAAAGACAAATGCTGCAGGATTCCACCCACATGAGGCACCTAAGAAATGGTACTCACAAAATTGTTCCTTTCATTTTGTGCTAAGCTGTATGTCACAGGGGAGATAAATGAGAAGTACATCCAGTATTCAACAAGACTAAGAGATGCAGAAGACCTGAGGGCAGGCACAGTCCACAGAGAGTGGGATGGTCTGTAAAACATTCGGTGAACATTTTTCTTTTTTTTTTTCTTTTCCTTTTTTCTTAATCTGTTTTTTTTTTTTTTTTTTGAGATGGAGTCTCACTCTGTCATTCAGGTTGGAGTGAGTGGTGCAATCTCGGAACACTGCAACCTCCACCTCACAGGTTCAAGTGATTCTCCTGTCTCAGAAGGCAGAGGTGGGTGGATCACCTGAGGTCAAGAATTTGAGATCACCCTGACCAATATGGTGAAACCCCTTCTCTACTAAAAACACAAAAATTAGCCAGGCATGGTGGTAGGTGTCTGTAGTCCCAGCTACTTAGGAGGCTGAGGTGGAAGGATGCCTTGAGTCCAGGAGGTCAAATCTGCAGTGAGCAATTATCACGCCACTGTACTCCAGCCTGGGCAACATAGGAACACCTTGCCTCAAACAGACAGACAGACAGATACACACACACACACACACACATGCACACAAAACTAAAAATAGAACCACCATTTGATCCAGCAATCCCACTACTGGATATTTATCTGAAAGAAAATAAATCTTTCTGTCAAAAAGATAAATACACTTGTATGTTCATTGCAGCACCATACAGAATAGCAAAGACAAGGAATCAATCTAAGTGTCCACCAAAGGTTGATTGGATAAACAAAATGTGATACACACGCTCACACACACACTCACACAGCAAAACACCATGGAATACTATGCAGCCATGATAAAGAATGAAATCATGTTTTTTTGCAGCAACATGAATAGAACTGGGGGCCACTATCTTATGTGAAATAACTCAAAAACAGAAAGTCAAATACCACAATTTCTCTCATATAGGTGGGAGCTAAACAATGACTCCAGATGGACATACAGATAGAAATAACACACACTGGAGACTTGAAAGTGTTGGAGAAGAGTGAGAGATGAGAAATTATTTAATGGGTACAGCATTTGCTATTTGGGTGGTGGATACTTCAGTGAATCCATCTGGGCTCTTAGTAGCCCCGACTTCATCACTATGCAATATATCTACATGACAAAACTGTACTTCTTATGCCCCATAAATTCATTAAAAGATTTGTTTTGAGATAGGGTTTTGCTCTGTCACCTATGTTGAAGTACGGTGGTAAAATCACAGCTCACCACAATCTCCATCACCCGGGTCCAAGCAATCCTCAAACCTCAGCCTCCTGAGTAGCTGGGACCACAGGCACACACCACCATGCCTAATTTTTGTATTTTTGGTAGAGATAGAGCTTCACCATGTTGCCCAGGCTGGTCTCGAACTCCTGAGCTCAGCATATTCACCGCCTTGGCTTCCCAAAGTGTTGGAATTACAGGCATGAGCCACCACACCTGAACTAGTTACAAAAAGATTTGTAAAAAAAAGATTTAGTTTACAAAAAGATTAGGTGAACCACAGGCACCAATGCTGGGGTCAGACTCACTCAGTAATGAGAGGTAGAATAGAAAGATGCAAGTGAAGGCCAGACATGGAGACTCAGGCCTATAATCCCAGCACTTCGGGAGGCTGGGGCAGGTAAATCACCTAAGGTCAGGAGTTTTAGACCAGCCTGACCAACATGGTGAAACCCCATCCCTACTAAAAATGGAAAAATTAGCCGGGTATGGTGGTGCACACCTGTAATCCCAGCTACTCAGGAGGGTGAGGCAGGAGAATGGCTTGAACCCATGAGGCAGAGGTTGCAGTGAGCCGAGATCAAGCGATTGTACTCCAGCCTGGGCAGCAAGAGTGAAACTCCACCTCAAAAAAGAAAGAAAGAAAGAAAGCAGGGAGGGAGGGATGGAGGGAGAGGAGAAAGATGCCAGTGAAGTAGGTCAAATACAGATTAGCAAAAAAAGACACAGGCACCAGCTGTGAGCAGATTTTGTGACAAGAAGGACATTCCTACCTGCTCTCTGCCTCAGGGTAGGTTTTTTCATGATGCTGCAAAGGGCTTGCTGATGCCAGGAGAAAGCTGTTTGCAGGTGTGTGTGCAGTGCTGCTGGAACAGGAGGCATTGGCCTATGCTTATGTAAAATATAACTTGGAGAGCCAGAAGCTAGGCAAAACCTTCAACATGCCTGTGTTTCTATTGCTGTGTCTGTACATCCATGATTGTCTGTTTGCCTTTTCTCATGATTATGGAAGACAGAATTGGGTCTGAGAAAGAGCTGGCAATGGGAAGTGAGCTGGGATACATCCTGCATTGCATTACAGAGACTCAAAATTAGTGCCTCTTCTCAGAACCAGTAATCTCGTTGATTTTCTCAGATAGAGAAGGGATGCAGGATGCATGGGAAAGAACCAAAGATATGAAGCAATCTGCTGTTCACAAAGCCTTCAGTGCTTTAAAGGAACGTTGTGCTTTTGTGGGTTCAACCTCCCTCACATCAGGGACCATTATTCTCATGTTATTTATAACATGGGAAAATAATACTCATACAACTTGTCAATGTCACACCCAGTGAATGGTGTAGATCACATGGAGATCAATCTTTTCATTTATTTATTTATTTACTTATTTATTTATTTATTTATTTATTTATTCATTCATTCATTTATTTTTGAGACAAAGTCTCCTTCTCTTTTCTAGGCTAGAGTGCAATGGCACGACCTCAGCTTACTGAAGCCTTAATCTCCTGGGCTCAGGAAATCCTCCTACCTCAGCCTCCTAACTGAGACTACAGGAGTGCCACTATGCCCAGCTAAGTTTTGTAATTTCTTTATCTTTTATTTTTTGGCAGAAATGGGATTTCATAGTGTTGCCCATGCTGGTCTTGAATTCCTGGGCTCAAGCGATCCTCCTGCTTTGGCCTTTCAAGATGCTGACATTACAGGCATAAGCCGTTATGACCAGCCAGAGATCAATCTTTTCAACTCCAAAACAACAATCAGAAGCAGGTTATTATTATTATCATCATCATCATCATCATCATCATCATCAATAGAGACAAGTTCTTGATATATTGCCCAGGCTGGCTTCAAACTCTTGGCCTCAAGACATCCTCCCATATCGGCCTCCCAAAGCACTGCGATTACAGGTATGAGCCACCATGGCTGGGCTCAAAAGCAGGTTTTAACACCACATCATGCAAATGGGAAGTTTTTAAGCCTGCACAATTATTTATTTATTTATTTACTTATTATTATTATTTTTTTAGAGTCAGTGTTTTGCTCTGTTGCCCAGGCTGGAGTGCAGTGGGATTATTATGGCTCACTGCAGCCTCCAACTCCTGGACTCAAGTGATCCTTTCACCTCAGCCTCCTGAACAGCTGGGACTACCGGCGCATGCAACCACACTCGGTTAATTTTTAATTTGTTTATAAAGACAGGGTCTCACTATGTTACCCAAGCTGGTCTCAAAGTCCTGGTTTCAAGGGATCTTCCCACCTTGGCCTCCCAAAGTGCTGGAATTATAGAAGTAAGCCACCATGTTCAACAAGCCATGCAATGCTTAATTCACACATTTAACTGTTTTTTACTTATTTTGAATTCAGCCATGCTCATCTGATGTTGGTTTCTGGTCTACAAAGCAGCTGCTAATTAAAACCCAATTAATGGCCAGGTATAGTGGCTCACACCTGTAATCCCATCACTTTGGGAGGCCGTGGCGGGCAGATCACTTGAGGTCAGGAGTTCAAGAACAGCCTGGCCAATATCGTGAAACCCCATCTCTACTAAAAATACAAAAATTAGCTGGTCATTGTGGTGCGCGCCTGTAATCCTAGCTACGCAGGAGGCTGAAGCAGAAGAATCACTTGAACCAAGGAGGCAGAGGTTGCAGTGAGCCCAGATTGTGCCACTGCATTCCAGCCTGGGCGACAGAATGAGACTATGTCTTAATAAAAAGAAAAGAAAAGAAAAAAATATCAAATTAGCCTAAGTAAGAAGTAAATGTGCCCCATGTGTCTTGTGCAGGAAACCATGGCCCAGGTGTATCCAAGCTCCAAAGCATTCACCAGATTGATAACACATCTGCATCAAGGCAGACCATGGATGCTTAGAACAGCCAACTCAACACAGCTGTGAGTACTCCACATGCTTAGAACAGCTGTGGGCCGCCAGTCGTCCCAGCTGAAGACAATCACATGGAGGCTTGTTAAAAATAGCCATATCCTAGGAGATTCAAATTCCATGCATTTGGGGTGGGGCCTAGGTCTGCCAGTTTAACGAGCTCCCTGGGTGATTCTATTGCTCACCAAGTGTAAAACCTGCCGAATTAGGGCTGTTCATGCAGTTGCTTTGGGGTTCAGTTTGGAATATGTTCACCATGGAAAGGGCTCCTGAAACATGCTTTGTTATGAGTCCCCAGCACTGTCTTTGTTTGTGTATATATGAAACCTGTGTTACAGGCTGAGTCCTGTCCTGCTCCCGCAAATGCGTATGTGAAAGTTGTAACTCCTCATGTTACCAGAAAGGGGTCCGGATCCAGACGCCAAGAGCGTGTTCTTGGATCTCGTACAAGAAAAAATTCAGGGTGAGTCAATAAAGTTAAAGCAAGTTTATCAACAATGTAAAGAAATAAAAGAATGGCTATTCCATAGAGCAGCAGCATGGGCTGCTGGGTGCCTATTTTTATGGTTATTTCTTGATTATATGCTAAACAAAGGGTGTATTATTCATGAGTTTTCCAGAAAAGGAGTGGGCAGTTCTGCGAACTGAGGGTTCCTTGCTTTTCAGTTTAGGGTTAGGATTAGGGCTAGGGTTAGTGTTATATTAGGCCCATTGCTGTGGCATTTGTAAACTGTCATGATGCTGGTGACAGTGTACCACAGAGGACTACTAGAGGTCACTCTCATGGCCATCTTGGTTTTGGTGGGTTTTGGCTTACTTACTGCAAGTTATTTTATCAGCAAGGTTTTTTATGACCCATGTCTTTTGCCAACCTCCTATTTCGTCCTGTGTCTTAGAATGCCCCGCCTCCTGGGAATGCAGTCCTGTAGTCTTCAGCCTTATTTTACCCAGCCCTTATGCAAGATAGAGTTGCTCTGGTTCAAAGACCCCTGATGCTAGGATCTCAGAATATGATCTTATTTTGTAAGAGTCACTGCAGCTGTAATTACTTAAGGTGAGGTCATGATGGTGGGCTATAATTCAATATGACTGGCATTTTTATAAAAACAGGAAAATTGGACCCAGACACACACACACACACAAAGGCAGAACACCATGTGATGTAGGCAGAAATTGAAGTGACACATCTACAAGGAACTCTAAGGATCTCTAGCAACCACCAGAGGCTCAGAGAGAGGCATAGAATACATTCTGTCCCAGAGCCTGTTGTTACCAGAAAGCGGTCCTGATCCAAAACCTAAGACAGGGTTTTTGGATCTTGCACAATACAGAATTCTGGGGAAATCCATAGAATAAAGTGAAAGCAAGTTTATTAATAAAGTAAAAGAATAAAGAATGGCTACTCCATAGACAGAGCAGTGGTGTGGGCTGCTTGACTGAGTATATTTGTAGTTATTTATTTTTTAATTAATTTATTTATTTTTAATTTTTTATTATACTTTAAGTTCTAGGGTACATGTGCACAATGTGCAGGTTTGTTACATATGTACACATGTGCCATGTTAGTGTGCTGTACCCATTAACTCATCATTTACATTACATATATCTCCTAATGCTATCCCTCCCCCATCCCCACCCAATGACAGGCTCCAGTGTGTGATGTTCCCCTTCCTTTCTCATTGTTCAATTCCCACCTATGAGTGAGAACATGCGATATTTGGTTTTCTGTTTTTGCCACAGTGTGCTGAGAATGATGGTTTCCAGCTGCATCCATGTCCCTACAAAGGACAAGAACTCATCCTTTTTTAAGACTGCATAGTATTCCATGGTGTATATGTGCCACATTTTCTTAATCCAGTCTGTCATTGATGGACATTTGGGTTGATTCCAAGTCTTTGCTGTTGTGATTAGTGCTGCAATAAACATACGTGTGCATGTGTCTTTATAGCAGACTTATAATTATTTCTTATTTATTACTGTTATGATTTTTTTTGAGGCGTAGTCTTGCTCTGTTGCACAGGCTGGAGTGCAGTGGCATGATCTTGGCTCATTGTACCTCTGCCTTCTGGGTTCAAGCAGTTCTCCTGCCTCAGCCTCCTGAGTAGCTGGGACTACAGGTGCCCGCCACCACATGGGCAAATTTTTGTATTTTTAGTAGATACTTGGTTTGACCATGTTGGCCAGGCTGGTCTCGAACTCCTGACCTCAGGTGATCTGCCCACCTTAGCCTCCCAAAGTGCTGGGATTACAGACGTGGGCCACCATGCCTGGCTTAAGCACCTGTGCATTTATTTATTTATTTATTTATTCATTTATTTTTAAGACAGTGTCTTGCTGTTCTGCCCAGGCTAGAGTGCAGTGGCATAATCTCAGGTCACTAAAACCTCTGCCTCCCAGGTTCAAGAAATTCTCCCACTTCAGCCTCCTGAGTAGCTAGGCCCTTATAGTTATTTCTTGATTATATGCTAAACAAGGGATGGATTATTCATGAGTTTTCCAGGAAAGGGATGGGCAATTCCCAGAACTGAGGATTTCTCCCCTTTTGAGACCATATAAGGTAATTCCTAGGCACTGCTGTTGTAGAACTTTCTCTAGTTCAGATAAAAGCCAGGTTCTTGCCACATGGCTGTGAGAATTAGGCTTACAGACACTTTGAAGAGTGAGAAAAATGGAATTTATTGGGCAAAAAGGAAAAAAAGAGAAACAGGGAGTCTCAGTAAATTGAGAGTCCCTGCTAGCTGGTCTCCCCCTCACAGACTGAATCCCAGATTCCACCCGAAACAGAAGACGCCAGGCTCCTTCCCGCTGCAAAGGGTGTGAACTTCCGTGGCTCCAGCCCATTTTCCCAGGGCCCACACAGTGGTCTGAGTTTCTCCGGGGACCTCTTTATACTTGGCTGTCTCATTGCCATGGCATTTGTCAACTGTCATGGTGCTGGTGGAGTGTCTTTTAAAGTGTTAATGTATTATTATTAGCGTATAATGAGCCATGAGGATGGCCAAAGGTTACTCTTGTCACCATCTTGGTTTTGGTGGGATTTGGCCGGCTTCTTTACCGCATGCTGTTTTATCCAAAAGGTCTTTATGACCTGTATCTTGTGCTGACCTCCTGTCTCATCCTGTGACCAAGAAAGCCTTAACCTCCTGGGAATGCCACCCAGTAGGTCTCAGCCTTATTGTACACAGCCACTACTCAAGATGGAGTTGCTCTGGTTCAAATGCGTATAACACTGAGATGGAGCAGGCACTTCCTCTGTAGGGAACTGAGACCCCGTAAAACATGGAAATAAAGAAAAATCTTGAGTTCCTTCAAAGAAAATTCCAGGCACCTAGCTAGCCCTAAGAAGTCAGTGAGTTACTTGATAAGTAAAAAGGTAATAGTAACTTAAAACAATAGCTGTCCAGGCTCACGCATGTAATCCAAGCACTTTGAGAGGCCCAAGAGGGCAGATCACCTGAGGTCAGGACTTTGAGACCCAGCCTGGACAACATGGTGAACCCGTCTCCACTAAAAATACAAAAAAATTAGCTGGGTATGGTAGTACATGCCTGTAATCCCCGCTACTCAGGAGGCTGAGGCAGGAGAATCACTTGAACCCAGGAGGCAAAGGTTGTAGTGAGCCAAGATTGCACCATTGTACTCCAGCCTGGCCAACAAGAGTGAAACTCCACCTCAAAAAAAAAAAAAAAAAAAAGTCAAGGAAGCTAGCTAGAGTCATGAGATACTTGGCTTTCTATAAAAACTAAAGATAGCATCAGCTGGGCATGGTGGTTCATGTCTGTAATCCCAGCACTTTGGGAGGCCGAGGCTGGAGGATCACTTGAGGTCAGGAGTTTGAGACCAGCCTGGCCAACATGGTGAAACCCCATCTCTACTAAAAATACAAAACTTAACCAGGTGAAAGATACAACAAATCTTTCTGAGTTTCTCTTCAAAAGGTTTAGCCTGTTAGCTTCCTTATCCTTTGTTCTGAAACTCAACTTTCTTGTTCTTCCTTGCCCCTAGTTACTATGAACAGCCTACCCCTTCCCATCAGCTCTAATCAATAACTCACTCTCTTCCCTTTGATACCAGTATCCAGTGTTCCCCTGAAACTGCACATCTCACACGCTCCACCTCTGTACCTCAAATCCCACTCCCCTTCTATATTTAGGAAAACATGTACAAGTAGCCAAACAGGTCAGTTGAGATTGTGCGGTCTGAACCCCGTGCATGGGGGAGTGACACAGAAATAGGGACCGCCTTAAGGATAAAACCCCTCTGGTCTCTTTTGTTCTCTGTGCTCTTGTGATCTTGATTGACGCAAGTGGCACCCTTCTGCAGAAGTAAATTGCTTTGCTGAGAGAACATTTTCTTGAGTACTGGTTTCACTTTGAGGCACCAAGCATTTATTTCTACAGCATTTTTATAACCAACACTTGACATGGTGGCCCACACCTGTCATCCCAGCTACTTTGGAGACTGAGGCAGGACGTTGAGCCTGTGAGGCAGAGGTTGCAGTGAGCCAAGATCACGCCACTTCACTCCAGCCTGGGGGACAAGAGTGAGACTCTGTAGAAAGGAAGGAAGGAAGGAAAGAAGGAAGGAAGGAAGGAAGGAAGGAAGGAAGGAAGGAAGGAAGGAAGGAAGGAAGGAAGGGAGGGAGGAAGGAAGGAAGGAAGGAAGGAAGGAAGGAAGGAAGGAAGGAAGGAAGGAGGGAAGGAAGGAAGGAAGGAAGGAAGGAAGGAAGGAAGGAAGGAAGGGAGGGAGGGAGGGAGGGAGGGAGGGAGGGAGGGAGGGAAGAAGGAAAGAAGGGAGGGAGGGAGGAAGGGAGGGAGGGAGGGAGGGAAAAGGAAAGTATCTTAGCATACATCCCCAATATGTTTTCTAGAAACCCAGACCCCAGCAAACGGACCTGCTGACACAGCCCTCAGGTAAGGGGAACTGAGGACTGACCTCTTGCCAGCGTACTTTGTTCTAAATTCCTTCCTGAAGGACCTGGAGGAGGTCATGCCCATAGACGAGAGCTAATTTTTCTGCTGACCCCAAAGTTTTAAACAAAATTTCCCTTCCTTAACCCATCACAAGTCAGAGATCTTTGCATCTACCTATGACCTACAGGTCCCCCTTGCTTCAAGATGTTCTGCCTTTTTAGGTCAAACCACTCTATAATCTTCATGTATTGCTTTATGACTTTGCCTGTAACATCTGCCTCCCACCTTGAAAAACCCTCACCTGTAATCTATTGGGGAGGGTGGGTCTCTTTTTTTTTTTTTTTTTTTTTTTTGAGATGGAGTCTTGCTCAGTTGCCCAGGCTGGAGTGCAGTGATGCCATCGTGGCTCACCGCAGCCCCGACCTCCCAGGCTCAAGTAATCCTCCTGCTTCACCCTACTGAGGACCTGGGACTACAGAAGTGTGCCACCATGCTCAGCTAATTTTTTAATTATTTGTAGAGACGGGGTCTTAGTATGTTACCCAGGCTAGTCTTAAACTACTGGGCTCAAGTGATCCACCCACCTTGGCCTTCCAAAGTGCTAGAATTACAGACATGAGCTGCCTTGCCCAGCTAGAAGGCAGGTCTTAAGCATGAGCTGCATGATTCTCCTTGCTTGACCCCCTACAAATACATGCCCTCGTTTTTCACGCTGCAAACCTTGGTGTAGATGTTTGGCCTTACTGTGCTGGGTCAAACCTTCAGAAGGAACCAACCCCACCGACACGTTGATCTCAGACTTCTTCTGGCTTCCAGAACTGTAAGAAGAGTAGGTTTCTGAGGTGGAGCTCACCCAGTCTGTGGTGCTTGGTGAAGGCGGCCATGGGAAACGCACCCAGCTCATTTGCACAAAAGGCGGACAGTTTGAATCATTGTAGAACTGGAGATGGGGCTTCCTCCAGGTGGAACTGCTTGTGAAAGTTAGAGGTGTAGAAAGGAGAGAGGACATTTGCGGGTGTCTTTGTGAGTGATGCTAAGGACAGATACTAAGGAAGACAGTTGCAGAGACAAACTACTCACAAGACATGAGGAAGTTAAAAAGGCAGAGGATGATCAGAGTTCATTTTCCACACGAGAGTTGGATGCAGATTTTTTTTTTTTTTTAAATAGGGTCTCCGTCTGTCTCCCAGGCTGGAGTGCAGTGATGCGATCACAGCTCACTGTAGCCTCGAATACCTGTGCTCAAACAATCCCCCTGCCTCAGCCTCCCAAAGTGCTGGGATTACAGGTGTGCACCACTGCATACAGCAGAGATTCCGAATATAAGTGGGCACTGGAGTCCCAGGTCCTCCATGGAGTTGCTGGAGGCCAGCTATCGGGCAAGCTGCAGATCCCATGGAGATGGCTGAGGGCACGTTTAGCAATTTTACATTCTAGGTCATCTCGGCCATGTGATGGGAAACGGCTTCAGTCCCAGCAGACCACCAGGATTGGCCTTCATGGAGTGGAGGGCTGGAGAGTTGAGGATGAGAAGTGAATGTAGGGCTATGACAGGGGGAAGTGGAAATCTGTAATGCTATTCTTTAAAATCCTGAAGTTGGCCAGGCGGGGTGGCTCATGCCTGTAATACCAGCTCTTTGGGAGGCTGGGGTGGGCGGATCACTTGAGGTTATGAGTTCGAGGCCAGCCTGGCCAACATAGCAAAACCCCATCTCTACTAAAAATACACACACACACACACACACACACACACAAATTAGCCAGACATGGTGGCACACACCTGCAATCCCAGATGCTTGGGTGGTTGAGGCATGAGTACATAGTGAGACCCTGTCTGTACAAAAATTAAATTTAAAAAAGTTAGACACAAGTAGTGATATATGGCTGTAGTCCTAGCTACTCAGGAGGCTGAGTGGGGAGGATCATTTGAGTCCAGGAGTTGGAGGCTGCAGTGAGCTATGATGGTGCCAACAGCACTCCAGCCTGGGTGACAGTGAGACCCTGTCTCTAAACAAACAAACAGAAAAATGATACCTTGTCTCAACAATCGACAAAACAGTTACTCTGTATTAGATATTATAAGTAGAGATGGCTTAAAGTGTATGGGAGGATACACCTGGGTGATATGCAAATATTGCATGGTTTGATACAAGGGTTTTGAGCATCCTTGGATTTTGATACCAGTGGAAGTCCCACAACCAACTCCCTGAGTTTATTGAGCCCAGCTACACACACAGATGAGAAGGAATTAGGCCAATCAGCCAGTCTTCTCCGAAAGAACTCTTTGTTCTGCCGAAAAGACAAAGCCGGTGTGTTCTCAGGCTGGCAAGACCCTCCCGCTCCTCTCCCTCAGGGAGAGCAGACCTAGGTACCCACCACCTTCGAGTCGGTGTTCTCTGCCTATAGCCCTTCCCCAGGGCTCTCTGCCCCAGCCCCCTCCTCCTCTAAGCCCCCACAGGCCATGCACCCCCTCCTCTGCGCAGAACAGCCTGGATTGCAGGGGGAACAGTCAGAGAATAGTCTAAACCACGTGCAAAAATGCAGGCCGGGTGACTTTTGCCCCTTGGGGCTGTCTTCCCACATGGGATTGTTTGTGCCATGTTTGGTCTTTTAGCCGTGTGGTTGGAGATACTTTGAGTACAAGGTCAAAGGGACTCACTTTTATGTGCCTGTTTTTGTCTTCAGCAAATGGCTGGATTCTCTGTTTAGGATCTGGGGCCATCTCGCTCTTGCTTCCAGCTCTCCAGTGCATGGATACTTTCCTAAAAGTAGACAAATGTCAGTTCCTTCCAAATTCACTGCAGAGAATGGAGGAGAACAGAGTGGCCTTCCCACGTGGAGAAGTTTTCTCTTTTACGCCCAGCGCCCATTGTACTGACACGGACAGTTGTCGGTTTCCCAAGAAACGTTTTCAAGCTGCCTTCGTGACTCCTTGGAACTCAGATGCGCAGCTCAGAAGCCGCGGGATGCAGCGGATGCGTCAGTAGAGATACTTGAAAACTTCAGTAACACGGTTATCCTAAAGGAGGAGAAATGGCACAGGAAAGTATGCTAAGCGTCCCACTCAAGAAGTTAGAAAAGGAACAGCAGAATTACACAGAAGAGTAGAAGGGAATAAATGAAAAACAGTAGAATTCACTAAATTAGAGAAGAAAATGAGATAAGGTGGAAGTAGCTGAAGTTAGAAATCTTTTTAATTTTAGTAAAATTAATTTTAGTAGAATTACCTCTTTTAAGTGTTAAAAAGCATGTAAGCATTTAACTGCTTCTTTTAAATGTTCATTTAAATAAAATTAGTTTAATTATATTTAATTACTTATTTTATTATCTTACTATTTTATTATTTCATTTATTAATTTTATGTATTTAAGTATGTATTTATTTATTTTTATTTATTTTTTTTTTGAGATGGAGTCTTGCTCTGTCACCCAGGCTAGAGTGCAGTGGTGTGAGCTCAGATCACTACAACCTCTGTCCCCAGGGTTCAAGCGATTTTGCTGCCTCCCCTCTGAGTAGCTGGAATTACAGGTGCTTGCCACCACTTCCGGCTAATTTTTATAGTTTTAGTAGGACTAGTAGTCAGGGTTTCACCACGTTGGTCAGGCTGGTGTGGAACACCTGACATCAGGTGATCTGCCACCTCAGCCTCCTAAAGTACTGGGATTGCAGGTGTGAGCCACCGTGCCTGGTCAATTTTATGTATTTTGGATACAATTAGTTTAATTTTATTTTCTATTAATATTTAATTTTAATAAACTTCATTTTACTTTAAATCAAATTTTAATTTGTAATAACATTAAAAATAAACTACAATAAAAAGAGTACAATGAATACAATCTGCTAAGATTGCAAATAAAAAGAAACAGAATATGCCAATGAATTATATTAAGAAGAAAAAAGAAATGTGACTCCAGATGTAGCTGAGTTTATAAAGAAAATAAGATGATATTAGGAATAACTGGTTGGGCACGGTGGTGGCTCATGGCTTAATTCCAGCACTTTGGGAGGCCAAGGCAGGTGGATCACTTAAGGTCGGGAGTCGGTATCAGCCTGGCCAACATTGTAAAACCCTGTCTCTACTAAAAATACAAAAATTAGCTGGGCGTGGTGGTGGATGCCTGTAATCCCAACTACTCAGGGGACTGAGGCAGGAGAATCTCTTGAACCCAGGAGATGGAGGTTGCAGTGAGCCAAGATTGTGCCACTGCATTTCAGCCTGGGTGACAGAGTGACACTCTGACACACACACACACACACACACACACACACAAAGGAAAAAAAAAGAAACAGCAATAACGATCCCAATGTATTTAAAAACTTCAGACATAATGGACACATTCATAGAAGAGTATCAAAACTGACTCAAGTAAATATACAATATCCAAATGGTATTGTAGAAATTTAATACAATTGCAGCCATAAAAAAGAATGAGATTGAGAGGTGAAGCCAGCTGGACTTCCCGGGTCGACTGGGGACTTGGAGAACTTTTCTGTGTAGCTAGAGGGTTGTAAATGCACCAGTCAGCACTCTGTAAAAATGCACCAATCAGCGCTCTGTGTCTAGCTAAGGGACTGTAAACGCACCAATCAGCACTCTGTAAAAACGCACCAATCAGCGTTCTGTGTCTACTTAAAGGATTGTAAACACCCCAATTAGTGTTTTGTAAAATGGACCAATCAGCACTCTGTAAAATGGACCAATCAGCAGGACATGGGCTGGGCCAAATAAGGCCATAAAAGCTGGCCACCTGAGCTAACAGTGACAACCTGCTCAGGTCCCCTTCCATGCTGTGGAAGCTTTGTTCTTTCATTCTTCACTGTAAATCTTGTTGCTGCTCACTGTTTGGGTCTGCACTACCTTTATGAGCTGTAACACTCACCGCAAGGGTCTGTGGCTTCATTCGTGAAGGCAGCGAGACCATGAACACCAGGAGGAACAAACAATTCCAGATGCACCATCTTTAAGAGCTGTAACACTCATTGCAAAGGTCTGCAGCTTCATTCCTGAAGTTAGTGAGACAATGATCCCACCAGAAGGAAGAAACTCCGGACATCTGAACATCTGAAGGAAAAAACTACAGACACACCATCTTTAAGAGCTGTAACACTGACCGCGAGGGTCCATGGCTTCATTCTTGAAGTCTGTGAGACCAAGAACCCACTGGAAGGAATAAATTCCGGAAACAAGATAATGTCCTTTGCAAGGACATAGATAAAACTGGAAGCCATCATTCTCAGCAAACTAACACAGGAACAGAAAACCAAACACCACATGTTTTCACTCATAAGTGGGAGATGAACAATGAGAACACATAGACATGAGGAGAGGAACATCACACACCAGGGCCTGTTGGGAGATGGGCGGCAAGGACGGTGAGAGCATTAGGACAAATACCTAATGCACATGGGCCTTAAAACCTAGATGACAGGTTGATAGGCGAGCAAACCACCATGACACATGTACACCTATGTAACAAACCTGCATGTTCTGCACATGTATCCTAGAACTAAAAGTAAAATAAAATGAAGAAATTTTATACATTGAGTGAGTAGTTAAAAAGCTTCTCACCAAGAAAATGTTAGACCTAGCTGGTATTATCAGGCAGCAGTAAATTCAAGTATTATGTATATTCCTCCAGACAAAACAAAAAGAAACAACATCTGCAAACTATTTTGAGGCCAAGAATAATTTGATATTCAAACTCAGCAAACACAACAAAGAAAGCATGGGAAAAGAAATTATAGATCCATCTTGCCCTTTGTGAGGTACAAATGTTAAGCAAGTTTCGACAATAGACAATCTATGATTGTACTTTAAATATTTTACAGATTAAAGGAGAAAACAAAAAAAAAAAATTTTTTTTTCAGCCTCCCGAGTAGCTGGAACTACAGGTGTGCGCCAGCCTGCCCAGCTAATTTTTGTATTTTTAGTAGAGATGAGGTTTCACCATGTTGTCCAGGATGTCTCAATCTCTTGCCCTCATGATCTGCCTTCCTTAGCCTCCCAAAGTGCTGGAATTACAGCTGTGAGCCCCTGTGCCAGGCCAAAATATTTCTTATTTCAATTGATGCAGTAAGTAACTGTGATAAAATTGAACACCCATTTAGGATTTAACAAACTAGGAATAAATACAAACTTCCTTAATCTGATAAAAGCTTTCTACAGAAAAATGTGTGTCATACTGAAGAATGGGATATTAAATGTGGTCTCTTTAAAGTCAGGAACCCGTGGGGCATGGTAGCTCATGCCTGTAACCCCAGCACTTTGGGAGGCTGAGGTGGGTGGATTGCTTGAGCCCAGGGATTTGAGACTGGCGTGGGCAATATAGAAAGGCCTCATCTCCACAAAAATATACAAAAATTAGTGGGTGTGGTGGCATGTGCCTGTAGTCCCAGCTACTTGAGAGGCTGAGGTGGGAGGATTGCTTGAACTCTGGAGGTCGAGGCTACAGTGAGCTATGATCATTCCACTGCACACTAGCCTGGATAAGAATAAAGTAAATAAATAAGTAAAATAAAATAACATTTAAAAATAAAGAACAATTCAAGGAGAAACATTCAAAAGAGGAAATCTAAATTAAAAATAAACAAATGAAAGCTGCTCAGCTTCAGTAGTAGTCAGAGAAGAAAAGTTAAAACCACAATTGCTATCTTCCAGTACCAAAGCTGATCAGACAGAGATGCAATTGGATATGTATACTCTGCTGGCAGATGTGAAAAGTATTGCTACTGCTTTGAAAAACCACATGGAATTACTTAGTAAAGATGAGGATTTGCAAATAAGACAGCAGTTCCACTCTGGTTTCTTACCATAGAAAATCTTATACAAATGTGTAATAGGAAATATACATGAAATTAAATTGCTTATAATGTCATTGCTTATAGTATTAGAAGGTGGTTGTATTATTCCATTTCCATGCTGCAGATAAAAACATATCCAAGACTGGGTAATTTATAAAGAAAAAGAGGTTTAATGGATTCACAGTTCCACATGGCTGAGGAGGCCTCATAATCTTGGCAGAAGGCAAAAGTCACGTCTTACGTGGTGGCAAGCAAGAGAGAATGACTGCCAAGTAAAAGGCTTTTTCCTTATAAAACCATCAGATCTTATGAGACTTATTCATTATCATGAGAACAGTATGGGAGAAACTGCCTCCATGATTCAATTATCTCCCACTGGGTTCCTCCCCCAACACATAGGAATTATGATAGCTACAATTCAAGATGAGATTTTAGTGGGGACACAGCCAAACCATATCAATGGGAAAAAATCCAAATGTTCATGATTTTTTTAAAATGTGGAATATTCAGACCATGAAGTAATATGTAGCAAAGAACAGGAGTGGAATATAGCTACCACTTCAGCAGCATAATTCTCAGAAACAATGTCAAAGGAAACAGACAGCTTGAAAAACAGAAAAACTCCATGCAATGTCACAATGTTCAGATCAAAAACAAGCAAAGAGGGGAAATACAAATTAAAATAACAGTGAGATACCAATACACATCTGTTAGAATGGCCAAAAGCCAGAACACTGACACCACCAAAGGGAGGTAAGGTCATGGAGCAACAGGAATACCAATTCATGGCTGGTGAGAGTGCAAAATGGGTGCGGTCACTTTGGAAGACAGTTCGGCAGTTTCTTACAAAACTAAATATGCCCTGGCATATGATCCATCAGTCACTCTTGTTGATGGTTACCTAAAAGAGTTGAAAACTTGTGTCCACATGAAAAGCTGCACATGGATGTTTACAACAGCCTTATTTATAATTGTCAAAACCTGGGGGCAAGGAGGACATCTTTCAGTAGGTGAATAGACAAATAGACCAGGTTACATCCAGATAATGGAATATCATTCAGCACCAAAAAGAAATTAGTAAAATGACAGCAAGAATGAGAAAAAAATATAATAAAAAAATAAATAAGGGTCAGATGCAGTGGCTTGTGCCTGTAGTCCCAGCACTTTGGGAGGCCAGGGGACAATCCGTTGGGCCCAAGAGTTAAAGATCAGCCTGGGCAACATAGTGAGAACCTGTTTTTACAAAAAATTTAACAATTAGCTGGTGTGGTAGTGTGAACCTGTAGTCCCAGCTACTGAGGAGGCTGAGGTGAGAGGATTGCTTAAGTGTAGGAGGTCAAGGCTGCATGAGCTATGATTGCACCACTGCACTCCAGCCTGGGCAATGGAGCAAGACTCTATTGAAAGAAAGAAGGAAAGAAGGAAATTAAGGAAGGAAGGAGGAAAGGAAGGAAGGGAGGGAAGGAGGGAGGAAGGAAGGGAGGGAGGGAGGGAGCTATAAGCCAGATATATTACTAAGTGAAAGGAGACAAGCTGAAAAGGTTACATGTGATTCTAACTGTAGGACATTCCAGAAAAGGCAAAACTAAGGAGATAGCAAAAAGATCAGTGGTTGCCAGCATGTGGGAATGAATAGGTGCAATATAGAGGACTTTTAGTGGAGTGAAACTCCTCTGCATGACACTATAGTGATGTATCCATGCTATTGTCCATTTATCCAAACCCACAGAATGTGCACCACCAAGTGTGAACCCAAAGGTGAACAATGGGCTCTGGTGTCCATGATGTGTCAATGCCAGTCTATCAGCTGTCACAGACAGTAGGGGAGGTGATGCACGTTTCAGGGTGGGGGTCTGTGGAACTCTCTGTACCTTCCTCTCAATTTTCTTGTCAACCTAAAACTGCTGTAAAAAAATAAAATCTATTAAAAAAACACACAGGCCAGGAGCAGTGGCTCATGGCTATAATGCCAGCACTTTGGGAAGCTGAGGTGAGAGGATCACTTGAGTCCAGGAGTTCAAGATTAGTCTGGGCTACATAACAACACCCTGCCTCTACAAAAATGAAAGTAAAATCAGCCATGTGCGGTGGTGCGCACCTGTAATCCCAGCTACTCGGAAGTCTGAGGCAGAAGAATCACTGGAACCTGGGAGTTGGAGGTTGCAGTGAGCCGAGGTTGAGTCACAACACTCTAGCTTGGAAGATAGAGCAAGACTGTCTTAAAACAAAAAGTGATTCAAACATGTGAAAAGATACTCAGCCTTACTCATGATGAATAAAATTTTAAAAAACCAAATGCTCCAAGTATATAAAAATAAAAATATTATCATGGCATGGTGGTATTGCGTGTAGTCCCAGCTACCTGGGAGGCTGAAATGGGAGGATCAATTGAGCCTAGGACTTTGAGGCTGCAGTAAGCCATGATTGCACCATTGTACTGCAGGCCAGGGAACAGAGTGAGACCCTGTCTCTAAAACACAACACAAAACAAAAACACACACAGACAACATAATATGCAGTGTACAGATGAGACACATCACTAAACTATATATAAAACAAATTGATGAATAACATAAATAATTAACATAAATTTTTGGTTGACAGAGGCACACAAGACACTTTTAAGGTATGGGATGCATGTTTTGATCTAAATTGCACTGTATGTGGATATTCGTTCTATTATTCTTGAACTGTACAAGATGATATACTCATCCAAGCATTAAAAGAAAGAAAATAATTCTACCAACTGATTTACTTACACTGTAGTGGTGGGACTTGTTCAGCAATTTTGATATCATGTGATTGTGTCAAGAAGTCAATCATAATTTCATAATTGGAACAGACCAGGAACAAAAATGTCTATGAAGAAAATAACTTCAGAATTACAGTTAGTGGCAGGATAGGTCGAGAACCAGCTTCTTTTTTGTTATTTTTTTTTTCTTTTTACATTTCTGCCCGCTGGCCCCCCGGCTTAGTGAAGCAACACATCCTGTATACTAGTGGACATCTTTCAAAGCTGTTAACTTTGATCTTTCTCACAAAAGAATGCAACTGGACTTCATATTATGTGAAGCTATTTTAAAATATCTTGTCCTTTTAAGAATGAACCCTCTTATTATTTGACATGTCCATTTATTTATTTTCAAGACAGGGTCTCCCTCTGTTACCCAGGCTGGAGTGCAGCCTCTATCTCCTGGGCACAGATGTTCCTCCCATTTCAGCCTTCTGAGTAGCTGGGACTACAGGCATGCACCACCACACCTTGCTATTTTTAAAATATTTCTGTAGAAATGGGGTCTTGCTGTGTTGCCCAGGCTGGTCTTGAATTCCTAGGCTCGAATAACGTACCCACTTCAACCTACCAAAGTGCTGAGATTATAGATATGAGCCACTGCACCTGGCCATCCATTTTAATTATTTTCATGTATTAATGAAATAACTTAAAATTCAACTAATAACCAAAATAAGATATACTATCAGGTCTTGGTAAGAAATGATAGTCTTAGCTAGACACAGTGGCTCATGTCTATCATCCCAGAAATTTAGAAGGCCAAGGTGGGAGGATTGCTTCAGCCCAGGAGTTTGAGACCAGTCTGGGCAATGTAATAAGACCTCACCTGTACAAAAAATACAAAAATGAGCCAGGCATGGTGGCACATAACTGTAGTCCCACCTACTCAGGAGGTGGAGGTGGGTTGATCTCTTGAGCATGAGAGAGGTGAGAGAGACAGGGAGAGAGGAAAGAAAGAGAGGAAGAGAGGAAGAGAGGGAGGAAGGAAGGAAGGAAGGAAGGAAGGAAGGAAGGAAGGAAGGAAGGAAGGAAGGAAGGAAGGAAGGAAGGGGAGGGAGGTAGGGGAGGGAGGTAGGGAAGAAGGAGGGAAAGAAGGAAGGAAGGAATGAAGGAAGGAAGGAAGGAAGGGAGGAAGGGAGGGAGGGAGGGAGGGAGAGAGGGAGAGAAGGGAAGGGAAAGGAAGGGAAGGAAGGGACATGAGAGTCTTAAATATTAAAGCCAGTGCAGTGCTTGCAATATAACATGATTTTCAAGTGGTACTTTAAAAACTTCCTTAATTCTTACTATTTCCTTGTAAAATCTCAGAGTCTAAAATGCATTTTATAGAGTAAAAGTAATACAAAGTGAATTCATTTCTACACCACCGCCAATCTAATCTTCTTCTTTCTCTCTATATATAAATATATATTTTATATATATACACACACATACATGCTCTATTCATATATTTTTAAAGTATATATTTATGTTTAGTCCTTTTAAGTGCTAATTTGGATGTCATCTTTATCTTCCTCTTGTTTTTTACAAAGTAGAATCAGTCACCACATCCTCTTGACTTAGCTTTTATCAGCACCACCATGGTCGAGCCTTTTCTGTCTTTATCTCTGTCACACATCTCCTGCCCAGGACTACTTCAGCCCATGACCACAGACTTATAATACCCTTCCTGTAGCTTTCTCTTTAAAGTGTCAACCCCACCCCTCAACCACAGCTTCCAGAATCTTTTTTTTCATTTGTTTTTTCGAGACGGTGTCTCGCTCTTCACCCAGGCTGGAGTGCAATGGTGCAAACTTGGCTCACTGGAAACTCCACCTCTCAGGTTCAAGTGATTCTCTTGCCTCAGCCTGCTGAGTAGCTGGGATCACAGGTGCCCACCACCACGCCCAGGTAATTTTTGTATTTTTGGTAGAGAGGGTTTCACCACGTTGGTCAGGGTGATCTCAAACTCCTGACATTGTGATCTGCCCACCTTGGCTTCCTAAAGTGCTGGGATTACAAGCATAAGCCACCACACACACCACGGAATAGTATTTCTTAGATATTTCTGACTTTATCATGCAATGAATTTCTCAGAAAAGCTTTGTGGTTCTGTTGGTGGAAAATATAGAGCAGGGGACTAAATGACAAGAACTCATGCATGCAAAGAAGAAGACAATAGACACTGGGCTCTACTTTGGGGGAGGCCGGGAGGAGAGAGAGAAGCAGAAAAGATAACTACTGGGTACTGCGCTTAGTACCTGGGTGACGAAATAATACATACAACAAACTCCTGTGACACATGTTTACCTATGTTACAAACCTTCCCATGTACCCCCAAAACCTAAAAAAAAAGATAAATAAATAAATAAATAATGTAGACTATGAGCCAGTTGTGGTGGCTCCTGCCTGTAACTCCAGCACTTTGAGAGCCCAAGATAGGCAGATTTCTTGAGATCAGGAGTTTGAGACCAACCTAGGGTAACATGGTGAAGCCTCATCTCTAAAAATAATACAAAAAATAGCCAGATGTGGTGGAGCGCACCTGTAGTCCCAGCCCTTGGGAGGGTGTGGTGCAAGGATTGCTTGAGCCTGGGAGGTTGAAACTGCAGTGAGCTGTGATCGTGTCACTGTATTATTTCAGCCTGAGCAACACAGTGAGACCCTATTTCATAAAAAACATATATATAGAGAGAGTGTCTCTGGTGTCGTGAACACTGCAGTGTGCAGTTCCTGCTATGAACATCAGTGCATATGTACTGGTTTGTGTCTTACTGTTTTTATTTCTTTGGGGTACATATTTGAGAGTGTCATCCATTAATCCAGGTCTTTGCTTATTCATCACTGATTAAAATTACAAGTAAGTTGTTCAAGTTGTCAAGATGTGTTCATCTAGCTGAAAGGAGTAGGAGGAGAATTCTTCCGACAAGCACTTCTCTGCAAAGCTCCTATCTCTAGTCCTGCCTATATCTGCACCTTGAGAGCCACCTGCTGCCACCATTCCTGAATTTTTTTTTTTTTTTTTTTTTTTGAGATGGAGTTTCACTCTTGTTGCCTAGGTTGGAGTGAGTGTAATGGTACGATCTCAGCTCACCACAACCTCCACCTCTGGAGTTCAGGTGATTTTCCTACCTCAGCCTCCCACATAGGGATTACAGATATGGACTGGCATGCCCGGCTAATTTTGTAATAGAGATGAGGTTTCACCACACTGGCCAGGGTGGTCTCGAACTCCTGACCCCAGGTGATCCACCGCCTCAGCTTCCCAAAGTACTGGGATTACAGGCATGAGCCACTGAGCCTGGCCCCAATTCCTGAGATTTTTGAGAGTTTTGTGGCCTGTTGTTGGCTTCTCCTGTGTATTGCTGTGAGTTCATTGCCTCCATCTCCCTCCTGCCTGCCATGACAGTAACTACTAGCTAGATTTATTGGTCCATTTGGGCTGGGGGGGCTTATAGACTACAGATATTTATTGCTCACAGTTCTGGAGGCTGGAGGTTCAGGATGAAGGTATGGCAGATTCAGTGTCTGGTAAGGATCTGCTTTCTGGTTCATAAATGGCACCTTCTCACTGTGTCTTCACATGGTGGAAGGGCAAGGGAGCTCTCTGGGGTCCCTTTTCTAGGGGCATTGATGCCTTTCATGAGGCTCCACCCTAACGATCTCATCACCTCCCTAAAGCTCCACTTTCTAACATCATGACCTTGAGGATTAGCATTTCAACGTAGGAATTTTGCAGGTCACACACATTCAGACCATAGCACCCACCTGCCTCCAAGTCTTCTAAAGGTCATCCTGTGTTCTCACACATTCTCCTTGTCCTTCGTTTTCCTTTTAATTCCAGCCTACATCCATTTTGAGGAGGGGAAAAGGAGAAAAAGAAAGAGAGACAGACACTCATGCGCACACACACACACATACACACACACAAACATGTGTGTGCATGCACACACACACACAGGGCAAAGATTAACCACCTTATGAAATCTGCTGTGTCTAACAGTAAGTCCTAATTCTTTGTTTATAAATCTGCATTTCCCATTAGACTATATGACCTGGAAAGGAAAATACAATGTTTCCCTCAGCCTTTTTATTTCTGACTCTCAGCACATTGCCCAAAACAGAAGCAATTAGAACGTGTTCATTAAGTAGGCAGACATGGCTCAGCAATGCCAATGTTAATTAGCATCTAGAGGTCCAGGTATCTCTCCCACAGATTAAACAAGCAACATCAAAAATAAGATAAATGAAGCCAAACTTGCTTCTCTGTGTGAG
The DNA here is from genome assembly GCF_043159975.1 of Macaca nemestrina. Lineage (NCBI taxonomy): Eukaryota > Metazoa > Chordata > Mammalia > Primates > Cercopithecidae > Macaca > Macaca nemestrina. The sequence goes on along the minus strand of NC_092146.1, from coordinate 3,489,370 downwards.
AAAAGAGGGCATAAATGGCTTGAAATAAGGAGGGTTTTTTTTTCTTTTTTTGAGACAGAGTCTTGCTCTGTTGCTCAGGTTGGAATGCAGTTGTGCGCAATCATGTCTCATTGCAGCCTTGATCTCCCAGACTCAAGTGATCCTCCCACCGCAGCCCACTAAGTAGCTGGCTCCATGGGTGTGCACCCCCACACCAGGCGAATTCTTTTTTTCTTCTTTTAGACAGCATCTAGCTCTGTCTCCCAGGCTGGAGTGCAGTGGCATGATCTCGGCTCACTGCAACCTCTGCTTCACGGGTTCAAATGATTCTCCTTCCTCAGCATCCTGAGTAGCTGAGATTACAGGCACACCACCACGCCAGGCTAATTTTATATTTTCAGTAGAGACAGGGTTTCACCATGTTGATCAGGCTGGTCTTGAACTCCTGACTTCATGATCCGCCTGCCTCAGCCTCTCAAAGTGCTAGAATTACAGGTGTGAACCACTGCTCCTGGCCTTTTTTTGTATTTTTAGTGGAGACAGGGTTTTGCCATGTTGCCCAGGCTGGTCTCAAACTCTTGGACTCAAGAGATCTGCCCCTCTTGGCCTCTCAAAGTGCTGAGATTACAGGTGTGAGCCACTGCACCCAGCCTGAAATGAGAATGTTTTATTCAATTATAGGAGAACCTTTAATTTTCTGGGTCTCCAGGAGATTGGCAGGAAAATGGCTCGCATTGTTGTGATATTTCAGTGTGTTAAGGGTGAAAGAGAAAAGAGTCTAGAATAGTGGAGGCTGGGGAGGCAGAGGGAGAAAGATGTAGAGAGAGAAAAAAATGACAGAGAGAGAATGACAGTCATGCAAAAAAAGAGAGAGAGAAAACTAAGTGGGAGAAAGAATGAGAGAGAGAGAATGACAGAGTCATTCAAAAAGGTAAGAGAAAGAGATCGTGGGAGAGAGAATGAGAGAGAAAGAGAATGACAAAATTATGCAAAAGAAGAGAGACAGAGAGTGGGAGGGAGAGTGAGAGAGTGGGAGGGAGAATGAGAGAAAGAGTGGGAGACAGAGAATGAAAAAAAAGAGAAAGAAAGAGAGTGAGAGATAAATTGAAAGGCTGGATGTGATGGCTCATGCCTGTAATCCTGGCACTTTGGGAAGCCAAGGTGGGTGGATCACTTGAGGTCAGGAGTTCAAGACCAGGCTGGCCAACATGGCGAAACCCCATCTCTACTGAAAATACAAAAAGACTGGGTATGGTGGCACATGCCTATAATACCAGCTACTTGGGAGGCTGAGGCAGGAAAACCACCTGAACCCAGGAGGCAGAGGTTGCAGTGAGCTGTGATCATGCAACTGCACTCCAGCCTGGCCAACAGAGCAAGACTCCATAAAACAAACAAACAAACAAACAAAAAAGAGAGAGAGAAAATGAGAAAAATAGATGCAAAGGGTGGAGAAATAAAAAGGGGATTGGATGTTGCCTTAGGCTCAGTAGCACTGGAAACTCAACAGTGATGTCTTCACCGTTTTGTGGGGAAGTGTCTAGGATTGCATACACAACCCAGCCATACCATATGAGGGGCTGAAGGTGAAGCCTGGAGCTCATGTAGCTGCAGAATGCCTCATAACGGTAACCCCCATGCACTCCTGCTGGTAATATCTTTGAAAACTGGATTTGAGGAAATGAGGGTAATTTGAGCATGAGGGAGACATGGAATTCAGGAACTGGCACAGCTAACATGAAGAAATTTGGGGGAATTTTCCGGATGACCACAAAAATACCATCCTGCACACAGTGAGTAGGGAGCTGGCCTTAACATTGTACAACCACGATCACATTGAATGCACGTGACTATTATTATTCTCATTTTCCCACCAGTCATGGAAACTGAGCTGCAGAGAGGCAGACTTAGCTCATCAAGACACCAAAAGAAGCAACCCAGGCCACAAACCCAGGCGTTTGGAAACGGGATGTCCTGGGGACAACAGCTCTGGGGGTGTCTTAGAAAGCCTTGAGTCCAGGCTGGAGAAGGAAGTTGTAGGATCCCAGGAGGCTGTGTTCACCATTGTGATATGACTACCTTAGGCATTAACGATATTTGGAAGGGATTTTCAGTCTCATACTAAGTCTGTGAAAAGAATTTTAAAAGGCAAGCCTTGAACAGGAAGCAAGCTCAGGAAATTCAAGAATGTATACAGGGAAGGGAAGTTAGGCACATCTCAGTACTTAGAGAATTCACATCATGTAAGCTTGGGTATTCATTTAGTAAACGTTACTGATGCTGCCATATCAGGAAGCTGAATAGAAAGGAAGAGTATGTGTGTGTGCGCGAGCGCGCGCGTGTGTGTGTAGGCACTTGAGGAGTAGTGATTGGGCAAAAAACCAAAAGCCATCATCCTCCAAACAGAAAGTTAATAGATATCATCTAAAGAAACACAAGAGATTTCTGGACAAATATGTTATTTTAAAATATAAAGGAGATCCCAGTAAAAAAAAATAGGAGTGAACATTGAGGGCAAGACATAAACTTGAGGTCCTGCTTCATCTTTTGAGCTTTATACGTCGATCACTTTGACAAGATTAAAAACTACATTTAAAATTAGAGGCCAGTTTGCTGGGTGTGGTGGCTCACACCTATAATCCCAGCACTTCGGGAGGCGAAGGTGGGCAAATTACCTTAAGTCACAAGTTTGAGACCAGTCTGGCCAACATGGTGAAACCCCATCTCTACTAAAAATACAAAAAAATTAGCCAAGCGTGGTGGTGTGTGCCTATAATCCCAGCTATTTAGGAGGCTGAGGCAGAGGAATTGCTTGAACCTGGGAGGTGGAGGTTGCAGTGAGCCAAGATCACACATCACTGCACTCCAGTCTGGGTGACAGAGCGAGACTCCATTTCAAAAAAAAAAAAAAAAAAAAAAAAAAAAAAATTAGAGGCCAATCATGGTGGCTTCCATCTGTAATCCCAGCATTTTAGAGGCTGAGGTAGGAGGATAGCATGAAGCTAGAAGTTTGAGACCATTCTGGGCAACACAGTAAGATCCCTGTCTCTACATAAAATTTAAAATTGGCTGGTCATGGTGGTATGTGCCTGTGGTCCTAGCTACTCGGGAGGCTGAGGTGGGAGAAAACTTTAGCCTAGGAGTTCAAGACTTCAGTGAAATGTGATTGCACCACTGCGTTCCAGCTTGGGTGACAGAGTGGAGACCCTGTATCTAAAATAAATAAATAAGTAAATAAAATTAAATTGAAGAAGAAGTATCCTTTTCTTCTCTTTCTAACTTTTATTTCAGGTTCAAGGGGTACATGTGCAGGTTTGTTGCGTGGGTAAATTGCATGTTGTGGGGCTTTGGTGTACAGTTAATTTGATTGCCCAGGTCATCAGCATAATACTGGATAGGTAGTTTTTTAGTCTTCATTCTCCTCCTACTCTCCACCCTCAAGTAGGCCCTGGTGTCTATTGCAGTCTTCTTTGTGTCCACGTGAACTCAATGTTTAGCTCCCAGTTAGAAGTGAGAACATGTAGTATTTGGTATTCAGATCCTACCTGAATTTGCTTAGGATATGGCCTCCAGCTGCATCCATGTTGCAGCAAAGGATATGATTTCCTTCTTTTTCATGTCTGCATAGTATTCCATAGTGTGTATGTGCCATGTTTCCTTTATCCAATCTGTCACTTATGGGCATTTTGGTTGATTTCATGTCTGCTATTATGAATAGTGCTGCAATGAACATACATGTGCATGTATCTTTATGGAAGAATGATTTCTATTCCTTTGCATATATACCCAGTAGTGAGATTGTGGGGTCAAAGGGTGGTTGTGTTTTAAGTCCTTTGGGAAAACTCCAGACTGTTTTCCACAGTGGCTGAACTAATTTACACTGCCACCAACAGTCTATAAATGTCCTCTTTTCTCTGCAGCTTTGCCAGCATGTTATTTTTTTTAACTTTTAGTAACATCTTAGATGGCAACTTTAAATTTAATTTTAAAATTTAGACTCTGACAGCATTCCATGTGTAAATGAATATTCGAAAGTTTTCTTGCCTGGGCTTGGTGGCTCATGCCTGTAATCCCAGCACTTTGGGAAACTGAGGTGGGTGGCTTGCTTGAGCTCAGGAGTCTGAGACAGCCTGGGCAACATGGTAAAACTCTGTGTATACAAAAAATACAAAAATTAGCACGGCATGGCAGTGCATGCCTGTGGTCCCAGCTAGTTGGGAGGCTAAGGTGGAAGGATCTCAGGAAGTCACGGTTGCAGTGAGCTATGATCACACCACTGCACTCCAGCCTGGGTGACAGAGCAAGACATTGTCCCCCACCCTCCAAAAAGGTATCTTATCCACTTTAAAATTCAATTAAATAATTAAACAACCCAGGTCGATTGATTTCATTTCTATGTTGTTGAGCAAACTCAATAGCTGAGTTTGCTAGGTTAAAAAGAAGCAAGAATTGGCTGGGCACAGTGGCTCACACCTGTAATCCCAGCACTTTAGGAGGCTGAGGCAGGAGGATCATGAGGTCAGGAGATCGAGACCATCCTGGCTAACACAGTGAAACCCCGTCTCTATTAAAAATACGAAAAAATTAGCCGGTCATGGCGGCGGGCGCCTGTAGTCCCAGCTACTCAGGAGGCTGAGGCAGGGAGGTGGAGCATGCAGTGAGCCGAGATCGAGCCACTGCACTCCAGCCTGGGCAACAGAGTGAGACTCCATCTCAAAAAAATATATAAATAAATACAAAGAAGCAAGAATTTCTGAGAGCTTGGAATTGCCCAATGGAGATTTCAGAAGCAGTGAGACAGACTCTGTGTCATCATTGCTGATGCAAACATCCTGTTCATGGGAAGTAAGAGGCATTTTGTGGTCCTTGACCAAAGGCTGGAAGCCTTAACCCCACAGAGAGAGGACTTCCACACAGAAGCTTGGTGATGTTGGCAGAATAATGTTACTAAAGGTCATCTGTACCCTAATCCCTGGAACCAGTGGCTACGTTGCCTTACATAGTCAAAGGGACTTTGCAGATGTGATGAAGTTAAGGATCTTGAGATTAGGGGATGATCATAAATGATCCACATGTGTCCAGTGTCATCACAGGCGTCCTTATAAGAGGGAAGTAGGAGGTCAGAGTCAGAGACGAAGACTTGAGGATGGAAGCAGAGGTGGAATGATGTGCTTTGGAGATAAAGGAAGGGGCCATGAGCCAAGGAACGTGGGTAGTTTCCAGAATATGGGAAAGCTAAGGAAATTAATTTTACCCCTCGAGACTCCAGAAAGAACCACTTTTGCCAACATCTTGGTTTTAGCCTATGATGTGATATGAAGTTTTGTCCCCACCTGTATCAGTTCCTTCTCACACTGCTAATAAAGACATACCCAAGACTGGGTAATTTATAAAGGGAAGATGTTTAATTGACTCACAGTTCATCATGGCTGGGGGTTTCAGGAAACTTACAATCATGGTGGAAGGAGAAGCAAACACATCCTTCATGTGGTGACAGCCAGGAGAAGTGCAAAGTGAAGCAGGGGAAAGTCCCTTATAAAACCATCAGATTTCATGAGAAGTCACTCACTATCACAAGAATAGCATAGAGGTAACTGTCCCGGTGATTCAATCCCACTGGCTCCCTCCCATGACACCTGGGGATCATGGGAACCACAGTTCAAGATGAGATTTGGGTGGAGACACAGCCAAACCATATTGCCACCCATGTCTCCCGTTGAATGGTAATCCGTGATGTTGGAGGAGGGGCCTGGTGGGAGGTGGTTGAATCATAAGAGCAGACTCCCCCCTTGCTGTTCTCATGATAGTGAGCGAGTTCTCACAAGATTTGGTTGTTTAAAAGTGTGTAGCACCTCCACCTTTGCTCTCTTCTTCCTTCTTCAGCCATACAGAATGGGCCTCCTTCCTCTTCGCCTTCTGCCGTGATTGTGTTTCCTGAGGCCTCTCCAGTCATGCCTCTTGTACAGCCTGCGGAACCGTGAATCATTTAACCTCTCTTCTTTATAAATTACTCAGTCTCAGGTAGTTCTTTATAGAAACGTGAGAACAGACTAATACAGCCTGTAACACCCATTCTGAACTTCCCACTTATAGAAATGTAAGTCTATTGATTATGCTAAGTCACAAATTGGAATGATGCCTCCCAATGTGAGCAATCTAATCTTGAATTGGGCTACAGCTGGTTTCCCTGTCATTGACCCATTCAACAATGTAGGTAAAGGAATTGTTGGACCAGGAGCAGTGGCTTATGCCTGTAATCCCAGCAGTTTAGGAGGCTGAGGAAAGTGGATCACTTGAAGTCAGGAGTTTGAGACCAGCCTGGTCAACATGGTGAAATCCCACCTCTACTAAAAATACAAAAATTACCCAGGTATGGTGGCAGACATCTGTAGTCCCAGCTACTTGGGAGGCTGAAGTAGAAGAATCACTTGAACTTTGGAGGTGGAGGATGAAGTGAGCTGACTGCGCCATTGCACTCCAGCCTGGGTAACAGAGCAAAACTCTATCTCAAACAACACAAAACCAAAACAATGTAGATGTAGGAATTGTAAACTCTTCACCTTTTTTTTTTTTGGAGATGGGTCTTACTATGTTGCCCAGGATGAGCTCAGACTCCTGGGGTCAAAGATCTTCCTGCCTCAGTCACCTGAATAGTTGGGACTAGTGCCTGGCTTGTTAATTATTTGTTTCAATTATTTTGCCTAAATACATCAATTTGTTTATTCTTTTCAATATTTCCATACTCTTTTTTTCTCTATATTCTTTTTTATCTTTTTACTTTAAAACACATTTATATTGACTTTTTTTTTTTTTTTTTTGAGACTGAGTCTCACTCTGTTGCCCAGGCTAGAGTGCAGTGGTGAGAACTTGGCTCACTGCAACCTCTGCCTCAAGCATTCAAGCATTTCTGCCTCATCGTCACGAGTAGCTGGGACTACAGGCACATGCCACCATGCCCGGCTAATGTTTTGTATTTTAGTAGAGACAGAGTTTCACCATGTTGCCCAGGTTGGTCTCAAACTCCTGAGCTCAGACAATCCACCTGCCTCAGCCTCACAAAGTGCTGGGATTACAGGAGTGAGCCACTGCTTCCAGCCAGCATATTCTTTTTTTAATTGGCAAATCAAATATTATATTTATTTATTATGTTGTGACACATGTATCCACTGTGGAATGGCTAAATTGAGCTAATTAACATTCCCTAACACAGTTATGTTTTCATGGTGAGAACACTTTAAAAAAATCTACTCTCTTAGTAATTTTCATTTAATAGTGAATGTCTTCACCGTTCACCAACAATACAATATATCGTTATTTACTGTGGTCATCATGCTGTAAAATAGATCTCTTGAACTTATCCATCCTGTCTAACTGACATTTTGCGTGTCTGTGTGTGTGTCTGTGTGTGTGTGTGTGTGTGTGTTTAACAAATATGGAGTCTCACTCTGTTGCCCAGGCTGGAGTGCGGTGGTGTGATCATAGCTCACTGCAGCCTTGAAATCCTGGGCTCAAGAGATTCTCCTGCCTCAGCCTCCCAAATAGCTGGGACCACAGGTGGGCGGCACTATGCCCAGCTAATTAAAATTTGCTTTTTTTGGCAGAGGTAGGATCTCACTATGTTGCCCAGGCTCATTTTTTTTCATTCACCATATCTTCAGTGAATATATTTGCTATTTGATTACATGTGGCAGGATATTGCTCTGTTTGACTAGTTCTCTGAGGGTGGTTAGTGTGACCCAGCACAGATGCTCAGTCAATACGTCTTCATGGGTTCAAGTTATACTTGAAGGTGGATGATGATAAAGATGGGACTTAATACCCCATATCTGACATAAAATTGGATATCTTTGGAAGGAACTTTGGGAAGTAGCTCATTGTAACAAAAAGATGGACTTACAATAAGATAAGATATGGTCTGATTAGAGGAATGCCAGTCAAAACAAGAATGAGAGACCATCTCATGCCAGTCAGAATGGCAATTATTAAAAAGTCAAAAACCAACAAGAGCTGGTAAAGTTGCAGAGAAAAAGGCAGGCTTTTACACTATTGGTGGGAGTGTACATTAGTTCAACCTTTGTGGGACTATGTGGTGATTTCTCAAAGCTCTAGAAGCAAAAGTATCATTCAACCCACCAATCCCATTGGTAGGTATATACCCAAAGGACTATAAATTATTATAAAGATACATAGACATGTTATGTTCATTGCAGCACCATTCACAATAGCAACAACATAGGATCAACCCAAATAACCATCAGTGGTAGATTGGAAAGAGAAAATGTGGTCCATAGACACCATGGAACACTATGCAGCCATAAAAAGGAGTGAGATTATGTCCTTTGCAGGAACATGGATGAAGCTGGAAGCTGTTATCCTCAGAAAACTAACACAGGAACAGAAAACCAAACACTGCATGTTCTCACTTATAATTGGGAGCTGAATGATGAGAGCACATGGACACATTGTGGGAAACAGCACAGTCTGGGGCCTGTTGTAAGGGGGCAGGGGGAGGGAGAGCTTCAGGAAGAATGCTAATGGATGCCAGGCTTGGTACCTGGGTAATGAAATGTACAGGAAAACCGTAATTAGTTGCCATCTCATGCCAGTCGGAATGGTGAGTATTAAAAAGTGAAAAAATAACAAAGTAGCATGGCACACATTTGCCCATGAAACAATGTGCACAGCCTGCACTGATACCCCTGGACTTAATAAAAAGTTGAAGGAAAAAGAAAAAAGGTATGGTCTGACTACCTGGGGCCGCTTTCTAGTTGACATGGTATTATCCACAGTAATTCACTTGGCTGGGTCTCAGAATTTTTGCCTGATAAATGAGGTAACAGTGGTTACTTCAGAGAGTTTTAGGGGAAAAAGCATATAGGCTACTGTGATAGGCAGAATAATGGTTCCCCAAAGATGTCCACATCTGCATCCTTGGAACTTGCGAACAGCTGGTCTTGCACGGTCAGGGGGACCTTGCAGGTGTGATGAGGTTAAGGATCTTGAGATGGGAGATGCCCCTGGATGATCCACATTGGCCCTAAATGCCGTCACAGGCTCCTTCTAAGAGGGAGGCAGGAGGGTCCAAATTGGAGAAGGAGACATGAAAAGGGAAGCTGAGATGGGAGTGAGGGAGAGCCATGAGCTTGGAAACGCTGGAAGCTAAAAAAAGGCAAGGAAAGAGATCCTCTCCACAGCCTCCAGGAAGAACCAGCGCTGCTGGGTTTCGTAAGAGACAGAATCTTTCTCTGTCACCCAGGCTGGAGTGCAGTGCTACAATCACGGCTCACTGCAGCCTTGAGCTCCTGGGCTCAAGTGATCCTTACACCTCACCCTCCCAAGTAGCTGGGACTACAGGCAGGCACCACCATACTTGGCCAGTATTTGGCACCTTTTGTAGACAGGCAGTCTTGCTATAGTGTCCAGGCTGGTGTTGAACTCCTGGCCTCAAGCAGTCCTCCTGCTTCAGCCTCCCAAGGTGCTGCGATTACAGATGTGAGCCACTGTACCCAGTCAACACCTTAATTTTATCTCCATGAGCCTCATGTAGGGCTTCTGACCTCCAAAAGTGTAATACATTTGTTAGTATTAGGCACATATGTTTGTGGTGATTTTTTTTTACAGCAGCATTATGAAACTAACTGGATTTCATTTTGGAATTTGGGGAAAGCTTACCTATTGCCTAATGTAGACAAGCTTCTTAATAAATGGTTGTTCCCCCCTTTTCCTCCGTGCCTTCTTTCTTTTTGAAACACAAATTCACCTGTGTATGATAGGACTCTGAATACTACTAACAATATTCTGAGGGAAAAAAATGATGATGGTTATATAAATATAAGCTATTTATTTTCTTAATAACCTACTTATTTCTTAATAAATGAGGGGTACTTCCCCCCTACAAGTCCTTCCCTCCCTTCTTTCTTTTTGAAAGACAAACTCACCTATGCATTATAGGACTCTAAATATTACTAATAATAGATCCTTTGGGAAAAAATGATGATGTTATATAAATAATAGCCTATTTATTTTCTTCTCATCTTGTTGCCAAGTATAATAAATCGACCTTGACATGCAAATGCATGAGAAGCATGATTTTCTTGCTGATTCATGATTAGCATACTTTTCTGGTGCTTAGTAATTTTAAAGCATTTCACTCTGTTTATCCCAAAGACAAACTCACTAATATCGTCAGAAAGAACTACATGCTTTTATTTTCTGACTTTCAGCTAAATCCACTGGGGTATTTGCCTGAGAGTTTTGGGGAAACATTGAGAAAAACAAAGAAGGATATAATACTATCAATTTTTTTGCCACAGAGTCTTGCTCTATTGTCCAGACTGGAGTGCAGTGTGCAGTCTCAGCTCACGGCAACCTTTGCCTCTGGGGTTCCAGTGATTCTCCCACCTCAGCCTCCTGAGTAGCTGGGATTTTATCTTAGAGACCAGGTTTCCATGTTGCCCAGGCTGATCTCAAACTCCTGGCCTCAAGTTATCTATCTGCTTTGGTCTCCCAAAGTGCTGGGATTGCAGGCGTGAGTCACTGCACCCAGCCTATTAATTTTTATTTATTTATTTTATTTTTATTTTTATTTCTTGAAACAGAGTCTTTCTCTGTTACCCAGACTGGAGTCCATTGGCATGCTCTCAGTTCACTGCAACATCCACCTCCCAGGTTCAAGTGATTCTCCTGCCTCAGCCTCCCGAGTAGCTGGGATTACAGGTGTGTGCCACCATGGCTAGTTAATTTTTATATTTTTAGTACAGATGGGATTTCACCAGGCTGGTCTCAAACTCCTGATCTCAGGTGATCCAGCCACCACAGCCTCCCAAAGTGCTGAGATTACAGGCATGATTCACCACAAACAGCCTTATTAATTTTTTTTTTTTTTTAAGACAGAGTCTCACTTGTCACCCAGGCTGGAGTGCAATGGCACAATCTTGGCTCACTGCAACCTCCACCTCCCAGGTTCAAGCAATTCTCCTGCCTCAGCCTCCAGAGTAGCTGGGATTACAGATGCCTGCCACCATGCCTGACTAATATTTGTATTTTTTGGTAGAGACAGGATTTCGCCATGTTCACCAGGCTGGTCTCGAACTCCTGACCCCAAGTTATCTGCCTACCTCGTCTCCTAAAGTGCTGGGATTACAGGTGTGAGCCACCACACCCAGTCCCTATTGATTTTTAATGTAACCTGGTTGGTGGGAATTAATGACTTCAAGATAAGAAGCACAAAAATTTGGCCGGGCATGGTGGCTCATGTCTGTAATCCCAGCACTTTGGGAGGCCAAGGTAGGTGGATCATGAGGTCAGAAGTTCAAGATCAGCCTGGCCAAAATGGTGAAACCCTGTTTCTACTTAAAATAAAAATAAAAAATAGCCAGGCATGGTGACTGGCATGCCTGTAATCCCAGCTACTCGGGAGGCCGAGGCAGAGAATTGCTTGAACCTAGGAGGCAGAGGTTGCAGTGAGCTGAGATCTTGCCACTGCACTCCAGCCTGGGCAACACAGTGAGACTCCATCTCAAAAAAAAAAAAAAAAATACCACAAAACTTTACACAGCCTTGGAAATGTCATCATGATTCCCTGCATTGGATATATTGAGTGTGGTCAGGTTTCTGGCCTTATTTTGGGTGAATTCTGGGTTGAAGTCCAGCTGAATGGACTCAAGTTATTTTCCCATTTAAGGAATTCCTAGTCCCATAGAGACATTAGTCCCTGTGAACTTCATGTTCAGTCACTCACTGCTCACAGAGTACAATTAACAAGAGTGAGGTTTGATAAAAAAGCGACTTTTTATTCAAAAGCTAGCTTAGGGGAAGAAGAACAGGCTTCCTACCCTAAGGTTACTGCTTTGCTTCTGGCACAGAAAGTAGGGGCTTTTAAACGGGGAAAGGGGAACTTGGCATGAATGGAATGAAGGGGAAGGGGCAAGCAGGTGGGGGTCTGTGTAACTCACTTATCTACAGGGTGGTTGAGCTGGTGCACTCAGACGGAGATAGGTTGTAAACTAGCTGTTGCCTCAGTACTCTCTAAGTGGGAGAAAAGGTTGTAAACTAGCTGTTGCCTCAGTACTCTCTAAGTGGGAGAAGATTTCCTAGGCATACTTTTGATTGTAAGTCTGTTGCGGGAATTAAGGGACTAGAGAGACCAATTGGTGGAACAGGAGGATATTATTGGGTGTGCCCTGACTCAGCAGATTAACATCCAAAGGCAGAGCCCCAAACAAAGACAGGGCTTGACTTTTACACATGCAACCAAAAGGTGTTGGCCAACTAGTGGCATGAAACATGCAGGGTGGGCAAGCAAGCTTATAAAAGCAGAACAAAGACAGTTTGTCAAAAGGTGAAAGATGTTACAATTTAGGCATATCTTGTGACCTTCACCCTACTACACAGATTGGAAAACAGGAACTCACAAAATTCTTACAAACTTGCAGAAATAGTTACAGTTATGAGAGCAGAACAAAGAATAATGGTATGGGGAGACAATTCCACAGGCGGAAACTGATAAAAACTTGTTTTTCTGGTCCCTGCTCCTGAAGGCCATTCCTTCTGGGCCATGCCTGGCTCTGCTGATAGTGCTATCAAAACCCTGACAGAGCCCTGCTTATCACTGGGCCATGAAGTGAATCAGCCCAGTAGAGAAAACTTGTTTTTCCTTTTACATCTTCTGCTTCAAGTCTACTGTGATCACTCGAGGCACTCTCCTGGTGGAAGAGGAGCTCTGGAGCGTTTAAGTAAGCACACAGTAGATAAGCTGCCATATAAGGTGTTTCTGGTGAAGAAAGGTAAAAGGTTATGATTGCATTTCTAAAGAGATAAGTAGGAAGTGGCAAAGAGGGGAAAAGGAGAAAAGAGGAAAAAGTAATTTCAAAAACTCATTCTTGGGGTTGGGCGTGGAAGCTCATGCCTGTAATCCCAGCACCTTGGGAGGCCAAGGCAGGTGGTCAAGACCAGCCTGTCCAATATGGTGAAACCCCGTCTATAATGAAAATACAAAAATTAGCCAGGTGTGGTGGTGTGCGCCTATAGTCCCAGCTCTTCAGGAAAGTGAGGCAGGAGAATTGCAGAAGTGCTTGAACCGAGGAGGAGGAGGTGGCAGTGAGCCAAGATTGCACCACTGCACTCCAGCCTGGGCAATAAAGCAAGACCCTGTTATAAACAAACAAACAAACAAACAAATTCTCATTCTCTTTCTCTTAGGAAAATGGAGGTAATGGGTTACAATGTGACCTTCCTACAAGGACAAGTTGCAGTAGTACAAAATGCAGACTTGGGCCTTTAGGTGCTCTCTGCAAGGGTGCATTACAGAACTCTTGAAAGGAACAGCCCAGGTACCTGCCGAGCACATAGACTCATTGAGGAGACAGCAGAACGGTTTGGAGGATACAGCTTCTGCTATGGAGATCCTCTCTCACTATTTCCTGCAAGCCTTTTATCCTAAAGACATGATCTATTTTGGAAAAGAACATGGAGACAAATGCCAGTTATGGAAACAAATGCCAGCTTCTTCAGTTAGGAACTCAGCCAGTCTGGGCTTGTGCAGCTAAGAGACTAATGGCATGGAATCCTCTCAGTTTGTGTGTTAAATGCTGCTAAGTGGAGAGAGAGTGTGATGTGGAGCTTGGAAGAAGCCTTTGCAGTGTGAGCTCAGGATTCCCTGGGGCCAGTCATGCAAGGTGCTGGTGAGTCCACTCCGTTGTCTTGACATTCCCTTGCTAATGTTTGGGGGTTTTGTCATATTTTCTGTTCGTCACTTAGAAATGAGACACAATGTACTGGACATGGTGGCTCACACCTGTAATCCCAGCACTTTGGGAGGCTGAGGTGGGCAGATCATGTGAGGTCGGGAGTTCAAGACCAGCCTGACCAATATGGATAAACCCCATCTCTACTAAAAACACAAAATTAGCTGGGACCGGTAGTGGATGCCTGTAATCCCAGCTACTGGGGAGGCTAAGGCGGAGAGTCGCTTGAATCCGGGAGGCAGTTTGCAGTGAGCGAAGATCAGGCCACTGCACTCCAGTCTGGGCAACAAGAGTGAAACTCCTAAAAAAAAAAACAAATGAGACACAATGAAAAGAAGTCAAACCGGCTAGGCACGGTGGCTCTTGCCTGTAATCCCACCCTTTGGGAGGCTGAAGCAGGCAAATCATGAGGTCAGGGGTTTGAGACCAGCCTGCAATATGGTAAAACCCTGCCTCTATTTAAAAAATACAAAATTTAGCCAGGTGTGGTGGCAGTTGCCTGTAGTCCGAGCTACTTTGGAGGCTAAGGCAGAATTGTTTGAACCCAGGAGGTGGAGGTTGCAGTGAGCCAAGATCGCACCACTGCAGTCCAGCCTGGGCAACAGACGGAGACTCTATCTCAAAAAAAGAAAAGAAAAGAGAGGCCAAACCTAATGTGTTCAGTTTTGTTACAGTTCTGGCAAATGCTAAGGAAAAGAAGGAGTAAAAATGAGGGAAAAGAGGAGGAATTTTAGATTTCCCGTAAATTTTAGTTCTCACATTGTCATTGTTTTATAAATATAGATGTACACGTGCATATACATACATACACACACACAACTATAACTTCCATGCATCCACCCATATATTCATTCATCCATTGCCAAGTCCAGCTTGGTCGTGGGGACCCTAACCCAGTGGCGCTAGAAGAATTAAAGACATAAACACAGAAATATAGAGTGTGGAGTGGGAATCAGGGGGCTGACAGCCTTCAGCACTGAGAGCTATGAACAAAGTTTTACCCACATATTTATTGACAGCAAGCCAGTGATAAGCATTGCTTCTATAGATTATAGATTAACTAAAACGGGAAACAAAGGGATGGGCTCTGGCTAGTTATCTGCAGCAGGAACATGTCCTTAAGGCACATATTCATGCTGTTGTTCATGATTCAGGAACGCGTTTAAGCAGTTTTCCGCCCTGGGTGGGCCAGATGTCTCTTGCCCTCATTCCAGTAAACCAACAACCTTCAGTGTGGGCATCATAGCCATCACAAGCATGTCACAGTGCTGCACAGATTTTGTTTATGGCCAGTTTTGGGGCCTGTCTATGGCCAGATCTGGGGGCCTGTTTCCAACAATCCATCCATCCGTCTTTCCATCCATCCATCCATCTATTCATTCATCCATCTATCCACCCACCAATCCATTCATCCGACCACCTTCCCATCCATCCATCCATCCATCCATCCATCCATCCATCCATCCATCCATCCATCCATCCATCCATCCATCCATCCATCCAACCATCCATTCATCCATCCACACACATGCCACCTATCCCCATTCATCCATCCATCTACCCATCCATTTACTCATACGCCCACCTGCCCCTGCCTCCCTCCATCCACCCACCAATCCATGCATCCATCCACCCTCCCATCTATCCATTCATTCACCCATCCATCCATTCATCCATCCATATGCTCAGCTATCCCTCTCTCCATCCATCCACCCACCTATCCATTTACCTATCCATTCTCCCATTCATCCATCCATACATCATTCCATACATCCACTCATCCATCCATCCATCCAGGCAGTCACCCAACCATTATTTAATCTAACTATTATTCCATCTAACCATCCATCCTTCTATTCATCCATCCACCCACTCATCCACTCATCCATATATCCAGCCAGCCAGTCAGCCAACCAGCCACACAACCATCATGCCAGCTATCCACCCACCCATGCACCCATTTACCCATCCACTCACCCATCTGTCTATCATTTTATTCTCCATCCACACATCCATGCCACTCACCCTCCCACCTATCCATCCATCCAGTCATGATTCTTTCTGTGCACTCATCTACCCATCCAGCCAGCCACCCATCCACTCACCCATCCATTCATCATTTCATCCATCCACCCATCCATCTACCACTTATTAATTCATCATTCCATCCACCCATCCATCCATTCACCAACCCATGCTACTCAGCCACCCACACATCCACCAGCCATCCAGCTATTCATTATTCTGTCCATGTATCCACACACCCACACTACTCACCCACTCACTCCTCCACCCATCCACTCTTTCACCATTCCATTCATCCTTTCATTTATCCATCATTCATTCATCCATCCACACATCCATCCTTCTATTCATCCTTCCATTCATCCATTCATCCATCCATCCAGCCATTCTTCTAGCCAGCCAGCTATCCATCCAGCCAGCCATTCATCTACCCACCCCACTCATCCACCCACCTGTCCGTTTACTCATCCATCCATCCAGCCATCCACTCATTCATCTGTCCATCATCTATTTATCCATATATCCATCAATCAATCCATCTACCATTCTACGTATTTTGCCTGTTTCAGAAAATCAAAATTGAGTCCCTTTTGCCTAGATGGGAAAGCAAGTTTTTATCCCTCCAGGTCGCTGAATAGAAATGAGAATGGTTCCATTTCTAAACCAAGGCTTTGGAAGCCTGTAGCACCATCAGGGGATGGGGAGACATGGGAGGCTGGTGATCAGCATAACAGGTTTCTGGTTCTCTGTCCTGATGGTCTCCTCTGTGCAAAGCTGACTCTTGACTTTTCATCTCAGTTTCTAAGACCCACAGTGATCTGAGCAACGTGTAACATCAAAAATCCAGTTTGGTGGCTCATGTAGGTCAGCAGAAAAGTCATCTTTTCCTATTGTTCTTTTTTCTGCTTTTCCATCTTGCTTATGTGATTGTGCCTCAGGTAGGTTTGTATGTCCCTCCACTCTTTCCCCCAAGATCCTTGCTATTTGATGCCTCAGGCTAAACTTTAAAAAACTGTGGTAAAATGTACGTCACATAAAATTTTCCAACTAAATTATTTTTAACTGTACAATTTGGTAGTATTAAGTGCATTTACATTGTTGTGCAACTATCACCATGATCTATTTCCAGAACACTTTCTTCACCCCAAACAAAAAGTGTCTCCCTATTAAGTAATATTTTTTCATTTTCCCTCCCCACCAGCCCTGACCACAACCATTCTACACTCTGTCTCCAAGTATTTGATTCCTCAAGGGACTTCATGTAAGTGAAATCATATATTATCTGTCTTTTCATGATGGGCTTGTTTCACTTAGAATAATGTTCTCAAAATTTATCTGTATTGTAGTATATGTCAGAATTTTCTCCCTTGAAGGCTGAATAATATTTCATTGCATTCATATTCTACATTTTACTTATTTATTCATCTATGGACATTTGGGATACTTCCATCTTTTGACTATTGTGAGTAATGCTGCTATGAACACATACAAATATCTCTTTGAGATATTGCTGTCAGTATTTGTGGGTATATACCCCAAAGTAGAATTGCTGGATTAGATGGTAATTCTAGTTTCAATTGTTTTAGGGAACTTTTAATACTATACTTCCCTGGGCGGGGGTTTGCCTGTGTCCATAGTTGCTCCAATGTGGCCTCATTCTTTTTTTTTTTTTTTTTTTCTTCTGAAATGGAATCTCACTCTGTCACCAGGCTGGAGTGCAGTGCCACGATCTTAGCTCACTGCAGTGGCTGCCTCTCAGGTTCAAATGATTCTCCCGCCTCAGCCTCCTGTGTAGCTGGGACTACAGGCATGTGTCACCATGTCAAGTTAATTTTTGTATTTTTAGTAGAGACAGGGTTTCACCCTGTTGGCCAGCATGATCTCAAACCCCTGATCTTGTGATCTGCCCACCTCTGCCTCTCAAAGTACTGGGATTACCAGTATGAGCCACTGTGCCCGGCCAATGTGGCCTCATTCTTATGAATCTTTCCTGTGTCCAGGTTCCAGCCTGCTGTGCTTGATCAAGGAGAGGACCATTTACTATTTAGATTATCAAGGGTTTTGTTGTTTAGAACCATCACCAACGACTATGATGAAGAAATCGATGATGGATGCATGCATGGTAGACAGATGGATGAAAGATGATGGAGGGATGGATGGATGGATGGATGGATGGATGGATGGATGGATGGATGGACAGATGGATGGATGGGTAGATGGATATACAAAGTATGGATGAATGGATCATAGCTAACAGGTGAATGGATAGATGTGTGATGGATGGTTGGATAGATAGATGAATAGATAATGAATTGATGGATCTAGGATAGATGAGTGAATAGCTAATAAACGGATGGATTGATAGATGTATACATAAAAGGATGACAGAAGCCAGGCATGGTGGCTCACGCCAGTAATCCCAGCACTTTAGGAGGCCAAGGTAGGCAGATCACCTGAGGTCAGGAGTTCGAGACCAGGCTGGCCAACATGGTGAAAGCCTGTCTGTACTAAAAATACAAAAATTAGTGGGGCATAGTGGCACACGCCTGTAATTCCAGCTACTCAGGAAGCAGAGGCAGGAGAATCGCTTAAACCTGAGAGGTGCAGGTTGCAGTGAGCTGAGATCATGCCACTGCACTCCAACCTGGGTGACAGAGTGAGACTTGGTCTCAAAGTTAATTAATTAATTAAAATAAAAGGATGACAGATGGATGAATGGATGGAATGCATGACAGAAGATGGATGGATGGATGGATGGATGGATGGATGGATGGATGGATGGATGGATGGATGATGGATGATGGATGCACAGATAGATGTTAGGTGAATTAATGGAGGGATGAATACATAGATGGAACATGGATGGCCTCATGGAAAAACAACCAGAATTCTAAAAATTCCAGGTCTGGCCCTTACACTAATACTTTGTCCCCGTGTAATTAATTTAGGCACACTTTGTGTCTAAATTGTGATGCTGGACAAGGCTGTATAGAAAATTGTGTGTTTGTGTATGTGCATGTTCATACAGGAACATTTGTCTGCCAGTGTTGGCTGGGGCCCATGGCACCCTGAGGTGGAGATGAAATTGTCTCAAGTTCCTATTTTTACTTCTCATGAAAATTCAAATCTGTTTCCCAATTTCTGTGACTTCCCTGGGGGCTGGAAGTCACATTACCTTTTTACAGAAGCCCTGTACTCTGGATTTCTGCTTCCATACACACCCTAGAATCTGTAATGAAAACCAACCTCTTCTGCTACTTTCAAGCAAACACGCTACACTGATGAAACCTTCCCAGTGTAGCATAACAGACACAGCAAAATACAGTGGTGAGGGAGAAAGCAGAGAATGACTTTACAATGCGTTATCCTGTTTTTCACCCCTCTTTGGCTCCCTGGAGTTTCCTTCTTGCTCTTCCTTCACTGATTCTGAAAATCCATCCAGCCCTCTCCAGTTTCTGCTCCCAAAACACACATCCAGCCCACCGGGGTACCCAGTGGAACATCAAGGTTTGCATTCAAGTCGATTCTCTCTTCTTCAAAGGTAATTGTTGTTCTAAAAGTGGCCTTTTTCTTTTTCCTATTTTCTGTGTATGTTTCCAATAGACTGTCAATGTTAGGCAAATTAGCCTTAAAATCAAATTGAGGTTGGGCATGGTGGCTCACGCCTGTAATCCCAGCACTTTGGGAGGCTGAGATAGGAGGACTTCTCGAGGCCAGAAGTCTAAAACCAGCCAGGGCAGCACAGTGAGACCCTGTCTCCACAAAAAATTAGAAAATAAAACATTAGCCTGGTATGGTGGTATGCACCTGTAGTCTCAGCTGCTTGTAGGCTGAGATGGGAGGATCACTTGAGCCCACGAAGTTGAGGGTACAGTGAGCTGTGATTGTCCCACTGCACTTCAGTCTAGGCAACAGGACAAGACTCTGTCTCCAAACAGACAAAAAATCCAATCGACCTGGGATTAGATTCTGGTCCTGAATCTCAGGTGATTTTTGTGAAATCAAGACATTTTATGTAAAGAGTTTGTCATAATGTTTGGCATTTAATAACTAAGCAATGATAAGCACTACTTAATATCAATAATAATACATTTTCCTATGTTTCATGTAGTGCCTGGTAATAATAAATAATGATACATTTACTTATGTTTGTGATTTAGAAAATAATAGATAGTAATCTAGTCATTATATTAATATGCATATATTTTATGTATTTTTTTTTGAGATGGAGTCTCACTCTGTCACCCAGGCTGGAGTGCAGGTAGAATCTCAGCTCACTGCACCCTCCACCTCCTAGGTTCAAGCAATTCTCCTGCCTCAGCCTCCCTCATAGCTGGGATTACCAGTGTGTGCCACCATGCCCAGCTAATTTTTTGTAATTTTAGTAGAGATGGGGTTTCACTGTGTTAGCCAGGATGGTCTTGATCTCCTGATCTCGAGATCCCCCCACCTCAGACTCCCAAAGTGCTGGGATTACAGGCGTGAGCCACTGTACACAGCCATTTTATGTATTTCTAGTAGTTCCATATAAGCCAATGACGTTTGGCTGGGTGTTGCAGAATTCGGTAATATTTTTATAGGTATCAAAATTTATCCCTGTATTTGCAGATGAGTGTAAAGAGTCACGAACATTTTAAGTTGTACAAACTGTAATCTTCTAAAAGTGGACTGAGTCTGCTGATACTGAGATGAAGTGCGAGCTGCCTGGTACCTTGCTGTTTGAGAGAAACTGTAACACCTAACATAGGTAGTCTCCTTTGGTTTATGAACTATCTATTGATGATTCCATTTATAACTCCACTCTAGTCTGTTTCCCAGTTTCTTAGGTCTTTTAAAAAGCAGTCAGTTCCTTTAAGGAAAAAAAAAAAAAAAGAACAATTTTGGAAGCATTTCTATTTTTTAAGCTGATCTGCTTTATCACTTCTCTGTGGATGACTCAAACTTGGAAGTTTCCCCTCTTTTTATTTGTTTTGTGTGTCTTTTGCCACCGTTCTCAGCCTCTCCCTGTCACAGATACTACAGCCCTTCTGCCTTTGCCTTCAGCTCTCATTGGGCTGGAGCCAATGCTAAGGATGTCTTCACCAGCCGGAAGAATCAGAGTTTAGGGCCAGGACATGTCAGTATCTGACGACCTAGAAATTCCTCATCCGTAAGTAGCTTGACAGTCTTCTCCCTAACTTTCACCAAGCCAACCAATTTCTGTAAGAGAAAGAGATGTCAGACTTGGCTCTTGGGACTCTCTCTTGGTGAAATTGATCTTGCTCTTGTATTTTGGCCCTCTGTTGCCTTCAGCTATCTAAGTATAGCACTCAGCTGCTGACCTAGTTGTGAATTTTGCACCAATTGCTAGCTCCTGCTGCGTTTCTTTGTGGAAACAAACAAAGACCAACAACATCAGAAGAAATGAAGATTGTATCTTCAGAGATTGCCATAGTGAGGGGTTCAGCCACATCATCCATCTATGTTTCCATCGATCCATCCATTTGCTCATCTAGTCATACATTCATGCATACATTATATATCCATCTATCAATCCACCCATCCATCAATCCATCAATCCATCTGTCATGCATCCATTCATTCATCCATCCATTATATATTTATCCATCCACCCATTGTATTTCCACGCGTCCATTCATCTGTTCATCCATCCATCCATCCATTCATCCATTTGTCCACCTGTTATATACCCATCTATCCATCCATTTATACATTATCTATTTATCTATCTACTGGTTTATTCATCATCCATCCACTTATACATTGTCTATTCATCTGTCCATCATCCATCCATCCATCCATCCATCCATCCATCCATCCATCCGTACACCTATTCATCTACTAAAAAGCGTTTGGTAGAGACTCACAGGCAGGCAGAGACAGCTTCATAATGGAGAAAAGGGGAGGCTTCAGGTGTGCCCTGACTGGAGATGGCTGGCACAGGGAGCTGTAGGAGGCTCACTGCAGGCAGGACATTCCATGTTATTGGTTACAAGTGCATGTGTGGCAGTCTCTTGTTGGTCCTAAGTTAAAAGTGGGACAAAAATTAGGAACGCTGTCAGTTATTAAACAAGTTGTGGTCATTTGGGGCCAATGATTACAGGGGTTATTGTTTGGCTTCCTGCATAGTTACTGGAGACAGTGGTCTGACTTACTACAAGCATGACTGGCAGCTAGAAGGTTGGCTTTTGGGACTGGTTACTACAGGCAGTGGATTGATTTCTAGGCTGGTTGCTATAGATCTTGGGTCAGGGTTCTCTATTTAGACATGGCAGAGCCATTGTCTGTATTTTCAGTCTCTCAGCTCCATGCAGCAGACTGTGTTCTGACATACCAAAACCAGACCTGGTGTGGCTTCAGAGCTGGGCAAACCTCTTTGGCCAGTGACTTCACCCCAGAATTGCAAGTCCCCCTGAACCCAGATCTGCCCATTTCTACATTTTATTTTTTATTTTTATTTATTTATTTATTTTTTTGAGACAGAGTCTCACTCTATTGCCCAGGCTGGAGTGCAGTGGTGCGATATTGGGTCACTGCAAGCTCCATCTCCCGGGTTCACACCATTTGTCTGCCTCAGCCTCCTGAGTAGCTGGGACTACAGGTGTCTGCCACCACGCCTGGCTAATTGTTTTGTATTTTTACTAGAGACGGGGTTTTACCATGTTAGCCAGGATGGTCTTGATCTCCTAACCTCATGATCCACCTGTCTCAGCCTCCCAGGATTACAGGCATGAGCCACCGGGCCCAGTGCCCATTTCTACTTTTTGTTTCTCTTTCCTGCAAGCTTACCCTTGCAATTTCTGCAAAATCTGCGTTCAATTCATATCACTTAGCAGGATTTGGCAAACTTTCTCTGTAAAGGCCCATATGCTAAGTATTCTTGGCTTTGCAGATCACGCAGTCTCTGTAGCAAGAGGTCAACTCTGCCGAGGAAGCGGACAACAGATATAGACAATACTTAAAGGAACAGGAATACCTGTGTTGCCATAAAACTTTATTTATAAAAAACAGACCCCTGCCGTATGTATCATTAGCACATAGTATTGAATAGAGTTAGAGCCAGTTGAGGTCTCAGAGTTGACATTGTAGCATACAATATGGCAAAGGAGAGCATTAAATCGGCTTATAAGTAGCTTTAATTCCATGTTAGCAAACGAGTGTGTTCAGTTTGTCTGTTTCATGCTGTCATCATTTGGGTTTTATCTTGTCTCTTATAATTCAGTGGCTATTACAGGAGGCTCTATGTGTCTTTCTCATTGGCTTCAGAGAGAAAATAAAGACAAAAATCAACTTCTCTGTGGAGAGATAATGTCTCAATCCTGTTAGTTGAATACAACAATTGAATTGAAAAGAATTCAACAAATACAAGTTATATATGAGAAAATATTTCCATTAAGGAGTGGGTCTCAAATTTTTAGTCTTGAGACCCCTTTACATCCTTGAAAATTATTAAGAACCTCATTTTTCAGGAGCCATCTGACTGTTTTCCACAGCAGCTGCACCATCTTACATTCTCACCACCACTCTAGGAGGGTTCCAATTTCTCTACACACGCACCAGCACTTGTTATTACGCAACTTTGACGCTGGCCATCCTAGTGGGTATGAAGTCAATCTGATGGTGGGTTTTTAAGAAAAATTTTAGGCTGGGCATGGTAGCTTACATCTGTAATCTCAGCACTTTGGGAGGCCAAGGTGGGCAGATCACGAGGTCAGGAGATCAAGATCATCCTGGCTAACACGATGAAACCCTGTCTCTACTAAAAATACAAAAATTTAGCTGGGCACGGTGGTGGGTGCCTGTAGTCCCAGCTACTTGGGAGGCTGAGGCAGGAGAATGGCGTGAACCCGGGAGGCAGAGCTTGCAGCGAGCCGAGATTGTACCACTGCACTGCAGCCTGGGCGACAGAGCGAGACTCTGTATCCAAAGAAAAAAGAAAAGAAAAGAAAAGAAAAAGAAAAATTTTAGATTTAGGGGGTACATGTACAGGTTTGTTACATGAGTATATTGCATGATGCTGAGATTTGAGCTTCTGTTGAGCCTGTTACCCACACGGTACTCAACGGTTAGTTTTTCAACCCTTGCTCCCTCTCCCCCAACTTCTAGGAGTCCCCAGGGTCTGCTTTCCCCATCTTTATGTCTGTGAGTACCCATGTTTAGCTCCCACTTATAAGTAAAAACATGCAGTACTTGATTTTCTGTTTCTGAATTAGTTCACTTAGAATAATGGCCTCCAGCTCCATCTATGTTGCTGCAAAGGGCATGATTTCATTCTTTTTTATGGCTGTGTAGTAGTGCATGGTGTACATGTACCACATCTTCTTTATCCACTATTGATGGGCACCTGGGTTGATTCCATGTCTTTGCTATTGTGACTAGTATTGCCAGAAACGTATGAGTGCAGGTGTCTTTTGGTAGAATGATTTCTTTTCCTTCAGGTAGATACCCAGTCATGCAATTGCTGGATCAAGGGGTAGTTCTAGTTTTAGTTCTCTGGGAAATTTCCAAACTGCTTTCCAAAAGGGCTGAACTAATTTACATTTCCACCAGCGGTGTGCGTAATCATCCTGATGGTGTCTTGAATTTGCATATATTTGATGCCTAATGATATTTTTTCATGTGTTTATTGGTCACTTGTGTATTTTTGGAGGAATGTACAATTTAAATCATTTACTCACTTATATTTTTATGTTTTTTTTTTCTCCTGAAAGAATCTTGCTCTGTCGCCCAGGCTGGAGTGCAGTGGCATGATCTTGGCTCACTGCAACCTCCTCCTACTAGGCTCAAGCAATTCTCATACCTCAGCCTCCCAAGTAGCTGGGATTACAGGGGCATACCACCATACCCACCTAATGTTTGTACTTTTAGTAGAGTGGGGGTTTCACCATGTTGGCAGTGCTGGTCCTGATCTCCTGACCTCAAGTAATTCACCCACCTCAACCTCCCAAAATGTTGGGATTACAGGCATAAGCCACTGCGCCTAGCCTTACCTACTTTTTTTTTTCTTTGAGAGACAGTCTCGCTCTATCATCCAGGCTGGAGTGCAGCTGTGTGACCTTGGCTCACTACAACCTCTGCCTCCCAGATTCAAGCAATTCTCCTCCCTCCTTGCGTAGACTACAGTCACGTGCCCCTACACCTGGATAATTTTTGTATTTTTGTGGAGATGGGGTTTCATCATGTTGGCCAGGCTGGTCTCAAACTCCTGACCTCAGGTGATGTGCCCGCCTCAGCCTCCCAAACTCCACTGCGCCCAGCCCCTACCCACTTGTAAATTGAATTTTAAAAGTAATTTTATTGTTGAGTGAAAAGGATGATTTCTATATTGTGGACACAAGTCTCTAATCGGGTACATGATTTGCGAACATTTTCTCCCCGCCGTGGTTGTCGTTGTTTTCTTGATGGTGTCCTTTGAAGCACAAAGGTTTAAGTTGTGATGAAGCAGGCCTCAACTTTATAACTGAATTTTTTTTCAGCTATGATAAATGACATGAGAGGGTTGAAAACAACTTTGCAACAAATGTTTTTCTTTGACTGAACTTGCTTGAACCTGCCCCAGACTGAAAGTCGTGAGAAGATATAAAAGGCAAGCAATGTTTTCTACATTTTCCTTGTTTTAAAATGTTAGTGTCACGTGAACTATTACTTTCTTAGGTGCAGTCTCCCAGTTGACTGTCAATTATGAATCTCAGGGAGTTTTGTGTTTGACACCATCTTGCTGGCTCATGAATTTGGTTTAATAGTGCCAGAGAGGATGAAGAGGTTTTAAAGGGCCATAAATCAGCAGGAAAAACAGTCAGTCCCTTAAAAACTCTATAATACATTTTAGAAATAGACGCTTTCCCCCAACCAAACAATGACTGGGTATTTTGGAATGTGGTTAGGCAGGAGCTTATGGCATTCACAAAACGAAAACACTACCTGCAAACTTCTTCAAAATGTCCGGAGTAGTGTGCTGGCTTTGGGCTTGAAAAGTGGGAATTTGGCCTTAAAAATATACATTTATATTGTAGCTAAAAACCTGGATTTGGCTGACGATGTGTAGAGATAAAGAAGATTGGTTTGGGATGTCTAATCATTTTAAACAAATACTGCTTATTATTCTTATTACTGTTATGTTAAAATTTTATCATTATTATTATTTTATTATAGAGACAGGGTTTCACCATGTCACCCAGAGTGGTCTCAAACTCCTGGGCTCAAGCCATCCTCCCACCTCAGCCTCCCAGAGTGTTGGGATTACAGGCGTGAGCCACCGTGCCTGGCTGTTATCATGTTTTAAAATATGCTATTGGCCAGGCACGGTGGCTCACGCCTGTAATCCCAGCACTCTGGGAGGCTGAGGTGGGTGGATCACTCGAAGTCAGAAGTTCAAGACAAGCCTTGCTAACAAGATGAAACACCATTTCCACTAAAAATACAAAAATTAGTCGGACATGGTGATGTACACCTGTTAGTCCCCTACTCAGGAGGCTGAGGTGGGTGAATCGCTTGAACCTGGGAGGTAGACATTGCAGTGAGCAGAGGTCATGCCACTGATTGCACTCCAGCCTGGGCAATAGAGCAAGATTCTGTCTCAAAAAATATATATATATATACACACATATATATATGTATATGTGAAGAACTAGTCAGTATGTGTTTGTGAAATTTAAAGACATTTTGCCAGGCACATTTTCTTCTCTTCTTCTCTTTTTTTCTTTTGAGATGCAGTTTTGCTCTCCCACCAAGGCTTCAGTGCAATGGAGCTATCTTGGCCCACGGCAGTCTCCCCTCCACAAGTTCAAGTGATTCTCCTGCCTCAGTCTCCCACAT
Organism: Macaca nemestrina; assembly: GCF_043159975.1. NCBI lineage: Eukaryota > Metazoa > Chordata > Mammalia > Primates > Cercopithecidae > Macaca > Macaca nemestrina. The sequence continues at coordinate 3,462,806 of NC_092146.1, read as the reverse complement.
ATCTGGGATTGCAAGCATGTGCCACCACACCTGGCTAGTTTTTGTATTTTTAGTAGAGACGGAGTTTCACCATGTTGGCCAGGCTGGTCTCGAACTCCCGACCTCATGATCCTCCCCCCTCTGCCTCCCAAAGTGCTGGGATTACAGACGTGAGCCACTGTGCCGGCATATTTTCTTTTAAAGTTTATAAAGACTTTAATGTAAAACAAACAAACAAAACCAGCCTGACCAACATGGTGAAACCCGCCTCTACTAAACATACAAAAATTAGCCAGGCACAGTGGAACATGGTGGCATGTGCCTGTAAGTCCAGCTATCCAGGAGGCTGAGGCAGGAGAGTCACTTGAACCTGGGAGGCAGAGGTTGCAGTGAGCTGAGATTGCACCACTGCACTCCAGCCTGGGCCACAGAGCCAGACTCCATCTCAAAAACAAACAAACAAACAAACAAACAAAAACAAGTGAAAGTGAATGGTATTTAGAAATATCAGCATTTGCAAAATCATAAATGACATAGTTGCCAATAAATGTCCCCTGTAAGTATGTCAATTTATTTTTAACATTGGTTTCAAACTTCAAGCGTTTCATATCTCAATTTCTGTGTCATGGCCATAAGCAGGAAAATCATAATTTGTAGGCAAAAGCAGAAAATCTCAAGTAGATGGGAATGTGCTCAAATATGTAATCTATCCAGAAGAATCACTCCATCAACAGGATGAATTCCAGCCTGGATTTTGCATGAGACTCCTGAATCCCAGAGCTGAAATACACAGTCACCAAGTGAGGTCACATGTGCACTTACTATTTTTGAGACAGGTTCTCATTCTGTCTCCCAGGCTGGAGTGCTGTGGAGTGAATGATGGCTCACTGCAGCCTCAGCCTCCTAGGGTCAAGCGATCCTCTTTATCCAGCCTCCTGAGTAGGTGGAACCAGGTGTGATGCCTAGCTAAATTTTTAAACTTTTTTAGAGATATGGTCTCCCTATGTTGCCCAGGATAATCTTGAATTACCAGGCTCCTGTCTCAGCTTTCCAAAGTTCTCGATTACAGACATGAGCCACCACACCCAGCCTATTATTATTATCATCATTATCATTGATTTCACTAAAAATACAATGACTTCCGGCATTTTTTTAAGGCAGAATCTCACTCTGTTGTCCATGTTGGAGTGCAGCGGCCTGATGTCAGCTAACTGTAAACTTCGCCTCCCAGATTGAAGTGATTCTCCTGTCTCAGCCTCCCAAGTAGCTGGGATTAGAGGTGCGTGCCACCACGCCTCGCTAATTTTTGTGTTTTTAGTACGGACAGGATTTCACCATGATGGCCAGGCTGGTCTCTGGAACTCGTGACCTTAAGTGATCCACTTGCCTCAGCCTCCCAAAGTACTGGGATTACAGATGTGAGCCACGACACCCAGCCATCCTAGTATTTTTTCAATCATCTATTTTTATTTGTTCCATGCTTATAAGGAAAGGAGTTGTGCAGAGCACACACAGTGGCAAGGTGAGTGGTTTTCCTTTTGTCTATTTTATTTAGTTAACTTTTTAGCTTTATTCTGTTTTTCATTTTTTTAAATTTTGTTTCAGCAGTTTTTGGAGAATAGGTAGTTTTTTGTTTACGTGGATAAGATCTTTAGTGGTGGTAATAATTTCTGAGATTTTCATGGACCTATCACCTGAGCAGTATACGCTGTACCCAATATGTAGTGTTTTACCCCGTCTCTGTTCCCGTTTCCCACAAGTCCCCAAAGTTTATTATATCACTCTTATGCCTGTGCATCATCATGGCTTAGCTCCCAGTTAAAAATGAGAACATACTCACTTAATATCATGGATATTCACCTTTCATCCCCGACTTACTTTGCTTAGAATAATCACCTCCAAGTCCATCCAAGTTGCTGCAAAGGCCATTATTCTATTTTTTTAATGAATAGCCTTTGCTTTTGGGGCAGTTCCAGGTTTATTAAAAAACTGAGCAGAAAGTCTAGGGTTCCCCTAGACCCACTTGCCTGGATATACAACAAAGTTTGCCCTATGATTGACACCCTGCATTAGTGTGGTACACATATTACAATTGATGAGCTGATAGTGGGACATTATCATTTACCAGAGTCCACAAGCTTCATGAGGGCTCACTGTTTGTGCTGTGCAGTTCTATGGGTTTTGAGACTGACTTGTGGATATGGAATAGTATCTGCAGATACATAGTACAGAATAGTTTCACTGCCCTCAAAATCCCTGTATTCCTCCTCCTGTCTCTCCCCCAGGACCCTGACAAATGCTGATCTTTTTACTTCTTCTACAATTTTGTCTTTTGTCTATTTTCAATTTTTAGTCTACATGAAAATATGACTGGGGCCGGGTGTGGTGGTTCACACCTATAATCCCAGCACTTTCGAAGGCCGAGGTGGATCACGAAGTCAGGAGATGGAGACAATTGTGGCTAACATTGTGAAATCCCGTCTCTACTAAAAATACAAATATTAGTCAGGCATGGTGGTGGGCACCTCTAGTCCCAGCTACTGGGGAGGCTGAGGCAGGAGAATCACTTGGACCTGGGAGGTAGAGCTTGCAGTGAGCCGAGATCGCACCATTGCACTCCAGCCTGGGCAAAAGAGTGAGACTCCATCTCAAAAATAAATAAATAAATATATATATATATATATATGCAACAACAAAAAAGAAACCACTTTAAAACACAAATGAAATCAATGGAGGAAAAAAAAAGTAAGTCACCCACATCTCACTATCCTATTTCAATCTGATGAAATTTCATCGTAAATCTTTTAAGCTTGCTCACTGCAAGGTGCCCACCACCATGTTTGGCTAATATTTGTATTTCATCAGATTGAAATAGGATAAGAATAAAATATGAGACTGATAATCAATAATTTTTAGAGTTTGGATTCTATTTATAGAAGTCCCTCCCACCTCCAAATTCCTAAAGCCACCTTGTCACCATGGTGATCTTCATCAGTACTAAAAAAGGATAAGTTTTGTTTTTTTAGAGACAGCGTCTCACTCTGTCAGCAAGGCTGGAGTGCAATGGCACAAGCATAGCTCACTGCAGCCTCGATCTCAAGCGATCCTTCTGCCTCTGCCTCTTGAGTAGCTGATACTAAAGGCACATACCACCATGCCCAAGCAATTTCTAAAAATGTTTGTAGGCCAAGCACAGTGGCTCATGCCTGTAATCCCAGCAGTTTGGGAGGCCGAGGCAAGTGGATCATGAGATCATGAGGTCGAGAACATCCTGGCCAAAATGGTGAAACCCCGTTTCTACTAAAAATACAAAAATTAGCTTGGTGTGGTGGCATGTGTCTGTAGTCCCAGCTATTCAGGAGGCTGAGGCAGGAGAATTGCTTGAACCCAGGAGGTGGAGTTTGCAGTGAGCTGAGATTGCACTCCAGCATGGGTGACAGAGTAAGACTCTGTCTCAAAAATAGTGATAATAAAAATAAATAAATAAATATTTTTTGTAGAAATGAGTCCTTACTATGTTGCCCACGGTGGCCTTTACTCCTGGACTTAAGCAATCCTCCTGCCTCAGCTGGGAAAATGTTTGGATTACAGGTGTGAGCCACTGCACCCAGCTGGGGCAAACTTCTGTTGATCTCCCAGATTGGCTGGATTAAGAGGGTTTAAGTTTCTGTTATTATTTTATGTGCTTTGCAGATAAAGAATCTGTGCCTCGGGGAGGTTGTTTCTTTTTTTGTTGTTTTTGAGATGGAGTCTCTCTCTGTGGCCTAAGCTGGAGTGCAGTAGTGCGATCTCAGCTCACTGCAACCTCCACTCCCAGATTCAAGTAATTCTCCTGCCTTAGATTAGATGGGACTACAGACCTGCGCCACCATGCCTGGATACTTTTTGTATTTTTAGTGGAGATGGGGTTTTGCCATGTTTGTCAGGATGGTCTTGAATTCCTGACCTCAAGTGATCCGCCTGCCTCAGCCTCCTAAAGTGCTGGGAATACAGGCATGAGCCACCACACCCAGCCGGTGTTGTTTCTTGATTCTCTGTCCACCAGGCTTGTAAAAGACAGATACAGGGACATATGTATCAACCTCTGATGTCAGTGCTGTGATCTATTCAATTTCCCTAAAACACAACATTTTTCCTTGCCTTCACTGTGTCCTAAGTTTATGATATTTGATGGTATCATGTTCTATTACATTTCAGCATAACACTTCACTAAACTATTGCACAACATAGTGACTATAGTTAATAAGGATGTTTTGTATGTGTAGAAATTGCTAATGAGTAGATTTTTAACAAAAAAGATAAGAATTTGAGATAATGCATATGTTAATTGGCTTGATTTAGCCGTTCCGCTATAGATATGTGTTTCTTTTTCTTTTTCTTTTTCTTTTTCTTTTTCTTTTTCTTTTTTTTTTTTGCAACAGATTCTTACTCAGTAGCCAGGCTGGAGTGCAGTAGCACGATCTTGGCTCACTGCAACCTGCAACTCCCTGGCTCAAGCGATTCTCCTGCTTCAGCCTCCCGAGTAGCTGGAACTACAGGCATGTACCACCAGGACTGGCTAATTTTTTGTGGTTTCACCGTGTTAGCCATGATGGTCTCAATCTCCTGACCTCGTGATCTGCCTCCCAAAGTTCTGGGATTACAGGTGTGAACCACTGCACCTGGTCAGATACGTGTTTCAAAACATCATGTTGTGCATCATGGATATGTACAATTTTATTTTCTTTAGTTTGAGACAGAGTCTTGCTCTGTTGCCTAGGCTGGAGTATAGTGGGGCAATCTCTGGCTCATTGCAACCTCCACCTCCTGGGTTCAAGCAGTTTTCCTGCCTCAGCCTTCCGGGTAGCTGGGATTACAGGCATGTGCTACCACACCTGGCTAATTTTTGCATTTTTAGTACAGATGGGGCTTCACCTTATTGGCCAGGCTGGTCTCAAACTCCTGACCTCAAGTGATCTGCCCACCTCAGCCTCCCAAAGTGCTAGCATTACAGGTATCAGCCATCATGCCCACCTTTCATTTATTTTTTGATACTAGCACCATGTGTTGCCAAAAACAACGCTGAAATATTCATGATGCCATACCTGTAGGTGCAGGCTCCAAAGTAGCATGAGGAGCACCACGTTTACACACAGGGAGAGGAACAAGACTTTCAAGACTGGACAGATTTTAGTCAAGTTAGATTTTAGTCAATTTTAGTCCCCCTGGGCCTGGGGGAGTAAAATGTCCCAATATTTGGTTCCTCCATTTCCAGAGGCCTCTGAGGCTTGGAGTGTTTTGGGGGTTGAAATGATCTATCCCTTGGCTAAGTAGGTACAATCTTGGCTGACTGCAACTTCTGCCTCCCAGGTTCAAGGGATTCTCTTGCCTCAGCCTCCCAATAGCTGGGATTACAGGTATATGCCACCATGCCAGGCTAATTTTTGTATTTTTAGTAGAAACTGGGTTTGCCATGTTGGCCAGGCTTGTCTTGAACTCCTGACCTCAGGTGATCCATCTGCCTTGGTCTCCCAAAGTGCTGGGATTATATAGAACTTGTATTTGTATAGATTTTATGTATTAAACAGGAGAACATGAAACTTACTAATTGGTAACGTGTGAACTGGCAATTATACTTTCATGGATTGGAGTGTAATTCAAAAGTTTCATATTATTGAGCATAATTTAAAAATGGGAACACATGACTTCAGATTTTACTTACTTCCTCTTTCTATTTCTGAAATTACAGTAGAAATTTCTGACTTTGAATATTCTCCTACCCACACCCACACCCTTCTTTCACTTATTTCACTTATTTGCACTTCCATATTTTTATTTTGGTGAGGATTTTTGGAGAAATGAGAATGAAGGATACAAGTCATCCTGACCCATCTCTGCATTATTTTTACAACCACAGAGCACATCAATTTTTGAATAGTTACCTGGAACTTTACATTCAAGGTTGTATTTTAATTTGATAGAAGAAAGAAGACCAGAGAAGACTGAAAATTGCTTCCCTTTGATTAGTAGAGTCAGGATTTCATAATTGCAAATGCATTGCTGTGTAACAATTGCAAAACTGGAATGTCAACATGGAATTGATTTTCACAAAGAGAAATGTCTTTATTTTGTATTTATTTATTTACTTATTTAGAGACAGAGTTTTTCTCTGTCACCCAGACTAGAAGGCAGTGGTGCGATCTCAGCTCACTGCAACCTCCACCTCCCAGGTTCAAGTGATTCTCCTGTGTATCTACCTATGTATCTATCTATCTATCATCATCATCTACCTTCTATGTATCATCTTCCTATCATCTAATCTGTCTATCTGTATGTGCACACATTATATTATATGCCTTTTTTTTTTTTTTTTTTTTTTGAGACAGAGTCTGGCTTTGTCACCCAGGCTGGAGTGCAATGGTGCGAACTTGACTGCAACCTCTGTCTCCTAGGTTCAAGTGATCTACCTGCCTCAGCCTCCCAACCCACCACCACACTTAGCTAATTTTTGTACTTTTAGTAGAGATAGGGTTTCACTATATTGGTCAGGCTGGTTTCAAACTCCTGACCTCAGGTAGTCCACCCGCCTCAGTCTCCCAAAGTGCTGGAATTACAGACATGAGCCACCATGCCTGACATATATTATATGCATTTATATAGCATATATACATTGTATGTGTGCATGTGTGTATGCATGTGCCTATAATGTTTTCTTTTACACATATTTTTATATGTATGTGTATATATATGGACATATACACACGTTCTTTTGAATGTATTTATGTATTGTGTAATATACATTTTATGCATTATATGTGATGTAGATAAAAGTCTATGTATTATATATTGTGTATATATTATATATAACATACACATGATGTATGTAATGTATATATAGTCATATGAATAATACATATGTAATTTTAAAAAGTGCATATATAATTTAAAAGAATGTATATATGTGATTATATATTATACTCATATATGCATATAAAAGTGTGTGTAAAAGAATATATATTATGCACATTATACACATGCAAGCACATATCTCATAGAAAGCTCATCATAAGTGTGTGTGTATGTGTCTGCTCATATTCAAGTTCCAACGGTTCTCATTTTTAAAAATATGATAAGCACCACAAACACAAAAGGAATGTCCAAAATTCAGCCCTTTATCTGAACTTATCTTAGTGTATTAGGTTGCTTTGATTTGCTCAATGACCTGCTGAACAATTGGGTCACAAACACCCACTGACATAGGCCACCTTGAAGGAGTGTGGGAGATCTGGGGCAGACATTTGATTGAATCAACGTTTGTAGGTTAAAAAATAATCCCACTTTGATTTTGTGGAATGATGTTGGGGAAGTTGGTCTATACAGATGGGTTCACCAATTTATGACCTACATTATAGATTGTAGGTATGCGTAAACACCTGTTATGTGTGCTGTGTAGTGTGGAGCCCTTGTGTGTTGCCGCAAAACTCTTTCACCCTATGGGAAGCTCTTCCTCTAAGTATTTGTGTAGTCAGCCTTCAGGTCTCAACTCAAATGTCATTTCAGGAAATGGAACCCTCTCTATCATACCACGTTGCTTATTTTTTTGATACTCTCTGACACTTTCTTGAGCTTATTAAGTTATCACCTCTTTCTGGCCACTAGATTTAAATTAATTAACGAATGAATTCTTTTAAGACAGGGTCTCCTTCCCTTGCCTAGGCTGGATTGCAGTAGGAGAATCACAGCTCACTGCAACCTCGACCTCCTGGGCTCAGGTGATTCTCCACCTCAGTCCCCTGAGTAGCTGAGACTACAAGTATGCACCCCCACGCCCAAGTAACTTTTTAAATTTTTTGTAGAGAGAGGGTTTTGCCATGTTCCCCAGGCTGGTCTCAAACTCCTAGGTTCGTTCATACGATCCTCCCACCTAGCCTTTCCAAAGTGCTGAGATTGCAGGCAAGTGTCACCAAGCCTTACCCCTGTGGCCACTAGATTTTAAACTCAACAAGGGCAGAGGCATTCCTGATTACATTTTCTGTTACGTCCTTTTGTCCTTTTGTATCTGGTATATTCCTGAGCATACAAAGCTAACTCAAATAAATATTGGTTGTATGAGAAAATTAATAAATGAAGTCCTTTTTGAGTGTGGTCTCACTCTGTTGCCCTGGCTGGAGGGCAGTGGTGTGATCTTAGCTCACTCAGCCTTGAACTCTGGGCTCGAGTGATTCTCCCACCTCAGCCGCCTGAGTAGCTGAGGCTACAGGTCCACACCATCAAGCCTAGTGAATTTTTTATATTTTTTGTAGAGACAGAGTCTCACTATGTTGCCCAAGCTGGTTTTGAGCTCTTGGGTTCAAGCAATCCAACCCTACCACCACAGCCTCCCAAAGTGCTTAGACTGCAGTGTAAGCCACTGCACCTGGCCTACTATTTATTTGAAGGGAAATTGGTAGCAAAGTGTTGTTGATTGCTTTCTCACTGGACTTGATTTTCTGTCTTCTCTGATGTGTCCTGCCTTAGGTGTCAATGTAGGGGAATTAAGGGATAAAATAGGTCAGGGAGAATCATCTATTTATGGTGACAACCACAGAAACAGAATAGGTCAAGTGGTTGCTGTGAAACCAGAGAAAGTGATGTTTAAGATCTGAGATTCTAGAATGGAGAGGGGAAATGTAAGAGGAACCTGCAGATGAGGTCAGGAGGAGTCACCTCTATCCCCTAACTAGCCAGGTTCAATAAGAGAAGTGAGCATTCATCTACGATATTTTGGCCCAAGGGAGCTGACTTGCTGGTGGCAGCGGCGGACTGGCTACATGGATGTAATCACTGTTTGCATGTAAAAAAACAGAAATATGTGTGTCAGGGATGATCCTTTTTTTTTTTTTTTTTTTTTTTTTGAATTGACAGAGTCTTGCTCTGTCGCCAGGCTAGAGTGCAGTGGTGTGATCTCAGCTCACTGCAACCTTCAACTCGCGGGCTCAAGCAATTCTCCTGCCTCAGCCTCCTGAGTAGCTGGGAATATAGGCATGTGCCACTATGCCCAGATAATTTTTGTATTTTTAGTACAGATGGGGTTTCACCATGTTGGCCAGGATGGTGTTGATCTCCTTGTGATCTGCCTTCCTTGGCCTCCCAAAGTGCTAGGATTACAGGTGTGAGCCACTGTGCCCATGCCCGGAATGATTCTTTAATGCTGCTTAAATACATTTCCATTTGCAATTTCTCATTTTACCATAATAAAATAAATGTCTAGTCTGGCATCCAAAAGCAGTTTTTTAAATTTTTTAATTTTTACTTTTTTAGAGACAGGGTCTTACTCTGTTGCCCAGGATGGAGTGCAGTGATGGGATCGTAGCTCACTGTGGTCTCAACCTTTGTGGGCTCAAACAATCCTCATGTCTCAGCCTCTGTGCTACTTGGACCACAGGTGTGTGCCACTATGTCTGGCTAATTTTTAAAAATGTTTTGTAGATATGAGACCTTACTATGTTGCCCAGGCTGGTATCAAACTTTGGGCTTCAGTGATACTCCTATCCCAGACTCCTGAGGTGCTGGGATCATTAGGTGCATGCCACCAAGCCTGACTAATTTTAATTTTTTTTATGGAGCTAGGATCTCACTATGTTGCCCTGGGCACAAGGTATCCCCCGACCTCTACCTCCCAAAGGGCTGGAATGACAGGTGTAAGCCACCATGCTTGGTACTCTTGTTTCTTTTTAAAGTTATATTTCAATATCCTCTTCATGATTTAAAAAAAGAAGAACAATAAAAAAAGAAGAAAGGAAAGATGGATGCAAAGTCAGACAAGAAAGCCTATAGGAATCGGAATGTTATTGTTTCTGGGGAATATCCAGGGTAATTGCTGGCTATAAATGCTGCATCTTCCCTGTATTAGTTCAGATTTCATGTGGAATTACAGTTGCACTATAGCAGAGATCAGAGAACTGGAGAGACCAAGTGGGATCCAGGAGGGTTTCTTTTAGGTGTACACTGGCTCAGCAGACATGTGTCTTGAAAGTCTGAGCAACAGACGAAGAAAACGAGCACCTTTTATGCATCTTGAGGCAGGAACTATGTGACGCAGAAGCAGGCTTACAGAAGCGAGAAAAAAGGCAGTTAATCATCATGTGACATTCTTGGGAAGGCATGTCTTGCCGCTTATGTTTATCTATTTTGTGACCTTGCAGCTGCATAGCTAGAAAATCAGGAACTTACAGAACTTACAAAATATGTTGGGGAGAGATGTGGTTAATGCTACATAGACTCCAGAGAAAGGCAGTTTATATTATTTCTTAACTCTTACCTCAGTGAGGGCCATTTCATACCTATTCTGCCCAACTTTATATAGTACATTCTTAATTTCTTTTAATTATCCACTTTATTCCCCCCTTTGGTGCTCTATATATGAATTAAGCTTCCATAGAGAGCACCACAATTATCTAGTTCCTCTTGGGTTGGTACATACTCTTCCTGGAGCAGGGTCTGATAGTTGATTAGGACCATGATCTGAGTAGTTGTATGTCTGGCCACAATTGCTTCTGCAGTTGACTGAATACTTCTGATGAGAAGCGGTAGGAGACAAGGGAGTATTAGGCAGCCAGCTATGATAAGCAGGAACCATTGTAACAGGGCTTTAAATCCTTCAAAAGTCGAAAACTATCACCTGAAAAGGGAATTTGGACACCATCTTGACTAAGTTTGAACCAGAACATGAGCTAAGTTCTGCATCCTGGCAGTGATTTCCATGACAATCTTCCTATTATCATCAATTTCTAGACAACAGTTAGTCAGATTGAACTTTCCAGAGACACATCCTTCTGAGGCTAGGAGGTAATCTAATGCCAGCCTATTTTGATATATAGCATTTCTCATCTTCGCAGCTTCTATAGCCAATAAATCTAAAGCCTTTGCCGTTTCATTGGTGATGATTTCTAGTACAGGTTGTAGTCTTATGATGCAGTTGAGCATATAGATCGGGGTACAGTATCCTTAGGACCTATTCTGTGCCCAGGTCACTGGCCTATAGTATTTAATAATTGTTTCAGGAGAGCATTAATTGTCTTTTGAGTCCCCTATGTCTATGTCCTTCTTCATATTTGTATTTATTTTTGAGATTATGCTCCTTCTAGATCTCTTTCTATTTTCATCATATATGGGATATCCTTGCATTTCTCTCCATTGTAGTTGAAGTAGGAAAAATGAAGGTTTGATTGTTCCTAGCATGCAGGCTCCTGTACACTTATCTGGCAATTTCCTATATGCTCCTGCCCCACAGATCCATTACAGGCCAGAATGTGCTTGCCAGGTGGCTGGTGTCTCTAGTTGATACCAGGAGTGGTTCAGGAAGGGAAACAGGAAAGGGAAACATGAAAATGGATTGCAGCATGGCTATCTGGTGGTATTCTTGCCTTGCTTATTTTTACCCCATCACAAAATTTTTCTTACTGTGTCATTGTAGCATTACTGCCTTAGACAGGCTAATTCTCCTACTGGGTTAGTAAAAGCCTTTCTCCAACGGGCTATGCAGTATCTCTTAATGATAACAGTCTTCAGTAGCCAAACACTTGGGCTTGTGAGTGTCCACTCTGAGGATAAAAGGGTTAGGGTATAAGTTTCTTGAGGCAATAGCTCTTTTGCTTCTTAAGACCATTGGTGTCCTATATTTATTCCTCCACAGACATAACATGAGGAAACCCCCAGGCTACCAGCTGTGTTTTCAGCCAACTGTGCAAACAATTGTATAGCTATAGGAGGGGGCACTTCAGGTACCTCTTGCTTGAAATGCTTATTAAATTACTTAAAGACCTGAAACTGCTGTTGGGCTGGACAGGTCTGGGTCTTCTTTACAATGCATAAATTAATCTCTGACTTTTGGCCACCTATTTGTAATGTCAGGGATAGCACTGTAGTCCCTGTGGGGAGATCTGGCTTTAAGATAGTAAGGATTATAAGATCGTATGTGCCAGTGCTACAGTCTGGTTCTTTCCACATTTGGATAACCATGATTGTCACTGGTTCCATACCTAGTTCAATATACTGTGTTGGGCAATACCAATCAGCCTCTGCTGGAATCTCAGAGGGGCAGACAAAGGGTTTACAGACTTTCTTGTTTAGGCAGGATGTAGAGTATCCTGTAGAACCAGTGACTAAGGGATAAGTATGTGGAAACCACTTTGAGGAAGTCGTATTACTAGATGTCCATTGGCACACGTTAAGGTACATGGGTACAGCTCCTTTGTGGGTAGATGAGATCTTGGTCTGGTTTAAGAGACTCCTTGCCTTTTGAGTTTCAAACAAGCCCCAGGTAAGAACTATGGGTCATAGCACCAGTAGGGTTTTTCTTTCCCTGGATCACAGACTAACTAAGTAGTTTGGTTGTGGGTACAGACTCCTAGATTAGTCCCTGGGCATTCATAGTATGTGTGGTATAATAAAGTCTTAACAACTACATGCAGTGTGAACCTCCTTCTTCAAATTGTATTTCTTCCTGCATAGCCTCAGGCACTGCTGCTAGCAAAGCAAAAAAGCAGTATCTTCGTACTAGACATGGGCAGAAAAGGTCCTTTGTCAGACAGAAAGATGGGCAATAATGATAGCATAGTAACAAGGCAATCAGTGCCCATGTGACTAAGGAGTTTTGTTTATTGTTTAACAGATTTGGGGCTCCTTTGTCCAGACTTGCCTATTGTAGACCCAATGGGGCCACATGAGGCTGTGTCTTGAGGATGCACAGAATCTTGTGGGTTCACCACCTTTTGTTATGTACACACAAAGAGACTCCACTTATAAATCCTGTGTGCTTGTATTTATTTCAGGTCATATTTTTCCCATACTTTGAGAGGGCAGAAGTGTTAAATGAAGATTGTTGTCACTAATATACTTTGAACTGATTGATCATCAGGTCATAGAATAAGTATACAACATTGCATTCATATCAATATTTGCCTCTTTCCCACCTGAAGAGAACCTAGTAAGAAAGAACTTGAGTAGCAATAGTAAACAATAAATATTGGATCATCACATACCCCATGTTAGTCTCGCCCAGATGCAAAACATAGCGATTTCAAAAACAAAATAGTAAATGGCAACAACCACTCTTAGATAAATACAGACCCTCTTAGCAACTGTCTGTTCGTTGTTGTTGGTCTAGAGAAATTTCAAGAGTGCTGAAGGGTGGCATTCTCTGTTTTATTTCTTCAATTCTTGGAAGAGATCCCTTGCATTGAGAATGCACACATTTGTACTTCAAAGCAAGTGGGCTTTGAGAAAAGAGTCTTAGAAGTCAAGGCAACAATCTCCTAGGAGATGGTGTATATCAGGTAGAGAAAGACTAGAAGAAAAATGGCTATGACTATGCCCATTTCAGTCATCAGCTTGGAATCCTGCCACATGGCAGACTTTGGTGGACACAGCACTTCTCTGCTCCCTGGGACATAAGCAGAAACATTTTCGGCAAGACTGAAGCATTCTACTCCCAAGATGCCTCATGCCTTGGGCTGGTAGAGGAATGCTGTCTGAAGCCCAGGAACTCAGTATGGCTATTGACTGGCCTGGCCTTGATTCTTCTCCACAGGGACCACTTAAGCTTCTTACAATTAGTAGTTATGTAGTTAGGTAGTTAGAAGGTGACTTACTCTATGTTGCAAAAGCAGAAACGTTTAGTGCGGGGCAAGTGCAGCCACCTTCTGCCATAAAGTGTTGGATAAAGCATATCCTAGAGTTATTCTGGTTCAACAGAAAGGTATACACAAGGGCATAAATGCCAAGGGTCAAGATTTTGTGGGGGTTACCCAAGCAGAGTCGATCTTCATCATTTGCAGATTCTCTCTTTGCAAATTCAACTACTTGCTCTAATTTCTTTGTAACCCCAAATTAATACTCATTGCACTTTCATAAACATTTAAAGCAGTAAATAATTTGAGTTACCTTGTTTCCACTTTTCTCGCTAAGCTTGAACAAGGCAATGCTCTGCCTTCTTATTTCAGCTAATACTGTAAACAAGTATCTTGCTGTGGTCTACAGAATGCCATGCTTTTTTCATTTTTGCAAAATGCCGCCTCTTTCTCCTGGTAACTTTGCTGTTTAAAATGACCTCAAGTGTAGTGATGAAGTGCTGGCTAGTGTTCCTAAGTGCAAGAAGGTTGTGATGTTGCTTACAGGGAAAATATGTGTTTTAGAGACACTTTCTTCAGGTGTTCAGGCAGGAGTAAGAGTTGTTGGCCATGCGTTCAATGAAAATGGTCAAAAATATGTATTAAACAATGTGCCTTTAAATAGAAACACAGCTAAAACAAGGCTGTGTGTTGATAATTTAATGAAAATGTGGCCAGATGCTCACAGGAACCTAACCTCATATTTCTCATAGGACCAATGGTTCAGTCTTAGCGAATTCAGTGTTTTTTGCAATTTTATAAAATGACTGCTGTGAGTAATGAGAATTGGTTGTATCAGTTCATTATAAACATCCAATGAGCTTTAGTTTTGACCTATATCTGATTCAAGTGATCAGAAGACCAAATGTGTACCATGAATGCAGAAGTCTACAGGATCAATTTCCACTGGTTACCTCTGGCAATTGTCCAGAGGGACTGACCTACTCAGTGGTCCTATAGTTGAACAAATCTTAGAATATAGTGATTTGGTATTTTCCTCTTCTCTGATTCCAATGACTGGGAATGGACCCATCATTCATTTCGTTAAATGTTTTTAACTTTTTATTTTCAGATAATTTTTAAGACACACAAGTAATTGCGAAAATGATACAGAGTTCCCGTGAACACTTCACTTAGTTTTTCCCAATGATAACATCATACTTTACTATTGTAGATCATCAAATCAGTCAACTGACATTGGTACAATACTGTATTAGTCCATTTTCTTCTGCTGATAAGGACGTAGCTGAGAGTGGGCAATTTACAAAGAAAAAGAGGTTAATGGCATCACAGCTCTATGTGGCTGGGGCAGCCTAACAATCATGGTGGAAGGTGAAAGGCGCACCTTATATGGTGGCAAGCAAAAGAGAATGAGAACCAAGCAAAAGGGTAAATCCCTTATAAAACCATCAGATCTCATTAGACTTATTCACTACCATAAGGACATGGCTACTCCCATGATTCAATTATCTCTCATTGGATCACTCCCACAAAACATGGGAATTGTGGGAGCTACAATTCAAAATTCAAGATGAGATTTGGGTGGGGACACAGCAAAGCCACATCAAATACCCTTCACTAAATTACATTATTTTCATGGGTTTTATGTGAAATGCATGTGAGTGTATCGTGCTGTGAAATTTTATCATCTGTATAGATTCCTACTACTATCACTATAGCCAGGAATGTGCAAAGTGCACGCATGGCTACAGTGATGGTCATAGCAATGGGAAAAGCCAAGATGTGAAAGAATATCTTGAAGAGAAAATGCAATGTTTCCTAATGTTTAATGTTGGCTACAGAGTAGTTAAGAGGAACTAACCTAGCATCTACGTGCTTCTAAGACAAGAGGCACCATACATGAAGTTTCAGGGCAAAGAGCAGGCTGACCTCAGGATGAAGCTGCATGGGCTGCAAGCTTGCTTTATTTTCTTTTCTCCCTTCTCTTACTCCATGATTAATTTTACAAAGGTTATAGGGACTGTTTCACAACTGGTAATGAAAGTATCTGCATTGAGTTATCGAGACTAAACCCCTGTCTCAATAGACAGCACAAGTGGTTGTCTATTGATAACCACTGGTTGTGGATTTTAGTCTCTGAATTCTCTGGATTCTCTTTACTGTTACTGTAAAGAGAGAAAGCCACTCATAACTTCCTGGAGAGCCTCATTACTCCTCATCATGGTCCTTGGGGCACTACTGTAGGCTCCACGTGTATAGAAACACCATCTCTTTTGGATATTTTTGCATCCTACTATGCAGTAGGGCTCTTGGTCTCTGAGTCGTGATGTTCCAGTCACACCTACTGGCATATTAGTGCTCTGCTGCTCCACTCTTTGTGCTATCAGGACTTTTATGGAAACTCTGATGCCACTACAGCCTCAGGCATCCTTTTTACCCTGGGGGGACTATTTATTTCCCCTGGGTCCTGAACAGGGAAAGCAAAAACCAGAGAGGGCTCAGAGCAGCACCAAAGGACTAACTTTCCAGAAGCAAGGGGCCCTAGTGGCCTGAATATTTGTTGGTATTGTTACCAGAAAGGGGTCCTTATCCACACGCCAAGAGAGAGTTCTTGGAACTCATGGAAGAAGGAATTCAGAGAAAGTTCGTAAAGTCAAAGCAAGTTTATTAAGAAGTAAAGGAATAAAACAATGGTTACTCCATAGGCAGAGCAATAGTGTGGGCTGCTCAGATGATTATGCTTATATTCTGAATTGATATTGTTTGGCTCTCTGTCCCTACTCAAATCTCATCTCAAATTGTAATCCCCATAATCCCCATGCATTGAGGGAAGTACCTGGTGGGAGGTTATTGGATCATGGGGATAGTCTCCCCCATGCTGTTGTCGTGATAGCGAGTGAGTTCTCAAGAAATTTAATGCTTTTATAGTGTAGTTTTCCCTGCTTTCTCTTGCACCTGCTGTCTTGCCTGCCACCATGTAAGACATGGCTGCCTCTTCTTGAGCTATGATTATGAGTTTCCTGAGGCCTCCCCAGCCATGTGGAACTGTGAGTCAGTTAAATCTATTTCCTTCATAAATTGCCTAGTCTTGGGAATTTCTTCACAACAGTGTAAAAATAGTCTAATATATTGATTATATGCTAAACAAGGGTTGGATTATTCATGAGCTTTTTGGGAAAGGGGTAGGCAACTCACAGAACTGAGGGCTTCTCCTATTTTTAGACCATATAGGGTAACTTCCTGACATTGCCATGGCATTTGTTAACTGTCATAGCACTGGTGGGAGTGTCTTATAGCATGCTAATGCATTATAATTAACATATAATGAGTAATGAGGATGACCAGAGGTCACTTGCATCACCGTTTTTGTTTTTCTATGTTTTGGCCAGCTTCTTGCTGCATCCTGTTTCATCATCTGGGTCATTGTGACCTGTATCCTGTGTTGACCTCTTATCTCATCCTATAACTTAGAATGCCTGACCTCCAGCGAATGCAGCCCAGCAGGTCTCAGCCTCATTTTATCCAGCTCCTATTCAAGATGGAGTCACTCTTGTTCAAATGCCTCTGACAGTATTTTCATAAAGGGGAGATCATTCCTGGATCTTCCTATGCAAAGAGGACCAGAAAGATCCATTATAATTTATTACATAATACCTTTGGGTATGTGTATTAGTCCATTTTCATACTGCTATGGAAAAAGACTGGTTAATTTATAAAGACAAAGAAGATTAATGGACTCTCAGTTCTTTATGGCTGGGAAGGCCTCACACTTATGGTGGAAGGTGAAGGAGGAGCAAAGGCACATCTTACATGCTGGCAGGCAAGAGAGTGTTTGCAGGGGAACTGCCCTTTATAAAACCATCAGAACTCATCAGACTTATTCACTATCATGAGAACAGCATGGGAAAAACCCACACCCATGATTCAATTATCTTTCACTGGGTCCCTCCCATGACATGTGGGGATTATGGGAGCTAGAATTCAAGATAAGCTTTGGGTGGGAACGTAGTCAAACCATATCAGAGTGGCAGTCTCATTACCTAGAGATGAGGGAGACGATGGGATAATGAGCTTGTCTCGGCTCTTTCTTTCTTTCTTTTCTTTCTTTCTTTCTTTCTTCTTTCTTTCTTTCTTTCTTTCTTTCTTTCTTTCTTTCTTTCTTTCTTTCTTTCTTTCTTTCTTTTTCTTTCTCTCTCTCTCTCTCTCTCTCTCTCTCTCTTTCCTTCCTTCCTTCCTTCCTTCCTTCCTTCCTTCCTTCTTTATTTTTATTTAGAGATGAGGTCTTGCGATGTTGCTTGTCTGGGATTGAACTCCTCAGCTCAAGTGATCCTCCTATGTCAGTCTCTCAAAGTGCTGGGATTACTGGCATGAACCCACTGTGCCTGGCTCTCTGGTTTTTGTTTTTCAGAGGAGATTCACGGTTGGGATATTCTTATTCATACATTAAAAACTAAAAGCATTCCATTTAATCAATAACATTTTTTGATAACAGCTTTAATTGGATGTAATTTGCATACAAGGGGAAGTCATGTTTTCACCTTTTTTTCTTTCTTTTTTTGGGGGGTTGGGGGGAGACAGGATCTGTCACCCAGGCTAGAGTTCACTGGTGCCATCTCTGTTCACTGTAACCTTTACTTCTAAGACTGAAGCAATCCTCCTACCTCAGTCTCCTAAATGGCTGGCACTATGGGCACATGCCACTATACCTGGCATATTTTTTGTATTTTTGGTAGAGAAGGGATTTTGCCATGTTTCCTAGGCTAGTCTTCAAATCCTGGGCTCAAGAAATCCATCCATCTCACCTTCCAAAGTGCTGGGATTACAGGCACGAGCTACTGCACCCAGCCATCTGTTTTTTTATTGTGTTAAAATACACATAACAGTTGCACAGTGTCCTCATCTTTTCATTTCCTACTCCCCCCAAGCCCTGGCAGCATCATCCAATTTTCTATTTCTATGATTTTGACTACTCCAAGTATTTTCAGGAAAGAGAAGTACTTCTATTTAAGGAATTTGAACACTTTCAAATTATTGGGCCCAGAAAGGGCCTTAATAAAACAAGACAGCATTCATATCCTAGTTTCTGCTTTGAACTATGTATGCATCTATTGAAACTCCTCACCATCATCACATGTAGCTATAAGTTAACCTAATAATGCCACACTGGACACCACAATGCACCCTATGACTTAACAAGAGACAGCCAATCACGAATCAATATTATTTCTGTAAACAGAATTTCTGAAAACAACTTTGAATCAATCAACTTACCACCAAACTGCTTCTCTATAAAAAGTATAAAATTAGCTGGGCATGGTAGTGTGCACCTGTAGTCCCAGATACATGGGCGGCTGAGGCAGGAGTATCGCTTGAGCTTGGGAGGTTAAAGCTGGAGTGAGTTGTGTTTATGCCACTGCACTCTAGCTTGGGCAACAAAGTGAGACCCTATCTCAAACAAACAAACAAATACACTTGCAACTGTAAGATACAATACAATTCCTCTTCAAAGGTGTAGCCTGTTAACTTCCTTGTTCTTTGTTCTCAAACCTAACTTTCTTTTTCTTCATGCCTCCTTGCTCCTAGTTACTGTAAACAACCTTCCTGTCAGTACTAATAAATAACTCACATCTGTCCTCTTGGTTACTTACTCTGCACCCATTCCTCCCATCGAAACTACACATCCTACAATTGTAACTCACCTTCCCTTCCCTTCTTCCTTATTTGAGAAAATATTCACAAGTAGCCAATTCAGTCAACTTAGATTGTGAAGTCCGACCCCAGCTCATGGGGTAGTGACACAGAGGTAGAGATTATGCATTAAAGATAACAATCCTTTCCCTCCTTTGTTCAGTGTGCTCTTGCTATCATGACTGATGCAGGCAGCACCCTTCCACATAAGTAAATTTGCCTTGCTGAGAAGTTTTTTGTTTTAGTGCTCGTTTTCTTTGTGACGCCAAGCTCTTATTTCTAACAATTTGGGGGCTTGTCCAGGATCCCATACAATTGCAGGGAAGGGTCTCAGTCATCTCTCATGAGATGTGTCCCACTGCCTTGTTGCAGTGATCTCAGGAGTAGCGGATTGAGACCCACCTGGCATGATGAATGAATCCGGACTCTCAGCAAAGCAGGAAGAAAAGTCCTACAAATAGATACCACAGCGATCAGGTAACTCTGTGCACAGAGTAAGGTAGGAAAAGCTGTATGGGCAGTGAAGTATTCCTTGGTGGTCGGGATATCCTGGAGGTAAGGCAAGAAATCTCTAGTAGGAGAGGTTGAGCCTCACAGAGCCTCCAGGGGAAAGGGTGCAGGAAATCTCTAGTAAGAGAGGTTGAGCTCCACAGACTCAGAAAACTCAGGGAAACACCTAAAACTTCCAGGTGGGAAATACCCCAAACAAGGCAGAAAATAAAAAGGACAAGACAGACAATAAAATTCTGTCTGATAGCCCACCAAGGAAATATGACAGACCTAAGGGAAATGATAATTAGATGAATTAGAGAATCAGTGCCCTGCACCCTGGATATTACCAAAACTTTTTAATATACAGCAGGGAAAGGATGAAGGACCAATGGATTTCCTAGAGAGGCTTAAGAAGCAAATGATAAAGTCTGCTGGCCTAAAATTAGAAATACACCTGGAACAAGGGAGGTTAAAACTCCACTTTGTCACCAATAATTGGCCAGATATTGCAAGGAAATTACAGAAAATAGAGAATGGGAAAGACTGTCCCATAGAGGAATTTTTAAGAGACACCCAAAATGTATATGTATAGAGGGATGAGGAAAGGCAGAAGCAAAAGGCAAAAATTATGCTGTCCACCATACAACAGGGTGGACTCTTCAAAAAGGTGCCCAGGGAAATAAGACCGGTAAGCCTTCCAAGTACCTGCCTGTCAGACCCTACATAGGAACCGAAAGAATCAAGCCAGAAGTCCAGGAAATAAAAACAGGAAAAAGGCAAATCAAATGTTTCAAATGTGGAAAAATAGGTCATTTTAAAAAAGAATGCCTTAACTGGGAAAAAGAAAAGTAAGTCATCCCACTTAGAGCTTTTGAGGAGGAATAGGGAGGTCAGGGGCTCTGTCTTTTCTACTGCAAGTCCCACCAAAAGCCTTTGATAAATGTAAAGGTGGGACATGAGCTTGTTGTTTTTAAAAATTGACTCAGGGGTGGCTCACTCCTCTGCTTGTTATTCCCCATGTTGGGTAATTTGTTCACTAGAAGAACTTCATAAGAGTAAAAAGGATTTAAAGCAAAGATCTTAAAAGAAACACAAGTTATATATAAAAACAAATCAGCTAGTATTAAGTTTCTGTTAATTCCAGGGGTAGGAACAAACCTATTAGGGAGAAATTTAATGCTAGAATTAGGTTTAGGCCTCTATGTTAACCATGGAAAATGTCTCATCTTCCTAAACTTATTCATTATTATAGATGAAGAGTATATCCATCCTAGTATCTGGTCAAGAGAAGATAATCAGGGAAAGCTGCAGGTTTCTTCAATCCATGCCAAATTGAAAATTCCTGGGGAAGTAGTAAAAGGAAACAACATCCCATTCATTTTTAAGCTAAAATAGAGGATCTGCACCAAGATGGCCAAATAGGAACAGCTCCAGCCTCCAGCTCCCAGAGTGAGTGACACAGAAGATGGGTGATTTCTGCATTTCCAACTGAGGTAATGGGTTCATCTCACTGGGGTGTGTCAGAGAGTGGGTGCAGGACAGTGGGTGCAGCCCAATAAGCAAAAGCCAAAGCAGGGCGAGGCATTGCCTCACCCAGGAAGCACAAGGGGGAAGGGGATTCCCTTTCCTAGCCAAGGGAAACCGTGACACACAACACCTGGAAAATTGGGTCACTCATACCCTAAAACTGCAATTTACCAAGGGTCTTAGCAAATGGCACACCAGGAGATTATACCCCGCACCTGGCTCGAGGGTCCCATGCCTACAGAGCCTCCCTCATTGCTAGCACAGCAGTCTGAGATCTAACTGCAAGGCAGCAGCGAGACTGGGGGAGGGGCACCCACCATTGATGAGGTTTAAGTAGGTAAACAAAGCAGCTGGGAAGCTTGAACTGGGTGGAGCCCACTGCAGCTCAAGGAGGCCTCCCTGCCTCTGTAGACTCCACCTCTAGGGACTGGGCGTAGCCAAACAAAAGGCAGCAGAAATCTCTGCAGATGTAAATGTCCCTGTCTGACAGCTTTGAAGAGAGGTGTGGTTTTCCCAGCACAGAGTTTGAGATCTGAGAATGGACAGACTGTCTGCTCAAGTGGGTTCCTGACCCCTCAGTAGCCTAACTGGGAGACATCCCCCACTAGGGACATACTGACACCTCACACCTCACATGGCTGGGTAACCCTCTGAGGTGAAGTTTCCAGAGGAATGATCAGACAGCAACATTTTCTGTTCAGCAATATTCACTCTTCTGCAGCCTCTGCTGCTGATACCCAGGCAAACAGGGTCTGGAGTGAACCTCAAGCAAACTCCAACAGACCTGCAGCTGAGGGTCCTAACTGTTAGAAGGAAAAGTAACAAACAGAAAGGACATCCACACCAAAACCCCATCTGTACATCACTGTCATCAAAGACCAAAGGTAGATAAAACCACAAAGATGGGGAAACCACAGTACAGAAAAGCTAGAAGTTCAAAAATCAGATTACCTCTCCCCCTCCAAAGGAATACAGCTCCTCACCAGCAACAGAACAAAGCTGGATGGAGAATGACTTTGATAAGTTGAGAGAAGACTTCAGACAATCAAACTTCTCTGAGCTAAAGGAGGAATTATGAACCCAGTGCAAAGAAACTAAAAACCTTGAAAAAAGATTTGATGAATGGGCAGCTAAAATAACCAATGCAGAAAAGTCCTTAAATGAACTGATAGAGATGAAAACCATGACACGAGAACTACGTGACAAATGCACAAGCTTCAGTAACTGACTCGATCAACTGGAAGAAAGGTATCATGATTGAAGATCAAATGAATGAAATGAAGTGAGAAATTTAGAGAAAAAAAGAATAAAAAGAAATGAACAAAGCCTCCAAGAAATATGAGACTTTGTGAAAAGACCAAATCTATGTCTGACTGGTGTACCTGAAAGTGATAGAGAGAAGGGAACCAAGTTGGAAAACACTCTGCAGGATATTATCCAGGAGAACTTCCCCAACCAGCAAGGCAGGCCAACATTCAAATTCAGCAAATACAGAGAATGTCACAAACATACTCCTTGAGAAGAGCAACTCCAAGACACATAATTGTCAGATTCACCAAAGTTGAAATGTATGAAAAAATGTTAAGGGTAACCAGAGAGAAAGGTTGGGTTAGCCAAAAAGGGAAGCCCATCAGACTAACAGTGGATCTCTCACAGCAGAAACTCTACAAGCAAGAAGAGAATGGGGACCAATATTCAACATTCTTAAAGAAAAGAATTTTCAACCCAGAATTTCATATATAGACAAACTAAGTTTCATAAGTGAAGGAGAAATACAGACAAGGAAATGCTGAGAGGTTTTGTCACCACCAGGCCTGTCCTACAAGAGCTTCTGAAGGAAACACTAAACATGGAAAGCAACAACCAGTACCAGCCACTGCAAAAACATGCCAAAATGCAAAGACCATCAATGCTAGGAAGAAACTGCATCAAATAATGAGCAAAATACACAGCCAACATCATAATGACAGAATCAATTTCACACATAACACTATTAACCTTAAATGTAAATGGGCTAAATGCTCCAATTAAAAGATGCAGACTGGTAAATTGAATAAAGAGTCAAGACCCATCAATTTGCTGAATCCAGGAGACCCAAACAGGCTCAAAATAAAAGGATGGAGGAATGGAAAACAAAAAAAGGCAGGCGTTTCAATCCTAGTCTCTGATAAAACACACTTTAAACCAACAAAGATCAGAGAGACAAAGAAGGCCATTACATAATGGTAAAGGATCAATTCAACAAGAAGAGCTAATGATCCTAAATATATATGCACCCAATACAGAAGCACCCAGATTCATAAAGCAAGTCCTTAGAGACTTACAAAGAGACTTAACTCCCACACAATATTAATGGGAAATTTTAACACCCCACTGTCAATATTAGACAGATCAACGAGACAGAAAATTAACAAGGATATCCAGGAATTGAACTCAACTCTGCACCAAGCAGACCTAATAGATAGCTACAGACTCTCCACCCCAAATCAACAGAATATACATTCTTCTCAGGACCACATCGCACTTATTCCAAAATTGATCACATAGTTGGAAGTAAAGCACTCCTCAGCAAATGTAAAAGAACAGAAATTATAACAAGCTCTCTCTCAGACCACAGTAGACAATCAAACTAGAACTCAGGATTAAGAAACTCAATCAAAACCGCTCAACTACATGGAAACTGAACAACCTGCTCCTGAATGACTGCTGGGTACATAACGAAATGAAGGCAGAAATAAAGATGTTCTTTGAAACCAATGAGAACAAAGATACAACATACCACAATCTCTGGGACACATTTAAAGCAGTGGGTAGAGGGAAATTTATAGCACTAAATGCCCACAAGAGATAGCAGGAAAGATCTAAAATTGACACCCTAACATCACAATTAAAAGAACTAGAGAAGCAAGAGCAAACACATTTAAAAGCAGCAGAAGGCAAGAAATAACTAAGATCAGCGCAGAACTGAAAGAGATAGAGACACAAAAAAACCTTCAAAAAAGCAATAAATCTAGGAGCTGGTTTTTTGAAAAGATCAGCAAAATTGATAGACTGCTAGCAAGACTGATAAAGAAGAAAAGAGAGAAGAATCAAATAGACGCAATAAAAAATGCTACAGGGGATATCACCACCAACCCCACAGAAATACAAACTACCATCAGAGAATACTACAAACGCCTCCACACAAATAAACTAGAAAACCTAGAAGAAATGGATAAATTCCCGGACACATACACTCTCCCAAGACTAAACAAGGAGGAAGCTGAATCCCTGAATAGACCAATAACAGGCTCTGAATTTGAGGCAATAATTAATAGCCTACCAACCAAAAAAAGCCCAGGACCAGATGGATTCACAGCCGAATTTTACCAGAGGTACAAGGAGAAGCTGGTACCATTCCTTCTGAAATTATTCCAATCAATAGAAAAAGAGGCAATCCTCCCTAACTCATTTTATGAAGCCAACATCATCCTGGTACCAAAGCCTGGCAGAGACACAATAAAAAAAGAGAATTTTAGACCAATATCCCTGATAAACATTAATACAAAAATCCCCAGTAAAACACTGGGAAACTGAATCCAGCAGCATATCAAAAAGCTTATCCACCATGATCAAGTGGGCTTCATCCCTGGGTTGCAAGGCTTGTTCAATATACGCAAATCAAAAAACATAATCTGGCATATAAACAGAACCAAAGACAAAAACCACATAATAATCTCAATATACACAAAAAAGGCCTTTGACAAAATTCAACAGTCCTTCATGCTAAAAACTCTCAATAAATTCGGTATTGATCGAACATATCTCAAAATAATAAGAGCTATTTATGACAAACCCACAGCCTATATCATACTGAATGGGCAAAAAACTGGAGGGATTCCCCTTGAAAACTGACACAAGACAGGGATGCCCTGTCTCACCACTCCTATTCAACATAGTGTTGGAAGTTCTGGCTAGGGTAATCAGGCAAGAGAAAGAAATAAAGGGTATTCAATTAGGAAAAGAGGAAGTCAAATTGTCCCTATTTGCAGATGACATGATTGTATATTTAGAAAACCCCATTGTCTCAGCCCAAAATCTCCTTAAGCTGATAAGCAACTTCAGCAGTCTCAGGATACAAAACCAATGTGCAAAAGTCACTAGCATTCTTATACACCAATAACAGAGAGCAAACTCATGAGTGAACTCCCATTCACAATTGCTTCAAAGAGAATAAAATACCTAGGAATCCAACTTACAATGGAAGTGAAGGACCTCTACAAGGAGAACTACAAACTGCTGCTCAAGGAAATAAAACAGGACACAAACAAATGAAAGAACATTCCATACTCATGGATAGGAAGAATCAATATCATGAAAATGGCCATACTGCCCAAGGTAATTTATAGATTCTATGCCATCCCCATTAAGCTACCAATGACTTTCTTCACAGAATTAGAAAAAACTACTTTAAAGTTCATATGGAACCAAAAAAGAGGCCACATTGCCAAGACAATCCCAAGCCAAAAGAGCAAAGCTGGAGGCATCACGCTATCTGACTTCAAACTATACTACAAGGCTACAGTAACCAAAAGAGCATGATACTGCTACCAAAACAGAGATATAGATCAATGGAACAGAACAGAACCCTCAGAAATAATACCACACATCTACAGCCATCTGATCTTTGACAAACTTGACAAAAGCAAGAAATGGGGAAAGGATTCCCTATTTAATAAATGGTGCTGGAAAAACTGGCTAGCCATAAGTAGAAAGCTGAAACTGGATCCCTTCCTTACACCTTATACAAAATTTAATTCAAGATGGATTAGAGACTTAAATGTTATACCTAAAACCATAAAAACTCTAGAGGAAACCCTAGGCAATACCATTCAGGCCATAGGCATGGGCAAGGACTTCACGTCTAAAACACCAAAAACAATCGCAACAAAAGCCAAAATTGACAAATGGGTTCTAATTAAACTAAAGAGCTTCTGAACAGCAAAAGAAACTACCATCAGAGTGAACAGGCAACCTACAGAAAGGGAGAAAATTTTTACAATCTACTCATCTGACAAAAGGCTAATATCCAGAACCTACAGAGAACTCAAACAAATTTACAAGATAAAAACAACCCCATCAAAAAGTGGGCAAAGGATATGAACACACACTTCTCAAACGAAGACTTTTATGCAGCCAACAGATACATGAAAAAATGCTCATCATCACTAGCCATCAGAAAAATGAAAATCGAAACAACAATGAGATTCCATCTCACATTAGTTATAATGGCAGTCATTAAAAAGTCAGGAAACAACAGGTGATGGAGAGGATGTGGAGAAACACGAACACTTTTACTCTGTTGGTGGGACTGTAAACTAGTTCAACCATTGTGGAAGACAGTGTGGTGTTTCCTCAAGGATCTGGAACTGGAAACACTATTTGATCCAGCCATCCCAGTACTGAGTACATACCCAAAGGATTATAAATCATGCTGCTATAAAGACATGTGCACACGTGTGTTTATTTATTTTTATTATTTTTTTTTACCATCCAAATATATATGCTTAGAATGTTTGCAGTCTATTAGCAAATATCACTGCCCCCCTCAAACCCACTCTAAAATTATAATATAAGCTCATATTTAAAAGCATATATTTTGAAATTTCAGCCCTTCATGAGTGATCACAAATGTCACTTGAAGATACCAATTAAATTTAAAAAAATAAATTTACATATGTACAATCTCTAATCTTTTCAGAAAATGATTAAATTGAAAAATACATGAATAGAATTTAAATAATTCATGTCTATTCAACAAATACAGACCACTTAATGTATGCTAATAATGGTTACATATTTTAATACTTTAAATACATAGTACAAATATAATCTTAAGAAATATTTTTAACATGTCACATTAATTTTGAAATTCCAGACACTATAACTAATATTTATTATACTTACTTATTATTATAAACAATAAGACTGTTACTAAGTGATTACTTTTAAAAAATAATGTGTGTATCTATATATGTGTTTGGTGGGATAATATGCCCTTGTTTGCTGTACTACATTATCAAATGCAATTTTTTTTAAATTATTATTATTATACTTTAAGTTCTAGGGTACGTGTGCATAACGTGCAGGTTTGTTACATATGTATACTTGTGCCATGTTGGTGTACTGCACCCATCAACTCATCATTTACATCAGGTATAACTCCCAATGCAATCCCTCCCCCCTCCCCACACGTGTGTTTATTGCGGCACTATTCACAATAGCAAAGACTTGGAACCAACCCAAATGTCCATCAGTGACAGACTGGATCAAGAAAATGTGGCACAAATACACCATGGAATACTATGCAGCCATAAAAAAGGATGACTTCTAGTCCTTTGTAGGGACATCAACGCAGCTGGAAACCATCATTCTCAGCAAACTATCACAAGGACCTGAAAACCAAAAAACCACATGTTCTCACTAATGGGTAGGAATTGAACAATGAGAACACTTGGACACAGGAAGGGGAACATCATACACCAGGGCTTGTTGTGGAGTAGGAGGAGTGGGGAGGGATAGCATTAGGAGATATACCTAATATAAATGATGAGTTAATGTATGCAGCACACCAACATGGCACATGTGTACATATGTAACAAACCTGCATGTTGTGCACATGTACCCTAGAACTTAAAGTATAATAAATAAATAAATAAATGCTAAAATAGGTTTAAAACCTATAATTAAAAGCCTTCTCTACGATGGACTCCTTCAACCCTGTATGTCCCTTTATAATACTCCAATACTGCTTATAAAGAAGGCAAACAGGTCATATCACTTAGTGCAAGATCTCTGGGCTATGTACCAAATAGTTTAAATCACCCATCCTGTTGTTCCTAATCCTTACACTATTATCAGTAGAATCCCACACAGCCACCAATGGCTCACAGTAATAGATTTAAAAGATGCAGACATGAGCTATTTGCATTCAATCATGATTTAAAAAGTCTACAAAACCAAGAAGGAACTATCTATACCGAAAGGAAGTATCTATACTGACTCCAAATATGCCTTTGGAGTAGTCCACACCATTGGAAAAATCTGGACTGAATGGGGCTGTTGTTCATGTCCCAGGACACCAAAGGAACACATCTTGTGAAACCTGGTGAAATAATCTTGAAGCAAGCTGCCTTTTCCCAGATGGTTCCCATTTTCCACCTAACACCCTGTCTTCCCCCTCCAGCTGCAATCCTCATTTTTTCCCAAGCAGACCAAAAAAAGCTAAAAAAAAAAAAATTAGTAGCTGAGGGAAGCCCAGAGGGGAAAGTGAGTATTACTAGATGGAAGGGAAATGTCTAAACTCCTCATGAGGGAAGTACTATCACAGCTCCATCAAGGAATCTGCTGGGGTCCCCAAGCTATGTATGACACAGTCTTTAGGGTTTATAGGTATATGGGGATCTATACCCTCACTAAACAAGTTCCAGATAATTGCATAGTGTGCAAAAGAAAAAAAATAAGCAAACCTTAAATAAGCAACCCTCCGAAGAAGAAACCAGGGCTAAGGTCATTCCAAAGTATCCAAGTGGGCTGTGCTGAAATGCCTCCAATAGGTTTCCTCAAATACCATCTTATCCACCAGATAAAAGCCATCTTGTTCTCAAGTGTAACAGCCAGTAATGTTGTCAAAGCTCTGTTAGAAATATCATACCCAGGTTTGGAATCATAGAAAATATTGATTCAGATAATAAGACCCACTTTACCACACTCATTATTAAAAGGATAACCCAAAAATTCTCTGCAGGCTGCCTTACCTAAATTCTACTACTGACCTTCCTACATTTAAGACAAAAGATCTTTTTCTGGAAAACTATGTATTTGGTCTGTC
The DNA here is from genome assembly GCF_043159975.1 of Macaca nemestrina. Lineage (NCBI taxonomy): Eukaryota > Metazoa > Chordata > Mammalia > Primates > Cercopithecidae > Macaca > Macaca nemestrina. The sequence goes on along the minus strand of NC_092146.1, from coordinate 3,433,661 downwards.
TTCCACCCTTTCCTCCCTCAGTACTCAAGGCCTCCTAGTGCAAACTCCACGTCTTAAGTTCCCAGTTCATCTGCACAAGAGGTAGAAGAAGAAGCTTGAGCCCACATAAAAATGACACTTCCTTGTCCTGCTGACTACAGAGACCACTGTCCACACAACCAAAAGGGGATGGACACACCACACATGGGTAAAAGAAGTAACTTTCACAGCCAGAAAAAAAAAAATAAAAAAGGACCGTCATCCCAGGACCAAGCCCTACCAGAGTAACATTAAAGAGAAAAGTCTACTCTGTCTCTCTCTCTCTCTTCTTCTGTTTCCCTTAACTGCCCCCATCTTATGATTAATATAATTAGATCAAGGTCATTCCAAACCATTAGTTTTGATGCTTCCTTGTTATACCTTTTGGAGACTTGCAAAGTCAAAGGCAGCTCTTTAATTCAGAGAAGTATCTTTGCCCTCTGTAAAGCTCCTCAGACTGGGTAGATTCTGTTACTGAACTCCTTTAGACTGGAAAGATTCTGGGAAAGTTTCTGTGAGCTGGAAATCTTATCCTCCAAGAACAAAACTTCTCTGCCATAGCTGGTCCAATGTTCTGTGGATTACCAAAAATCAGGGTTGGACCTCCCCAGCAGGTATCTATGTATCCTTCTAAACCTCTTAACCCTTCCCTACCCAATTGCAACTCCAAGGTAGACACTGTAAAAGTTAAAGATTTAAAACAAACTTTAGCAGTTAAAACAGGATTCCAAGAGGTGAATGCCTGCCTGGAATGGATTAAATATTCTGTTCACATGTTTAACAAAAGCGACTGTTACACTTGTGTGGCAGGCAGGACAGAGGCCCAGATAGGCCTCTTCCCACCTGGATGGTCTTCTAACCAACTAAGCATGAGCTGCACGGTGAGTCTCTTTCAAAACCCCACAGCCTGGGTCAATGAGGCATGCAAGACTCTCACCGCTATTCCCTGAAGTTAAGGGCTCTGTGGGTCAGCCCCAGAGGGCTATCTGGCCTTGTGTCTCTCGTGGCAGGAGAAAGATTAATGTCCCTGGAGACCTGAAAAAGCACAGTGAAACAAAGCCTTTCTGAGGATTTACCAGTCAAACTACCCTTGTCTATTCCCAAGCAGATAAATGGTGATATTGCAGTGGACTACTATTACCTAATAGCAATACGCTGCCAAATAACTGGAGCAGCACTTGTGCTCTGGTCCACTTGGTCATATCTTTCACCTAGCATTCCATCAGCATAACAAGAAGGAGAATCAGACAAAAAGAAGTGCTCCACATGGGTCTTTTGACCCTCACTTTTAAATAAATGCTATTGGGGTCACATAAGGGGAACCAGATAAATTTAAAGCATAAAACCAAATAGCTGCAGGGTTCTAATCCTTGTTCTGGTAGGTAACTGTAAACAAAAATGTATGTTAGATAAATTATAACTACTATACCAACAATGATTTGCCAATTATACGAGGGAGGCCATTAAAGGAATAGTTGAATAATTAGGGCCTACCGGCCAGACGACTTGAAAAAACAGAATGGCCCTACACATGATGTTAGCTGAAAAACGTGGAGTTAGCATTATGATTAAAACTTGGTGTTGTACCTTCATCCCAAACCATACTGCCCCCGATGGAAGTATAACAAGGGCCTTAAAAGGACTTACTGTTTTATCCAATGAACTAGCTAGAAATTCTGGAATTGATAACCTTTTTTGAGGATGTCTGGAAAGATGATTTGGTAAATGGAAAGGAATTGGAGACTCAATTCTTGCTTCTTTTGCAGTCATAATAGGTGTACTCACTCTTGTTGGGTGTTGTGTCATACTATGTATCTGCGGGCTAGTACAAAGGCTTATAGAAATAGCACTTACAAAACCTCCCTTAGTTCTCCTCCACCTTATTCAGATAAGCTTTTCCTTTTAGAGAATCAAGTTAAACAGCGAAGCCAGGACATGTTAAAAAGGTTTGAAGAGAAAGGACTGTAAAAATTAAAAACGGGTAATTGTAAGATACAATAAAATTTCTCTTCAAATGTTTAGCCTGTTAACTTCCTTGTTATTTGTTCTCAAACTTTTCTTTTTCTCCATGTCTCTTTGCCTCTAGTTACTGTAAACAACCTTCCCATCAGCGCTAATCAATAACTCACATCAATTCTCTTAGTTACTCACTCTGCACCCATTCCCCCCTCTGAAACCACACGTCCCACTGTGTCTGGAGTTGGTTCATTCTGATGGGTTCATGGTCTCACTGACTTCAAGAATGAAGCCATGGACCTTCACAGTGAGTGTTACTACTCTTAAAGATGGCACGGACCCAGAGTGAACAGTAGCAAGGTTTATTGTGAAGAGTGAAACAACAAAGCTTCCACAGCATGGAAGGGACCGGCTGGCTGGGGTGACCAGCTTTTTTTTTTTTTTAATTTATTTTTTATTATTATTATACTTTAAGTTCTAGGGTACATGTGCATAACATGCAGGTTTGTTACATATGTATACTTCTGCCATGTTGGTGTGCTGCACCCATCAACTCGTCAGCACCCATCAACTCGTCATTTACATCAGGTATAACTCCCAATGCAATCCCTCCCCCCGCCCCCCTCCCCATGATAGGCCCCGGTGTGTGATGTTCCCCTTCCCGAGTCCAAGTGATCTCATTGTTCAGTTCCCACCTATGAGTGAGAACACGCGGTGTTTGGTTTTCTGTTCTTTGATAGTTTGCTAAGAATGATGGTTTCCAGCTGCATCCATGTCCCTACAAAGGACACAAACTCATCCTTTTTTATGGCTGCATAGTATTCCATGGTGTATATGTGCCACATTTTCTGAATCCAGTCTGTCACTGATGGACATTTGGGTTGATTCCAAGTCTTTGCTATTGTGAATAGTGCCGCAATAAACACACGTGTGCATGTGTCTTTATAGCAGCATGATTTACAATCCTTTGGGTATATCCCCAGTAATGGGATGGCTGGGTCATATGGTACATCTAGTTCTAGATCCTTGAGGAATCGCCATACTGTTTTCCATAATGGTTGAACTAGTTTACAATCCCACCAACAGTGTAAAAGTGTTCCTATTTCTCCACAGCCTCTCCAGCACCTGTTGTTTCCTGACTTTTTAATGATCGCCATTCTAACTGGTGTGAGATGGTATCTCACTGTGGTTTTGATTTGCATTTCTCTGATGGCCAGTGATGATGAGCATTTTTTCATGTGTCTGTTGGCTGTATGAATGTCTTCTTTTGAGAAATGTCTGTTCATATCTTTGCCCACTTTTTGATGGGGTTGTTTGTTTTTTTCTTGTAAATTTGTTTGAGTTCTTTGTAGGTTCTGGATATTAGCCCTTTGTCAGATGAGTAGATTGCAAAAATGTTCTCCCATTCTGTAGGTTGCCTGTTCACTTTGATGGTAGTTTCTTTTGCTGTGCAGAAGCTCTTTAGTTTAATGAGATCCCATTTGTCAATTTTGGCTTTTGCTGCCGTTGCTTTACATGGGCAAAGAATTCATGTCCAACACCTTTCTGTATGTTCTTTTGCGGTAGTTGTGCATAGTGATATATAAGTTAACCTCTTTGCAAACACCACATAGTTCAATCTTTCCTTACCTGGGGAAACAACTTGGTCTCAAAAAGCTTATCTGTGTTGTCTCTGAAATAACGTTTGGGTGCAGTCTGTACAGTTAAGCCATGTGAATTCAGTAACTTGCAGCTAATACTTTTGCTATCCTTATAAAATGAGGAGGCAGAGGCTTGATCCTGACCTAGCTCTTGATATGGTTTGGATTTGTATCCCTACCCAAATCTCATGCTGAATTGTAATTCCCAGTGTTGGAGGGGGGATCTGGTAGGAGATTATTGGATCATGGGGGCGGACTTTTTCCTTGATGTTCTTGTGATAGTGAGTGAGTCTCACAAGATCTAGTTGTTTAAAAGAGTGTGCCATTTCCTCCTTCTCTCTCTCTCTCTCTCTCTCTCTCTCTCTCTCTCTCTCTCTCTCTCTCTCTCTCTGTCTCTCCTGCTGGTCATGTGAAGATTGTGCCTGCTTTCCCTTCACCTTCCACCATGATTATAAGTTTTTTGAGGCCTCCTCACCCATGCCTCCTGTACAGCCTGTGGAAATGTAAGCTAAATCTCTTTTCTCCATAAGTTATTCCATCTCAGGTATGTTTTTATAGCAGTGTGAGAATGGACGCATGCAGCTCTATTGGGTCCGAGAGTCCCAACTTCAGGGATTCCTGTCTGGGGACAAACCCTGACCATATTAGTCTACTAGGTCCCACAGTGCTCAGAAATTTATTTCCTCACAGTTCTGCAGGCAGGAAGTCCAAGAACAGGATGCTGTTAAGATTGGGGTCTGGTGAGGACTCTTTTCCTGGATGGCAAACGACCACCTTCTTGCTGTATCCTCACATGGCCTTTCCTTTGTCCTAAAGCAGAAAGGCAGTGGTGGAGACAGAAAGAGAGAGAAGGAGAGAAAGAGAGAGAATGAAGGAACTGTGGTTGTTCAGGGTTGGCAGGAGAAGGAATGGGGAATTGTTTAGTGGGGGTAGAGTTTCAGTTATGCAAGACATATAAGCTCTGATCTACTGTACAGAATCATGCCTATAGTTAATAATACTGTATTGTGTACTTAAGTATTTAAGAGGGTAAATCTCATATTGAGGGCTCTTATCACAATGAGAGAGAGAGAGAGAGATCTGTCTTCATCTTCTTATGAGGACACCAATCCTATAGGATGAGGGCACCACTCTAACGAGCTAATTGGGTCTTTATTATATGCTGATAGACTGTATCTCCAAATACAGCCACATTAGGGTTAGGGTTTCCCCATATGAATTTTGAAGGAACATGGTTCAGTCCATAACACCTGCTCCAGCCTGGAACAATGTGCTCTCTTTCCTTTGGCTGATGGTCTTGGTGGAGTAGGAGGAACTTCATCGTCATCCTGTACAGCACCTGCAGATGCTGGGACTTCTCTAGTGGGATGCAGCTTGTTTCCAAAGTAAGTAAGTGAAAGTCGGAGCACAGTGGCTCATGCCCATAACCTTAGCTCTCTGGGAGGCTAACGGCAGAGAATTCCTTGAGCCAGGAGTTTGAAACCAGTTTGGACAACATAGTGAGACCCTGTCTTTAACAAAAATCTGAAATTAGCCAGGTACAGTGGTGCATGCCTGTGGTCCCAGCCACTTGGGAGGCTGGAAGGTGGTAGGATTATTTCAGACTGGGTGTTTGAGGCTGTAGAAAGTTATGATCATGCCACTGCACTCCAGCCTGGGCAACAGATGGAGACCCTGTCCTCCAATAGCTCCCCACCTCCCACCAAAAAAGTAAGTGAAAACTTCAGGGACGTGCTGGGCCAGCTTTGAAAACTCATGGTTTTCTCCCCTGGTCACTCAGAACTGGAAGCTCTATATGCTTGAGGTACTTTCAGGTGTTTCTGATCACATAATAAGTAGAATTATGTTTTCACACCATTGACTGTTTGCCACTTCTAGCTGGGATATAATTGGTGTGCCACTTACCTGCACTTTTTTTCGTGATGAGGCCAATGTTATTAACTTATAAGTAAGTATGGATCTTAATTTATAAACTTTCTGCTAATTCTATATTACCCTTCCCTTCTATGCCCATCGGGTTTCTGTGTTGTCTTCTAGGAAACCTAGGAAAGGTTGTAAAGTCAATAAGATTTAAACATCTTTCAAATTCCCAATGGCCAGACAGAAACATTTGTTTGCAAAATTTCCCCAAAGAGATGCACAGATAAATCTTTTAAGATGAAGCTACGCAGGCTGGGTGCAGTGGCTCACACCTGTAATCCTAGCACTTTGGGAGGCCAAGGTGGGCAGATCACGAGGTCAGAATGTCAAGAGCATCCTGGCTAACATGGTGAAACCCTGTGTCTACTAAAAAAAAATACAAAAAATTAGCTGGGCATGGTGGCAACCGCCTGTAGTCCCAGCTACTCAGGAGGCTGAGGCAGGAGAATGGCATGAACCCAGGAGGCAGAGGTTGCAGTGAGCCGAGATTGCACCACTGCACCTCAGCCTGGGTGACAGAGCGAGACTCCATCTCAAAAAAAAAAAAAGATGAAGCCATGCAAAAATATAAAGGAAAGCCTGGGCACAGTGGCTCACACCTGTAATTTCAGCAGTTTGAGAGGCCAAGGTGGGCACATCACTTGAGGTCAGGAGCTTGAGACCAGCCTGGCCAAGATGATGAAACCCCATCTCTACTAAAAACACAAAAATTAGCCTGGTGTGGTGGCACATGCCTGTAATCCCATCTACTCAGGAGGCTGAAGTAGGAGAATTGCTGGAACCCGGGAGGCAGAGGTTGCAGTGAACTGAGATTGCACACGGCATTCCAGCCTGGGAAACAGAGTGACACTCAGTCTCAAAAAAGAAACAAATATATAAAGGAAGACTGGTATCCATTTGTCTGTTGAGTATTGGACAATGTGGGGATGGGGAGGACAGGATTGTCTCTGCTCTTAATCTTCTTTTTAAATTAAACTTTTTCTGGAGATGAGGTCTTTCTCTCTTGCCCAGGCTGGAGTGCAGTTGTGCAATCATGGTTCACTGCAACCTTGGCTTCCTGGGCTGAAGCAATCCTCCCAACTTAGCCTCCTGAGTTCCTGGGACCACAGGTGTGCTCCACCATGCCCAGTTTTTTAATTTTTGTAAGGATGGGGTGGTGCTGTGTTGCCCCAGTGGTCTTGGGCTCCTGGGCTCTAGTGATCCTTTCCCTTGGCCTCCCAAAATGCTAGGATTACATGCATGAGGCACTGTGCCTGGCCCTGGCTCTTAACTTTCGGAGTGACTGAAGTGATGCCCACTGCAGGCTTTGAGAGTTAGGAGAACACTAATTTTTTCTCTATGGAGAGGAAATTTATAGAACATGAAACTCACCATTTTGTTATTTTTATTATTTATTTATTTATTTTTGAGACAGAGTCTCACTCTGTCACCCAAGCTGGAGTGCAATGGTGTAATCTTGGCTCACTGCAACCTCTGCTTCCTGGGTTCAATCAATTCTCCTGCCTCAGCCTCCTGAGTACCTGGAATTACAGGCACCCACCACCATGCCCAGCTAATTTTTGTATTTTTAGTTGAGATGGGGTTTCACCATGTTGGTGGTCTCTCTAACTCTTGACCTCAGGTGATTCACCTGCCTCAGTTTTCCAAAGTGCTGGGATTACAGGCATGAGTCACTGCACCTGGCGAAATTCACCATTTTAAAGTGTATAACTCAGTGAGATGTAGTATGTTCACAACCACATCTCTATCTAGTTCCAGAACATTTTCATCGTTCCAAAACAAGACCCTGTACGCACTAGCAGTCACTTCCCATTCCGCCTCCCCAGCCTCTAATGACCATGTATTTTCTGTCTCTGTGGATTTGCCTATTTTGGACACTTTATAGAAATGGCGTGATTTAGCATGTGGTCTTTTGTGTGTGGCTTGTTTCGCTGAGCGTGGCGTTACTCAGGTGCACCCACACTGGAACCTGTGTGTAAGCCACATTCCTCCCTAGGGCTGCATCATGTGCCCTTGTGTGGATGGACCACGTTGTGTTTGTCTTCATCTACTCATGGTCATTTGGGTTGATTCCACTTGAGATGTTTTTTAACCTATGATTCAGGACACCTGAACTAGATTATTCATGATTGCTTCCAGATCTGTGATCTTAGATTTAAATAAATAGCAGTGTGCCATTTGGGTCACATTGTTAGCTCTATGTGAAACAGATCTATAGACAGGAAGAAGAAGTTTAATGAAGAGAAGATACAGACGGGCTGTGAAGAGTACCTGGAAAGAAATGGAAACTGCAATAGGGAAATGATGATAAAGTTTTTGGTGTGCAATGGATTATAACAGGTGCTGAACAACAGAGAGGACATGTTCTTACTGCATTCAGAGGATGAGAAGGTATGCAGCTGTGAGTCTGGACTTCAATATTCAACCCACTACTTCATCATTATTTTATTAAAACAAAACTTGAATGCATTTGAAATCATTGTATTTTTACATTAGATAAATTTATTTGCTATTTTTCATTGGAAGCATTTTTGGTTTTTGGTGGAGTAATGCTCTTAGAGTATTTCTAATTTTTTTATTTTATTTTTTTTTTTGAGACAGGGTCTCTCTGTATCACCCAGACTAGAGTGCAGTGACATGGTCTCAAGTAGTTGGGATGACAAGCACACATCACCATGTCTAGCTAATTTTTTATTTTTATTTTTTGAGATAGAGTCACACTGTCACCCAGGCTGGAGTGTAATCTGCAATCTTGGCTCCCTGCAACCTCCACCTCTTGGGGTCAAGAGATTCTCCTGCTTCAGCTACCTGAGTAGCTGGGATTATAGGTACATACTGCCATGTTCAGCTAATTTTTGTATTTTTCGTAGAGACAGGGTTTTACCATGTTAACCAGGCTGGTCTCAAACTCCTGGCTTCAAGTGATCTGCCCACCTCAGCCTCCCAAAGTGCTGGGATTACAGGCATGAGCCACTGTGCCTGGCCAATTTTTTAAAATTTAAGTTAAATTAAAATTATTTACTTTTTAATTTTTTAAATGGTTATTTTAGACACAAAGGTACATGTGCAGGTTTCTGGCCTGGGTATATTGCTTGATACTGAGGTTGGGCTCCTAATGGACCTGTCACCCTGATAGTGAGCACAGTAACTGGTAAGTACTTTCTAGCCACTGACCCCCACCCTTCCACTTCCCTCTAGCAATCCCCAGAGTCTGTTATTCCCATCTTTATGTCCTTCGGTACCCAATGTTTAGCTCCCAATTGTAAGTGAGAAGATGTGCTACTTGACTTTCTGTGCCTGTCTTAATTTCCTTAGGATGATGGCCTCTAGCTCCATCTATGTTACTGCAAAGGACATGACTTTGTTCTTTTTATGGCTGTGCAGTATTCCTTGGTGCAGATGTACCATATTTTCTTTATCCAGTCTGCCATGGATGGGCACCTGGATTGATTCCATGTCTTTGCTATTGTGAATATTGATGTGATGAACATATGTATTTGTGTGTGTGTGTTTTTTTTAAGTATGCAATACATTGTTGTGAACTATAGTCCCCATATTATACAATGGATCCCTTGAACTTATTCCTTCTAACTCAAATTTATTTTCCCTTGGATGGATACCAGGTATTTGTTTTTAATTTAACAACTTTATTGTTACATAGTTTACCTATGATATCATTTACGCATTTAATGCATGCAATTCAGTGTTTCATAGTATATTCACAGAATTGTGCAGCCATCACCACTATCAGTTTTAGAGCATTTGATTTGTTTGTTTGTTTGTTTTGTTATTTGTTTTGAGACAGTCTTACTTCGTCACCCAGGCTGGAGTGCAATGGCATGATTTCAGTGCACTGCACCCTCTCCCTCCTGCATTCCAGCGATTCTCCTGCCTCAGCCTCCTGGGTAGCTGGGATTACAGGGGCATGCCACCACACCCAGCTAATTTTTGTATTTGTAGTAGAGATGGAGTTTCATCATGTTGGCCAGACTGGTCTCAAACTCCTGACCTCAGGTGATCCACCCACCTTACCTTCCAAAGTGCTGGGATTATAGGTAAGAGCCACCATGCCCGGCCTTTTCTTTTTTATTTTTAAAATTTGAAAAATAAAAATTGCATATATTTATGGTGTGCAATATGAATTTTTTTTTTTTTTTTTTTTTTTTTTTTTTGAGCTAGAGTTTCACTCTTGTTGCCTAGGCTGGAGTGCAATGGCACGATCTCAGCTCACCGCAAACTCCACCTCCTGGGTTCAGGTGATTCTCCTGCCTCAGCCTTCCAAGTAGCTGGAATTATAGGGATGTGCAACCATGCCCAGCTAATTTTGTATTTTTAGCGGAGATGGGGTTTCTCCATGTTGGTCAGGCTGGTCTTGAACTCCTAACCTCATGTGATGTGCCCGCTTTGGCCTCCCAAAGTGCTGGGATTACAGACATGTGCCACCGTGCCTGGCCACGATGTTTTGAAATATATGCACATTGCAGAGTGGCTAAATTGAATTAATTAACTCATGTATCACTTTATATTTTTATCTTTTCTGTGTGTGATGAGAATATTTAAAATCTGCTCTCATTGATTTTCAAGTATGCAATACATTGTTGTGAACTATAGTCCCCATATTGTACAATGGATCCCTTGAACTTATTCCTTCTAACTCAAATTTTATATTGTTTGTTTTTGAAATAAAAGTGTCAGCCAAGCACGGTGGCTCATTCCTGTAATCCCAGCACTTTGGGAGGTTCAGTCAGGTGGATTACCTGACGTCAGGAGTTTGAGACCAGCGTGGCCAACATGGTGAAATCCATCTCTACTAAAACATGAAAGTTAGCTAGGCATGGTGGCAGGCACCTGTAGTCCCAGCTACTTGGGAGCCTGAGGCAGGGAAATCACTTGAACCTGGGAGGCAGAGCTTGCAGTGAGCCGAGATCACACCGCTGGACTGCAGCCTAGGTGACAGAGTGAGACTCCCTCTCAAAAAGAAAAAGAAAAAAAAAAAAAAACTGTCTCTCCCCTATGGTACATGTGGATCAGGTTTCCTTGGCTTTTTTTCTAATATAATTCTAATTGCCTTTTTCTGCAAAAAGCACAGAAAGAAAATGAAGCCTGGTGCGGTAACTCATGCCTGTAATCCCAGCACCTTGGGAAGCTGATGCAGTAGGATCACTTGAGCCTGGGAGTTTGATGGCAGCCTGGGCAACACAATGAGATTTCGTGTCTACAAAAAATAAAAAATTAGCTGAGTGTGTTTGCACACACCTATAGTCTCAGACACTTGGGATGCTGAGGTGAGGCAATCATTGAGCCCAAGAGTTTGAGACCAGACTGGGCAACACATTGAGACCCCACGTCTATAAAAATTTTTTTAAATTGCTACCTGTGGCGGCACACACCTGTAGTCTCAGCTACTCAGGAGGCTGAGGAGTTCAGCACCAGCCTGGGGAATATTGTGAGACCCCCATCTCTACAAAATATTAAAAATTAGCTGAGCATGGTGGCGCACACCTGTAGCCCCAGTAACTAGAGACGTTGAAGCAGGTGGATTGCTTGATCTCAGGAGTTTGAGGCTGCAGTGAGCTGCGACTCTACCACTGCACTCCAGCCTGGATGACAGAGCAAGACCCTGTCTCCGTCTCTGCATCTCTCTCTTTCTCTTTTTTTCTTACACCAACTTCGGATACATTCTCAAACCTTTTAATCATTCACCCTTGAAGTACTGGTTTGTCATGTTCTGAAGCTCCCTGTGATGGGATGGGTTTCTGATCACCCTTGGGCTATATTGGGCTGACATCTTTTAAATATCCCTGCATTTAGATTGGTTCCTGATAGGGAAACTTCATGCTTATTTCACATGTAGGCTAATTGTTTGGTCTGCCTGCAAGCCCTGAGGAATTATGAAGGAAAACCACACCAGTTTCTGCTTTCTCACTTGCAATGAGAGAGTTCCTGGGAGAGATGCAGTCCCCAGAGGGTTCATTATCAGCCCCAGCCACTGATGCGCTATCAGCCTGCAGAGGAGAGAGCCCTGGGGCTTCACTAACCACAGGAGCTGCCACACACCAGCTCCAGTGAGATCGGCGTTTTCATTTTCATCCAACACTTTCAACCCAGTTTCTGATGAAAGGGCTTCTTCCAGTCACCAGAGAAAGTGAGTTTGTATGTTCTTCCTCCAGAGCATTGCTGTGTGGTTCACAAGTAGCACAGGGACAGGTGCCTGGAAACCAGGGGTCAAAGACAAGCCTCTGAAACCTAGACAGCCAATTGAAACTCTGTCCCATTAAACATTAACTCCCCATTCTGTACTCCCCCAGCCCTTAGTAACCACCATTCTACTTTGTCTTCGTGAATTTGCCTATTATAGAAGTACTCATATATGGGAAATCATACAATATATGTCCTTTAGAATGCATTTCTTTTTTAAAAAATTTCAACATTTATTATAGATTCAGGAGGTGCATGTGTGGGTTTGTTAAGTAGATATAATACATGGTGCTGCGGTCTGGAGTATGAATGATCCTGAAGCGGCGTCATTCATCTAGGGTGACAACTGAGTTTCCTTGTCTCACGCTGAGGAAATCAAGAAAATGGACACAAGGAGTGAAGTTAAGGGAGGAAGTTTAATAGGCAAAGGAATGAGAAGAGCTCTCTTTGGCAAACAGGGGGTCCTCAGTGGGTTTTCTGGCCTGTGACAAAAGGCAATGGGTTTTATAGATGAGCTTGATGAGGCCGTGTCTGATTTAGATAGCACACAAGAGATTGGTTGGACCAGGTGTGTCATTTGCATAGGGCACAAAAAAACTGGTTAGGGCTAGGCATGCCATTTGCATATGGCACCAAAACCTGGCCACCTTCACCCTAAATCTTTTATCATGCAGATGGGTTCTCTACCTGGTTGGCACTATGTTACCTGTTCCTTTAAGGTACACGTGGTGACAAAGAACAGGGAAGATGGAGCCTCCATGTTGAATGTGCCTGGGCCCGAGGTAGCCCTTTTCTATTGGCACAGCTGCCGACATTTACCTGTGCAGGCTTCCAGCTTGCTTATCTAGGTCTGCAGAGTGATTTTTCAGGTTGCTCTTTGTTAAAAGAGATATGAGTTTGGAACTGCTTTTTCTTAAGAGAAATTCCACTAAGGACTCTTACCCTCACTATCTGTCTGAATAACTTCTTTCTAGCTCCTGTATGAATCCCATCCCCCAGGTAGTGAGCATAGTACCCAGTAGGTACCTTCCCAGCCCTGTCCCCCTTCTTCTCTATTGTAGTAGTCCCCAGTGTCTACTGTTCATATCTTTATGTCCATAAGTACCCGATATTTACTTCCCACTTTATAAATGAGAATATGCCATCTTTGGTTTTCTATTCCTGCATTAATTTGCTTAGAATAATGGCCTCCAGTTGCATCTCTGTCGCTACAGAGTACATGATTTTATTCTTGTTTATGGCTATGTAGTATTCCATGGTGTATATGTAACACATTTTCCTTATCCACTCCACATGGATGGGCACCGGGATTGATTCCATGTCTTTGCTATTGTGAACAGAGCTGCAATGAACATGTGTGTGCGCGTGTCTTTATGTTAGAAGGATGTATTTTTCCTTGGGTATATAAGCAGTAATGGGATTGCTGGGTTGAATGGTAGTTCCAAGTTCCTTGAGAACTCTCCAAATGGCTTTTGACTGCAGGTGAATTAATTTACATTGCCATCAAGAATATATGTCTGTGTTTAGCATCCATGCTTTGAGTTTGCCAGAAGATGTTGGATTTGATTCTATCCTGGGAGTAGTGGTGCCTATATCTGATTCTTCCACTTCCAACATGTTCACTGGTGCTGGAGTTTTACACTTGATGACTGAGGACCCCCAGATGAATCTTGGAACTGAACTCAGAATGTGGCAGAGGCTACATCCCCATGATCCAGCAGGAAGAACATGCCTCCTGCATCCCATGTCTGAGGAGAAAGAGGCTTTTACAGACAGTTACAGGCACCAATGGTTTTACTTCCCTGAAAAGCTGCATTTTTTCCATGTTATTCTGGAATATAGTTGCTGGAGGATTTGCATAGACTGAAATGTAAGCTTATATTAGGTTGGTGTAAACATAATTGCAGTTTTTGCCGCATTAAAATGGCCAGACTGGGTGTGGTGGCTCATGCCTGTAATCTCAGCACTTTGAGAGGCCAAGGTGGGTGGATGACTTGAGGTCAGGAGTTTGAGACCAGACGGGCCAATATGGTGAAACCCCATCTCTACTAAAAATACAAAAAGTAGCCGGGCATGGTGGCATGTGCCTGTGGTCCCAGCTACTTGGGAGGCTGAGGCATGAGAATCGCTTGAGCCCAGTAGGCAGAGGCTGCAGTGAGCCAAGATCATGCCACTGCACTCCAGCCTGGGCAATAAAGCGAGACTCCATTTTACAGGCATGTGCGCGCGCGCGCGCGCGCACACACACACAGAGACACACACAGCGAAAACCGCAATCACTTTTGCGCCAATTTAGTATAACTGGGGAATTTCTGGTCATTTTTGTATTCCACAAAAAAGCCTGCTCCCACTGGGGCAATGTGCCAGAGGTGGGGCAGGTTAGAACTGTGAAGCTTCAAGAAGACTCATATATCTTGTGAGTGTCCTTGGTATTCATTCTGCAGGTCATTATTAGTCTTGAGGGGGCTGCTACAACATTCTATGGAAAGAACGAGCATTGCTCTGTCAGGAAGTACATACTATTTTTTTCTGCCCCCTTCTCTACCTTAAAAGGATATGCTCAGAATGAGTTGAAATATGGCCATTTCTTTTTGCTAAAATTGAGAGCATGTTGCTTACCTGGAATCACTCAATGTCTCCATTTGTTTTGGGTTAGATTGCTTTGAATGGAAGATTCTACCACCAAACACTCATAAGATGGCTTTGAGCAGAAACAAGGTTGATCAGGCAATGTGTATACATTTCATGGCTTTACAATATTTCTTGGCATATTCTTGGGTTTAAAATATTGCCACACCTCTGCAGTGATACATAAAAGAGCCTCTGTCCCAGACCTCAGGTCTCTGGATGCCACTCCCCAGATTGGGACTCCCAATCTTCTCATGCTGGCGATGCATTGAGATGCAGGGTCCTTCTCTTTGGTCAGTTCCTGTATCTCTTATTGAATATTTTGAGTACCATTAAATATTTTGTTGAATATTGAATATTTATTGAATATATTAGATATCCTGAATAACATTCCAAGCAGAAATAAATATCGGGACACTGATCTGGCTGACAGTCTCAGATCTCAGTTCTGACCATATGAGTCTTGAGCTGTTCATTATTGTGAAGATGCTACAAAGTAAGATGGGTGTATGTTGAGGAATAATGAAAGGTAAATAAAGGCACAATCTCAAAGTGACTTGCCATGTCCCATGGAAGCATGCACGTGGTGAGCCATTGTTGTTTAAAGTGGTTCTAGGCTAGGTGAGGTGGTTCATGCCTGTAATTCCAACACTTTGGGAGGCTGGGGAGGGGGGGCAGATCACTAGGTCAGGAGTTCGAGACCAGCCTAGCCAATATGATGAAATCCGTCTCTACTAAAAATACAAAAATTAGCCAGGAGTGGTGGCAGGTGCCTATAAATCCAGCTACTCAGGAAGCTGAGGAAGGGAGAATCATTTGAACTTGGGAGGTGGGGGTTTCAGTGGGCTGAGATTGCGCCACTGCACTCCAGCCTGGATGACAGAATGAGACTCCATCTCACAAAAAGAAAAAAAAGAAAAGAAAAGAAAATGGTTCCAGCAATATCAAGTCTGCCCTTGAGAATGCGGTTTGAGAAGGAAGGTGGATTCTTTCAGTGGTGTTCACAGAGCAATTGAAACTTTAGATTTCTCAGCGTGAGATAGTTTACTAAAGCTTACATTATCTGAAAACATAAACATTTATTCATCAAAGGTGCCCTTTAAGCCAGAAACAGACTCAACCACCAACCACCAAACCCACAAAACAAAACAAAACAAAAAATCCAACAAATAAACACACAGAAAACTTTCCCTGAGACAAGCCACAGAACTTTATTTTGGGAAAAGAAAACATTTTTTTGTTGGTCAAACTATCAGCTGCTATGAAATATTCTTAGAGATGTTTATCCTGAGCTAGTTTTTTTCTGTGGGGAGGTGCTGTTTACATGCTATGTTAAAAATAACATGCAAAAATTCATGAGACATTAATGATGATGACTGTGGTTATACAAATAACAAGGATAATGATATTGGCACACATCATATGAGTGAAAAAAAAAGTTGATTGTAGTGATGACAATACAATCAAAACTGCTTTTGCTCTGTGGAAAGCCCTTTGAGATGGGGACCTGGCTGTGCAGTCTGCGGAGTATTTGCCTAAAACACCATCTGGCTACTAAGCAGAGGAAGAACACTGTTTGCTTTCCAGGCCTTTGTTTTTATAATTCTTCAATTTCTCTTTATGCTCTGAAAAATTCTACATAATCCCACTTCTAACATTGCATTCATTTTCCTTTTTTTTTTCTTACAAAACAATAAGGGTTGGCCGGGCTCAGTGGCTCACGCCTGTAATCCTAGCACTTTGGGAGGTTGAGGCGGGTGGATCATGAGGTCAGGTGTTCCAGACCCTGTCTGGACTAAACCCTGCCTACTAAATATACAAAAATTAGCCAGGCATGGTGGTGGGTGCCTGTAGTCCCAGCTACTCAGGAGGCTGAGGCAGAAGAATTGTTGTAACCCGGGAGGCAAAGGTTCCAGTGAGCTGTTATTGAGTTACTGCACCCCAGCCTTGGTGACAGAGTGAGATTCCAGCTCCCGAAAAGAAAAACAGTAAGGGTTTTCATTAAGAAGTAAGTCATATGACTGCAAGAGAACAAGTACAACTCTTAACAGGTCTCTCTTCCTCCCTCTCTTTCTCTCTGCAGGCTCAGGGTGGAGGATTCAAATGAAATTTTGCTTGAGACAGTGGCCTGTTCACTTAAGAAAATTGAGTATTTTATTCCAAAAATGTTAATTTTGTAGAATCAATTTGACACACCTTTGCATCATTCATACTACCTTCCCTGCCCTGTTATTTAGAGAACTCTAAGAAATACAATCTATACATGCACACAAAGTTGGGAACAGTAGATACTGGGGAATACTCGAGGGTGCAGAGATGGAGGGGCCAGGGCTGAAACACTACCTGATGGGTACTATGCTCAGTACTTGGATGATGGGATCATCTGTATTCCAAACCCTGGTGTCACACGATATACCCATGAAACAAAACTGTACCTGTACCATCCAAATCTAAAATAAAAGGTAAAATTATATATAATAAAGGAATATGATCCATAGAATATGTCAGACAAAAAGTGTCTGTTATGGTGGCTAACATACACCTGGGGTTCAGAAACTAAGTGGCAGCCACACACAGTGGCTCATGCTTGTTATACCAGTGCTTTGGGAGACTGAGGCCAGAGGATCATGTGAAGCCAGGAGGTCAAGACCTCACTGCTACAAAAAGTAAAAAAAAATTAGCTGGGTGTGATCGTGCACACTTGTGATTCCAGTTATTTGGGAGGCCGAGGTAGGAGGATCACCTGAGCCTGGGAGATCGAGGCTGCAGGGAGCTATGATTGCACCACGGCACTCTAGCCCAGGCAACAGAGCAAGGATGCTGTCTCTAAAAATTATTTTTAAAGAAAAAAAGAAAGTCAGCAGGGAAGTGATTTCTAGAACTTACTTTCCTCAAATATTTAGAACAGACTGAGAAGGTACATAACCTTCTTTAAAAAGTTTAGCAAGAGGATGGAGTCTCAGCATTTGAAGGAAGCTGAGTGAGAGATTAACTAATAAGCCAAATCACCAATTAAGAATTAGTTGGTCCAGGCATAGTGGATCATGCCTGTAATACCAGCACTTTGGGAAGCCAAGACAGGAGGATCACTGGAGCCCAGGAGTTTTAGACCAGCCTGAGCAACACAGCAATACTTCATTCCTATATATAAATAATTAGCCGGGAATAGTGGCAGAAACCTGTGGTCCTGCCTACTCAGGAAGCTGAGGTGGGAGGATCACTTGAGCCTAGGAAGTACAATGGCATTATCACAACTCAGTGCAGCCTCCACTTCCCAGGCGCAAGCGATCCTTCCTCTGTCCACACATGGTCATCCCTCCGTGCGTGTCTGTCTCCTTTCCTCTGGCCCAGCAAAGAGTGCAGTGGTGTGATCATAGCTGACTGCAGCCTTGACCTGCTGGGCTCAAGTGATCCTCCCACCTCAGCCTCTTGAGTGGCTGGGGCCACAGGTGTGCAACACTGCACCCAGCTAATACATATACATATTTTTTCTAGACATGGAATCTCCCTATGTCACCCAGACTAGTCTCAAATTCCTGGCCTCAAGTGATCCTCCCATCTCAGCCTCCCAAGTAGTTGGGACTACCAGCTCACACTACCACGTTCAGGTAATTTTAAAACTTCTGTGGCTGGGTGCAGAGGCACATGCCTGTAATTGCAGCACTTTGGGAGGCTGAGGCAGGTGGATCACTTGAGGTCAGGAGTTCAAGACCAACCTGGCCAACATGGTGAAACCCTGTCTCTACTAAAAATAATAAAATAAAATAAAGTAGCCGGCCGTGGTGTAGGGAGCCTGTAATCTCAGCTACTCAGGAGAATTGCTTGAACCCAGGAGGCGGAGGTTGAAGTGAGCCAAGATCACACCACAGATTTCCGGCCTAGGCTACAGACAGAGACTTCCTCTCAAAAAACCAAACCAGACAAAAACTTTTTATAGAGACAAAGAGTCTTGCTATGTTTCCCAGGCTGGTCTCGAACTCTTGGCCTCAATATATCCTCTCCCCTGGGCCTCCGGAAGTGTGGGATTACAGAACTCGGCCCCAGTTTGACCTTTGTTGGTAGATCTACTCAGAAAATATGGCTGACTCAGAAACTGGGGCAGGGCGCGGGGGTTCACGCCTGTAATCCCAGCACTTTGGGAGGATGAGGTGGGTGGATCGCCTGAGGTCAGGAGTTCAAGACCAGCCTGGCCAACATGGCAAAACCCCATCTCTACTAAATATACAAAAAAATTAGCTGACTGTGGTGGCTGTAATTTCAGCTACTCGGGGGGCTGAGGGAGAATCACTTGAACCCCGGATGCGGAGCTTGTGGTGAGCCAAGATCACGCCATTGCACTCCAACCTGGACAACAAAAGCCAAACTCCATCTCAAAAAAGAAAAAGAAAAGAAAAGAAAAGAAAAAAGAAAAGAAAAGAAAAGAAAAGAAAAGAAAAGAAAAGAAAATTGGGTGGTGCCAAGTGAACACTACCCAATCCTTCTATCAGGGCACCAGTTCTCATCTACGTTTTTCGTTTGTTGGAGAACTAGCAAGGCAGGGGCTGCGGCTCACAGGCGCTTGGCCTCCCTCATTCAGCTGAGGCTCTGGCAGTGGACGAGACTCGCCCCAACACGCTTTCCACCGAGTCTCAGCACACGGGAGAGGGGCTGTCCTGCCAGTACCCACCCCAGGCGACCGGCCAGACAACCTGATCCCTTCCCTTCGCCGCCGCCCCAGGGCTCTTTCATGGTCAAGGACATTTTGTTTCAATACTAGATTATGTTTCCAGACCATATCCCTGCCGCTTGCCGCGCTTGGAAAAACAAATCTTCCAGCCAACAAGGCAAGACTCACCCACCCACTTTGTAACGGAGATAGCCAATCCAGTTGCTAGCTACTTCCAGTGTCACATGTGCCCTTATGCAGGATCTTGCCCAATCGTTAAGGGGACGTCCTTCTGGTCCTGTCTCAGGGCCCTCACAGAAGCTGTCAATCCCACTTTGACCTGTCACCTCATTAGGAAAAGTCCTCCTGAGAGGTGAAGCAGCCTGGGCTTCTGGGTTGGATGGGGAATTGGAGAACTTTGCTGTCTAGCTAAAGGTTTGTAAATGCAGCAATCAGCACTGTGTAAAAACACAGCAGTTAGCGTTCTGTGTCTAGCCAAAGGTTTGTAAACACACCAATCAGCACTCTGTAAAATGGGCCAATCAGCTCACTCTAAAATGGACCCATCAGCTCTCTGTAAAATGGGCCAATCAGCAGGATGTAGGTAGAGCCAAATAAGGGAATAAAAGCTGGCCACCTGCACTGGCAGTCAGAGTCGGCTGGTGCTGCGGCTGTGAAGCGTATGTTCTTCCATGCTGCTGCTCACTCTTTGGGTCTGCACTACACTTATAAGCTGTAACAGTTACTGCCAACGAAGGTCTGCAGCTTCACTCCTGAAGCCAATGAGACCACAAACCACCGGTAGGAAGGAACAACTCCGAAGGCCCCGACCTTTAAGAGCTGTAACACTCACTGCCAAAGTCTGTGGCTTCACTTGTGAAGTCAGCAAGACCACGAACACACCAGAAGGAAGACAATCCGGATACATCTGAACATCTGAAAGAACAAACTTCGGACACACCATCTTTAATAACTGTAACACTCATCTGGAGGGTCGGTGGCTTCATTCTTGAAGTCAGCAAGACCGGGAACCCACAGGAAGGAACCAATTCCAGACACACTCCCATGGCAGTGACTTGCCCAGGCCTACTGCCAGCGGGTATGCCAATGGTGGTGGCAGATACAGCGGGCCAATGGGCAGGAGCATCTCATGAGGCTGGCCTCCCTTCAGCCCCTACTGGATCCTGGAGCCACAGGTTTCCCTGAGTGAGCAAGCGATGGACGGAGGCCCCCAACTTGCCAGGGGCGGCGGACTAGCCGGCTGCCAGACAGCCAGTCAGTACCTCCCGCAGTGGATGCCTGGTAGTTCTCTCCCCAGAACCACTGGTGGTTCCCCTGGCTCCCGCTGCCATCCCGCTGGGACAAGGGGCCAGGGGAAGGCGGCTGCAGGTTGCATGGGCAACTCTTGCGCGCTGCCTTTGGAACCCGGTGAGTGGCGCCTCTGGCCTGGGGACAGTGCTCGGGGCGCGTGCGGGGCATTCTTGCGGTGTTGCGGCTTGCCGGCCTTCCCTGTCCGCAGAGCGGCGTCCTGCAGGTCTCCAGCCGGGCTTGGGGCGGCTGGGGGGTTTTAGCGGCCCGAGGTGGCAGTGAGGGGCCAGTAGGGGGTTCCGGGACGGGCCTGGGGCGTTTGGGGGCAGACCGGGGCTCTGAGGCGGGGTTGGGGGGAGTCTAGGGATCTCTGAGAGGGTGCTGGTTGCTGGGGAGGCGGGGCGTCGACCTTTGCACTGCTAGAAGGGTGCCTTTGAGTTTGCTGGACGTGGTTGTTATTCTCAGTTTCCTTATTATTACCATCGTTTTGAAAAGGGAGCAGGCGGCTCTTGGGCTCCTTGCCAGAGCTGGCGGGCGAACTGGGGATCTGGGGGCATCCGGGTTGCAGGAGGCAAGTGTAGGCTGAAGAGGTGCAGGAATGAGGGGCAGCGTGCAGTGGGTGTTAGGGGAGGGTAGGCGGACCCGGGAGGTGGGAAGGGGGCGGTTGGGAGGAAAGAGGTGGCGGTGGCGGTAGCGGTGGCAGCAGCGGCTGCAACAAGCAACCCCAGGCTTCAAGGAACAATGTGAGATGTAGCCAAAAATGTTAATTTCCGTTCCTCATTTCATCATTACCAGGCAGGGTGGTTGGTAGGTGGGTGGGTTGGTGTCCCTGCGACATTGATTCAGTCCCCTCTCAAAGAGGGATTGTACTATTTTTGGGAAAGTTGGTGGGGGAGTCCTGATTTTTCTCCAGGCCTGTTCTTTTCCTGGTGTTCCATTAACATTTTCTGCTTCTGTTGTGTTTTTGGAAGGCGATTATTGTATATCAGCTTCTAAGTAGTTTTGGAAGAGGGTTGGGAAGATGAAGCTGCTCCAAGTTACTCCTAGTGGTTTAGAACTATTTTCCTTCTAACAGTTAAGATGTAACATGCTTAGGTTTCATGGTTTTTGCAGGTTATGGGTAGCTTTGTATGCATTCGCCAGAACAGGGTTTTTTTGGTAGAGAAATCAGATTTCAGGCTTTCTTATATGAGGAGAGTTATGCAGTGATTTGAGCAATATCCTTAACACTTGAAATGAGAAAAAAAAGTATGCACAGTTGTTGAACTGCAAAACTTAGAATCTTTTGATCCTTTTTGGGGGGATGAGACTTAGCCAAACATGTAGGATGAAATTGCTTGTGGAAAAAGTGTCATTGAAACAGTTACTATTTTTGTTGTGTGCAAACCCAGTCAGTGGCATGACTTGGATAGTTCAAAATCAGTGACCCTGACACTGTTTGGTGCCTCTGAGACCTTGATTTTTCTTACTAAATGACACTGTTTGGCTGCTCTGGAAGACCTCTAGTTCTCTTAATGTCTTTCACAATCACTCTCGAATTACTTGCAACTGTAGTTAAACCAGAAAAAAAGCAGTGTTGGGGGTTTGGGTTAGGGTGGGCTGATGTCTTGGTCAGCTTTCATTGTGACCCTTGCTTTGGATCTCCTATAGTTGGTGTGGCCTCCTCCATCCTCGATTCAACTGCTGTCGTCCTAGCTTTATGTTGGGTCTTGCAGTAAGAGCAGGATCTCATCTGATAGGCTGGCCATCTGAATGGAACGGGATGGAAGGGAACAAAGACCATATTGCTATGACGTTTTCTCTGTTCTTTGTGCATGCCTTTTGTGTGTTGAAAAGTTCCCCACAGGATATTGCTAAATTTGTCCCAGACTTCAAACTTCTAGCAGTTTTTTCCTTCTGTTTTATTTTGCTAAAATATACATAACAAAATCTACTAGAAGTTTGTTTTTAAAGTTGTCACTTTTAAAACTCCAGTTCCTCTTTGCAGCTCTCACTTGCCTTGCCACTGTCAGATGCTTTTCTCTGTACTATGCTGATCACCCACACCAGCAATGCCTTTCATCATACTTACCCAGATGGCTGATGGCCTGCTGATGACCAGTGGCTGGCATGTTAGCTGTAACTGCAATGTTGATACAGTGATGAGTAGAACTCTCTACAGAGTTAAAGAAACTATGCTATTTATATTTATTTGAGATTTTTTTTCCCAGAAGCTTTTTGTGCCTTTTTAAGTAGATTTGATATACTAAGGTTATGCTTCGTCAAATATGAGACTTTTTTTTTCATTTGAGCAATAAGCCTATCATCAATTAAATAAAATAATTAGTATCAGTGAATGCTGGTTCGGAAAATAATCTGCATTTTGTTGCCAAAATAAGTGTTCTGATCTGTCCGTCACCCTGTATAAGTCCCTTCGTCCCTCAAATGGTATCTGTAATGGATGAGCATCTCTTAATAGCAGGTATTTGCTGCTGAATAAGTGAAAATTATGATGCATTGCTTGTCTGATGGCATGTTGTGTCAGTTTATTATTGCTGTGTAGTTAGTGCTTTGTGGGAATTGAGTGTAGCACATTTGATAAACATTATAGAAAAATGAAATGAATTCAAATAACTAAAAGTTATTGTCTTGGAATTTTGAAGTGTTTTTAGTATGTGTTCTCTTAGTTTGAATTTTAAATGTAATGTCTGTGCAATTCAACTTTTCTAGCTTTTATTGTAAAGCTGTTTGAAAGAAGGTGTCAATCCTTAGCTCTAGAACTCAGGTGGTTAGATGATTGCCATCGAAGCCTTTTTAGGCTTAGGAAATGATCCACTTTAATGACTACATTAATTTTGATAGGCATTTCTATTATTTTATTGTATACTATTAATTTTTGAGACAGTCTTGCTCTGTCACCCAGGCTGGAGTACAGTGGCGCGATCTCGGCTCACTGCAACTTCTGCCTTCTGGGTTCAAGCGATTCTACTGCCTCTTACTTTTCTCAATATAGAGACTGTCTTGCTATGTTGCCCAGGCTGATCTTGAGCTCCTGGGCTAAAGCCATTTCCCCACCTCAGCTTCCTATTGTGCTGGGATTACAGGTATGAACCACTGCATCCGGCCCTATGTTTGTATTGTTAAGTGGCTTTTGTTTGTTTGAGAGACTTTGTTCATGGCATTTCTGGTTAAATTAGAGTCAGATTCAGCTTACACTTAGTGTTTCATGTATGTATAAGGTAGAACTTCAAATGTTATTTTTATGATGACATCCCGTATGATGATTGTGGCCTAACTCTGATTACATGCCCCATTCTTTATCCCGCCCCAGGCCTCCAGTAAGATCCTACATCATTCTTGCTGCATCGGCCTTTCCTTTCCTCAGTTGGGCCATATGCCATAGTTTTGGACATAGCCTTGACATATCTATTGCTGCCTGCCATGCAGATCCTTAACAGTTTTGATGAAGGCAATCTTTGTTTTTTATGTCTTTATGACCATTCACACATTTGGCATGCTTGTAAAGCACAGTATGGCTAACTTCTAGCTCACCTGTCTACTTTTCCAAATGTGGCACATTGTATAGTGGGAAAACAGCTTTGTGTCTTTTTTCAACTGGAATGAGTTACATGTTTTATGGAAGGAACTTCTAAAACTAGACAAACTCAGCTCTTTAGGATGTTTGACTGATTTAGTCAACAGATGTTTATTAGTTGCTCACTGTGCAGTTCTGTTTTAGGAAACACAAAGATTGTACAGATCCCTCCTTTGAGATCTGTGAGAAAGATGCATTCAGTTTACTTGAAACTTGTAGTATGTACTAGTTCCTATGAAAAAGGATATGTATCAGAGGAGAGAAAGGTTCTGTGACCTGGGAGATTTCATGGAAGAAGTGGCTTTTTTTCTTTTTTTAACTGTAAGCTATATTTGTTTTAAAAAAAAAAAATCAGTGGAATGTCACTACAGAAATCAGAATAAGGCCATCTTAGACTGTGGGAAGGTTCTGGACAAAGGCTGGAAAGGCGGCATGTAATGTGAGAATGTTAGCCAAATCTGTGTGAACATGAAAGTGCATCCAAGAAGATGGTAGCAGATGAAACTGGAAACATGGCTGCAGTTGGGTTGTATAGAGTTTGCATTGATAGACCTGAATTTGGTCTGCTGACTTTTTTTGAGGCAGAAAATGATGTCTCAGAGTTTAAAGATGGTAGATGGGCCAGATGAAGTTGCACTGACTTTACAGCACCCTGGTGCCTAAACTGTTCTTCTTTTTGAGACAAGGTCTTACTCTGTTGCCCAGGCTGAAGTGCAGTGGTGTGATCATAGCTCACTGCAGCCTCAAGCTCCTGGACTCAAGTGATTCTCCTGCCTCAGCCTCCGGAGTGGGTAGGACTACAGGAATGCACCACCATAGCAGGCTAATTAAAAAAAAAAAACTTTGTGGAGATGAGGTCTCACTATGTTTCTTAGGGTGGTCTTGAACTCCTGACCTCAAGTGGTCCTCCCACCTCATCCTCCCAAAGTGCTGGGATTACACGCACAAGGCATCATGTCCAACCTTAAGAAGATCCTTATAATACAATTTGGAGAAACTTGAAACAGGAGAGGACTTGGAAAGCAGACTGCGTAAGCAAGTTGTGAAGACTTAGTGGTGTTTGTTAACAGGTATTCATTAAAAATAACTTGGAAAAAGAGAAGATGAATTGATTCCTAGTGGAGGGAATTGGGCAAACATTAGGAGAGTGGCTCTGGGAAAGGATGGAGGAAAGGAGACTGAAAATAAAGCAGGGATGGCGAACAGGGCAGTGGAGAAGAAACTGGGTGCTGTTTATTTTGTGCCTACTGTATGTCACACTCCATTCTCTGCCCTGGGGATATCTGACAGACTTAGATGTCACTGGTGTTATTTGCCCACATTCTGGAGGAGGAAGTGGGCATCTCAGTTGGAGAATGGAAATGGTTATCTGGGAAGTTTTATGGGCAGAGCCCAGAATGGAGCCTTGTGTTAGTCAGATATGTACCTGCTGGCTCTTCACAGCAGATGCATTGCCTAAATAGCTGTAATGTCCAAGACAGACTGGTATTTGCTCTCAGATATTTTTGTCAAGACAGTGTAAAGTATGGGCCAAGATAGTAGTTTGGGGTCCAAATAGAAGGGAATTAGAGATTTTGGAGGATGAACCCTGCTGATAGAAGCAGTATAGAAGGAAGAACATGGATTCTGTTTGCCCAAATACATGGTTAGGTTCATCTTGGACTTGTTTTTGTTTTATACCTTCTAAATACTTTTGTGTACATATTAATAGATACCTAATTAATATTGGGTTGAAAATTTGGTTCAATGTCTGAAAAGTTCTGATTTTTACAAAGGTTTATGGTCTGAGAAGGCAGTAATACCTGGCAGGAAATACTTAATATCTTATACAAGAAATATTTAACGCAGTAAACCTGTGCCAACCTTATGAACCAATGTGAGTGTTGGAGAGTTGAGTAGTATGCAGTCTTCATTCTGGATGTGAGCCTCTATGGTCTGTGTGTGGGGCAGCAGCACTGGGCCTCTGGCTTAGGGAGCCTTTTGTTGGGTGGCTGTCTCTGGTGGCAGTGTTTCTATCAGTGCCCTAAATTACGTTTTAGATTAATTGCAGATGCAGATTTGAATGGAGAGCAGAAGTAAATGTTTTGAATGACTCATTGCCCTGCAGTGTGCTCAGATCCAGCTGCTCTTAAAGGGAGTTGCTTCCTGGTACAGGAGGGCCCTGTGTGGCACACTTTCTTTCTTTGTGTCTATTTTTACATAAGCCCACCACAGTTCTGCTGAGTCCTTTTCTTAACTAGCCCTTCCCTCACATGGGAGCATTTTACTTTTTCAGGGGTTATCCTGAGGGAGATAATTTGTTCTACAGTCATGACATTGCCACAGTGCTGCTTCAATCACGATTTTCTTCTCAATTGTTAGACTGCACTGAATTTGCCATGAAGATTCAGAAGGGCCTGGGTGACCTTCACCCTGGTATTTCTTTAATGCACTAATGATTGTGCCAGTGGGAGCCAAGGGCTCGTTGAAAGTATCTCTTAGGGCCTGACATCATACAGGTCAGCTTGGCATCTCTTTCCTTTTTTTCTTCCTTTTCTTTGAGACAGGTTCTTGCTTTGTGGCCCAGGCTGGAGTATATCAGCATGATCATTGTTTATTGCATACCTCAACCTTCCAGGCTCAAGCAGCTCTCCTGCCTCATGCTACTGGGTAGCTGAGACCACAGTTGTGTGCCCCACACCAGGCAATTTTTTTTTCTTTCTTTTTTTTTTTTTTTTGGTAGAGTTGGGTCTTACTGTATTGCCTAGGCTGGTCTTGAACTCCTGGGCTCAACTCCTTCTCCTGCCTCCCAAAGGGTTGGGATTACTTGGGATTACAGGTGTAATCTCCTTTTATTAATAAACAAGGAGGTGTGCCTCTTTATTCGCAGACTCTCCTCTTTTTTTTATTAATTTATTATTATTATTATTATACTTTAAGTTCTAGGGTACGTGTGCATAACGTGCAGGTTTGTTACGTATGTATACTTATGCCATGTTGGTGTGCTGCACCCATCAACTCGTCAGCACCCATCAACTCGTCATTTACATCAGGTATAACTCCCAATGCAATCCCTCCCCCCGCCCCCCTCCCCATGATAGGCCCCGGTGTGTGATGTTCCCCTTCCCGAGTCCAAGTGATCTCATTGTTCAGTTCCCACCTATGAGTGAGAACATGCGGTGTTTGGTTTTCTGTTCTTGTGATAGTTTGCTAAGAATGATGGTTTCCAGCTGCATCCATGTCCCTACAAAGGACACAAACTCATCCTTTTTTATGGCTGCATAGTATTCCATGGTATATATGTGCCACATTTTCTTAATCCAGTCTGTCACTGATGGACATTTGGGTTGATTCCAAGTCTTTGCTATTGCGAATAGTGCCGCAATAAACATACTTGTGCATGTGTCTTTATAGCAGCATGATTTATAATCCTTTGGGTATATACCCAGTAATGGGATGGCTGGGTCATATGGAACATCTAGTTCTAGATCTTTGAGGAATCACCATACTGTTTTCCATAATGGTTGAACTAGTTTACAATCCCACCAACAGTGTAAAAGTGTTCCTATTTCTCCACAGCCTCTCCAGCACCTGTTGTTTCCTGACTTTTTAATGATCGCCATTCTAACTGGTGTGAGATGGTATCTCATTGTGGTTTTGATTTGCATTTCTCCGATGGCCAGTGACGATGAGCATTTTTTCATGTGTCTGTTGGCTGTATGAATGTCTTCTTTTGAGAAATGTCTGTTCATATCCTTTGCCCACTTTTTGATGGGGTTGTTTGTTTTTTTCTTGTAAATTTGTTTGAGTTCTTTGTAGGTTCTGGGTATTAGCCCTTTGTCAGATGAGTAGATTGGAAAAATTTTCTCCCTTTCTGTAGGTTGCCTGTTCACTCTGATGGTAGTTTCTTTTGCTGTGCAGAAGCTCTTTAGTTTAATTACATCCCATTTGTCAATTGTGGCTTTTGCTGCCGTTGCTTTTGGTGTTTTAGACATGAAGTCTTTGCCCATGCCTATGTTCTAAATGGTACTACCTAGGTTTTCTTCTAGGATTTTTATGGTATTAGGTCTAACATTTAAGTCTTTAATCCATCTTGAATTAATTTTCGTATAAGGAGTAAAGAAAGGATCCAGTTTCAGCTTTCTACTTATGGCTAGCCAATTTTCCCAGCACCATTTATTAAATAGGGAATCCTTTCTCCATTTCTTGTTTCTCTCAGGTTTGTCAAAGATCAGATGGCTGTAGATGTGTGGTATTATTTCTGAGGACTCTGTTCTGTTCCATTGGTCTATATCTCTGTTTTGGTAGCAGTACCATGCTGTTTTGGTTACTGTAGCCTTGTAGTATAGTTTGAAGTCAGGTAGCGTGATGCCTCCAGCTTTGTTCTTTTGACGTAGGATTGTCTTGGAGATGCGGGCTCTTTTTTGGTTCCATATGAACTTTAAAGCAGTTTTTTCCAATTCTGTGAAGAAACTCATTGGTAGCTTGATGGGGATGGCATTGAATCTATAAATAACCTTGGGCAGTATGGCCATTTTCACGATATTGATTCCTCCTATCCATGAGCATGGTATGTTCTTCCATTTGTTTGTGTCCTCTTTGATTTCACTGAGCAGTGGTTTGTAGTTCTCCTTGAAGAGGTCCTTTACATCCCTTGTAAGTTGGATTCCTAGATATTTTATTCTCTTTGAAGCAATTGTGAGTGGAAGTTCATTCATGATTTGGCTCTCTGTTTGTCTGTTACTGGTGTATAAGAATGCTCATGATTTTTGCACATTAATTTTGTATCCTGAGACTTTGCTGAAGTTGCTTATCAGCTTAAGGAGAATTTGGGCTGAGATGATGGGGTTTTCTAAATATACAATCATGTCATCTGCAAAGAAGGACAATTTGACTTCTTCTTTTCCTAACTGAATACCCTTGATTTCTTTCTCTTGCCTGATTGCCCTCGCCAGAACTTCCAACAGAATGTTGAATAGGAGTGGTGAGAGAGGGCATCCTTGTCTTGTGCCAGTTTTCAAAGGGAATTTTTCCAGTTTTTGCCCATTCAGTATGATATTGGCTGTGGGTTTGTCATAAATAGCTCTTACTATTTTGAGGTACGTTCCATCAATACCGAATTTATTGAGCATTTTTAGCATGAAGGGCTGTTGAATTTTGTCAAAAGCCTTTTCTGCATCTATTGAGATAATCATGTGGTTCTTGTCTTTGGTTCTGTTTATATGCTGGATTATGTTTATTGATTTGCGAATGTTGAACCAGCCTTGCATCCCAGGGATGAAGCCCACTTGATCATGGTGGATAAGCTTTTTGATATGCTGCTGAATCCGGTTTGCCAGTATTTTATTGAGGATTTTTGCATCGATGTTCATCAGGGATATTGGTCTAAACTTCTCTTTTTTTGTTGTGTCTCTGCCAGGCTTTGGTATCAGGATGATGTTGGCCTCATAAAATGAGTTAGGGAGGACTCCCTCTTTTTCTATTGATTGGAATAGTTTTAGAAGGAATGGTACCAGCTCCTCCTTGTACCTCTGGTAGAATTCAGCTGTGAATCCATCTGGTCCTGGACTTTCTTTGGTTGGTAGGCTATTAATTATTGCCTCAATTTCAGAGCCTACTATTGGTCTATTCAGGGATTCAACTTCTTCCTGGTTTAGTCTTGGAAGAGTGTAAGTGTCCAGGAAATTATCTGTTTCGTCTAGATTTTCTAGTTTATTTGCGTAGATGTGTTTATAGTATTCTCTGATGGTAGTTTGTATTTCTGTGGGGTCGGTGGTGATATCCCCTTTATCATTTTTTATTGCGTCTATTTGATTCTTCTCTCTTTTCTTCTTTATTAGTCTTGCTAGCGGTCTGTCAATTTTGTTGATCTTTTCAAAAAACCAACTCCTGGATTCATTGATTTTTTGGAGGGTTTTTTGTGTCTCTATCTCCTTCAGTTCTGCTCTGATCTTAGTTATTTCTTGCCTTCTGCTAGGTTTCGAATATGTTTGCTCTTGCTTCTCTAGTTCTTTTAATTGTGATGTTAGAGTGTCAATTTTAGATCTTTCCTGCTTTCTCTTGTGGGCATTTAGTGCTATAAATTTCCCTCTACACACTGCTTTAAATGTGTCCCAGAGATTGTGGTATGTTGTATCTTTGTTCTCATTGGTTTCAAAGAACATCTTTATTTCTGCCTTCATTTCATTATGTACTCAGTAGTCATTCGGGAGCAAGTTGTTCAGTTTCCATGTAGTTGAGCGGTTTTGATTGAGTTTCTTAATCCTGAGTTCTAGTTTGATTGCACTGTGGTCTGAGAGACAGTTTGTTATAATTTCTGTTCTTGTACATTTGCTGAGGAGTGCTTTACTTCCAATTATATGGTCCATTTTGGAGTAAGTGCGATGTGGTGCTGAGAAGAATGTATATTCTGTTGATTTGGGGTGGAGAGTTCTATAGATGTCTATTAGGTCTGCTTGCTGCAGAGATGAGTTCAATTCCTGGATATTCTTGTTAACTTTCTGTCTCGTTGATCTGTCTAATGTTGACAGTGGAGTGTTGAAGTCTACCATTATTATTGTATGGGAGTCTAAGTCTCTTTGTAAGTCTCTAAGGACTTGCTTTATGAATCTGGGTGCTCCTGTATTGGGTGCATATATATTTAGGAAAGTTAGCTTTTCCCGTTGAATTGATCCCTTTACCATTATGTAATGGCCTTCTTTGTCTCTTTTGATCTTTGATGGTTTAAAGTCTATTTTATCAGAGACTAGTATTGCAACCATCCCTGCTTTTTTTTGTTCTCCATTTGCTTGGTAAATCTTCCTCCATCCCTTTATTTTGAGCCTATGTATGTCTCTGCATGTGAGATGGGTCTCCTGAATACAGCAGACTGATGGGTCTTGACTCTTTATCCAGTTTGCCAGTCTGTGTCTTTTAATTAGAGCATTTAGTCCATTTACATTTAAGGTTAATATTGTTATGTGTGAACTTGATCCTGCCATTATGATATTAACTGGTTATTTTGCTCGTTAGTTGATGCAGTTTCTTCCTAGCCTCGATGGTCTTTACATTTTGGCATGTTTTTGCAATGGCTGGTACCAGTTTTTCCTTTCTGTGTTTAGTGCTTCCTTCAGGGTCTCTTGTAAGGCAGGCCTAGTGGTGACAAAATCTCTAAGCATTTGCTTGTCTGTGAAGGATTTTTTTTCTCCTTCACTTATGAAACTTAGTTTGGCTGGATATGAAATTCTGGGTTTAAAATTCTTTTCTTTAAGAATGTTGAATATTGGCCCCCACTCTCTTCTGGCTTGTAGAGTTTCTGCCAAGAGATCTGCTGTTAGTCTGATGGGCTTCCCTTTGTGGGTAACCTGACCTTTCTCTCTGGCTGCCCTTAAGATTTTTTCCTTCATTTCAACTTTGGTAAATCTGGCAATTATGTGTCTTGGAGTTGCTCTTCTCGAGGAGTATCTTTGTGGCATTCTCTGTATTTCCTGAATTTGAATGTTGGCCTGCCCTACTAGGTTGGGGAAGTTCTCCTGGATGATATCCTGAAGAGTGTTTTCCAACTTGCTTCCATTTTCCCCCTCACTTTCAGGCACCCCAAGCAGACATAGATTTGGTCTTTTTACATAATGCCATACTTCTTGCAGGCTTTGTTCATTTCTTTTTCTTCTTTTTTCTTTTGGTTTCTCTTCTTGCTTCATTTCATTCATTTGATCCTCAATCGCTGATACTCTTTCTTCCAGTTGATCGAGTTGGTTACTGAAGCTTGTGCATTTGTCATGTAGTTCTCGTGTCATGGTTTTCATCTCTTTCATTTCGTTTATGACCTTCTCTGCATTAATTACTCTGGCTATCAATTCTTCCACTTTTTTTTCAAGATTTTTAGTTTCTTTGCACTGGGTACGTAATTCCTCCTTTAGCTCTGAGAAGTTTGATGGACTGAAGCCTTCTTCTCTCATCTCGTCAAAGTCATTCTCCATCCAGCTTTGATCCATAGCCGGCGATGAGCTGCACTCCTTGCCGGGGGAGATGCGCTCTTATTTTTTAAATTTCCAGCTTTTCTGCCCTGCTTTTTCCCCATCTTTGTGGTTTTATCTGCCTCTGGTCTTTGATGATGGTGATGTACTGATGGGGTTTTGGTGTAGGTGTCCTTCCTGTTTGATAGTTTTCCTTCTAACAGTCAGGACCCTCAGCTGTAGGTCTGTTGGAGATTGCTTGAGGTCCACTCCAGACCCCGTTTGCCTGGGTATCAGCAGCAGAGGCTGCAGAAGATAGAATATTGCTGAACAGCGAGTGTACCTGTCTGATTCTTGCTTTGGAAGCTTCCTCTCAGGGGTGTGGTCCACCCTGTGAGGTGTGGGGTGTCAGACTGCCCCTAGTGGGGGATGTCTCCCAGTTAGGCTACTCAGGGGTCAGGGACCCACTTGAGCAGGCAGTCTGTCCGTTCTCAGATCTCAACCTCCATGTTGGGAGATCCACTGCTCTCTTCAAAGCTGTCAGACAGAGTCGTTTGCGTCTGCGGCAGTTTCTGCTGCTTTTGTTGTTGTTTAGTTGTG
Organism: Macaca nemestrina; assembly: GCF_043159975.1. Taxonomy (NCBI): domain Eukaryota; kingdom Metazoa; phylum Chordata; class Mammalia; order Primates; family Cercopithecidae; genus Macaca; species Macaca nemestrina. The sequence continues at coordinate 3,401,261 of NC_092146.1, read as the reverse complement.
CCCTGTCCCCAGAGGTGGAGTCTACAGAGACAGGCAGGTTTCCTTGAGCTGCTGTGAGCTCCACCCAGTTCGAGCTTCCCAGCGGCTTTGTTTACCTACTTAAGCCTCAGCAATGGCGGGCGCCCCTCCCCCAGCCTTGCTGCTGCCTTGCGGTTAGATCGCAGACTGCTGTGCTAGCAATGAGGGAGGCTCCGCGGGCTTGGGACCCTCCCGGCCAGGTGTGGGATACAATCTCCTGGTGTGCCCGTTTGCTTAAAGCACAATATTGGGGTGGGAGTTACCCGATTTTCCAGGCGTTTTGTGTCTAGTTCCCCTGGCTAGGAAAAGGGATTCCCTTCCCCCTTGCGCTTCCCAGGTGAGGCGATGCCTTGCCCTGCTTCAGCTCTCGCTGGTCGGGCTGCCGCAGCTCGGCACTACCTAGTGAGATGAACCCAGTACCTCAGTTGAAAATGCAGAAATCACCAGTCTTCTGTGTCACTCACACTGGGAGTTGGAGACTGGAGCTGTTCCTATTCAGCCATCTTGCTCCGCCCCCCCCCCCCCTTTTTTTTTTTTGAGACTGAATCTGTCTGTTGCCCAGGTTGGAGTACAGCCATTGCACCTGGCCGCCTCTCCTTACCTGACGTAAGGATGGCTTGTTTTCTTTGTCATCCAAGGTTGTGTTTGTTTTCACTTTGTGTGTAGCCTGCTGACAGAGATGCTTTTGAAGACTCTGCTTTTAGTGAATCAGGTTAAATATAAATAACTTAAGATTAATGGGCTAAGAAAGGCTATTTGGTTTAAAAGTGTTCATAGCTGAGGCTGAAATTAACCCTTCTGGGCTGTTGGGTTTACTCTGTGCCTCTTTTATTCTCAGACTCTTTCTCTGTCTCTCTTTTCTTTTTTTTTTTTTTTTTTTTTGAGACGGAGTCTCTCTTGCCCAGGCTGGAGTGCAGTGGCACTATCTTAGCTCACTGCAACTTCTGCCTCCCGGGTTCAAGAGATTCTCCTGCCTCAGCCTTCCAAGTAGCTGGGACTATTGGTGCACACTACCACACCAGCTAATTTTTGTTATTTTTAGTAGAGATGAGGTTTCACCATATTGCTCAGGCTGGTCTTGAACTCCTGACCTTGTGATCAGCCTGCCTCAGCCTCCCAAAGTGCTGAGAGTACAAGTGTGAGCCACTGCACCTGGCCTTGAAATATTTTTAATATCAGGTCACATTTGTTTTACCTAGGAGGCCAAGCTTCCTTGTAATTTATATTTTTTTAGTGATGCTGCACTTTTGAAGTCAGTTATCTGTCACCTGAATCTTCAGGGACTGGGTTGAATTGTGCGGTAGTGCTGGAATGACTTGCTATTGATGGGACTGCTGCCCCTGGGAACAAGGGGACTAACTGCCCACACACTTACCAAAGGTGTGGGGGTCTTGTGGGGATCTTCAGCTCTGAAGGTTGAGGTTGCAGTGAGCTGAGCTCGTGCCACCACTCTCTATCCTTGGTGAGACCATCTTAAACAAAATTTAAAAAAGAAAGAAAATAAAAGGTGTTGGGTTATTATTTACACACCCAAACAAGTGAAAGGCCTACAGAACCTACAGGACCAGCTCAAGTGAGGACAGCTCAGTTCAGGCATGTTTAACCTCTAGATTACCTCTTCCTTGAGAGATTTAGGAATAATCGGAGTTTCATTCTGTTGAGGTGTGGTTCTTTGATGTTAGCCATGGAAATAAGGAAGTTACATTAAGCCTCAAAAGCTGTGGAAAGTCCTAATGAGAAATGTCACAGGAAGAAGCTGCCAGCTGCTTCAGTGGTGTAGGTGATGCCTGTGCAGAAAAGCTTGATGCAGCCAGATGCTGAAGGAGAGGATGTGGCCACCAGAGGTAGCTTTGTACGGGGAGTGAATGTTGAGGGATAGAAGGAACACATCCATATCATACTCAGTTTCTTAAGTCACTGGGATGTCCAGTTTGTTTTTGGGTGACAGTGGGTCCTTAAGACCCTGAAACTCATTCTGTTTGGGACATTGTGAGTTAATAGGTGGTCTAGGGGAGAATGTTCAGGTGTGGTTTGGAGATACTGGGTTGCTTAACCACAGAGGAATCTTTCTTTCCTATGAGTTGTGTGGAATAGGATGTCTTGTATAGATTTGAAGAACATTAAAAGAAAACCAACTTCAATTTGGCTTTCCTTCTTTTTCCTTGTTGCAGGCTGGGTATTCATTAGGATGATAGTTCCTGTGTTCATTTCTGTTTCTTGGACCCTGGCTGTAAAAATTGGGTTACTGAAGGCACTGGGAGTGTTTCTGTGGTCTGTGCTGGCCCTGAGGGCTTACGTGTGTTGCTGCCAAGGCAGCTGGACCACTGTTGCTGTGCCCAGGTCCTCTGGGTTCTAACAACGTTACGAACTATTCCCGAAAGTGTTAAACAGAATTTCAATTTATTGTTTGTCTCATTAAGCCATTTTTTGGGGAATAGAGTGGGGGGCTTATTTTGAAGCCCATAATAAATTGGAATGGAAATAATATATACCAGGAAACAAATATTAGGTGTGACTTTTTAATACTTAAAATTTGTCTGTCAGCCAGATGCTGTGGCTCACATTTATAATACCAGCACTTTTTGAGTCCAAGGTGGGAGGTTCACCTGAGGCCAGCAGTTCGAGACCAGTCTTGAACTCAACGAGTGAGACTGTATCTCTACTAGAAAACCAAAAATCAACAAAAAGCCCCACAAATAAGTAGCTGGGTGCCTGCATTCCCAGCTCGTTGGGAGACCAAGGCGGGAGGATTGAGTGGATCCAGGAGTTTGAGCCTGCAGTGGGCTTTGATCACACCACTGCACTCCAACCTGGGTAACAAAGTGACACCCTGTCTCTGTTTTAAAAAAAGAAAAAAAATCAAAATTATTTATAATACCTCATATAATGTAAATGCCATAAATATTTGTTATATTGTTTGGGGAATGACAACAAGAAAAAAAGTCTGTACATGTCAGTACCAGCAGAACCATCCATTTTTTGAGGGGAGTATTTTGAATTTTTTTTTTAAACAGGATCTTGCTGTATCAATCAGTGCAGTGGCACCATCATAGCTCACTGCAGCCTCTGCTTCCTGTCCCTCCTCAGCCTCTCAAATTGCTGGGTCTACAGGCTGGACCTACTACATCTGGTGTGCTGTTTCACTTAAATGGAATTGCATGCTCTCTATCCCTTTGCATCTGGCTTCTTTCATGTATGGTGTTTTCCAATTTTGTCCGTGTTGTAGAATGTATTGGTGGTGCCCACTTTGATTAAGCAGTAAAGCTAAGCATCACTAGTACTGGTTCACAACAAATGTAAGAAATTCTTACCAAATGTTTAAAACCCATGTTCATGGCCCTGAGCAGTAAGGAAACCTTGATTGGATTCTTGTTTGGAAGGAATAAAATGACTTTTAAAAATGTTTTGGTTAGCATCCTAGAAGATCAATTAAAAAAAGTGTTTTGGGGACCCTTGGATATCTAAATATGAACTGGATATCTGATGATATTAGTAATTTATTGTCAATTTTCTTAGGTGTGATGATGTTTGTAGGAGATAGGAAGTGTTGCCTGAGGCATTCAGTGGTGAGGGAAATGATGACAGCCATTTAGTTTTAAGTGTTCCAACAATCGACAGACAGAAATGAGAGTTAAATACTTGAGGCTAGGCAAAGGTTTGACACACATACATTATACTAGTTGTTCACCTCTTCAGTGTTTAACATTTTAGTAATAAAAATACCGGAGAACTGACTTAAAGGTAATGCTCTTATTCGCCTATTATGTCTGTTTTCTGAGATACAAATGTAAGAGCTAAGCTAATTTCCTCTTAATGATAGATACAAGACCAAGACAAGAGCAAAGGAGAGACCTTTTTTCTCAGTGTTACTTAAGCTGTCTGCTTTCATTGATAGATGCTGTGGGAAAGTCTTCCACTCATTTCTGCTTTCGTCTCTGAGCTTAACAAGTTCCTGGTGTTACAGATTGTTAACAGATCATGTGTTCCAGTATGTGCCTATGTGTATAAACATATGTTGTGTGTTACGCAATACTATGAGATGAGTCTGCCCAGTGGGACTCTGAAGTCAGGACTGTATCTTTTTCTACACCTTTACACCCTAGATCTCAGGCCTAAGAAAGAACCATATTCAAAGGGTGGTAAGGGGAGGATGGGGTGCTTTGGGGTAGGTTGTGGGCCCCTGTCTCTTTGCAGGGAGTGTGGTGACCTCTAGGGTATGTTTCCAAATAGTTGGTTGTAAGACCAATGAGGAGGAGTCTTTTTCAGCCAGCTAGTCCCTATGGTTTGAGGTCTCAGTGTCTGTAACTGCCAGGCTGCAGAGCCCCATATAGTTGAGTGAGGAGTGTGTTGTAGCCTGCCCACCTGCTGAGGCTGGTTAGAGGCAAGCATAGGGGTTGGGCCTGACTGTCCTGGTCCAGGGACCTCTCCTGGTTTGTGCAGGTTTTGGTTTGTATTTATTCTTCATGTTGACATGTAAATGGTATTGTTACAAAGTAGTTGCTTTGCTATTCTATGAAGAACTGAAGAACCTGAGGATAATAGCCTTATGTCCAAGCTTTATTTTCATTGAAGGGGAATCCACTATCAAAGCTTTGATAGTAAACTATCAAAGCTTCCAATTTACATCCCACAAAGGGACCTTCAGCTTACACGCATATCCTAGCCTCCGTATAGCTCCTCTTCCTATTAATGATAAGCCTCCTCTAAACTCCCCCACCCAGAATGAAACTAGCAAAGAAATCTCCAAGGGACCACAAAAACCCTCTGGCTATCAATTATGTCCCCTTCAGGCTGTAAGGGGAGGGAAATTTGGCCCAACCCAGGTACATGTCCCCTTCTCCCTCTCTGATTTAAAGCAGATCAAGGTGCCTGGGGAAGTTTTCAGATGATTCCGATAGGTATATAGATGTTCTACAGGGTGTAGGGCAAACCTTTGACCTCACTTGGAGAGATATCATGCAATTGTTAGATCAAACCCTGACCTTTAATGAAAAGAATGTGGTTTTAGATGCAGCCCAAGAGTTTGGAAATACCTGGAAAGGGACAAATTCCCTACCAGTCAGCAAGCTGTCCCCAGTATGGATCCCCACTGGGACCTAGACTCAGATCATGGAGACTGGAGTAATAAACATCTGCTGACCTGTGTCCTAGGAGGACTAAGGAGAATTAGGAAAAAGCCCATGAATTTATTCAGTGTTGTCCACCATAATTCAGGGAATGGAAGAAAATCCTTCACCTTTCTTGAGCAGCTAGAGGATGGCTTAAGGAAATATACTTCTGTCACCCGACTCCCTGAAGGGTCAATTGATCCTAAAAGATAAGTTTATTACCCAATCATCTACAGATATCAGGAGAAAGCTCCAAAAGCGAGCCCTGCGCCCTGAAAAAAATCTGGAGGCATTATTAAACCTGGCAACCTCGGTGTTCTATAATAGGGACCAAGAGGAACAGGGCCTAAAAGGAAAAGTGAGATGAGAGAAAGGCCGCAGCCTTAGTCATGGCCCTCAGACAAACAAACCTTGATGGTTCAGAGAGGACAGAAAATGGAGCAGGCCAATCACTTGGTAGGCCTTGTTTTCAGTGTGGTTTGCAAGGACACTTTAAAAAAGATTTTCCAGTGAGAAACAAGCCACCCCCTTGCTCATGTCCACTATGCCGAGGCAGTCACTGGAAAGTGCACTGCCCAGAGGACGAAAGTTCTGTGGGCCTGAAGCCCCCAGCCAGATGATCAAACAACAGGATTCAGGGTTCCTGGGGCAAGCACCAGCTCATGTCATCACCTCACTGAGCCCCGGGTACATTTAACCATTGAAGGCCAGGAAATTGACTTCCTCCTGGAAACTGGCGTGGCTTTCTCAGTGTTAATCTCCTACCCCAAACAGCTGTCTTCAAGGTCTGTTACCATCCGATGAATCCTGGGAGAGCCTGTAACCAGGTAATTCTCCCACCTCCTCAGTTGCAATTAGGAGACTTTGCTCTTTTCACATGCCTTTCTTGTGTCTGAAAGTCCCAGATGGAGAGGTGAAGCCAGCTGGATTTCCTGGGTTGTGCGGGAACTTGGAGAACTTTTGTGTCTAGCTAACGGATTGTAAATGCACCAATCAGCACTCTGTAAAAATATACCAGTCAGCACTCTGTGTCTAGCTAAAGGAATGTAAACGCACCAATCAGCACTTTGTAAAATGGACCAATCAGCGCTCTGTAAAATGGATCAATCAGCAGAACTTGAGCAGGGACAAATAGGAGAATAAAAGCTGGCCACCCCAGCCAGCAGCGGCAAGCCACTCAAGTCCCTTTCCATGCTGTGGAAACTTTGTTCTTTTGCTCTTCATAATAAATCTTGCTGCTGCTCATTCTTTGGGTCCACACTACGTTTATGAGCTGTAACACTCACCACAAGGGTCTGTGGCTTCATTCCTGAAGTCAGTGAGACTGCAAACCCACCAGGAGGAACAAACAACTCCGGACGTGCCACCTTTAACAGCTGTAACACTCTCTGCGAAGGTCTGCAGCTCCATTTGTGAAGTCAGCGAGACCAAGAACCCACTGGAAGGAACCAACTTCAGACACAATAGGACATCTTAACATTCTTCTAGTTAAGAATTCTAGGCCGGGTGTGGTGGCTCATACCCACAATCCCAGCACTTTGGGAGGTCGAGGTGGGTGGATTGCGAGGTCAGGAACTCAAGACCAGCCTGGCCAACATGGTGAAACCCCATCTCTATTAAAAATACAAAAATTAGCTGGTGCATTGCCAGGTGCCTGTCATCCCAGCTACCCAGAATGCTGAGGCAGGAAAACTGCTTGAATCCAGGTGGCAGAGGTTGCAGTGAACTGAGATCATGCCACTGCACTCCAGCCTGGGCAACAGAGTAAGACTGTCTCAGATTTAAAAAAAAAAAAAAAAAAAATTCTGATTCTATGTCTTCAGGGGACATAGGACTATCTTTATTGTCCTACACTTTTAAGATGTCAAAGATACTGTTTGAAATGCTTGTTCCCTGGTGCCATAAAGAAATAGCACTTGACCACTATTTAGTAAGGCCAATTTCTCTTCCTGTAGAAAGGGTACACTTGCCAGCAGTTTTCCAAGGAGAGGACACTGAACAAAGGACACAGGGTCATTTATAACTACATTACTGATGGGTCCACCTTACTGCCGTGTCTGGTTTCCACTGCCTGGAATGGGACCTCACATTCTGTATTTGACCTGATTGGCTAGCAACTTAGAACTTTTTAAAAGAGGCAAAGGTAGAGGAGAACAAAGGAAGGAGGAAGTAACTAGTGGAATGTTGAGAAAGGTAAAAACACTTTTAAGTAGGGAAGAGGAACAGGGTATGACCTAATGCTTGCTTGGACCAGTATAAGCATGCCAGGAAAAATATTTAGGCTAAACTGTGTGAGCTAAGAACATAAAGTACATTGATTTCTTTATTACAGCTAGCAGATACTTAAGAAGGTTAGCATAGGCCTTTGAATAAATTTCGCTTCTAGGAGAGGTTACTATTTATTCCTAATTAGAGGGGGAAAAAAGTCTTTGAAGAGAAACTTCTACCTTACTTTTTACAATATTCCTTCTCTTTTTATTTCATAATTCCTGTTTAAACTTGTTTAATATGTTTTGACTTAACTATTTTGTTTGTCCTTCTGAGAGAAGTAATTTTATTTTTTTGAATAGCATGGAGGTGAGTTAGGAGTTAACTCTGTAAGAAAGCAAAAACAGGAAGTTTTTTTGCCTGGGGGTAAAGAATGAAGATGATGTTATAGTAGATTTATCCCTGTAGAAACAGTATCTATCTATCTATCTATCTATCTATCTATCTATCTATCTATCTATCTATCTATCTAATCTAACTAATCTATTTTTTTTTCAAAACATTGTAGACATGATCAACATGTAACTGAGAATCTAAAATGACTGAGGACTAGAGTAGGTTAAAAAGGGACTCAACAGGGGTCCATTCCAAGATGGCCAAATAGGAACAGCTCCAGTCTGCAGCTCCCAGTGTGATCCATGCAGAAGATACTAATTTCAGCATTTCCAACTGAGGCATGTGGTTCATCTCATTGGGACTGGTTGGGCAGTGGGTGCAGCCCACAGAGAGCGAGCCAAAGCAGGGTGTAGCATTGCCCTACCTGGGAAGCATATATAGGGTCAGGGGATTTCCCTTTCCTAGCAAAGAAAAGCCATGACAGACTGTACCTGGAAAATCAGGATACTCCTGCCCAAATACTGCACTGTCCCAACAGTCAGTAAATGGCATACCAGGAGATTATATCCTGCACATGGCTCGGCAGGTCCCATGCCCACAGAGCCTTTCTCACTGCTAGTGCAGCAATCTGCCTGATTACCCTGGCCAGAACTTCCAACACTATGTTGAATAGGAGTGGTGAGAGAGGGCATCCCTGTCTTCTGCCAGTTTTCAAAAGGACTGCTTCCAGTTTTTGCCCATTCAGTATGATGTTGGCTGTGGGTTTGTCATAAATGGCTCTGATTATTTTGAGATAACATTTCATCAATACCTAGTATATTGAGTTTTTAGCATGAAGTGCAGTTGAATTTTGTCAAACGCCTTTTCTGCATCTATTGAGATAATCATGTGCTTTTTGTCATTGGTTCTTTTTATGTGTTGGATTATGTTCATTGATTTGCATATATTGAACCAGTATTGCATCCCAGAGATGAAGCTGACTTGATCGTGGTAGATAAGCTTTTTCGTGTGCTGCTGGATTTGGCTTGCCAGTATTTTACTGAGGATTTTTGCATTGATGTTCATCAGGGATATTGGTCTAAATTCTCTTTTGTGTGTGTGTGTATCTGCCAGGCTTTGGTATCAGGATGATGCTGTCCTCATAAATGAGTTATGGAGGATTATCTCTTTTTCTGTTGATTGGAATAGTTTCAGAAGGAATGGTCCCAGTTCCTCTTTTTACCTCTGGTAGAATTCAGCTGTGAATCCATCAGGTCCTGGACTTTTTTTGGTTAGTAGGCTATTAATTATTGCCTCAACTTCAGAGCTTGTTATTGGTCTATTCAGAGATTCAACTTCTTCCTGGTTTAGTCTTGGGATGGTGTATGTGTCCAGGAGTTTATCCATTTCTTCTAGATTTTCCAGTTTATATGCGTACAGAGGTATTTATAGTATTTTCTTTTTTTCTCTTTTTAAAGGTAAAATATAAAATTTTATTTTTCTTATTATTAGTTGATCTATTTTTTGCCACTAATTCTCCTGGAACTTATTCTTTTATATATATATATACTTTTAAGTTCTAGGGCACATGTGCACAACATGCAGGTTTGTTACATATGTATACATGTGCCATGTTGGTGTGCTGCACCCATCAACTCATCATTTACATTAGGTGTATCTCCTAATACTATCCCTCTCCCTTCCCTCCCTCCCCACAAAGGACCCGGTGTGTGATGTTCCCCTTCCTGTGTCCCAAGTGATCTCATTGTTCAATTCCCACCTATGAGTGAGAACAGGCAGTATTTGGTTTTCTGTTCTTGCGATAGTTTGCTGAGAATGATGGTTTCCAGCTGCATCCATGTCCCTACAAAGGACACAAACTCATCCTTTTTTTGGCTGCATAGTATTCCAAGGTGTATATGTGCCACATTTTCTTAATCCAGTCTCTCACTGATGGACATTTGGGTTGATTCCAAGTCTTTGCTATTGTGAATAGTTCCGCAATAAACATACATGTGCATGGGTCTTTATAGCAGCATGACTTATAATCCTTTGGGCATATATCCAGTAATGGGATGGCTGGGTCAAATGGCATTTCTAGTTCTAGACCCCTGAGGAATCTCCACACTGTTTTCCACAATGGTTGAACTAGTTTACAGTCCCACCAACAGTGTAAAACTGTTCCTATTTCTCCAGATCCTCTCCAGCACCTATTGTTTCCTGATTTTTTAAATGATTGCCATTCTAACTGGTGTGAGATGGTATCTCGTGGTTTTGATTTGCATGTCTCTGATGACGAGTGATGATGAGCATTTTTTCATGTGTCTGTTGACTGTATGAATGTCTTCTTTTGAGAAGTGTCTGTTCATATCCTTTGCCCACTTTTTGATGGAGTTGTTTGTTTTCTTCTTGTAAATTCGATTGAGTTTTTTTATAGGTTCTGGATATTAGCCCTTTGTCAGGTGAGTAGATTGGAAAAATTTTCTCCCATTCTGTAGGTTGCCTGTTCACTCTGATGGTAGTTTCTTTTGCTGTGCAGCAGCTCTTTAGTTTAATGAGATCCCATTTGTCAATTTTGGCTTTTGTTGCTTTTGGTGTTTTAGACATGAAGTCTTTGCCCATGCCTATGTCCTGAATGGTATTACCTAGGTTTTCTTGTAGGTTTTTTTTTGTTTTAGGTCTAACAATTAAGTCTCTAATCCATCTTGAATTAATTTTCATATAAGGAGTAAAGAAAGGATCCAGTTTCAGCTTTCTACTTATGGCTAGCCAATTTTCCCAGCATCGTTTTTAAATAGGGAATCCTTTCCCCATTTCTGGTTTTTGTCAGGTTTGTCAAAGATCAGATGGCTGTAGATGTGTGGTATTATTTCTGAGGGCTCTGTTCTGTTCCATTGGTCTATATCTCTGTTTTGGTACCAGTACCATGCTGTTTTGGTTACTGTAGTCTTATAGTATAGTTTGAAGTCAGGTAGCATGATGCTTTGTTCTGAACAAAAGAATAGATTTGTTCCTTTGGCTTAGGATTGTCTTGGCAATGCGGGGTCTTTTTTGGTTCCATATGGACTTTAAAGCAGACCTAATGCTTTAAAGTTAGATGTCTTTACTTTCAGGTACACCAATGCTTTAAAGTTAGATGTCTTTTCAGGTACACCTAATGCTTTAACGTTAGATGTCTTCACTTTCAGGTACACCAATCAGATGCAGATTTGGTCAATTCACATAGTCCCATATTTCCTGGAGGCTCTGTTCCTTTCTTTTTATTCTTTTTTTTCTCTAAACTTCTCGCTTCATTTCATTCATTTGATTTTTAATCACTAATACCCTTTCTTCCACTTGATTAAATCGGCTACTGAAGATTGTGAATGTGTCACATAGTCCTCGTGCCATGGTTTTCAGGTCATTTAAGGTCTTTTCTATGCTGTTTATTCTAGTTTGCCATTCACCTAATCTTTTTTCAAGGTTTTTAGCTTCTTTGAGATAGGTTCGAACATCCTCTTTTAGTTCAGAGAAGCTCGTTATTACTGATGGTCTAAAGTCTTCTTCTCTCAGCTCATCAAAGTCATTCTCCATCCAGCTTTGTTCCATTGCTGGTGAGGAGCTGCATTCCTTTGGAAGAGAAGAGGCACTCTGATTTTTAGAATGTTCAGCATTTCTGCTCTGGTTTCTCCCTATCTTTGTAGTTTTATCTACCTTTGGTCTTTGATGATGGTGATGTACAGATGGGGTTTTAGTGTGGATGTCCTTTCTGTTTGCTAGTTTTCCTTCTAGCAGTCAGGACCCTCAGCTGCAGGTCTGCTGGAGTTTGCAGGAGATCCACTCCAGACCTGTTTGCCTGGGTATCACCAGCGGAGGCTACAGAACAGCAAATACTGCAGAACAGCTAATGTTGCTGCCTGATCCTTCCTCTGTAAGCTTCATCTCAGAGAGGCACACAGCTGTATGAGGTGTCAGGCGGCCCTTACTGGGAGGTATCTCCCAGTTAGGCTACTCAGGGGTCAGCGACCCACTTGAGGAGGCAGTCTGTCAGTTCTCAGATCTCAAACTCCATGCTGGGAGAACCACTATTCTCTTCAAAGCTGTCAGACGGGGATGTTTAAGTCTGCAGAAGTTTCTGCTACCTTTTGTTCAACTATGCCCTGCCCTCAGAGGTGCAGTCTACAGAGGCAGGCAGGCCTCCTTGAGCTGCAGTGGGGTCCACCCAGTTCGAGCTTCCTGGCCGCTTTGTTTACCTAACCAAGTCTTAGCAATGGTGGGCGCCCCTCCCCCAGCCTCACTACTATCTTGCAGCTCAATCTCAGACTGCTGTGCTAGCAGTGAGTGAGGCTCTGTGAGCATGGGACCCTCCGAGCCACGTGTGGGATATAATCTCCCGGTGTGCTGTTTGCTAAGACCATTGGAAAAGCACAGTATTAGGGTGGGAGTGTCGTGATTTTTCAGGTACCATCTGTCATGGCATCCCTTGGCTAGGAAAGGGAATTCCCCGACCCCTTGCACTTCCAGGGTGAGGCAATGCCCCACCCTGCTCCGTGGGCTGCATCCACTTTCTGACAAGCCCCAGTGAGATGAATTCAGTACCTCAGTTGGAAATGCAGAAATCTCCCGTGTTCTGCGTTGCTCACACTGGTAGCTGTAGACTGGAGTTGTTCCTATTCAGCCATCTTGGAACCTCCCTGGAACTGATGGTTTCCTTGTGGGAAGTGTGTTAACTAAAAATTCAGTTTCTGCAATAGATATGGGACTATTTAAACTATTTCTTCTTGAATAAACTAACGTTGTTTGTGTGTTTTAAGGAATTTGTCTATTTTATGTAAGTTGTCTAATTTATTGGCATAATTCTCTCCAGTTCTCTCCAAATTGATCTACAGATTCAAAAGATTCTCAAATCAAAATCCTACCTGATTTTTTTTTTTTTTTTTTTTTGAGACAGGTTCTCGTTCTCTTGCCCAGGCTGAAGTGCAGTAGCATGATCTCGGCTCACAGCGACCTCCAGCTCCCAGGTTCAAGCAATCCTTCTGTCTCAGTCATCCTAATAAGCTGGGATTACAGGCACTTGTCACCATGCCTGGCTAATTTTTGTATTTTTAATACAGACGGGGTTTCACCATGTTGGTCAGGCTACTCTCAAACTCCTGACCTCCGGTGATCCAACCTCCTTGGCACCCCAAAGTGCTGGGATTACAGGCATGAGCCACTGCACCCAGCCGCAGCGGACTTGTTTACATATAAAAATTGACAAGCTGATTCTGAAATGCATATGGAAATACAAAGGACCTAGTAGAGCTCAAGCACTGCAGGAAAAGAATCAAGTGGAAAGATGAACATTAATGATTTCAAGACTTAATATAAAACCACAGTAATCATTGCCAAGTGTAGTGGCTTACACCTGTAATTCTAGCACTTTGGAGGCCAAGGTAGGTGGATCAGCTGGGTCAGGAGTTCGAGACCAGCCTGACCAACAGGATGAAACCCTATCTGTACTAAAAATATAAAAATTAGCTGAGTGTGGTGGTGCATGCCTGTATTCCTAGCTGCTCAGGAGGCTGAGACAGGAGAACTGCTTGAACCTGGGAGGAAGAGGTTGCAGTGAGCCGAGATCGCACCACTGCACTGCAACCTGGGGGACAGAGTGTGTCAAAAAAAGAAAAGAAAAGACTATAGTAATTAAGTCAGTGTGACATTACAAAAAGAATATATAAATGGAATGATGGAACAAAAAAGACCAGAAATAGACTCACACAAATACAGTCAACTGATTTCTTAACTAAGGTAAAGCAATGGAATGAGGAAATAATCTTTTCAACAGATGGTGCTAGAAGACATAAAAAGCACAAAGTACCTAAGAGAAAACTATTAAGTTGGACTTCAAACCAAAAACTTTACCTGTTCAAAAGACACTATTAAGAAAATAAAAGGCCAGACACAGTGGCTTGCACCTGTAATACCAGCTACTCAAAAGGCTGAGGCTGGAGACTCACTTGAACTCAGGAGGCAGAGGCTGCAGTGAGCTGAGATCATGCCATTATGCTCCAGCCTGGGCAACAGAGTAAGTCTCCACCAAAAACAAAGAATAATAATTTAAAAGAGAAAAGAAAAATACACACCAAGTACTGGTTTAAAAAAGCAATTCAAACAACATATACCAGGTAAAGAATTTGTGTCTAGAATCTACAAAGAATTCTCAAAAATCAACAGACAAACCAGTTTTCAGAAATGAACAAATGGCAGACATGCAGGTAAAGACAGATGCCTCAGCAAAGCAGATACATGAATAGTCCCTTCATCTCTCCAAAAAAAGCCACATGAAAAGACAAGACACATCATTTTTCATTTTCATTAGGGCACTGGAAATTAAAACCACAATCCACATAGAGCTGAAACCATGGCATGAGAACTTCATGACACATGCACAAACTTCAGTATCCAATTTGACCAAGTGGAAGAAAAGGTATCCGTGAGTGAAGATGAAATTAATGAAATGAAGTGAGAAAACAAGTTTAGAGAAAAAAGAGTAAAAAGAAATGAACAAAGCCTCCAAGAAATATGAGACTATGTGAAAAGACCAACTCTATGTTTGATTGGTGTACCTGAAAGTGTACAGACAAGCAAATGCTGAGAGATTCTGTCACCACTAGGCCTGCCTTACAAGAGTTCCTGAAGGCAGCACTAAGCATTGAAAGGAACCACAAACATGTCAAATTGTAAAGACCAACGATGCTACAAAGAAACCGCATTAACTAACGGGCAAAATAACCAGCTGACAGCATAATGACAGGATCAAATTCACACATAATATTAACCTTAAATGTAAATGGGCTAAATGCCCCAATTAAAAGACATAGACTGGCTAATTGGATGAAGAGTCAAGACCCATCAGTTTGCTGTATTCAGTAGACCCATCTCATGCGCAGAGACACACATAGGCTCAAAATGGAGGGATGGAGGAAGATCTAACAAGAAAATGGAAAGCAAAAAGAAGCAGGGGTTGCAATCATAGTCTCTGATAAAACAGACTTTAAACCAACAAAGATCAAAAGAAACAAAGAAGGCCATTACATAATGGTAAAGGGATCAATTCAACAAGAAGAGCTAACTATCCTAAATATATATGCACCCAATACAGGAGCACCCAGATTCATACATCAAGTCCTTAGTGACCCACAAAGAGATTTAGACTCCTACACAATAATAATGGGATACTTTAACATCCCACTGTCAATATTAGAGAGATCAACAAAACAGAAGGTTAACAAGGATATCCAGGACTTCAACTTAGCTCTGCACCAAGGAGACTTAATAGACATGTACAGAACTGTCCACCCCAAGCAAACAGAATGTACACTCTTCTCAGCACCACATCTCTTACTCTAAAACTAACCACATAGTTGGAAGTAAAGCACTTCTCAGCAAATGTAAAAAGAACAAAAATCACAACAAACTGTTGCTCAGACCACAGGGCAATCAAATTAGAACTCAGGACTAAGAAACTCACTCAAAACTGCACAACTACATGGAAACGGAACAACTTGCTCCTGAATGACTACTGGGTAAATAACGAAATGAAGGCAGAAACCAGTGAGAAAAAATACACAACATACCAGAATCTCTGGGACACATTTAAAGCAGTGTGTAGAGGGAAATGTATAGCACTAAATGCCCACAAGAGAAAGCAGGAAAGATCTAAAATTGACACTCTAATATCACAATTAAAAGAACTAGAGAAGCAAGAGCAAACACACTCAAAAGCTAGCAGAAGGCAAGAAATAACTAAGATTACAGCAGAACTGAAAGAGATAGAGACACAAAAACCCCTTCAAAAAAAAAAATCAATGAATATAGGAGCTGATTTTTTGAAAAGATCAACAACATTGATAGACTGATAGCACGACTAATAAAGAAGAAAAGAGAGAAGAATCAAAATAGATGCAATAAAAATTGATAAAGGGGATATAACCACTGATCCCACAGAAATGCAAACTACTATCAGAGAATACTATAAATATCTCTATGTAAATAAATTAGAAAATCTGAAAGAAATGGATAAATTCCTGGACACATATACCCTCCTAAGACTAAACCAGGAAGAAGTTGAATCCCTGAATAATCCAATAACAGGCTCTGAAATTGAGGCAATAATTAATAGCCTACCAATCAAAAAACAGTACCAGAACAGATGGATTCACAGGCGAATTCTACCAGAGGTACAAGGAGGAAATTATACCATTCCTTCTGAAACTATTCCAATGAATAGAAAAAGAGGGAATTTTCTCTAACTCATTTCATGATGCCAGCATCATCCTGATACCAATGCCTGGCAGAGACACACACAAAAAAGGGAATTTGAGACCTCTATCCCTGATGAACATCGATGTGAAAATTCTCAATAAAATACTAGCAAACTGAATCCAGCAGCACATCAAAAACCTTATCCACCACGATCAAGTTGGCTTCATCCCTGGGATGCAAGACTGGTTCAACATACGCAAATCAATAAACATGATCCATCACATAAACAGAACCAATGACAAAAACCACATGATTATCTTACTAGATGCAGAAAAGACTGACAAAATTCAACAGCCCTTCTTGCTAAAAACTCTCAATAAACTATGTATTGACGGAACATATCTCAAAATAATCAGAGCTATTTATGACAGACCCACAGCCAATATCGTACTGAATGGGCAAAAACCGGAAGCATTCCCTTTGAAAACTGGGCAGAAGACAGGGAAGGCCTCTCTCACCACTCCTATTCAACATAGTATTGGAAGTTCTGGCCAAGGCAATCAGGCAAGAGAAAGAAATAAAGGGTATTCAGTTAGGAAAAGAGGAAGTCAAATTGTCCCTGTTGCAGATGACATGATGGTATATTTAGAAATCTCAGCCAAATCTCTGAGAAACCTCTCAGCCCAAAATCTCATCACGTTTGTGAATTGTGAACTCACATTCACAATTGCTTCAAGGAGAATAAAATACCTAGGAATCCAAATTACAAGGGATGTGAAGGACCTCTTCAAGGAGAACTACAAAGCCCTGCTCAGTGAAATAAAAGAGGACAGAAACAAATGGAAGACCATTTCCATGCTCATGGATAGGAAGAATCAATATGAAAATGACCATACTGTGCAAGGTAATTTATAGATTCAATGCCATCCCCATCAAGCTACCAATGACTTTCTTCACAGAATTGGAATGAACTACTTTAAAGTTCATATGGAACCAAAACAAGAGCCTGCGTTGCCAAGACAATCCTAAGCCAATAGAACAAAGCTGGAGGCATCACACTAGCTGACTTCAAACTATACTACGAGACGATGGTAACCAAAACAGCATGGTACTGGTATCAAAACAGAGATATAGACCAATGGAACAGAACAGAGCCCTCAGAAATAATACCACATGTCTACAACCGTCTGATCTTTGATATACCTGTTAAAAACAAGAAATGGGGAAAGGACTCCCTATTTAACAAATTGTGCTGGGAAAACTGGCTAGCCATATGTAGGAAGCTGAAACTGGATCTCTTCCTTACATCTTATATGAAAATTAATTCAAGATAGATTAAAGACTTAAATGTTAGACCTAAAACCATGAAAACTCTAGAAGAAAACCTAGGTAATACCATTCAGACTATAGGCATGGGCAAGGATTTCATGACTAAAACATCAAAAGCAATGGCAACAAAAGCCAAAATTGACAAATGGGATGTAATTAAACTAAAGAGCTTCTGCACAACAAAAGAAACTAGCATCAGAGAGAACAGGCAACCTACAAAATGGGAGAAAATTTTTACAATCTACCCATCTGACAAAGGGCTAATATCCAGAATCTACAAAGAACTTAAACGAATTTATAAGAAAAAGTCAAACAACCCCATCAAAAAGTGGGCAAAGGATATGAACAGACACCTCTCAAAAGAAGACAGTTATGCAGCCAGGAGACATATGAAAAAATCCTCATTATTACTGGCCATCAGAGAAATGCAAATCAAAACCACAGTGAGATACCATCTCACACCAGTTATAATGGCAGTCATTAAAAAGTCACAAAACAACAGGTGTTGGAGAGGATGTGGAGAAATAGGAACACTTTTACACTGTTGGTGGGACTGTAAAATAGTTCAGCCATTGTGGAAGACAGTGTGGCGGTTCCTCAAGGATCTAGAACTAGAAATACCATTTGACCCAGCCATCCCGTTACTGATGGATTTGTATAATCTGAAGGATTATAAATCATGCTCCTATAAAGACACATGCACACCTATGTTTATTGTGGCACTATTCACAATAGCAAAGACCTGTAACCAACCCAAATGTCCATCAACGACTATGGAATACTATACAGCCATAACAAAGAATGAGTTCATGTCCTTTGTAGGGACATGGATGAAGCTGGAAACCATCATTCTGAGCAAACTATTGCAAAGATAGGAAACCAAACACTGCAGGTTCTCACTCATAAGTGGGAATTGAACAATGAGAACACTTGGATGCAGGGTGGGGAACATCACACACTGGGGCTTGTCGTGGAGTTGGGGGAGGGGGGAAGGATAGCATTAGGAGATACACCCAATGTAAATGTCAACAGGTGCAGCACACCAACATGGCACATGTATACGTATGTAACAAACCTGCACATTGTCCACATGTACCCTAGAACTTAAAGTATAATAAAATAAATAAGAAAGAAACCATCAGTCCCAGGTAACGTACCTGGTCTTTTGTACTATATGTTTAAAGAATAAATAAAATTAGTATATATAAAAGTCCTTTAACAGCAGAGAAGGGTATGCATTCCACTGTTACTATGAATCAGGGACACGTTGATGCCAAAATTAAGAGAAATACCCACATTAATATAGATGCAAATTAAATTGTAGCAGATAAAGAGATAACAATAGCTCATGAGCAACAGTTTATCTCAGAAGTTTAAATTTGGGTTAGCCTTTAAAAATCAATATAATATACCATGCTCACATGATAAAAAGAAGTGCCATAGATCATGTAAGAAGGTTTTTTTTAAAAATGGTATTTGGGGCCAGACATGGTGGCTCATGCCTGTAATCCCACTGCTTTGGGAGACTTTGATGGGAGGATTGTTTTAGTCTAGGAGTTACAGACCAGGCTGAGCAACATGGTGAAACCCCATGTCTAAAAAAAATACAAAAAGTAGCTGGGCATGGTGGTGTGCCTGTAGTCCCACCTACTCTGGAGGCTGAGTCAAGAGGGTCATTGAGCCCAGGAGGCGGAGGCTGCAGTGAGCCAAGATCACATCTGCACTCCAGCCTGGGCAATAGAGTGAGATACTGTCTCAAAAAAGAAAAAAAAATTTGTTTTTAAATTCTGTACCCATTTACAAGGAAAGTTCTCTGCAAAGTAAGAAGAGAAGGGAATTCCTCAGTCTGATGGAGAACATTCTGAGAAACACCTATAGGTGACTGATACTGTCCTTACTGGTGAAAAACAATATTTTTCTATTGTTGAAGATGTTTGCAGTCACTTCTTCTTTTTTTTTTTTTTTTTTTTGAGACAGAGTCTCGATCTTTCGCCCGGGCTGGAGTGCAGTGGCCGGATCTCAGCTCACTGCAAGCTCCACCTCCTGGGTTCACGCCATTCTCCTGCCTCAGCCTCCCAAGTAGCTGGGACTACAGGCGCCCGCCACCTCGCCCGGCTAGTTTTTTGTATTTTTTAGTAGAGACGGAGTTTCACCGTGTTAGCCAGGATGGTCTCGATCTCCTGACCTCGTGATCCGCCCGTCTCGGCCTCCCAAAATGCTGGGATTACAGGCTTGAGCCACCGCGCCCGGCATTTTTTTTTTTAAAGTAACCTTTATTGGCCAGGCACAGTGACTCACACCTGTAATCCCAGCACTTGGGGAGGCAAGGCGGGCAGATCACGAGGTCAGGAGATCGAGACCATCCTGGTGAACCTGGCAAAAACCCGTCTCTACTAAAATACAAAAACTTAGCCGGGTGTGGTGGCTCACAGCTGTAGTCCCAGTTATTTAGGAGGCTGAGGCAGGAGAATCACTTGAACCTGGGAGGCAGAGGTTGCAGAGAGCCGAGATCGCACCACTGCACTCCAGCCTGGCAGCAGAGTGAGACTCTGTCTTAAAAAAAAAAGTAACCTTTATTACTGAAGCAGTACTCAACATTTTAGAAAATTAGGAAAAACCAATAAGGAAAAATAGAATGTAAAATAATCACATTTTCACTACCTGAAGAACAGACCTTTTTTTATGTGTGCATATTTATGTGCACAAATATATGGTCAGGTTTATGTGTCAGCTTTTTGAGGCTACATGGCTGGATGACTCAAAGAAGCATGCACACAGGTGCTCCTGTGGCATTGTTTGGTGGATGCTGCTCTAATCTGCAGCGTGTTGTACTGAGTCAGGCCAGATGTCCCAGGTAGTGTAATGGGCCTGACTCAGGCTGCTGAGAGGCCTTGGATTTAGAAATAAGGCTCCTACCTGAGAGCCTGCCCAGCATCCCCACAGTCATGTGGGCCAGTTCCTCACAGTAAATCTGTCAACATGTGCCACCTACTTAATCCATGAAACCTGACTGATACAAATATGTTATAATATATATATTTATTTTTTAAATCTCTTTTTTCATTCACCTTTCAATTTCAGCAAGCTTCTTTCTGTTTCCTCTAAAGTCCAGACCAAGGAGAGACACCCCATGGGCCCAGTGCTTCACTCCAGCCTGAGCCCACTCTTGTGTGCTCAGTCACCCCCTGTAGGTGGCCTTTCACCCAGCAGAGCCTTCTCTTCCTCCTACTGAACAGCTGTGGAGATTGGGTCATTTGCTTTAAAGAAAGTTTTCTCCTTCCTGTTTTGTCTTGTTACTTTCCTGTTGTGTTATTTAGCTTGTTCTCTTTATTTTATTGATAATTTAAAATAAAACTCATCTTTGACTTTTTTTAACCTCTGTTATAGTTGCTTTTTGTTTATGTTCTTATATTTCTCATGTTTTCTTTCTATTGTTATGTTCTAATTTTTAGAACTTCTTTATTAGTATGCTTTCTAGGAATAAGTATAAATACATTTCCCTCTAAGAACTGCTTCACCTGGATCTCCCAATTTGCTATGTAGCATCTCTGTCATTTCCAATTTTAATATTTTTAATTCCCACCCTGGTCTCCTCTTGTCCCTTGTACTTAGAAATGCATTTCTAATTCCCAGATTTGTGGTCATGTTTTCTGGGTACCCTTCCTCCCATCTGAATTCCATTGTCATTTCAGAAGGTGACTCTAACAGTTTTTAGGCTTACTCTATAGTTCTGCGTGTGGTCAAGTTTTGATGACTGTTCCCTGTAACACTGAAAAATGGTGATGGCATGATTATTGGATTATTTTATATGTGCTTGGTAGCTCAAGCTTGGAATTGCTTTCAGATTTTCTGTCTTCCTGATTTGATGGGGTTACTTCCTTGGTCTGTTCTTTACTGAAAGGTACTTTAATATATGCTCTGTGGCTGAGGCTCATTTTCTCCGTTCTGTTGATTTTTTAATTTTTATTTTGAGACAGATTTGTTCTGTCACCTAGGCTAGAGTGCAATTTCAGCTCATTGCAACCTCTGCCTCCTGGGTTCAAGGGATTCTCCCGCCTCAGCCTGACAAGTAACTGGGATTACAAGCACCCATCACCATTCCTGGCTAATTTTCTTTGTTTTTTTGTTTGTTTGTTTCTTTGTTTGTTTGTTTGTGGTGGTAGCAGAGATGGGGTTTCATTATGTTGTCCAGGCTGGTCTACAACTCCTGACCCCAAGTGATCTGCCCGCCTTGGCCTCCCAAAGTGCCGGGATTATACGCTACAGTGTCTGGCCTGTTCTATTGATTCTTGCCTTTTACTCAGAGGCTCTCTTATTTGCATAAATGTTTGGACCGTCTTAGTTATCTTAGGAAAGAAACTTTCTGCCATATTATAGTGGCTCACTTTATGTCCTGAAATGCATTCTGGCCTCAAGTCTTTACCCAGCATTGATAGAGCAAACCCAGCCTGATGTGTGCAATGTGTGCCCAGTGTGTCTTTTCTGAAATGTTTGCTGATTTTCATGGTTTAGGTATCGTTTAACTCATGCTGAGCTAGCTGGATTAGTTTTTCTATTCCATTCTGACAAACTTTGTCTTTTAAGTGGATTCTTAGTGCATTTACTGTTTTTCCTTAGCCCATTTATGCTGCTGTAACAAAATGTCTGAGACTGGGTCATTTATACAGAACAGAAATTTATTTCTCACAGTTCTGGAAGCTGGAAGTTGGAGAATCTGGTGCCACTGGAGGGCCTGGTCTCTGCCTACTTGTGGTGCTTGGTGCTGTGTCCTCCCATGGCTGCAGGGACAGAGGAGTGGAAGGTGACTGCCTCCCAGGTCCAGCCCTTCGTAGCAGTGCTGATCTACTCACAGGGCAGAGCCCCCTAAGCAGGGTACTGAGGGGGAGCATGGCATTGAGTCTTTTGGTGAGTGCTGCTGCTCCAGCTACCTCCAGCCTCGGGGCCTGTCCCTCTACTGTGTTGCCATGCCCTCGTGCTTGGGAACTCTTTGTTCTTCCCAGTCTGAAGGTGTTGGCAGCTCCCAGCATGTGTGGGGGCGTCTTCATTTCTGACCCTCTTTATTCCTGGGGTCCTTGGTACGGAGTGGGTCTTCTTGCGTGCTTGCATTTCTCATTGTGGGCTTATTTTCCCGATGCTGAGGCAGCATTCAGGAGGAGGCTTTATTTGTGGTTCATTTTGACAGAAGGGATTATTGTATCCTCAAGAGGGTGAAATCTGTGTCGGTCAGTTCAGACAAACAGATATTTTCCAGGAGTGTGCAGACAGCAGTGGCCTGTGTTGGCTCTGATGGGGTCTGGAGTTGTTGATCTTGCCTGGAGGGCTGACCCGGCATTCACAGCAAGGGCGTGTCTTGGATGGTGCAGCTACCATCTGTTTGTTTGCAATGTGGAAATAATACCATCTGTTAGCTGAGGTTAGTTAGAGGCTCCAAATCAAATAACATATGAAAGTAAAGCATTGTGCAGATGTAATTTGAAATGTATGATTAAGCCTTAGTCATGACTTAGGGCTGGGAAACTGTCCTAAGTCAGGATTGCTCCCGTGTGCTCAGCACACACTGTGCTGCATGCTCCTTCCAGAGCACAGCACTGACCCCGGTGATTGTTCCCAGTGTGCAGATGAGGAGATTGAGGCCCAGGAAGTCCTGGACTTATAACTTCAGTTGGGAGCAGGTGTGGGGGCTGGTCTTGAGGAGCAGCTGGCTGCCTGCACCAACTTTTTTGTGTCCATAATGTGAACCTTGGTTCAGAGAGTCAGAGCTGGCCCTGCATGGATAGGTGGATTCCCTGCACTCCAAACAGCTTGTGATCCTTAGTTTCCCCTACTGTGTTGGTCCATAGGAGCAAAGAGCAGAGCCTCATGATCTGTGAAGCATAAACTGTGTATGACACTGACGTTACAGGGACAGCTGGAGGGAGGCATGCCATGACTCAGGCTGCCCTGTGACATCTTAGTTGGAAGCCCTTCCTTGGAAACCGTGAGCTGTGAATCGTTTGTAATAAATCGTTAGTCTTTCTCTGAAGGTAAGTGGTAGTTTATGGATGCCTGTCTTCAGGAAGTGACTGACCAAGTTCAGGCCCATTGCTGCTTTGTGTTTTCTGACTGGGGTGAGGTTCTAAACTAGTATAATTCTCTGTCAAATCCAAGAGTAGGCACTGTGTTCTGTGTGACACCCTCACCATCCCTCCAGTCACCCTCAGGCTCTGTCTCATTTGCTCACTATGTGTTAGGAATGCCTCTGTGCCCTGGCTTTTAGCAAATTACACAGAAAAACACAAATCTGATTATACAGAAAAACACAAATCTGAGCTGATTTTTACTTAGAAATAGTTTGCAACATATTCAGTTTAAGCAATTAAGTGTTGGAGCTTATACTTAAATATTGATTTTCCTGTCTTTTTGGGAACATAGGTACTGCTTTTAAAAAAAAGGATTTTGGGCCAGGCATGGTGGCTCGTGCCTGTAATCCCAGAACTTTGGGAGGCCGAGGCTGGTGGATCACATAAGGTCAGCAGTTCGAGACTAGCCTGGCCAACATGGTGAAATCCTGTCTCTCTACTAAAAATACAAAAATTAGCCAGGCGTGGTGGCAGACACCTTAAATCCCAGCTAATTGGGAGACTGAGGCAGGAGAATCACTTGAATCCAGGAGGTGGAGGTTGCAGTAAGCTGAGATCGCACCACTGCACTCCAACCTGGGCAACAGAGCAAGACTCTGTCTCAACAAACAAACAAACAAACAAAACAAAAGGAATTAGGCCAGACATGCTAGCTCACACCTGTAATCCCAGCACTGGGAGGCCAGCGGATCAGTTAAAGTCAGGATTTGGAGACCACCAGCCTGACCAATATGGTGAAACCCTGTCTCTACTAAAAATACAAAACAACGAGGTGTGGTGGCACACACCTGGAATCCCAGCTACTTGGGAGACTGAGGCAAGAAAATCACTTGAAACTGGGAGGCGGAGGCTGCAGTGAATTGAGATTGTGCAACTGCGCACCAGCTGAGGTGACAGGACAAGACTCCGTCTCAAAAAAAAAAAAAAAAAAAAAAAAAAAAAAAAAAAAAAAAAGCACTTAGATTTGTAAACAGACATGAGTAAATAATTTTTATGGGTTTGGTATCCTGAGTACAGAATTGTGAAGCATGTAAATGATGCCTATTCTCAGATCTGTGATATGAACCTTCTTTTCTTTCACCTCTTTCCATTCTCCTTTCTGTTCTCCCTCTGGCCACTCCTTTGTCAGCTGGATGTAAATTATTGCAGAAAGGTTCTCTGAGGGAACAAAAGTTTGGTTATTCTGCAATAATTTTTTCATGTTTTAAGATGCAATTGTGTGTTTCCTTGGAGTATTTAATATTTAATTATAATGAGGACTATAATGAGAACTATATCTGTAGGGCCCATGAATAGATTTTTACACTATGAAGCATCAAGTTTGTTTTTTCTATTGAGAATGTCAGCTCATACTTGGGGATTTATTTGCCTAGTTTTCCATATAATCCTTCAAAAGATGATAGTGAAGAAGTAAGGAAAAGGCATATGCTGCTTAACACCTGGAGTACTGGAAGATCTGAATGGAGGTGGCAAGCAGCTCATGCTGGCTTCTCCCTGCTTCATCTCTCCTCAGCCTTCGCCTTGATACTGTTGGGCCATCAGTTTTTGCAAACTTGGTCCAGAGTATTGCTGGTTTATCCTGAACTAAATGCTGTCTTCCCAAGAACTCAACATCTCTGGAAAATTCCATGTTTTCCAACTCTCAGATGAAAGGGACTGCGTTCTTCAAAGATAGAAACTCTTTCTGAGGTCTGAGCCTGGACTGTCACTCTACTTTACCAGACATGCTTAATATTGTGCCTGGAACCTTTACCCAGCAGTTAACCTCATCTTTTTTGCTCTTCTGGTGGAGATCTACCTGTCAGTACCTGCATTACACTTTGAGGCCCAGAGCCCCAGATGCCAAAATCTGGAAAGGTCTTGAGAGAGAGGACCAAGAGCCCATAGTGGCATGAAGCAGAGTGGGAAGCAGAGCTGTGGCTGGCGACTATGCAGCACTCCCATAGGTGGGCTGTGGCTGCTGTGGGCTGGTCTGCCCTTGCCAGATTCTGCCGTCTTTCGGCCATTTATTGTCTGTGCGTATGTTTGTGCAGAGAGAGTTAATTCAAGGACCTTATTTTGTTTTTGTAGCATGTGATTATGCAGATAAATCGGTGTGTGAGGGATTAAAGCTATGTTTAATGCGTACATGGCATTGCCTCCAGTGTTAGTGGGATTTAGGGGTTGGATGGGGTGGAAGAGGGGGTGATGGGTGGTCCTTACTTGAATCTGTAATTTATTTATGTCATTATTCCATTTTTACACCTTTCAGAAATCAGCTGGTGTCACTGTACATATGTTTAGAGTTGTTGCTAAGGTGACGAGCCCAGCAGTCCACAAAGGGCTTCTGGAAGGCTGGGAAGCTGCATGGTGGGGTCTGTTCACATTGGAGCCCCATCCCTCCAATCTGTGTAAATCTCCTGTTCCAACTTAAATTGTCTGCTTCCTTTTGTTTTGATTGCCTGATTACCTAATAATTAAAAAAGAAAAATTATGTGGAATATTTAATATAGAGAGAAATAGTCCCACAGCATTAACTGTGTCTCCTTTCCATGACTGAAATGGCAGTTCAGTGTTCACAGCCAGTCTTAACTAACTCATTGACATGAGAAAAAAGCTGTGGACTTGAGGCTTTTCTCAGTGGAAACCTAGGTTATTTTCTAATATTGCATATAAACAGCAGTCCACATTACTTGAGTTATGAATCATTATTTTTCCTGAGTATATGTTAAAGGATTCTGAAATCATTTATATTTTAAAAATGTTATTTCCAGGTATGTTGATGTCTTTTGTCTGCTTGGGAAGGTAGAATGTCCACCCAGGGCTCTGTCGGCTGTTGGCTGATGTTCATTCCCACATCACTGCCCATGTCTAGAAACTGAAAAAGTGCCTTACTAAATGTTTTTTTTGGGTCTGGACTCTCAGATAATTGGGTAAAAGCTATGATCCTCTCCCCAAGAAAACACATATACTTATACATTTTCTGTGTGATTCCTGGGGTTTCAAAACTCTCTGGGTCCTTGTGCCTCTTCTGAGCTGTTGTTTTGCCAATGGAGAGCCTCCTGTTATCACCTGAGTTTATAGTTTTTATTTAAATGAAATTTGTTAACTATATTTTCTCTTTTTGTAGAATGTAAACTTGCTACAGAAAAAAAGAAAATGCAAAGTACTGTTTCCCCTTTTCCAACCAAGATCTCTTGATAAAAATTTTGTAACATAAGACAGCTGGCCTAATAAGAAGTGAAAGAGGACATGTTTGTGAATGACCATACGGTATGACACTTCATCAGATTTTTTACAAAGCATTTACAGTTTCTTGCAATTCCATATCTATTTGTAAACTTTAGATATGGATATGTAAAGAAACAGACAAATACACATGTTAGTGTTCTATTCACAAAAAGTTGGAAAAAATAAATGTCATTCAACAGGAGGATGGATTTTTCAGACAATGAGGAGCATACTGCAGTTGTCACAAATACAGTTGAACTGCCTGTATCTGCAGAGATAAATCCCAAAGTACAACTTGGAGGGAAAAGTTATGGCAGGAACTGTACACTACGTTACCTCCAAAGACATCAGCTCTCACAGACGCTGAGTGCACTCAGGGCAGGATGGGTTTCTCCAACCATAGGACTTTCAGGTCTGACCCATGTGGTACTGCAAACCAGCATTCCCAGTTTTCAGGGTTTTTTTTGTTTTTGTTTTTGTTTTAATTTTGCTAGTGTAAGCCTTCAAGCAAAACAGGGCTCTTCTTACTCGTTTGGTTGTACCAAGGAGGAAGTCATACATCTCTTGGTCCTTTTATTGCCTAATGAACGATTTTGACCTAATTAGCAAAAATTCCGCCTTCATTATGATGATGAACTGAAAAGTGAACCTTTGGCAGGCATCAGAGAGAAAGAAGTTTCTAGATGGGATGTGGGTTCTGGTCCTGTTGTTCTTGCAAACCTGTAGTTACAGAAATCCTGGGGGTGCAGTGCCTACCCGTCCGCAGTTACCCAGGACGTCTGTCCACCTGGTTTAGAGGGTTATGTTAGGAGCATATGGAAACATCATTTCAACCCTGGTTTTAAGTCCAATGAGGCCATGGTTGGTGACTTTGAGGGGAAAGGAGGTTCCCATATGCTTTCATTGTGGGTTTACATATGGGTGAGTTAGCTGTTACTAATTAGGCTTATTTTGCTCCAAGTATTCACTTGACAAACCTTTCTGTTAAGAGAGGGCAACAGGCCGGGCGCGGTGGCTCAAGCCTGTAATCCCAGCACTTTGGGAGGCCGAGGCGGGCGGATCACAAGGTCAGGAGATCGAGACCACAGTGAAACCCCGTCTCTACTAAAAATACAAAAAATTAGCCGGGCGCGGTGGCGGGCGCCTGTAGTCCCAGCTACTCAGGAGGCTGAGGCAGGAGAATGGCGGGAACCCGGGAGGCGGAGCTTGCAGTGAGCCGAGATCGCGCCACTGCACTCCAGCCTGGGCAACAGCGTGAGACTCCGTCTCAAAAAAAAAAAAAAAAAAAAAAAAAAGAGAGGGCAACTGTTGTTTTGCTTGGCTGATTCTCTAAATGAAGAATAGAAATTTTTTTCTTTAACCTGTTTCTGCAAAAGCTCTTCTATTTCTTGCTGTGTCGCCCAGGCTGAAGTGGAGTAGCACGATCTCGGCTTACTGCAATGTCCACCTCCCAAGTTCAAGCGATTCTCCTGTCTCAGCCTCCTGAGTAGCTGGAACTACAGGTGCCCACCACCACACCTGGCTAATTTTTGTTTTTAGTAGAGACAAGATTTCACCATATTGGTCAGGCTGGTCTTAAATTCCTGACCTTAGGTGATCCATCTGCCTTGGCCTCTCAAAATGCTGGGATTACAGGTGTGAGCCACCACGCCCAGCCCTACTTTTTTTTTTTAAACAGTGTGTATGGAGTACAGGATTTCCACTACAGACATGCCTTTTTCAAACCAGTGTTTGAATTTTGCAGGTAGTCAGTATTTGTCAGCGCCCCTATAAACCTGTTTTTGGAAAAGCATGGGCAATGATCTGAGCGGGCTGCAGAGGTACTGAAGCTGGGTGCTTGGGGCCATGCCCTGGGATCCTGATAGGCCAGTATTCTGGGATGGCCATTTTGGTGGCCCCTGGGGCTCCTGAGTGGCAGACTGACATGGTAGTTCTGGTGTGTAAGGGTCATTGAGATAATGGCACCAGCTGACATGGGAGGTGGGTCACAATGTTGCTTGTCACCCATGGGATAGTGAGCTTGGAATTCATGTTTAACAGGTGCTGGCAGCCTCAGAGCTGTGGTCCTAACAGAGAGAGATTCAACACACAGTACAGTAAAGGTCAGGGTGAACTGTTGGCTCTCAAGAGAAAAGAGAGAGAGGAAGAGGCATTGCATGGTTCAGCTGACACCAGTCCTACTTTTGACTTGGTAAAGCTTACTTTGTGGTGCCCATCCACTGATGAAAGACCTACACATTGTCTGCATGGTTAGAATTGCTTAACTCATGTTCATATGTTGTGCAGTAGAGTTAAAAATTGAAGAAAATTGAGTAAATGTCTGATGACAAATCCAGTGAGATCCAGCACTTCACTGTGCTTGGTCACATGATGCTGAGGAATCCAAGCCACCAGAAGTCCTCTCCTTTTTGACATTTTATACAGTGCATTTAGCATGGTGCTTTAATCCACTAATCTGTGTGTTTTGGCATTTTAATTTGCAGTTCGGTTTTTTTGTTTGTTTTTATTTTTGAGACAGGGTCTCACTCTGTTGCACAAGCTGGAATGCAGTGGTGTGATATCAGCTCACTGCAGCCTCTGCCTCCCAGGTGCAGGTGATCCTCCCACCTCAGTCTCTCCAAGTGTTGGGATTACAGGCATGAGCCACTGTCCTGACCTATTACTAGATGTTAAGAGAAGCACACTGGATTTTGGCTTTCTTACCTCCTCATACAAATCGCATTACAAGTGAAAGTGGGTAGGTGTGGTCTGCCCTTTAGTAACAAAACTGTGTAACTTATCACTAGTAATGAAAACAATGTCTCTACCACTGGAATACCTTTGCATAGTTATGCCTTATTGCATGGTTATGCCTCATTGGAGTCTGGCATTCAGGGCAGATGGTTAACAGAGTCACACTTCACAGAACCACTTGTAGCTGAAGGTAGTTGAACAACTTGATGATTGTATTTGATGATTCATGTAAGTTGTATTTCTCTAAGCCCGTATGATGGCCATGGGGTAGCAAACGCACCCCTGGCATGATTGTATAGGCTAATATGGATGCCCTCCAGAAGGGTATACATTCTTGGTTATGGGTGTTGGAGAGCCAACGAGCAGAGGGAGTCTACTATTGCCACTCCTAGGGCTTGGAGTAGACACATGCCAGTTAATTCATCGTCTAGTTTCCAACTGTTTCTGACTCTTCCAGAAACTGGAAACTGTGTCACTGTTGGAAACAGTGAAAAAATTGTTTCAAGTATTAATCAAATTAGACTGAGGGTCCTTTTAAAAACTCAGTTAAGTATGTGTGCTTTTAATATGTGGGTTGGTGGGGAGGGATGTTGATGTTCTTCTGGAAAGAAAGACTTCCTAAGAATTTTGGGCAGGATTTTGTTTGTTTGTTTTTTGGTTGGTTGGTTGTTTGTTTGTTTGGAGATGGAGTGTCGCTCTGGGTGCACAGGCATATGGATTCTTGTGTATTTTGCACCATATATTCTCCTCCACCATGTTTTGTGACCTTAAATCTTCCCTTTCCAGGCTTTTTGGGTTTGGTTTTTCCACAAGTGCACAAACTGCAACCTATGATGCAAATCCTGACAGTATTCTGGGGTCCACAAGCTAAGAATTATTTTACATCTTACTTTTTCTCCTTTATTTATTTTTTTTTTTTTTTAAAGACAGGGTCTCATTCTGTTGTCCAGGTTGGCATTGTTGTTCACTTCAGCCTTGACCTCCTGGGCTGGGACTACAAGTGCACACCACCACACAATGCTGGTAAAATGTAAAATGGTACAGCTGCTGTGGAAGACAGTTCAGTGGTTCCTCAAAAACATGAACATAGAAATATCATCTGACCCAGCAATTCCACTCCTACCTATACACCCAAAGAATTGAAAACAGAAACTCAGATACTTTTTTTTTTTTTTTTTTTTGAGAAAGGGTCCTACTCTGTCATGCAGGCTGGAGTGCAGTGGTGCAATCATAGCGCACGGCAGCCTCAACCTCCCAGGTTCAAGCAATCTCCTGTCTCAGCTTCCTGAGTAGCTGGGACTACATGCACACACCACCATGCTCAGCTAACTTTTTAATATTTTGCAGAGATGGGGTCTGGTTATGTTGATCAGGCTTGTCTCAAACTCCTGAGCTGAAATGATCCTTCCACCTTGGCCTCCCAAAGTGCTTGTACATGAGACATATTCATAGCAGCACTACTTACAGTAGGCAAAAGGGGGAAACAACCTAAATATCCACTGAAGGATGAGTGTGGTCTACACATACAATGGAATAATATTTAGTGACAAAAAGGAATAATGTACTGATCCATAATACAACCTGTTATGGTGAGTGAAGGACGCCAGACGCAAAAGGGCACACGGACCTGCTACCATTTACATGAAATGTCCAGAACAGGCAAATCCACAGATATATAAAAGCAGGCAAGAGAAAAAAAGCAGGCAGTGACCACTTAATTGATATGATATCTCCTTTTTGGATGATGAAAACATTTTGGTTGGCTGGGCATGGTGGCTCATGCCTATAATCCCAGCACTTTGGCAGGCCGAGGCAGGAGGATCGCTTGAGGCCAGGAGGTTGAGACCAGCCTGGGCAATGTGGCGACATCCCATCTCTACAAAAACGCAAACACAAAACAACCATTTTGGTGTTTTCAGTGATGATGGCTGCACAGTATTGTGAATGTACTAATTGCACTGAAATGTTCACTTTAAAATAGTGAATTTTCTATGATGTAATTTTCACCTCAAAGAAAACCACCAACCAACCTCAGCAGCATGAGGAAACTCTTTGCTGAGGTGTTTTCCTTTGCGTACATTTTCCTGACCTATCCAGAGTACAGGAGGTGACCCTTGCCATTCCAGGCAGGGGTCTCTGCCCCACTGTGCTGTGGTTGCCAGCGATGGTCCTTGTGCTACCCCCTAGCACCATCCTGCTGTACCACACCATGGCATGAGGCCTGACTACCCTGCTCTGGGGTGCAGGGAGCCACCATGCTCTACTACCCTTTCATGTCCAGGGAAGCCAGAAGGACTCCAGCGCCCTAGGCAGCTCCATCCCTGGCCCCTCATGTGTTCTCTTGCAGGGAACGCAGGGACCCTGACCCACAGAGTGGGTGCTTTGAAGGTCAGGCCATTGTTTCATGACCACATGAAGCCACACTCACAGCCCAGTCCTGGAGGGCTGACTCCAATAGCTTGCACTCTGTAGTCATTCTCCCTGCTTCTGCTTTTCTCATTCATGCACACAAGCATGCATGCGAAGCTTTCAGCATATCTTACCTCCATGTAAGTCTGCATGCAGAATTTTTGGTGTATTCCCAACACCCATATTGGTGCACTTTTAAATTTTTGTTCTTCAAGCTTCCTCTGAATGATCAGGTGAGCTTAACATTCTAAGATTGAGTGTAGGATAATGTGGAAGAAGCCAGAGGGAGCCCTGGGAAGAGATCCTTCTCCAGATCTGCTTCCTATGCTTTCTTAATTCTCTCCCATAGTGCACACAGAGGGAGATGTGGCCACTAAAACTGTCCCAAACAACATATACAGGGAGATGTAGCTGCTGAAACTCTTTCAGGCATTTTCTCAAGTTTACGTTCCTGTTTGTGCAACCTTCAGTTGCAAAGCTAAGGTCTTTCTAGGGATGTATACTCTAACTTCCAGTGGAGAACTGGAAAAGAGAAATGAACAGTGTCTTTATCCGTGATTTTATAACAGGGATCAGCACATGGCAGCCCTCAGGACAAACCTAGGCCACATCTGTTTTTGTAGATAAAGTTTTATTGGATTACAGCCACACCCATTTCTTTATGTACTGCCTGTGGCTGCTTTTGCACTACATTAGAGTTGAGTGGTAGTTGCAACAGAGACCACAGTGTGGCCCAGGATGCTAAAAATATTTACTATGTGTTCCTTTACAGAAAAAGTTTGCTGACCCGTGGTGTATGTTTTAAATAAAGTTTCAGTGCTGCAAAAGAAATAGCACTCGAATATAAAATTTTCTCTTTAATTCTCAGCAAGGCTATTTACTTCTGTAGAAGGGTGTCCCCTTACAGATGGAGCAACGGTGAGCACACACTTGGACAAGGGAGAGGAAGGAGTTCTTATCCCTGAGAGCCCTGACCCCTGCTGCTGTGTCATTCCCCTATTGGCTAGGGTTAGACCACACAGGCTAAACTAATCCTGATTGGCTAATTTCAAGACTATAACGAGGTGAGCGTTTTGATGGGAAAAATGGTTATAACAGAGCAGGTAATCTGACTGAATCAGAGTGGAGCAGGTAATCGGAATGATTCAGGATGGAGCAGGTAATTAGAATGAGTCAGTGTGGACCAGGTAATCGGGATGAGTCAGGGTGGAGCAGGTAATTGGAATGAGTCAGGGGAAAGCAGGTGAAATGAGTCAGGGTGGAGCAGGTGATTGAAAAACGTTGCTTTATGAGGAAGTTAAGTTTAAAAGTAGGAGACAAAGAATTGAACCCACTGACATACTGATTCTTTGAAAAGAAATTTAGAACTTAATATCTAAGAATCCCTCCTGTTGCATTTCCTTACAGTTCTTTCTTTTCAGACTTTTTAACATGTCTTGGCTTAGTTGTTTTGCTTGGTTTTCCAAAAGAAGAAGCTTCTCTGGATAAGGTGGAGGATAGTTAAGGGAGATTTTAGTAAGTGCTGTTTTTATGAGCCTCTGTACCAACCCACAGTTGCATGGTATGACACAGCACCCAACAAGAATAAGTATACCCATTACAGTTGTGAGGGAGGTAAAAATTAAGGCTATTATCTTTTTACATGTACGAAACCACTTTCTAGTCATTCTGTAAAGGGGTCGTTTACCCCTGAGTTTTTGGCAAACACATTGGACAGAGCAGTTAGACTTTGCAATGCCTTTGTTATACTTCCATCAAAGGCAGTGTTGTTTGGGATGAAGATACAACATTGAGTTTTAATCATGAAGCAAACTCCTCCTCTTTCTGCTAATGTCATGTCTAAGGCTATTCTGTTTTCTCAAGCCATCTGGCTAGTAGCCCTTAATTGCTCAGCTATTTCTTTAACAGCATCTCTAGCGTGGCTAATAAATTGCTGTTGGTTGTGGTAGACATAGTCTATCCAATCTACATTTTTATTTATTGTCACTTACCAAAATATTGACTCAAATCCTGCAGCTATTTGATTTCAGGCTTTAAATTAATCTGATATTCCTCGTGGGACTCCACTTGTGACTAAATAGATGTGAGAGTCAAGGGACCTATAAGGCACTTATCTCACTTTACAGTGTCTTATTTTTCCTTTCTCTGGTTGATGAAATGCCAGGGTGAAAGGGATAGCCAACTGGACTAAAGCACAAGTGCCACTCCAGTTATTCGGCAGAGTGCCCAGTAAAGGTCCACCACAATACCACCACACATTAGCTCTGGGATGAACAAGGGCTGACTGATTGAGAAGCTCTTGAAAATTCTTAAGCTCACTGCATCTCTTCGGGTCTCCAAGTAACGTGAGGTTTCCTCCCTGTCGTGAGAGACACAAAATGAACTTAGTGTTGGGAGACGGAAACTGGATGGCCCTCGGTGACTGACCCACAGGGTGCTGGACTTCGGGATATTGCAGAGAGAGACAGAGCTTGACACAACTTATTACTCCAGGCTGTAGAATCCAGGAAAAGAGCTACCATGCGGCCCACACCCAGTGGACTGGAGGACCACCCTAGTGGAAAGGGGACAATCTGGCCTCTGGCCTGCCATGTACACAAGCATAACAGTTGCTTTTGTTTAATGCTTTTGTTTAAAATAAATAGCACTCAAATATAAACTTTTCTTTTTAATTCTCAGCAAAGCAAGTTACTTCTATAGAAGGGTGCGCCCTTACAGATGGAAGAATGGTGAGCATACACTTTGACAAGGGAGGAGAAGGGGTCCTTATCCCTGACACACATGGCCCCTGCTGCTGTGTCATTCCTCTATTGGCTAGGATTAGACTGTACATGATAAACTAATTCCAATTAGCTAATTTCAAGAGAGGGATGGGGTGAGTG
Source organism: Macaca nemestrina (assembly GCF_043159975.1). Lineage (NCBI taxonomy): Eukaryota > Metazoa > Chordata > Mammalia > Primates > Cercopithecidae > Macaca > Macaca nemestrina. Next base: position 3,366,644 of record NC_092146.1, on the reverse strand, counting down.
GTGTGGTGGGAAAAATGGTTATGACAGAGTAGGTAATCAGAATGAATCAGGGTGGAGCAGGTAATCAGAATGAGTCACGGTGGAGTAGATAATCAGAATGAGTCAGGGTGGAGCAGGTAATCGGAATGAGTCAGGGTAGAGTAGATAATCAGAATGAGTGAGGGTGGAGCAGGTAATCGAAAAAGGTTGCTTTACAAGGAAGTTTAAAAGTTGAAGGCAAAGAATTGAACATACTGACATACTGATTCTTTGAAAAAAATTTAGAACTTATATCTCACAATGTAGATCATTTCTCCCCTTTCTGACTTCTTGCAGCTATTCTATTAGATGTCGCCAAATGGGTGTTGTCTTGTTAGCCATGAATACAAGCAGGGAGCTCAGTGTAGATCCATCTGTATGGTCTGTTTTCCTGGCGAACTTCAAGAGGACAGATGCAGTGTCAGCAGCTGTTAGAATATAACTAGTTAGAAAGGGAGTATCTGTCATGCTCTCTTGCTTATGGGACCCTGGAGACTCCTGGCAAAGTTGCATCTGAGGGTGCCATTACTGTAGGCTCATAGGGAACCCTGAGATGCTCCCAGGGTCCTATGGAGTTGCTCCTTTTAAGTATCTTATCTTTAATGATGTCTTCATCCTCACATTGCATGACCCAGGGCCCTCAGCATACTTCACACAAACAGCCTCACTCTCCTATGTGTCATTTCCTTTCTGTCTTTGCATTGGAGTCACTTCTCTTCCTTTTCTTGTTTCCCTTTCTCCTCTCAAGGCTTTCCAGACTGAATTTTAGCCTCCACAGCTGAAGATAAGACCACCTCTAAAAAGAAGGTAGCAGCATTGAGAAGTGGTGTAGTAATCCTTCCTATAGTAAGAGGAGACACATATTGCATTTTTTTAACCTTTTTTTTTTCACTTTCACTACTTTCCCTCTTCTGATTTGACCACTCTATGAATATTAAGAGTGCTTTTATTTATTTTTCTCATCCCCTCTTCTGTGGTTACGAGGCTGTTTGGTCAGCTGCTTTTCTGCCTTCCTCTTTGGTTAGGCTGGAGCACCCCTTCTACCCCTTTACCTTCAGTTCTCTCTTCCTCTGTGCCATTTTGTTTCTGTCCTACATTAAGCATTTCACAGCTAATAGTTATTACCTTGGTAACGTTAAGTAGGAATTCTAAATTTCTCATCAAAGATTTAATATGTCAATGTGTTCAATTCTTTGCCTTCTACTTTTATACTTCCTCGTAAAGCAACCTTTTCTGATTACCTCCTCCACCCTCATTCTCCATTCTTACTCATTCCGATTACCTGCTCCACCCTGACTCATTCTCCACCTTGACTCATTAAGATTACCTACTCCACCCTTACTCATTCCAATTCATTCTCCACCTTGACTCATTTCACAGCCATTTTTCCTGCCAAACCACTTATCCCATCATTCTCTTTAAATTAGTCAGTCGGAATTAGTTTAGCCTGTGTAGTCTAATTGTAGCTAATAGGGGAATGACACAGCAGGAGTAGCCACAGGCAAATTTCAGGAATAAGAACCCCTTTCCCTCCCTTGTCCAGGTGTATGCACACCATTGCTCCTTGTGAGGGCACACCCTTCTATAGAAGTACCTTGCCTTGCTGAGAATTAAAAAGAAGATTTTATATTCAAGTGCTATTTCTTTTGCAGCACTGAAACTTTATTTATAACAGTAACATGCTTGTGAGGCCCTCCAGCACATTCTGAGGTGACCAGTGACTCCTGTGACCCATCAGTAGAAATCATTGTCTTTTCCCTGACAAGAACCTCTGAAACTATCGTTATCCATGAGAACACATTTTCTCTGAAATATGTAGCTGGCATATTTTGAATTGTTCAAGACCAGGGACTGTATCTTATTCATGTTATTGCCCAAAGCCGTGTAGTAAGCACTCAAAAGTTAATGGAGTGCCTTTGTCTTTACATTAAGTGCCTTTGTTTTTTCATTGAGACCCAGTGGAGGGAATCTACCATTTCAGAGTGTCATTTCCTTTTCCACCTTTTCCCAGCAGGAACCTTTAAAAGCTTCCTCCAGTGGAACGTCTTAGAAGACATCCCATTTCTGAGACAGAAACAGAGTTGATCTCCCTTACTCCCCTGCAATTAACTGTTTGTTCCATACATGACAAATGACTCACATTTTCTTTGAGCAGTCAGCAGCAGATTTATGCATTTCTCTTTCTGTTTTCATCCTCTTATCTTGGATTCCAGGTTAGTTGCCAAAGCTTTGTTTTTGAGAAGAATGATTTGGTTTTTCTCTCTTAGGTGTAAGCTGGGCCTGGACCACGCCATCCACCACTGTGTCACCATGTACCTGCCCCTGCTGCTGGTCCTCATGGTCAACCCCATTCTATTCAGAAAGACAGTGACTGCAGGTAAATAGTAGGGAAGCTCTCTGGGTACACAGCCACTGGGAGTGGCCCTACACCTTGGGCTCAGACAGTGACACATTTCTTCCTGGAATTATCGGAAATAGTTGACTTCATTCATTGTCCTTCAGAGACATCAACAGAACGCAGCCACAAAAAGCGAGCAGGTTCAATAAATGAAACGTAAATGTGCAGCCCTCTGCCAGCACAAGGTCTGTGCCATTGTTTGTTAGCTCAGCACCAGGACTAATGACTTTTCATTTCAATGCTGGGACCCTCCTGGGTTTGCTGCAGGACTGCCATTGAAGCTCTGTGGAGGTGCGTGAGGAACAGGAGAGGAAAGAGGGAAGGGACTTGAGTGAAGACTGAGGAGGCTGTAGTCCCATAATGCACTTAGCTGATGTCTTTTCTCAGGAAAGAAAACAGGAAGTGGAGCATAGGAAATGAGTCAATGGCAATGGTTAGAAAAGGATAAGAGGAATGGAGTCCTTGACAACATACTTGGAAAAGGCTTCTGGGCTGCAGCGGGGGACCATCAGTCCAGCCCCTACTTCCTCCTCTAGGAAATGTGTCCTGGAGTGAGCCGCCCACCTCCTGATGTTAGCAATGGTGAATCCACACAGGTCTGAAGGATCCTCACTTCTTGCATCGTCAGAGGAAAGAATTCCACTGAGAGGCATAAGGGAGAGTGACAGACTGAGGCATGTTTCAGAGCAAGAGGGAAAGTTTATTAAAAAGCTTTAGAAGAGGAATGAAAGGGAGTAAAGTACACTTGGAAGATGGCCAAGCAGGTAACTTGAGAGAGTCAAGTGCACTGTTTAGCCTTTGATGTGGGGTCTTATATGTTGCCATGGTTTCTGGGGTCTTGTATCCCTTCTTCCATGATTATTTTCTTGGAGCAGGCTGTCTCCATGCACAGTGGCCTGCTACCATTTGGGAGGGGCCACATGTGCAGTGTTTCCTGGAGTTGTGTGCATGCTCACCAGCGAAAGTGTCCCTAGAGGAAGGTCATATGCCAGTTAGACTCTTCCATCTTGCCTCATACTGTGCGTGCTTGAGCCCACTTTCCCAGCCCCTGAGATTTTATGGGGAAGCTGCTGATCAACACTTTCCAGTGTTTCTATTTGGAGACTGCCTTCTGCTGGTACCAGCTGCAACCAATAATTATTTTAGAGAGACAGTTACCAACCACCTGTTGCCTCACATTCCTGGGGACAGAGACCTTTTCCTGCCGTATTCATATGTGTCTGACAACCTACTGTAACAATCAAGAGATGCCAGAAATCTCTCAAGGGTATTGGATTTGGAAGAAGAAAGTTTGCTTTAACTGTAAGGTCCTTTGAGTATCATCTGTTGACTGTAGAACTTTTTTGTTTTTTTCTTTTCAAAACAGCATCTCATTCTGTTGCTCAGGCTGGAATGCAGTGGCACAGTCATAGCTTATTGCAACTTCCACCTCCTGGGCCCAGTTGATTCTGCCACCTCAGCCTCCTAAGTAGCTGAGATTACAGGCATGCATCACCACACCTGGCTAATTTTTGTATATCCTTTTTTTTTTTTTTTTTTTTTTTTTTTCAGAGATAGGCTCTTACCATGTTGCTTAGGCTAGTTTCAAACTCCTGGGCTCAAGCGAGCCTCCCCCCTTTATCTCGCAAAGTGCAGAGATTACAGGTTTGTGTCACTGTGCCAGGCCTGATTGTACAAGGTTTTAAAAACATTATTTTAGTCAGGTGCCATGGCTCATGCCTCTAATCCCAGCACTTTTGGGAGGCCGAGGTGGGTGGATCACATGAGGCTAGGAGTTTGAAACCACCCTGGACAACATGGTAAAATGCTGTCTCTACTAAAAACACAAAAATTAGCCAGGCCTGAAGGTGCATGTTTGTAATCCCAGCTACTTGGGAAGCTGACTCACAATAATCGCTTGAACCCTAGAGGCAGAATTTGCAGTGAGTAAAGAAGCCAAGATTGTGCCACTGCACTTCAGCCTGGGCAACAGAGTGAGACCCTGTGTAAAAAAAAAAAAAAAAAAAAAAAAATTGTTATAGTACCCTATCACTAGTCATAAAAATTACTGTTTCTTTGGACAAACCTCCTTATACGTACATTTAAATATAGTATGCTAAATATAGCTTTTTTTTCCCCGCAAAATCTCAGTTATTCAAAATCATCAAATAAAATGAAATCACTTATATATGCTATTAACAGTGGTTGTCTCTGGGTGGAGGGATCATGAGTTATTCATACTTCTCTAAATATATTTCCTAACTTTTCTATAAGGCAAAATTATTTTCCACATTTTAACAGGTATGACTTATTTTTATAATAGACAAAATGAACCTTTAACAATATAATTTCTGGACTAGAAAATTCAAATAATAAATAATTTTTAAAAATAATAAAAAGAGCCACCATATGACACCCCAGCTCAGAGTCTGTTTGAAAATTACCACAGAAATCACATAGAAGTTCGCTTGAATCCAGGACATCCTCATAAACAGTGGGTGACCTGTTTAGAATCAAGTCTTTTCTTTTTTTTTGAGATGGAGTCTCGCTCTGTCACCCAGGCTGGAGTGCACTGGCGCGATCTAGGTTCACCGCAAGCTCCAACTCCCAGGTTCATGCCATTCTCCTGCCTCAGCCTCCCGAGTAGCTGGTACTACAGGCGCCTGCCACAACGCCTGGCTCATTTTTTGTATTTTTAATGGAGATGGGGTTTCACTGTATTGGCCAGGCTGTTCTCAAACTCCTGACCTTGTGATCTGCCCGCCTCGGCCTCCCAAAGTGCTGGGGTTACAGGCATCAGCCACCGTGCCCAGCCAGAAGCAAGTCTTTTTGAAGTGCCACCAGCTCCTTTAGCAGGAATGCTGTTCCAGAACTGCAAGCCTTCTTTAGAAGTTTTCCCAGCTGGTGTCTTGGCTCCAGGAAAGGCAGGTTCACTACACTAACAAAACCAGCTCTCCACCATCCTTGTCAGCCACCCAGACTCTCCTCAAAATCTGGCTGGGTGATCCATGGCCAGTCCTCCCCCATCCTTCAATCCCTTTACCCACTGTTTGAGCAGCTCAGCACACTTGCTCTGAGTAAGTCAGACCGAGATTCCCCCAGGTTCACCTTAATCCAACTCTGGGAGGAAGATCTGAGTGTCATGTTCTCCCACAGCCCATAGTGCATGTGTCAGAAAGACACAACAGTATTGCAGTTGCCTTTTTTTGAGGAAGGATCTCGCTGTTGCCCAGAGTGGAGTGCAGTGGTGTGAACTCCAAGGTAGTACTACATGCTGCATCCCATTGCTGTCAAGCACTTAACATGACTGTACTGCCCATTCATTCCCCATGTTGACTGAGCACCCTCTATGTGCCAGGTGTTATCTGGGACATCGGGTACAGTATGGTGACTACAACACATTCCCTGTCCACTGAGACTCTCCACAGTAGTGGCAGAGACAGAGAATGAAAAACACAAATAATGATACGATACTCCATCCAGGTAGCGGGAAGTGCCATAATGAAAAATCAGCGAGGATTGGGAGCATGGTTTTAGAGAGGGTATCCCAGAGTCTCCCTGAGCATGAGGTAACATTAGAATTGAGACCTGAATGAAGTGTAGGAACCACAAGAAAATCAGAGGAGCCTTACAGACAGAAAAATAGAGTTACAAAGGCACAGTGGCAGGACCAAGCCTGGAGTGGGAGGGAGAGAAGCAGTATGCCTAAGTGTGTAAGGAAAAAGAGAGGGACTCAGAGGAAGCTGTGATTGTCACCAAAGCCCATGGGTGGAGGGGCTTTGGAGGCTTTTTGTGGGCTTTTTGGAGTCATTTGCCCCATCTGTGGTTGGAAAAGCCACCCTTCATGATGTCTTCCACCTCTGTATTCCCCACACACAGCTTGCAACCTGGGATGGAGCAAGTATTCTAGTATATTTGGGGATTGGAAGAATAATTCTGACAGTGGTTTCAAAGGGTCTCAAAGAAAGATGATGTATTGCTGGAATAATGACCAATGCCCAAGATTATTCTTTTGACGGGATTCCCATTAACTCTCACACTGCTGACTGATGCTCACATTTTTTCCCCCTTTGTTCTGTGTCCTTTTTAAACCATGTCATATTCTGGAAGAACAACATGGGGGAATTGATTAATAACCAAAACAAGACTGAAGGAAAATGATAACGAAATAGAAAGCCAGCTAGAATTAGCCCCAGATAACTACTGAAAATGGATTGGTAGTTTGGCTTTGAGCTTCCTAGCTGGGGGGTAAAGAGAAAAATGTGACCAGTTACATGATTCTTAATTATTTTCAAGAAAATACTGCATGCGGGAGCAAAACCATCCTGAAATCCACACTTGATAAAAATGTCTCATGAAGGAAATACTGAGCACATTTGGACAAATACATTCTTGTATTTATAAAAATATTATTTGTCACTTTATCATCTTATGTAGGGTCATGATCAGAATAAGCTTAATTTGACAAAGGGTTACCAGGAATGTAGTAGTGCGTATTTAATTTGGGCTGGATGTGTATTTATATTGGGCCTTGAGACAGAGTTTTCCATAAGTAGACTTAGATGCTGATGGGGAGGAGCTGCTTGCTATAAACATGTGACATTGCCCCTGAAAACACAATTGGGAAGTGTAGTTTTTCACGTGTGGTCTCTCCCTTCCAGCGCTTCCTGGAGTTCAGTGTAGGTAGCCAGCCAACCATAGGGTCCTTGTTGCCTGAGTTGCCATCCCTAGTAGAAGCTGCACCAGCTGTCACAAGAGTGCTGTCTGCTTCTAAATTAGAGAGCACATGTCCTGGGTCTCTGAAAACCAACAGTTTTGTTGCCTGCACATCTGTGCCACGACCAGCCATTAACTGGCCTAGACAATACTGTAGGACTTGTTTTGTCCATCATAATGATGTAATAAAATGTAGATGGAAAGATGGTGTAGGTTTTTGTGGTTTTTTTTTTTTCATAGATGAAATGAAATGGTGGGATTTTGACCAAAGTTGGCATATGAAAGTCAGCGCAGTGAGTGTTGAGCACATTTTCTAAAGCTGAGGACCACCCGGCAAGGATATGGACACACAATTTTTGTCTTTTCTCCTTCAGGTTCTGATGCCAGCACATTTGAAATCCATACTGCAAGCGAATCCTGCAATAAAAATAAGGGTGACCCGGCCGGGTGTGGTGGCTCAAGCCGGTAATCCCAGCACTTTGGGAGGCCGAGATGGGCGGATCACGAGGTCAGGAGATCAAGACAATCCTGGCTAACACGGTGAAACCCCGTCTCTACTAAAAAATACAAAAAACTAGCCGGGCGAGGTGGCAGGCGCCTGTAGTGCCAGCTACTCGGGAGGCTGAGGCAGGAGAATGGCGTAAACTCGGGTGGCGGAGCTTGCAGTGAGCTGAGATCCGGCCACTGCACTCCAGCTTGGGCGACAGAGCAAGACTCTGTCTCAAAAAAAAAAAAAAAAAAGGGTGACCCTGCGTGCCAAACCCATAGAGACCTGTAAAGTGGATGTGCCAAGGGCCCAGCTCCCATATTCCTGACTCTTCTATTGTCATCCTTTGGAACTTTGTTCTCACTTTTTCATCACTGCACTGCCAAAGTGCAGAAGGCCCTTGACCTTGTCCTCATCACTAGTTAGAGGTTTTTTAGGGTAAGAGAAATGATTCATGCACATGCATGTGGCAATGGAAGAGCCCCCTCCAGACCACTCTGCTGCTTCTCTAGCCTATTGTCACTAGGAAGTTTTCTGAGGCTGGCTATAAAGCTAAGTGCAAGATCTATGTCCTTGGGAAAATAAATAAAATAAGGTAATTGTGACTGAGCTCTTGGCCTCACTTGGATGCTGTCTTAACAACACTTCTATCCAAAGAAAATATATGCATAGCTTAATGAAAAGCATGAGTTTTGAGAAGTGTGTCGTTCTGTAATATATAACGTTGTGTAAATACCATACGGCGTACTTACACAAACCTAGATGGCACAGTCTACAGCACAACTAGGCTAGATGGTAGAGCCTATTGCTCCTAGGCTGCAAACCAGACTGTAATGAATGAAACGTGACTATACTGAATACTGTCAGCAACTGTAACACAATGGTATTTGTATATCTAAACATAGAAAAGGTGCAGTAAACGTGTTTTCTAGAGCAAATGCCCTCCACTAACCTTACTGACATCACCAAAGAGCAGCAAGGTAGAGAAGCAGCAGGATAAACGGGGAACCAGGGTGCCAGTGGAGCAATGGCACAGCCTGGCCTGCTAACACCCAGTAGACGGCAAAGAAGGGAGTGTGACGTGTTTTGTTTTTTTTTTTTTTTGGTTTTTGTTTGTTTGTTTTTGAGACAAGGCTGGAGTGCAGTGGTGAGATCTCGGCTCACTGCAACTTCTGCCTCCCAGTTTCAAGCTGTTCACCTGCCTCAACCTCCCAAGTAGCTGGGACTACAGTCGTGCACCACCATGCCTGGCTACTTTTCATATTTTTAGTACAAAAGAGGTTTTGCCATGTTGGTCAGGCTGGTCTCAAACTCCTGATCTCAGGAGATCTGCCCACCTTAACCTCCCAAAGTGCTGGGATTACACATGTGAGCCACCATGCTCAGCTGGGAGCATCTTTCATCACAAATTTAGCCTTTTGGTCCCAAAGCTGTCCTGAATAACAACATAGTCTAAGGAATACTTGGAACCTGATTAATGCCCAGAAAATTGCCTGTGTTCCCAACTTTCCATCAGTTAAGATATATGAGAGGACTTCAAAAAGTCCATGAAAAAAAATGGAATAAAAAAACGGAAATAAAGAATAGAAACTTCATTTCTCAACATAAGCTCATCAAGTTCAACACACTTTGTAAACAATGACAGCAGCCATTTAATCCAACCCTAAAGAACTGAAGGTCCTGGGCACTTAACCATATCAATGCAGTCTTTTTTTACAGTAACAACTGGAGGAAAAAAAAATACAACAAGGATGCCCCTTAAAGATTAAGAAACAAAAGAAGTCAGAAGGAGCCAAATCAGGACTGTAAGGTGGATGCCTAATGATTTCCCATGGAAACTTTTGCAAAATTGCCATTGTTTGATGAGGTTAATGAGCAGGAACATTGGTGTGCTGGAAAAGGACCCTTTGGTGACACTTTTCCTGGGCATTTTTTCTAATAAGGCTTTGACTTTCTCAAAACCATTTTCGTAATAAGCAGATGCTATCATTCTTTGGCCCTCCAGAAAATCAGCAACAATAATGCTTTACGCATAAAAAAACAAACAAACAAACCAAAAAAACACCTGTTATCATGACCTACTGAGCAGTCTGCTTCTGCTTTCACTTGGTAGTCATTGCTTTCATTGTGCTTTGCCTTGAGGATTGTATTGATAAAGCTGTGTTTGGTCTCCTGTTATAATAATTCTGTAGAAGGGCCTCAGGATCTTCATCCCACTCGTTTAAAATTTCCACTGAAAGCTTAACTCTTGTCTGCAGCTAATGTGGGCACAACAGTTTTGGAACCTGAGTGTAAAGTTTGCTTAAGTTGAATGTTTCGGTCAGATTGTGTAAGTTGAACCAGTTGAGATGTCTGTGGTGCTGGCTGTTGTTTCTGCTGTTAATCACTGGTCTTCATCAGTTAGGGCATGAACAAGGATTTGTTTCTCACAAATTTATGTGCATGGTCTGCCACTGAGGGCTTCGTCTTCAGTATCATCTCATTTCTTCTTAAAACAACTTACACATTTGTAAACTGCTTATCTCTTTGGGACACAGTGCTCATAAACTTTTTGTAAAACATCAATGATTTCACAATTCCTTCCCCCAGACCTCACCATAAAATTTGACGTTATTATTTCAATTTTAACAACATGTTGCTCTGCTTTAATCAAACTGATGTCTCACACTTTTTAGTGCTACAAACTAGATACTATTCAAACATATTGTAACAAGTTAGGATGAGCTTATTTTGATGCAGAAAGTCTTGTGAAATCCACTGCTTTTCCATAATATGTATTTTTTGAACTTTTTGAAGCTCCCTTGTGTGTATGTATATTATTATCGTTTTACATTTAACAAAAATGTTGCAGTATGCACTGGGATTACAAACCACCAGTATGTATACAGAAAAGCAAGACACAATATTTTCTCAGGATACTGTGAACAGCTCTGCCATGTGACACCTCCCTTTATATCAGGAATATTGAATTCAGGAAGGTTCTGCCTGGAGTCACAGGGTTGCAGATGGATTCTGAGCACACCATAAGGTAGTGCCTGCCCAGGCCTGCCCCAACTCTCTGGATAACTCTTCCTTCACCCTCCTTAGGATTAGCCTGGGCTAGACCTCACACACCTTGATCAAAGGTATCAAGGAAACATGAACAAGTTTTAGATTTTCTAGGGAAATGTGCATCCTTCATCTCAGTAGTGGTATTCTGTCTATACTCCCCTGAGCTCCCAATATCAGAAGCCCTTCCTCTATTTGGGGATATCTTCCTACCTGATAAGGCACAGCTGCACTCCCCATTTCAAAAGCAAAGAGGATATTTTTATAGTCTCCCTTGCAGCTAGAGCAAGGCATGTGACCTGGTAGAGCCAATTAGGCATCTCTCTCAAGTTACCAGCTCACGCTCAAGGTAATGAGTTGCAGAGAGGCACTTCTGGAGAGGCCATGGCAGCAGGCAAGCCCACTTTGGGAGGCAGTGTTGAGTGTTCCTCCAGAGTCAGTCCAGCCTTCAGGGTGTGGGCAACACCCACTGCCACATCTGTCATCTTCATGAGCCAAGTGTTGCAGCCTACTTTTCGCAGTTCCTGTCTGCGTGGCCTCTGAGCCTCATTCTCCGATTTCTCAAAGCTTGCCAGTATCAGGCCCATTTATTCCTTTGGGCTTACATTAGCCAGAGTTGGATTTTGATGCTGTCAAACAGGAACACTGAGAACCGACTCTTCAGCCAAGATGACGACTCCCAGTTGAGACACCAAGCATCACCAGCTGATACTCATGCATATGGCTTTGTCCTGATGAGCACAGCCAAGTGAGAGGGTGACTGGATGCCTTCTCATGGTGACTTGACAGGAACTGGGCCAGGCCTAGGTACTGGGGACAGAAAAATGATCATCAGGATGTGTATTAGGGCAACATAGGAAATGGGACAATTGGGCAAACACATGAAGAGATGATGGCCAGCCTTGGTTCTAAGTGACTTCCCTATAAGGCTGGTTGCTGCAGAGAATTTGGCTTGTTTTGTTATCAATGTTTTGCAGATGGCAAGTGCTCGAGTCACTGTTTTGAAGATGGCAGGTGCTTGAGTACATTGGGGGTGCTACAGGAATGATGGAGTGGAAAGAAAGTAATGGCGATGATGGCAGGAAAGTTCTTGAATAGGTATGAGAGAACAGCCAGAAGTGTGTTGGCCTGTGAGAAGGAGGTGACAACGGAGGTGTAGTTTGGAGTGAAGACTGGGTGGAAAGATGACTATTCCATCAGATGGATTGTATTTGATTTTAGTTTACTGCCTAACCATAAGAAAAAAGTGTTTTGCTTTGTTTGGCAAGATCTCACTCTGTCACGTAGGATTAAGGAAAGTGGTGCTCTTGCCATGGGTCATTGCAGGCAGCCTCAACCTCCTGGGCTTAATGATCCTCTCGCCTCAGCCTCCCAAGCTGCTGAGATCACAGGCACTCGACACCATGCCTGACTAATTTTTTTGTAGAGATGTGGTCTCACTATGTTGCCTAGGCTAAAAAACTTTTTTATAGTCTACTCATTTCACCCCATTTCAAAGTGAGATTATCATCAACATGTGCAGATATTACAGAAGAGTACATACTCCCATCTGTTTACTTCCTGCAGAGTATCTCTAAATAAGTATCTTTTACATGAGGGTATAACTCTTCCTAACAAAGGCACTGTTCTGCAGAACATTCACCTCACATTCTACCTGAAGGTTGCTCCTATAAATATCCTCCATTTCTGTCCCTGATTTTCCCTTTGTGTTCTCCAGAAGGTAACGATAACCTGTTCTTGCTTTGCTTAACATGCCTTGGATGAGACACTCCAGAGACAAAGACTGGAAAGAGTGTGTGTTAAGCAAACGATTTGTTTCTAAGCTACCTATGACCTGGAAGCCCCTTCCCTGCTTTACCTGTGCTTCAGGTTGTCTCACCTTTTCTGGACTGAACCAGTGTTTATCTTACACATCGGTTGATGTCTCCTGTCTCCCTAGGATGTATAAAACCAAAGTGTGCTCTGACCACCTTGGACAAATGTCATCAGGACCTCCTGAGGCTGCCATGGGCGTGCATCCTCAGCCTTGGCAAAATAAACCTTCTGAATTAACTGAGATTGAGGCCTGTCTCAGATATTCGGGCTCTCAGATCCTTCGAGGGAATCACCCATAAAAGCCTCTGCACCCCTAGCCATTTGCTTTGCCCTAGTGTGGAACAAGCAAGATTAGAGGGAAATGACTGTGACTCACCTGCACAGTGAAACCTTAGACTAAGAGTAAGCCATGTCTTTGCCTCCCAGAATCTACTGCCTCCTTCATAGAATGCAGATGGAAATCAACATCCATTAACTAATTACATTATTTAACAGTATAACGTACAGAGCAAATGTCAGTAAATGTTTGCCACATGTTAAGTCTGCAGTGTGCAGACATCCATGCCCTAAATTGCCCCATCCTGTAACTTTAGGTTCTTCAAATTACTCATGGCTAATTTGGGAACCCAACCAACCAACCTGCTGATGAGAGAACTTTCATTTGCTTTGACTTTTCCCAGTAGGCAGTCTGAAATAAAATAATGAAAAGGAAACACACTAAAAAGCCTACCTTTCAGCCAGAGGCTGCTGTGAACACCACATCACTGCATTCTGCCCCCTGCTCCCTATCTCACACAGCAATCCTGGATAGAGGCATGCAAGGTATTTCCTTCTCGAGAAAATACAGAACTCGGTCTTCAGTCACTGGTGTCAACCTGGGCCCAAGAGCTCCAGAGTGACAGGAAGAAAGCACACCCACCAAGTTCTTCAATATCAAAATAGAGCAATGTATTCATGATGCCAAATATGATCTGTTGATTCTGTCTTGAAACAAATGAGCTACAGCACACAAAGTGATGTTTTTTTTTTTTCAAAGGGCATGAGGGTGAGGTGGTGGGGGGAATGAAATGGGTTGATGTCATTTGAACAGAATCTGCAAAGTGTGGACAGAGAACATGTCCGGCTGTACATCTGACACACAATAAAAACTGCACAAGCCAGAATGCAAAACTTCAGTGATTGCCAGAAGGACCATTTCTGCATTTGACAAGAAATACAAGTTGTTTTTTTTTTTAAATGATGGAAAATAAGGTTAACAAACAGAAAATAAGGAACAAGCGGACCCTTACATTTGACAAAGTGCACTTCACTTGGCTCAATGACCTATTTCTTAAGAAGACAAAAAAGTCATGTTCTACAGTGTCGTGAGGGGGTCAGAGAGTTTCACCCTGTAATGTTCTACCCTTCTGGTCCTCCTTCGATAAGGTCATGTCTGCCTTCAAGGTCAAGTTTGGTCAGTATGACTTAGGCATTCCTCACTGTGTTTTAAGAGCTGTAAACAACATTGAACAATAACATTCCACTCAGGCCATTCCTTGGTTACAGGGATGGCTCTACTAACATTCCAGCAGCACACAGGGTGAGCAGTTTTGTATAAACGCTGAAGGCTCTGGAAACAGCTATCCATGGTGGTGTTCTGTTGAGAACTGGGGTAGATGTGGCGGGGTGGGGGTGGAGGTGGTGCTAGCTGCATTCTCATGCTTGGTCCTGCATGCAGCCACAGGAAGGACCTCTCCAGGCTTAAGCTAGAGAAGCCAGTAATACAGCCTGGGGTTCTAGGCCTCCCAGACCAGGCTTCTACCTAACAATTCATCCAGACTAAAGCCAACCCTTGGGAGAGACCCTGGCTACTGACCTTCATGTGAAGATTGTCTAGTGAATCGCTTACAACACATCCCACCATTACTGTCCCACAGTTGTTTCCGGTTTGTCAAGGGTTTAAGTCATGTCCTGATGACAGGCTGACCTCTGACAGCTGATGCTCTGCAGAGATGGATGTATCTTTATTTGGGAGGCGTAAAAATGGTGTCATTTGGTCCTTAACAAACCATACCCTAACAATTAGTGAGTCCCTGGGAGGGGAAATCGTCACCTCATCTGGGGATACTAGCTTCATCAAAGATGGGTGTGGTGAACCCACTACATCACTATGGCCTGCTTTGCTAACTGTTTTGGAACAGAGCCCAAATAAGATACTCATCTCGGAATGAGACATTTTCGTCTTCTCAGGCTTGAATAATTCACATATCCAAGCAAAGGCCAATCAATGATATAGAATGAACAATGGACTCTGGCTTTTGTAGGAGTTGTGGTGCATTCCAAATTCCATAGGAAGCCCTGGCCCTTGCCTGATGTCTGATTTTTGGCTCTGCAGATGAATGTCACCCTCACAATAACAACACCCTGTGTCTCACTTCTGGAACACACAAAGCAGACTGCAACACTGCCAGTGAAACAGCAGCCCCCACAGGCCAGGCCAACTTCCTTAGCCCTTCTTCTGCCCACAGGAAAAAAAATGGGAGAAGAGGCCCTTGTATTTGACACCTTTTCCCCCTTGCTAAATAAAAAAGTCAGTCAGTGTTGGGTTATGAAAATGAGGATGAATGTCACCTGATCCAATGAAATGAAGCACTTCAAGAAACACAAAGCCTTGTTTAATTTTCTTAAAAAAATAGAAGATTCATTAAAATATATATATTATATATATGTAAAATTTTATATATATAAAAATATATATTTGTCCTAATCTTCAAGAGAGAAAGAAATTATAAAGACAACAGAAATTATTAGTGACATTCTAAGTCAATATTTCCCCTCCAGGACTAAAATCTTCCTTCCACATGCATTTTTGGCATTGTTAGACCAAGTGACGTGCAGGAGCCTCTGCAATGACTCACCAAGCCAGCTCTTGGAGAAATGACCATCACTTAACATGGCTGTGCAAAGAACTTCTGCAGTACCTTTTTGTTCTGCCAATGCTCCCTTGAAGCTAGAGGGCATGTGGTCCTTCACTGCTTTCCTGCCAGCTTCCAGGGTATGCACACATTGAAAGACGCAAGGTTCTTCTTCCAACCAGCATGGCTAGGACCTCCCTCACTGGCTGCAGAGCAATCTCACTACTGACCCCTAGGGGTAACCCTTGTCCACTGGAGTTCTCTAACCACCTTTTCTGAGGGTGAGGAGAAAGCCAGGGACTCCTTCAAGCCCCACCTGTGGCTTCTTCAGTTCTTTTTAAAACATAAATCAAACAAAGCTCTCTCCATCTGTTGGTCATTTTAGGATTCTAAAATCATTTTAACATAAAAATATTTTTTCCCAAAAATATTCCAGGCTCTTTTCTAAGTCATTCTTTTTCTTCTGTTAAAAAGTCCCCCTGCCCTACCTTGTGCATAAAGCACTTATTATGCACCAATGTGCCCTTGAGACTCAAGATCTGAAGCAACCATGAGAAAGGCACAGAGGGAAGGAGGGAAGGGGGAGAGAGGAAGGGAGAGAAAGAGAGAGGGAGCATGAGAGAGCAAGGGGAGGGCAGGGTGGGAGAGGGTAGAAGGGAGAAAGCTGTCCCTCAGAGATTTTGTCTTCATGTCCATGTGGCTGCATCTCTTCAGGGTGCACTGAAAAACCAGACCTCATTGGAAGGTAGAAGGTGGGCAGGGAGCAAAAGAGGAAAAAGACAGAAAATGCAAAACAGTTTCCATCTCAGACATAAGAAGGCCTCAGATGACAGAATTCCAACTGATAGAAAAACCACCCAACAAAGAAGATTCTGGAAAACAAAGTGTTGGGATTACAAACTTGCGCATCTTATTGGTATATAAACTGGTCTTTGCACATCCTTTGTAAGAGCAATGGCACTGTCCACATTGTTAAAGAAAACAAATCAGAAAACATCCCAAAGATGTTTTTTTTTTTAATTCCCTGTTTGATCAGAAGCATTTGCTTCTTTTTGGCCCAGCTTTTAAGATTTCTTTCTGACGGGCCATCACAGAGCCTGTTCCGTCACCTGGAGCTGCTGACCTGCTGCTTCCTGGGCTAAATGTCTTCGATGGCAACCATTCTTTACCCCTTTGACAGGACTGTTCATTTGCTTCTGTTTTTGTTTGCCTTTTTAAAACTTCTTGAGGCTAAGGGCGGTGGCTCACATCTGTAATCCCAGCACTTTGGGAGGCCAAGGTTGGTGGACCACCTGAGGTCAGGAGTTGGAGACCAGCCTAACCAACATCATGAAACCCTTTCTCTAGTAAAAATACAAAATTAGCTGTGTGTCATGGCCGCATGCCTGAAATCCCAGCTACTTGGGTGGCTGAGACAGGAGAATCGCTTGAACCCTGGAGGCAGAAGATGCAGTCAGCCGAGATCACAGCACTGCACTCCAGTATGGGCAACAACAGTAAAACTCCATTCCCCCGCCAAAAAAAAAAAAAAATTCTTGATAAAGATTATGAAAAAATATACACTCCTGTGGCCTGGAACAAGTTGGTTTCACAGTATACTCTAATACAAGTCAAGTTCATACAGTTTTGGAGCTGATAAATTGTATTTGAACACAGCTGCAACCCCACACATTCATGGCTGGTCATTAGAATTCTTTTCTTTTTTTCTATATTTTGTGTTTACTTTCGCAGATCCAGAACACACACCTAGAAGGAAAGACAAAGTACTTGTCATCTTCAGAGACAACCCAAAGATGTCTTTAGAGTGAGAGGTCAGCAAATTATGGCCCTCATGCGCAATCTAGGTCTCTACCAATTTTTCTAAGTCAAGTTTTATTGGAACATTGTCATGAAGGATCAGAGAACCTCTCAGACTGGCATATGGACATCGGACCAACCAAATCCAAGCAAACAGCACACAGCAGAAAGGCAAGGTTAAGAACAACTCTAGGAATTAACACAGTGGGAGAGACCATTGGCAGGGGTCCCAAAATGGACACCTGCAACTGTGGGGCAGATGGCAACAGAAGTCCAAAATACATGACCTCTGACACTATTTGGGGGCTACACTGATGCTTCGATGGTCAGCCACACTGCTGTCGCCTCAGAGGTAAAGGCAATCTCAAGTCCAGAGGCAAATAAAAAATCCAGATGTGCCATGGGAGGAAAAGAGTGCCCAGGAGACCTGCAGGATAGCCACCAGAAGCCCAGACTTCTCAGGCTTAGCATGGATGAAAACTGGGACTGCCCTGTGCACGGCAGGAGTTTTAGCAGCATCACTGAGCTCTGCCCACGGGATGCCAGTGGCATCCCTACCTAAGCACAGTCATGTACCACATAATGACCATTCCATCAACAACATACCTCACAGACCATGGTAGTCCCACAAGATTATTATATCATATTTCTGCTGAATGTTTTCTGTTTAGATAGGTCTAGATGCACAAATGCTTACCACTGTATTACAGCTTGCCTACAGAATTCAGTACAGTCACCTACTGTTCAGGTATGTAACCTGGGAGCAATAGGCTTTACCGAAAACCTAGGTGTATATAGGTCTTATCATTTAGGTTTGTGTCAGTTTACTCTATGATGTTCAGATAGATAAAAGCGCCTAACGATGCAATTCTCAAAACACACTCCCATGATTATGTGACACATGACTACAGTAATAACCTAAAATTCCTCCACAAATGTCTATATGTCCTCAGAGGTGCAGAATCATCCTTGTTGAGAAACACCGATTTAACTGAGAAAATGTTAATTAGAATGACATTCTAGAAGGGACAAAGAGAAGGCCATTCCCAGATGGGATCCATCCCAAAAGCTTCCTTCAGCACTGGTTAGACCCTTCAGGACATAAACACCACACACACCCCTCACTTAGGCATCAGCTGCCCAATTTCTCTTATCCCCCTCCCCAGCACCCCACTCCCTGGTAAACAAGAGGTGTTGCTTACAGAGCCATCAGATGCGCTGGCACCCACTTTGTCTCCTTGGGCGTTCCAGCACACCTCGAAGATACCGCCGGTGCCTTGGTAGCTGTGGACAAGACTTCCACTCTGCAAGGCAAGGTAACTGTTACTTACATTGACAGGGGCTCCTATAACAGATGCAGGTGTGGAATGTGCACTCCTCCTGCCCCTAATATTTGATCATGAACATTTTCAAGCATGGTGAAATTTAAGGGTTTATATTAAGTGCTCTGGGGGATGCAGAAATGTGACTCTTGGACTTCCCACCACAGGGAGTGAAACTGATTACTGCTGCCCACAGAATCCACCACCATATTCAGATATTTGGACAGATTCTGAGACTGTGCCCAGCTGAGGACTAATGGAGGTGGGAGAACTCAACAGGCATCTGGGACTCAACTGTCGCCCAGGCTGGAGTGCAATGGCGCCATCAGAAGCTAACTGCAACTTCAACCTCCCGGGTTCAAGTGATTCTCCTGCCTCAGCCTCCCCAGTAGCTGGGATTACAGGTATGTGCGACCATGCCCAGCTAATTTTGTATTTTTAATATAGACGGGGCTTCACCATGTTGGTCAGACTGGTCTCAAACTCCTGACCTCAGGTGATCCATCCGCCCACCTCGGCCTCCCAAAGTGCTGGGATTATAGGTGTGAGACACCATGCTTGGCCAGCTCATGGACTTTCTACAGACATATAAGGCCATCCCTGACTTCCTACCCTTCCAGTCTCCTTCCCAGGTGTCAGACTGACTTTATGGTCTGAGTTCTCCCTTCTCCTCTAGCTCTTTGACTGTTTCCATCACAGCTGTTTCTCCCAATAAATATCTTGCCCATCTAATCCTGTCTTGGTGTCTGAATGAATACAATTGACCTGAATGAATACAATTCACCTACTAGCAAGGGAATTGACTGTAATTCATCATTAAATGTATTAACATGTTGGAAATTAAAATGTAGTATTTTTTATGTTTGAAAGAAAAATGTATAACATACGTTAATGGAAAACATTCCAGACCTTTGGTTTCTGGTTTAAAACAGCATTAACTTGACATATTTAAGAGGAGAGGGAAGTAGAGGGCTTTGAAAGAGTCAAATAAGAACAGGTGTGGTGGCTTATGCCTGTAATCCCAAGCCCTTTGGGAGACTGAGACAGGAGAATTGCTTGAGCCCAGGAGTTCTAGACCAGCCTGGGTAGCACGGTGAGACTGGTCTATATAAAAATTATTTTTAAAAGTTTTTATAGAAAAGAAGAAAAGGTCAAATAAGCCATCACTCATGATTCACTAATGGTGACAAGCAGGATAAATCTGAAGACCGAGACCAGGAGAGCTGTCTCAAAACCTCTGCTCAACTGGTCTCTTTAAAGGTAGTGTCATATGAACTAAGAAAGGTGCATGCCAACAGTATTATAGATAGGTATTTTTATACTTACAGAACATTAAAGTGGGTTTTAATATTTCTCTTAAGAAAAATGCTAAGCATTTCTTTGATTTACAAGAAATGGCTGAAACGATCCAATGAGTTCTTGACAATAAGCTCTTCCTAACTGATGGTGTCATTTTTTTTGATGATTTAGGTATTTTTATTAATCCACCCATTACTATTTCTAGCAAGGATTTCACGAACACAGACTCTTGCACACTAGTCCTGAGATGTGTGCTTCCCGGAGGGCTATCTAGGGCTGTGGGGCTGGGCTTGGCATCAGGTTGGCTCTATGCAGGGTCCACCATTTCCTTTCCTTCTCTGAGAGGATGTGGTTCACATGAGGTCCCTGGGAAGCCTGTGATCTCAGTGGACCCCTTGCCAGTGAACAGGGCTCATCACCCATGAGTCCACAGGGAGAATGAACCTTGAGGATGTAAATCTACCTGAATGTCAACGAAGCCAAAAACACCCAGAATGAAAATGCAGGTGAATGGGGGAGGGGGAAGGCCATGTCATTCCTCTTAAAATTAAAGGGACCCCTTGGTTATTTTCAACAGCTCCTAGAGTATAGTCACTTCTCTCTTCCCTTAGAATAGAATGAAGTGCTGTACAGTCCTTTTCAAACCGTCCTATACAATCCTTTATGCAGTGCAGTACTAGTTCCTATCCATTTCTACTCTTTTTAGTGGGATTCTCCTACCCTCAGGTGTGGCCCAAGATACCCACAGCAGCCAGCCACCTTTACTCAAATCCTATGTCCTTTCAGTCCATGGTAAAAGAACAACCCAGTATCTACACACCTTACATTATTCAAACAGAAACTACTTTCATTCGAAAAATGTAAGTGGCATGACAATAGCAAATGCACATTCCTTTCTACTCCCTGATCTTCTCTATGGCAGAGCTGCAGCAGCTGGTGTGGGTGGAGGATCTGGAGTTGGCTTTGTCCCCGTTAGCTGGTCCTCTACTCCCAACCTCCAACCTCCATATCTAGAGAGCAGCATTTCGGTGATAACTGCTAAAAAGAGGAAGAGGCAGGTGGAAGGTTTCATGCCATGGACTCAGAAAAGTGAACAGAAGACAGTGGCTCCTTCAAGGAAGAACATGTGCCAAGGTGAGGGTTTGGAATCAAATGGCCAAGAGCCCTGAGGACAGCAGACATGACACTCTTCCTCAGGGAGGGGAGCTGCTGGAGGTGTCTGGTGGGGGAAGAGTTCACAACCCATGTGGGGTGCACGGTGGACAGCATCCACTTGGGTCTGCCCAGGAAGCCTGGGCTTGCTCAACTCCCTCAAGGGCACTGCTCTGAACCAGAGACACCGGAATCGTGGCTGTTCAGGCATCCCTTACTAAAAGGATTCCTATGGGTCAGGAGCTTACCTGAGTATTCCAGATATGAACACACTTGTCAAAGGATCCACTGGCCAAGTACTTCCCATCGGGGCTGAAAGCTACACTGTAGACAGGCTCCTGATGCTTCATGAGTGTATGGGTGCAGACACCTTGCTCCATATCCCATAGTCGCACTGTAGAATCAAATGAAGCACTAGGAGGGTGGGAGAAAGCCAGAAGTTGAAGACCAGGCTGGGCAACATAATGAGACCCCATCTCTCTTCATATATATACACACACACACACATATACACACATGTATATATGTATATACACACACACATATATATATACACCCTCCTAGTGCTTCGAGATATATATTTCAAGAAACAGGAATTTTTGTGGTTTTGGGGATGGAGTTTCACTCTTGTTGTCCAGGCTGGAGTGCAGTAGGGTGGTCTCAGCTCACTGCAGTCTCCATCTCCTGGGTTCAAGAGATGCCTCAGCCTCCTGAGTAGCTGGTATTACAGGTATGCGCCACCATGCCCAGCTAATTTTTGTATTTTTAAATAGAGACAGCATTTTGCCATGTTGGCCAGTCTAGTCTACAACTCCTGACCTTGTGATCCGCCCACCTCGGCGCCTGAAAGTGCTGGGATTACAGGTGTGAGCCACAGCACCTGGGCCAAAACCTGCTACCTCAAAGGTAGGATGATTTTGGCCTCTTCAAAGTGAGCTACCACTTCGTTTCCTCTGAAGGGCTTCAACACAGGTGCATAGACACACTTTAGCAAAATTTCTCGTTGTCACTGTGTAGAACAGAGCTGTGCCAGTTGTGGTGCCTGCCCTTACCTTGCTAACATGATGCTGGAGTTTGGGTTGCTGGTGGCGGGCCCAGTGGGGCTCCACTTGATGGTGTAGATCTCTTTCCTGTGAGCCTGAAGATTGTGAACGCATGCATCCTGCTTCATACTCCAGATCTAGAGGACACAGGAGCCACAACATAAGCAAAAGCCGTTCCTGCACCCAGGAATGATGTGGCATCATTCCTCTTGGGTGCACGCGTGAGGTTGCTGGCCCACAGCGGGATATGGGGTGTGCAGTGGTGAGAAAGGAGGGGTTCTCAGCAGGGAGGCTGGGATTCTCAGTAGGATGCTGATTGAGAAACTGGAGTTCACTGGATGACAGAGGAAGGCAACCCAGTCAGTAATAAATACTTCACACGGAAGAGTGACTGTGAGACTGGCGCTGAGTGCCCAGGGTTGTCTGGGATTAAACAGCCCACCCCTTGCCATGCCGACTCTACCTTCAACGTCATGTCATCCGAGCAGGAGGCCAGCAACATTCCAGAAGGATCCCATTTGATGGCATTGACCTCATTCTGAAAGAGAGCAGAAAGTCTGAAAAAGACATCAGGGCCTGTGAGCAGATGAGGTCGCCTTCCAGCAGGGGGCAGCAGTGCGTCACCGTCACTGCAGAAGGTCTTTGGCTTCAGGGGACATGAAAGAGCACAGGCCGGCTGTGGTGGCTCAAGCCTGTAATCCCAGCACTTTGGGAGGCCGAGACGGGCGGATCACGAGGTCAGGAGATCAAGACCAGCCTGGCTAACACGGTGAAACCCCATCTCTACCAAAAAAGACAAAAAACTAGCCGGGCAAGGTGGCGGGCACCTGTAGTCCCAGCTACCCGGGAGGCTGAGGCAGGAGAATGGTGTGAACCCGGGAGGCGGAGCTTGCAGTGAGCTGAGATCCGGCCACTGCACTCCAGCCTGGGCGACAGAGCGAGACTCCGTCTCAAAAAAAAAAAAAAAAAAAAAAAAAAAACAGCCCAACTAGCCATCTAGTTTCCTCTTTTTCTCACTTTGCCTTTTCATTTATATAAAACCACAGCCCTATACCACACATCACCAGCCATCCTCATCGATATTTCATTAGGAAAAAAACCTTCTCTGCAAGTGAAGAATTCACATACCATAAAATGCAGTAAATAAAACCAGTTATTTTAAAACCTGGGCTTTGAAAATTACTTTTGTATGCACTTTTTTTTTTAAACTTTTGAGGCAAGCTCTCACTGTTGTCCAGACTTGAGTTCAGTGGCCCAATTCTAGCTCACTGCAGCCTTGACCTCCTGAACTCAAGTGATCCTCCTGCCTCAACCTCCCAAGTAGCTAGGACTAAAGGCAGGCACTACCACACCCAGCTATTTTATTTTTTTCTCTCTTGATGGAGATGGGTTGCTGAAGCTGATCTTGAATTCCTGGGCTTAAGTGATCTTCCCACCTTGGCCTCCAAGGTAGGTAGCTGGGATGACAGGCAGGTTACCAGCACACCCAGCTTGGTTTTTTGTTTTTTTCTTTTTTTGTATTTTTATAGAGACGGGGTTGTCCAAGCTGATCTTGAAATCCTGGGCTCAACCAGCCCTCTAGTCTCAGCCTCCCAAAGTGCTGGGATTATAGGCATGTGTCACCATGCCAGGTCTCCTACGTACTTTAATCCAACAGTTCCTTCCCATATCTACACCCATTACAAGGCATTCCTCTCCTGCAGGTGAGTGGAGGTGGAGGGAGGGATAAACACAAGAGGTGAAGCCTCAGCTGTTATGGAGTTCAAGCTGGGTAATGACTGACTTAGATGGAAGATGGGTGACCAAAATGCACACACAGACAGATACACACATGCAAGGGAAATGAGAGCCAAGTGCTGAGCAGCAGGAACACAAACAACACAGGCAAAATTCTGGCCAGGGGCTCCTGATCCACTGCAAACAGCCAGGTATCTAAAAGCACAGGGTTAGCGCTGGAACCTGCAGGTCTGGACACCTGGGGACCCTGAGGAGAAACCCTGGAGGATAAAGTTCAAAGTACCCAGGGACCAAGGCAGAAAAGGACACACTGAGACAGACACAACCACTTGCAGCAAAGGCTCAGCTGGGAAACAGCCTGCCCAGGAGAAATGGGGCAGGATCCTTTCTGCGGGGTGACAGTACAGTCCCATATGCCCCAGACAGTCCCACTATCTGATGCCTATTGTCCTGGCCTACCAATTAACTGATTTCACACTGAAAATTAATTTTCTAAACATTTTCAAACTCCTGAGGGCTCCAGTTTGGATGATAAACTGTATGGTCATGCTGCTTTCTAAGGACACGGAGTTTTGAAGGGTGTGAATGGGACAGTGACAAGCCACCTGTGTGCTCTGTGTGGTATTGGTGGCCCAGGAAATGGAGGGGAAGAAGTGTGATGGCCAAGGAACAGGCTGCTGTGAAATCCCAGGGACGGTGGAGGGGGCTGGCTAGAGAGGGGCTGACAGAGTGTGAGCCTGCAAAGGTGTCTATGAGAATGGATATGTGTTCCAGGAGTAGGCTGCGGGGGTGGCCAGGAGGGCAGACAAGGCCTGTTGGAGACGGGGCTATGAGCATGCTTTGTGTCTATGAGCATGGATATGTGTTCCAGAAGGCTGCTGGGAGAATCTGGAAAGGGTGGAGTGGACCGGTTGGAGAGGAGGTTGAGAGTGTGAGCAGGCTTAGGTGTCTGTGAACAGGGATATATGACCCAGGAGCAGCCTGCTAGAAGAGCCCAGGGAGGGCAGAAGGGGCCTGCTGAAGAGGGAGATGAGAACTTGCTTGGGTGTCTGTGAGCATGGATGTTTGTGCCATGAGCAGACTGCTGGGAGAGACCAGGGATGGTGGAGGGACCACTGAAGAGAGGACTGAGAGAGTATGAGCATACTTAAGTATGTGTGAGTGTGAATGTGGGTCCTAGGCTAGCAAGGTGGCTCTAACTGCAACTGTGGAAAGGAAAACCCACAGGCCCAGCATGTGGAGCCCCTCACCTTGGCCTGTCTGCATCCAAAACCATACAAAGGAACAAATTTTTTCCTGAGAATGGATCCTACAGCCTCCAATCCAAGTCCCAGTGTGTGGGTGGCCTCCAGAGCTGGCTCATTGGTCTACACTCAACCCCACTGACTTGGAGCTTTGTTCAGGGCTATCAGCCACAGTAGGAAGGCCATCTTAAAAGGTCACTTAAAAGGCCAACTCCAGTGCTGGTGGCAAGGTCTGGAGCAGGACAGTTGGCAACCAGAAACAGTGTGTGCAGCTCTATCAAAAATTTGAGGATAGTCCAGGGTTAGAGGGGAAATAAGTTTAGATCAGAAAAAGGGGCATTTTGTAGCCAGGAGACGTAAACACGATAATAGCTGCCTGTGCTCTAAAAGTGCCTTCCTTTGGGGTGGGGACCCTTGGACCAGGGGTGGGGTGAGATGGGCACTAGGGGAATGAAAAAATGGAATCTATATCAGTCAAGTTAGTGATATGATGGAAAATCTCCAGAAATGTGATCATCCTCTCCTGCTTTAACAGGGGATCCCCTGGCTCCCACCAGGGAAAGATATTCTGGGTGCTGGTGAGAGAAAGGCAAGACACCATGGGCCCTCCTGGGATCACGGTTGATGTGCTCTGCATTTTCTGGGAGAGACAGGCACACAGACTAGCAGCCAGTGTCAGAGCTGTGGTATTCACATGGGCAGTGGGAGTTCAGGAGGTGCCATAAATCCTCCCAAGGATGTGGAGAGGACACGTAAATGGGCCTGGAGGGTGGAGAAGAGTCTGTGTCAGACTGAGGACTGCTGTGGAGACTACGTCGGGGAGTCTTCCAGGAAGGGCTTAGCACAGGTCCTTGGCTGCACATGTCTTTAGGAGGACAGAGGCACAGGGTGTTTTTTGACACTAGCCCAGGAGGTCAAGGCTAATAATGTGTTTAACAGTATACCACCAATTGCAGAAGTACGGTAGAGATCACAGAAATCAGAGAATTTGAGAGAGATTTGATGAAAGACCAGAGAGAGCCTCAGAGCCGACATGAAGGAATTTGTTAAGTTGGCTGCCCTTCATATTGTTGTTCCCTGGTATACAACAGAACCTTTCTCAGTCTCTGCTTGCTTTTAGGATTTTCTTTGTCATTGATTTTGATGTTTGATAACCATATACCTAGGTGGGTAGGTGTGGTTCTGTTTATATTTATTCTGCTTGAGATTTCCTGAACTTCTCAAATTAAATGATGATGTTTTCCAACAAATTTAGAAAATATTAGCCATTATTGCCTCAAATGATTTTCCTGTTTCATTCTTTCTTCTTTCGCCATTATGCACATACCTTTAGGCTGCCTGATATTGTCCCATAGGCCAGTAAGCCTCTATTCATTTTTCAGTCTTTTATGTGTTCTTCAAACTGGCAAATTTCTATGATCTCTAATCTTACTTCTGCAATCTTCAATCTGCTATTAAACCCACTGATGAAGTTGGATATTTTTCCACACCCAAATCTCAGGTTGAATTGTAACCCCCAATGCTGGAGGTGGTCCCTGATGGGAGGTGTTTGGATCAAGAGGGCAGATCCCTCATGGCTTGGTGCTGTCTTCATGGTAGTGAGTTCTTGTGAGATACGGTGGTTTAAATGTGTGTAATACTCCACAACCCCTGTTTTGCTCCTGCTCTAGCCATGTGAGACACCTGCTCACCTTTCACCTCTTGTCATGGTTGCAAGCTCCCTGAGTCCTCCCCAGAAGCAGATGCTTTCTATACAGCTGCAAAACTTTAGGTCAATTAAATCTCTTATAAATTAGCCAGTCACAGTTATGTCTTTATAGCAATACAAGAACAGCCCAAAACACCCACCTACTAAGATTTTCAATTGCGACATTATACTTCTCAGTTGTCAATTTTTTTAAAAAATTAATTTAAACAGATCTCACTCTGTTGGCTAGGCTGGAGTGCAGTGGTGTGATCATAGTCACTGCAGCCTCAACCTCCTGGGCTGAGACTACAGATGCACACCACCACACCTAGCTTATTTTTAAAATTTGTTTTGTAGAGACAGAGTTTTGCTATATTGCCCAGGCTGGACTTGAACTTCTACCCTGATGCAATTATCTGGTCTCAGCCTCCCAAAGTACTGGGATTACAGGTGTGAGCCACTGTTCCCAGACTCTGTTTGTTTTTCAATGGCATTTTTTTCCCATTCATTGCAGACGTGTCCCATCTATTCATTTATTGTGAGCATCCCTTCTTTTATGTTCCATATGTTTTTCTCATAGCTACCTTAAAGGCTTTGATGCCAAATCCACCAACTACGTCATTTCCACATCAATTGTTCTCACTGCTCACCCCAAACTGGGTGAATCCATCCACCTGAGTTGGCCAGAATAGCTCAAGCAGTCAAGGACTGCAGAAGAAATGGTCTGCTGCTGCAGTATCTTTTAATTCTAGGCATACAAGAATCGGCTCCCACATCACATTCTCACAAACTCGAGACCAGTGACATGAGCTCTCACTTACTGTGTGTCCCTGGAAGGTTTTGACTGGGCGGTCACAGCCGAGCCTGCACACGTGGATACACATGTCTGTGCTACAGGAGGCGAAGGTCGTGTTGTTCTGCCAGTCCACATCAAGGGCAGGGGCTGCAGCAGGGAGGGAGGACATCTGCAGTTATTCACTGTGTGCACAGGTCCATGGATTTACAACAATGAACAGCACAGTCAAGAAGCCTCTTTAGTTTACTTATTTATTTATTCTAGAGACAGGGCCTGCTCTGTCACCCAGGCTGGAGTGCAGTGGCTCAACAGCTCATAGCAGCCTCAAATTCCTGGGCTCAAAGTGTCCTCCCACCTCAGTGTCCCAAGGCCCAAGGGATCCTCCCACCTGAGCCTCCTCAGTAGCTCGGACTACAGATGTATGCCACCACACTGAGCTAATTTTAAAATTTTCCGCAGAGATGGGGTCTCCGTACATGGTCCAAGCTAGTGTTGAACTCAAGCAATCCTCTGGCCTTGGCCTCTCACTCCTGTAATTCCAGCATTTTGGGAAGCCAAGGCAGACAGATCATGAGGTCAAGGTCAAGACCATCCTGGCCAACATGGTGAAATCCAATTTCTACTGAAAAATACAAAAATTAGCCAGGTGTGGTGGCACATGCCTGTAGTCTCAGTTACTCGGGAGACTGAGGCAGGGGAATGGCTTGAACCCAGGAGGTGGAGGTTGCAGTAAGCCAATATCAGGCCACTGCACCCCAGCCTGGTCACAAAGTGAGAATCCTGTCTCAAAAACAAACAAACAAACAAAAAGTCCTGTGTGTGATCACTATCTCCTTCCTTTCAAGACCTTAAAGACCCTCTCCTGCCATGTTGGGAGGGATGATAAGATGTCCTAGAAG
The DNA here is from genome assembly GCF_043159975.1 of Macaca nemestrina. Lineage (NCBI taxonomy): Eukaryota > Metazoa > Chordata > Mammalia > Primates > Cercopithecidae > Macaca > Macaca nemestrina. The sequence goes on along the minus strand of NC_092146.1, from coordinate 3,338,313 downwards.
AAAGGCTTCATGACATTTCCTGTGCCCCATAGCCTGCCAGAATCTCCTGCTCCCATGGCACATATAAGAAGGGCAGGTGAGAGGGCTGCCCTGCCTACTCTGCACTTGGCTGCTTCCAGCAGGATCACTACAATGAGCTAATTTGATTCTACTTCAGAAAGAAAGGAGAAAAAAGGAGAGGAAGAATTTCATGCTATATTTTCAAGATACCTCAATATATGTAATAATAAAAAGAGCCTCCTGAAACACATTAATGCATCCTACTGACTGGGAGATAATTATAGTAAATAAGAACCCTTTTGGGGATGCAATAGGACATACGCCTCATGGCCTGTGACCAACACCCTCCCTGACTTTGTGCCTTTCTCAGGTTCAAGTGGTTCAGAACAACATAAAGCTGAACTCCCCCTGTACTTAATTACAGCTATGGGTCTTGTTCTCTCCCTTCTGGTTTCTTTCCTAGGATGGCAGCTAGAAATCTGTCAACTTTCCAATGCACCAAAATGCCCAGGGCCCTAGTTAAAAGCCAGGCTCTGGTTTTGTCCTCAGGGCTGGACCATCCCTGAGAGGCACTGAAAGTATAGGTGACAGCAAGGGCACTTAAGTCCTAGCAACTGGGCCTCATTCCTCATTCTGCTCCTTTGCTGACATGCAGCTGCAGGTCAATGGCTTCCTGGAGTATCAGCTGCAGATGCTGATGTTGCAAGTTGCCCCTGACAAGGGGGAAAATGAGCAAGATGAGCCATCTCAGGAGATCAGCAAAGTGCCTCCAACACATGGAATAAACTGGAGGTGTGGAAGTTCCCATGGCAGATACAACCCTGCACTCTCATCCTTTGAGTCTAGGGAAGTGTGACTTCAACTGCTCACTCCTGTCCTCTAGCAGAGTGGTGGGGGTGAGGAGCTGTGGGTATGAGTGGCTATTTCCCTTCCTCTCAGATGCCCACTGGCAGCAGCGATCACTGGCATTACTGGAGGACAGCAGGCATGCTGTGTTTAGGTCCTTGGCCTCTCTCCACTGCAGGGGCCTTGCCAGCGAAGCACTCCCTAGACTCACTCCCACCTCATGACAGAGAACTGAGGAGCAGGAGGAAAGGCCATGGGATGCCAAGATGGGAGGACACAGGGAAAGAGGTGCCTTCTCAGACAAACTCCTCCCTTACCCTGAAGGCTCTGAGGAAATTCATCAGGAAACCCACCCTCTTGTTAAGGATTGTCATGAGGCTTCTTGTATGTAGAGGACCTCTGAACCCAGCTGTGTGCATAGAACCCTGATTATCAAAGGGAGTTACTTAGGGATGTGAAAAGTACATGCTCAATTACATGTAAAATGCAGAGAAAGAAACCCTTCCTAGGGTTCCTGCTAATTTAAAAAGGTAATGCGTTAAGGAGCAGGGAGCTCTGGGTTTTGAGGGCTAGCCACCAATATCTGAACAGCTCTTCTTTCCCTATGCTTCCCACACAAGCCAGTGGAAATTACTTTTAGCTACTGAGTGAGCACCATGATGTACCAGGAGAGGAGGTGGGGTTATGGCAACTCCACAAGTCTGCCCAGCCAAGAACTCTCATTGGTTTTCCTAAATACTATGGTCCATTCTGTTATTTCCCAAGTTATGTTGCCCAAGGTAGCTGCAAACACTGAATTAGCCAACACTGAAGCATTGCTTCGAGGGAAAATAGAGGGTTAGCTTCTGCCACACTCTGCCCACAATGTCCTCACCAACTGACCAATACTATAGAAGCTCATCTTACGTGTCTTTCTTTTTTTATTTTTTTCCTTTGCAGATGTGGTCTTGCTCTGTCATCCAGGCTGTAATGCAGTGGCACAATCATAGCCCACTAGAGCCTTGAACTCTTGGGTTCAACTGGTCCTCCCACCTCAGCTTCTAGAGTAACTGGGCTATTAGCGTGAGCCACCATGCCCGGCTCATTTAAAAACAATGGTTTTTGGCAGAGACAGGGTCTTGCTATGTTGCGCAGGCTGGTCTCAAATGACTGGCCTCAAGCAACTCCCCCATGTTGATGTCCTAAAATGCTGAGATTACAGGAGTGAGCCACTGTGCCCAGCTGTGTGCATTTCTTAAAGGCAGTCAACACTGAACTGAGAAGAATCCAGCTTTCTCTGAATATGCTAAATATCGACTGCCCCGGTGCTTCCTTGGTCTCTTACTAAATAAGAGGTACAACCCTGGTCCATGAGTTTATTGTCCATTAGTGCAGGGACCCCATTCGCTTCCCCATCCAGCTCCATCCCTAGGCAGAAGGTGTGCGTGGGAGGATGCAGGTGTCAACAGTAGTCTTTTCCACAGCCGAGATCATCTCTTTCATTGCTTCCCCAGTAGCGTGTTTCATTGACAGTTCTTGACCCATTTTCCTACTTCTTGTTTACAACATTGCCTGAGCTAAATGGCAAATTCCTGGTCCAGCCTCTGCTTCAGGCATGCAATTAATATAGCTGGAAATGTGACAATGTGGTGAGTAGTCCAGGAGATGGTGACCAGCACCTGATGACTCTTCCATCTAAAAGGAGGGTCCCTTGACCTCAGGCAGTTGCTCCCACTCTGAGTCAGCTCCTGCAGCCAGGATGCTTGGAGCCAAATGGGTGAATGGCCAGTAAGAGGGCTGAGCTATGCTGGGAATTACTCCCTTTGCAGCTTCCTGTATTTCCTTTGGAAATACTACGAGATTTACAGGAAGCTGCAAAGGTAACACAGACAGGTCCTCTGTCTCCTTCACCCAGGTTCCTGTAAGAATTACTTTTTGTGTAGCTGTAGCATTGTATCAAGACTGGAAAGTTGACGTTGATGCAATTTGCCTATAGAGTGCTCTGTGTTGTTTTATCACATGGGTAGAAGTGTATGGCTGCAATTGAGACCCAGAGTGTTCCGTTCTCACTAACATCTCCCTCAGGCTACTGTATCAGCAGGCCACTGTTCCTCACACCCTTCCTAAACTCCTGCACTGCTGATCAGTCCCTGGTTTTTATCTTTTTTTTTTTTTTTTTTTTTTTTTTTTTGAGATGGAGTCTTGCTCTTGTTGCCCACACTGAAGTGCAGTGGCACAATCTCAGTTCTTGAACCTTTTCTTCCTTGATTCAGGCAATTCTCCTGCTTTAGCCTCCTGAGAAGTTGGGATTGCAAGTGCCCACCACCAGGTAGGCTAATTTTTTATATTTTTAATACAGACAGGGTTTCACCATGTTGGTCAGGCTGGTCTCTAACCTCAGATGATCCACTTGCCTCAGCCTCGCAAAGTCTTGAGATTACAGGCATGAGCCACTGCACCCAGCCTCTATCATTTTATCATAGTGGGAATATTACATAAATGGAAACATGGGGAAAACACAAGCCTGCCACAGCCACAGAAGGCACTCCTCACAGCTCTTTGCAGCTGTGTTTCTCCTGGAAGAGTGAGCTGCTTTCTCTTCATCTTGAACTGTCTCTTCCAACTGCCTGACACCAAACAGCAAGCAACAAATGCCTAGACATATCTGACCTACTGATGGGAACTGGATCTACCTCGTGGCCAACCAGATTACAGGTAAGAAGCTTATGCAATTCAGAACATGCAGTTTGTGCTCTTGTTGGGCCAGCTAGGTAGAAAATCCTTCCATCAGTCTCTGGGGTCACTTTGGGAAAGATTATTTTCTGCTGAAAGACAACACAAATTCCTAAGATAGAAGAATTTAGAGGAAGCTGGCCAGTACCTCACTCCTCCAATGCCAGCACTATGGGGGCCAAGGCAGGCAGATCACCAAAGGTCAGGAGTTCGTGACCAGCCTGGCCAACATGGCAAAACCCCGTCTCTACTCAAAATACCAAAATTAGCTGGGCGTGGTGGCAGGTGTCTATAATTGCACTACTTGGGAGGCTGAGGCGGGAGAATTGCTCGAATCCAGGAGGTGGCTGCACTGAGCCGAGATCAAGCCCTCTACTGTAGCCTGGGTGATGGAGCGAGACTCAGTCTCAAAAAAGAAAAAAAATTAGAAGAACCTCACTGATGTTTACCTTGGCATATTTTTCTCTGAAAAACAGAAGTTGGAGCTTTCTGCAGTAGACATCCCTCCTTACTCCCCAGGTCTACATGTCTGGTATTCTAGGGATCTGAACTTGTTACGGAATCCTTCCTGCCAAAAAGGTAGGTTTTCGCATTTAAGCCATGTGATGGAACACCATCGGGAATGGCATTCTTACTAGACAGCTGCTTTGATTTGCACAGTCTAGAACACAGAGTAGCAAGTGTCTGGCGTGGAAACGACACACAGATCATGAGCTGTACATGGGGTGGCCGGGGGCAGGGGAAAGACTGAATAGGAAGGGGGTTTCTGTTTTGGGGTGAAGAACATTCCTGGATGAGGTCATGCATGTGCTGCCTGCATTTGGAGCCGTTTGTCTCCAGTATGCTCAGCACCTTCTACCTCATCAATGGTGTTAATTAAAGCCACACCAGTAAAGAATTTCACCAGCAGCCCTAAGAGTTGTATTTGGTGTATGTCCAAAGCTCTGCAGGATTGGCCACAGAAGAGATTCTCTCCCTCTCCAGGGCAGCAGAGCAGAAACAGTGTCCTCCCTGGGTCTCCCTCACTCTCTGAGCTGCCCATATGAGGAAGCTCATTGAGTCCCTGCTACAGTACCGCGTGGAATAACAGATGTGGATGCCTACACATCATGCCTCAACAGGACTTTTGGCTCATGATCTTGTTTCCTACAGGACCCATGTCCCCTGCTTGTAGCCCTCCCCAGGCACCGAGATGGGCTATGCCATCTTGGACAGTCCTTGAGGTTACCCTCCTATTCAGAACATCATTTAAGCACCCCAACTGTCCAACAAGAAAGACACTGACATCTCCTCCTGGACAACGCTCCAGGGACAGCTGATAAAACAACCAACTTTTGCCGCATACATTGAGGGATTCCCTCAAGATGCATCAGACATTCGTCATTAATGGAAGTGGCACCTACCCCCTTTTGTCCATTTTAAACCAGTCTAAAGTCTTCCAATAGTCTATCAGCCCTGGGGGTGACCACCAGTCTTTGTTGTAATGTAAGAGGCCACATCAAACAAAAAGACTGAGTTACACAGAGGATGGAATTGGGAAAGAAAATGCAGACTCAAGTGGGAATCTGGTAAATTGGAATCTCTACAGATTCTAGACCCCGGCTGCTGCATGTGGCCTGGCCTGGCCCCAGCATGCAAAGGGATGTGGTTATATCCAGAGCAGCAGCCTCACACCTGTGCAAGAAGGCACTGATACCGCAGGTGCAAGGTTGGTCTCCCTACAGACCTACCTTGCTTGCAAGGCCAGCCCCTGGATAGTGACTGAGAATGTAGTTTTCTAAAGAGTTCCTGCCCTTCACTAACAGATGTGAGTGGCTCACTCTGCCAACACGGGCGCAAACAGTGTGTTTGTCACACACCCGCTTTCCTTCACAGGTTTGCAGTTTTGGCTTGCGCTGGGCAGTGGGTGCCCATGTAAGCAACTCCCAATAAAAACCCTAGGCACTGAGGCTCTATGGAGCTTGCCTGCTACAAAACACTTCACAGGTGTAGTTACAACTTATTTCTGGAAGAATTCAGCATGGCCTGTGAGAGTCCACTGGGAGTGGAGCCTTTGAGCTCTGGATTTGGCCATGTGCACTGTTTCCCTTTGCTCATGTTGCACTAAATTATTGTGCTGTTAGGAACCTTAGCTGTGAATATGCTGAGTCCTGGGAGTCCTTGCAGCAAACTGCCAATCCTGGGTGTGGTTTTGGGGAGCTCCCAAAACAGCATCCTTCCTGGAATTACAAGAGAAAAGAGCCTGCATTGATTCTGTGGCTGGTTCACTGCTGTGTTTCAGAGTTGTGAGTAGATAGGTGCCAAGGTCATCTGTATCTTGCAAACCTTAAGAGCAATGCTTGCCACAAAATGGGTCTCCTTCTGACCATATAGGCTCTCTGGGCTCTGTGTTCTGTGTATTTAGTTACTTTAATGGACATTTCATAAAGTCTAAATTATGTTATTATCATTTGTATTTATTAGAGACAGGATGTCCCTCTGTCATCCAGGCTGCAATGCAATGGTGCAATCATAGCTCACTACAACCTTGATCTCTTGAGCTCAAGCAATCCTCCTGCCTCAGCCTTCTGGGTAGCTGGGACTACAGGTGTGTGGCACCATGTCCAGCTACCCATCGTCCTGTCCCATCCTATCCTGTCCCATCCCATCTCATGTTTTGTAGAGAGAGGGTCTTGCTATATTGCCCAGGCTGATCTTGAAGTCCTGGACTCAAGGGAGCCTCACGTCTCAGCTTTCAAAAGTGCTTGGATTATAGATGTGAGTCACTGCACCTGGCTTAATTTTGAATTATTTCCAAATTACAAAATACAAACATAAAGACTCACCTGAATGAAAAGGAAACTGCTGTTTTGCTTCTCCTGTGTGAGCATCCCAAATTATTGTTGTCTGTGTGCCGCAAACAAAGGAAAAGTTAGTAATTACTCCCACAAAGTTTACTCTGGTAACATGTGTTGTACAAGAAAAGACAGTGAGCCTTTCTCCTTAAAACCAGCACTGTCCAATACAGACAGAAAGCAAGCCTCATGGGCTAGTTTTAATTCTCTAGGATCCACATTAAAAGTAAAAAAAAAAAACAAAAAACTGGTAAAATTCATTAACAATCTTTTATTTCACTCTCATATACCCAAAATAATACCATCTCAATATGTAATCAGTATCAAAATCTTACTGCGCTATCTGCAGTCTTTTTCTCCCATCCTAAGTCTTTGAAGTACATCATGTTTCACACTTAACAATCTGGACAGCCATATTTGATGAGTCCATGAGCCTTCTGGGTTGTCTGATGCTGGTGTCTATTTTAAGGTCAGAGCAAGTCTAACCAATACTTGCAAAAATACCAAAATTGTTGGAGATTCTTCCTCATCCCCAAGTGCAGAAAACTGTTGAAAAACCTAGAACAAAGCATCTTTAAAGATCTTTTGGCACTTTTACAAGTGCAGGGCTGCAGAAAAGGTCATTTCTAAAAATGCCCCTGCCTGTGATTCCATGAACTGGGGGCACTAGAAATGGGGACACAGCCACTGGCTTGCACTGGGGCCAGGCATCAATGTACATGTCTGTCAATAAGGAGAAAAGGTGATTTCCACCTCAAAAAACAAAGCAGATCATGAATTCTTATGATAGAATCATCTTCATCTACTTCAAAGTAGATCATGAATACTGGTGCTTGGAATATTATTTAAAGAAGCAGTTCATTGAACAGCATTAGAATTTTGTCTTCATCAGCTGGAATTTCCAACTTAATTATAAACTTTACACCTCTCTGTCAGTCAAGATTTTGCTTTAAGATTGAGTCCTGGTTGGGCATGGTGGCTCACGCCTGTAATCCCAGCACTTTGGGAGGCTGAGGTGGGTGGATCATGAGATCATGAGATCAGGAGATCGAGAGCATCCTGGCTAACACAGTGAAACCCTGTCTCTACTAAAAAATACAAAAAAAATTAGCCAGGCATGATGGTGGGCACCTGTAGTCCCAGCTACTCGGGAGGCTGAGGCAGGAGAATGGCGTGAACCCGGGAGGTGGAGCTTAGAGTGACTCAAATTTGCACCACTGCATTCCAGCCTAGGCGACCCGTGAGATTCCATCTCAAAAAAAAAAAAAAAAAAAGACTGAGTCCTATTTTATGTTGACTGTGAGCATTTTTAAAGGAAACTGAGAAGTGTCTTTGAAACTTGCTAATCTTGGGTCTTGGATCAGTCCTCAACCAATTAGCATTTCATTATTTGTTTGGCACGTAACTTTAATTTTGCCATGTCAAAGCAAATCTAACACTGCAGAGAATATATAAACTCATCATACTTGTGCCTGTCTCGCATCTGGGCAGTACTGGATGAGTTAATATGGGGGAGAGAGAGAGAGACCTTATGAATGAATGATCTGTTAACCTAGTTATGTCCTAGTGCAGGGGTCTACAGGCTTTTTCTGTCAAGGGCCAGGTAGTAGGAATTTCAGGCTTTGAGGGCCATCTGGTCTCCCTTATAAACTACTCATCTCTGCTGTTGTAGCATGAAAGCAACCACGGACAAGCGTCAACAAAGAAGTGTGACTGTGTGCCAATAAAACTTCACTTAAAGAAACCGATGAAGGGCCAGATTGACCTATGTGGGCCACAGTTTGCCAAATGCAATTATGACTTCTCTAAGAGTGGGATAATATTTCGAGGTCAAGACTATCATTTTATAACAACTTCAAACAGAAAGCTGTTACTTAAGGTTTTCAAATTATCCTGAAATCATCAGAAAATGCAAAGTCTCGTGGAAGCCTGAGCATTGTCCATTATTCAAGCATGGTTTCCAGTTGTAGAGACACAAATTCATGTAAAAACACATCTTTTTTTTCTCTCTCTCTCAATTCTAGATAACGGTTCTTTTCCAAAGCCATGGCTTGGAATTCCTGCTGAGTCTTGGGAATGCATAACTCTTCCAGGAAGGCTGTTTGGGGTCATGATTCCAATGAGCCCTGCCACTGGACACATGAGGAAAGTAAAATCCAGACAGGCCAAGACTTCTGGATGACTCAGATGCAGGGCTGGGATGAAGTCTGCATCCCCTTCCTCTTTGCCCTGGGTTTCCACCCTACTGATGGCTTTTAGATGCACCTGGAGTTAATGCCACTGTAGCTCCCTGTAGACCTGCCCAGGGGCACAGCAAGTCAATTCTGAAATGACTTTGTGGGCCATCTGGGGAGTGTACCCTTGTGCCCAGGTTGCTTGACTCCTGTTCAGAGAAATCTACCATCTACATTGGGAAGCAGCAGTTAATCAATTGAGGATACCTGAAGCCTGAGAAACACACACAGCCTGTGCTACTCAAGTTTCTCAGTGGGTGAAAGTTCAGGCAGTACACTCCCCACATCACATGACTCCTTCTAGCAACTGACAAATGCAATGTGGAGATTTTCTTCTATCACTGAACCATGTACCTCCCATTAAAGGAAACTGCACAAGGGTCTACAGAACAGCAAAATATATTAAGAGATGATGTGGTACAAATTAACAGAAAGATCAAAATCACAGAAATAAAGCCTAAACAAATCCTTTTCATTTCTTAAAGGGAAGCACAAAGCCTAAGAGTTCCAAGAAGCCAGGATTTTGAGATTTAAAAAAATCAGTGGCCAGGCAAAGTGGTTCATACCTGTAAATCCCATAACTTTGGGAGACCGAGGCAGGAGAGTCACTTGAGCCTAGGAGTTTCAAGACCAGCCTGCCCAATATGGCAAAATCCTGTTTCTACTGAAAATACAAAAATTTGCTGTGCATGGTGGCAGGTGCCTGTAATCCCAGCTACTCAGGAGGCTGAGGCAGGAGGATTGCTTGAACCCTGCTGAGGCAGAGGCTGCATTGAGCTGAGATGGTGCCACTGCACTCCAGCCTGGGTGACAGAGTGACCATGTTCCCCCACTCCCAATCCCCCCAAAAAGAAAAAGAAAAGCAAGTAAATAAACAAACACCTATAGATAAAGGGGCATATTTTAAGCTAATACTCACTTTGTCTACACCAGCACTCAAAATGTAATTCCCCTTTTTATTCCATTTCAAAGCAAAGATGGGTCCTTTATGTTGGCCTAAGGTGCTGGCCAAGTTACCTGTTAGTAAAAACAAACATGTTGATTTTGTTGCCATGGTCTGTTCACTCAAGGGTTATATATGGCAGCTCCTCTTACCTGACCCCTGCACGAGGGGTGCAGGACTTACCGTTTTCTGTCCATATTCTTGCAAAACCATCATATGAACCCGTCGCCAATAGTGTTCCATCACTCTGAGGGCCAGAAAGAGACACAAACCCACAAAAACAGCTTAGGAGTGGGAGCACCGAAGAAGCTCAGCCTCTCTCAGGGTCCCAAGTCCAGAAAGTTCTTCAGGCAATAATCAGTGCCATGCAGTGTTAGTGCACACTGCTCTTAAATCAAAAATGCGGCATGAAGACCAAGGAGACGAAGGAGCAATGAAAACACAATGAAACCATTCACCACTTTGTGTTCTCTATCGAGTGACAGAACTAAAAACACCATGATGAAAGTTATCATAAGACTTTGCAGAAAATAAAAAGCAGTAACTGTGGGCATCCCACGTGTCAATGCATATAACACCTGTTGCTGAAATCCCAAGCACCTCATGTCTCTCCAGGAGAACTACCTTGTAGCTCCCAGCCTATTTCCCCACCATGAGACCACAGGCTCATTTTGCTAAGACACGTTCACAATGCAAAGATATGGCTACCAAACAACCAGCTCACTGTCTGCCTGACATGGCCTTATTAAGAGCTCTTAGAAGCCAAGACCACCTCTATGGCTAGCCCCCCAAGTTGGGCCTGAGTACATGGAACCACCTGCCTCTTAAGTCTGCACACGTTCCATCACTGCAGCCCATGCCTGGCTGGCAGATTTTACTGATTTCAAAGTGCCCAGGGGGTGGAAGATGCTTACGTTCCAGTCCAGTGAGGTGACATCTTTGTTACTCGGGACATCGTGGCCCCCTTCTCGTATACAGTGCCGTAACACGAGCTGGGTGGAGGCCCTGCTGCCATTCTCATTCAGGTTCCATATCCTTGCAGTTGAGTCTCCTGATCTGCAGAATAAAAACACAGGAGCCTCTGGCATTTGGTTCAAATGGGATGAGAACTCACTGCCGCTTACTCTCTAGCCAGGTGATATCGTTGGCATGTGCTCTTCTGTCTTTTTCATACCAGTGGATCCCTGTTTCCCTCCTTGTCATCTTTGCATTTGGTAAATTTAACTGCCTAACTTCACCCCACCGAGAAAATGACTTGGAACTAAGGCTTCTTCACAATACGAGACACGTACAGCAGTGGTTGAAAGAGCCGCCCATTCCTTGGTCTGCCCACACTGGGGTAAGAAGGGTAGTGCATGTTCCTAAGGCAGAACTCCGGGAAAGGCAAGCAGCTTGCATCTCCCTGACCCCAGAGCATCCCCATCCTGACTTCCTTACCCAGAAGCTAGCAAATCACTGACAGGGTTCCAGGCACAAATGAACACCTCGGACTCGTGGCCCCGAAGGACTGTGGCTTTGTTGGGTGGAATTTCAACATCCCCGTCTATTTCCATTGGCTTTGAATGATTATCTGTCATAGGAAACACAAAGAGACATGTGGCTTACCAATAAAAGAGGAATGCATTTAAAGGGCACTTTTGTTTCCAGAAACACCTTGTTACTAAGTAACACTACCTCTAACGAGTCTAAATTGTGGCTTTTGTGCAATTTAGCAATTATATAAGGTTTCTTTATAATTTCACAGTCTCTAAACCTCATTGAGAAATAAAAACAGAGAATTTGACCAGGTGTGGTAGCTCACACCCATAATCCCAATGCTTTGGAAGGTCAACGATGGTAAACTGCTTGAGGCCAGGAGTTCAACACCAACACAGGCAATTTTGCGGGACCACATTTCTACAAAAAAATTGCAAGATTACCCAGGCACAGTGGCATAGGCCTGTAGCCCCAGCTACTCAGGAGGCTGACATGGGAGGACTGATTGAGCCCAGGAGTTAGAGGCTACAGTGAGGTATAATTATGCCATGGAACTCAGCCTAGGAGATAGAGCAAGACCCTGTCTCTAAACCGCCTCCCCAAAACAATTAGTTACTCTTTGTAAGTGAGGCTAGCAAATTTTAGCTCATGGACAAAATCTAGCCACCAGCTGCTTTTGCATAAATAAAGTGTGACTGGCACATAGTCACTCTGCATGTTGTGATATTGCCTGTGGATACTGTTAAGAGTTAAATTGTGTCTCTGTAAAATTTATATCTTGAAGCAATTTGTATCTTGAAGCCCTAATTTCTAGGACCTTAGAATAAAGCTATATTTGGAGATAGGGCCTTCAGAAAGGTTAAGTAGAGTAAAATGAGGTCACTACAGTCAACCCAAATGCAATGCAACTGCTATTCTCATGAAAAGAGAGGATTAGGATACAGACACCCACAGAGGTATGACCACGTGCAGACATAGGGAGAAGACATCATCCATAAGCCAAGGAGAGAGCCCTGAGAAAGGAACCATCCCCGCCTTCACCTTGATCTCAGACCTCCAGCCTCCAAAATCATGACAGCAAATTCTTAAACTGCCTGGTCTGTAGCCTTTTGTTAAGGCAGCCTGAGATGACTCTCACAGCTGCTTTTGTACTATGACAGAATTCAGCAGCTGTGACAGACTGCATGACCCTCAAAGCCTGAGACATTTACTGTCTGTCCCTGTACAGAGAGTTTGCTACCCCCAGTTTATGTTCATGAGAAAGCAGCAATATAGCCTGATGATCAAACAATTAGCAATGGTTAACAGTTTCCCGATATGGCAAGGAATTAATCATGCTTTGTTATGTCTTCATCAAGGCATTTTGACTGAAAACTCGGGAAGACGCAATGTGATCTTAGGTTGGTTACCTCCCACTGAGGAAGGGGTATTTTCTACATTGAAAAAATAAAAAAATCTCTTGCCATTCTGCTTGGCTCAAGAACCGTAATAAAAAAAAATGTTATATAACAGTGAAACTCTTCAGTGTTGGTGACTCCTTCATGCTCTGAAGGTGGCACCTGGCAGGAAGAGAGGAAAAATATCTTTCCCCATATAATTGTCCATGGCAATGACAAGAGGGCAATTGGTGTACTAGGTAGCTATGCAGTAGTTGGCGTCCTGAACTCAGGGCGGGCACAGCTGTCAGAGGTTGCACTCTTATCAAAATGCAGTCTTCAAAAACTCCTGCCTCAATAGGCCAGGCTGTGGCTCACACACAGGGTGCAAGGTCTCATAAGGTGGTCATGGTGGATATTCTAGAATTTCAGCCAGGGTGGACTAGTCAGGACTGGCCACATGCACAGGGGAAACAAAGCCAGGCTCTCAGTTTAGTGCACTGATTTAGTGCTCTCGCTTAGTGCACTGACACAGTCTAGAGAGAAGGTTGCAGGCAGAAGCAGTGAGCACTTCTCCAATGCCTATAGTTGGGAGTTGACCTCTGGAGGTATAGACCAGGTAAGCAGCCCATCTGGAGCAGGGGTCAGTGGGACGGCTCATGTTCTGGGCAGGGCACATTTATGTCTCAGCACTGTGGATTCCAAGCATGGATCCCAGAAACAGGGCCTCCTTTTTCTCGGCTCTAGTTGTTTTTTTTTTTTGACATGGAGTTTCGATCTTGCTGCCCAGGCTGGAGTGCAAGGGCACGATCTCAGCTCATTGCAACCTCCACCTCCCGGGTTTAAGCGATTCTCCTGCCTCAGCCTCCTGAGTAGCTGGGATTACAGGTATGCAACACCACACCCAGCTGGTTTTTGTATTTTTAGTAGAGACGCGGTTTCTCCATGTTGCTCAGGCTGGTCTCGAACTCCCAACCTCAGGTGATCTGCCCGCCTCGGCCTCCCAAAGTGCTGGGATTACAGGCATGAGCCACTGCACCTGGTCTGCTCTACTTTTAAATAGTTTTTCTGAGAGTTAGCTGATAGAAGGTGCAGCATGTCTGAGCAATTTTTATGCTATGACTATTCAACTGCTAAAAAAGAAATTAAAATTCCAATACCTGCCTTCATAGGATGCCAAGCATCTCTGAGGGGCTGCTGCTAAGAAGGCTGAGTGGACACTGGTCTATAAACTGACCAGGAATGCTCAACTGAACACTGCCTTTCTTTGATCTTACGTACAGTGGTTTCTACAGAGGCTCACGAATCACACCTCCTCGTCTACAGGAATCAGACAAATACCATCTAATAACCATGTGTACAAGGGTGGCTGGGGATGACCAGTACCAGCTGGAAGTTTCCTGCATTTTTGATAAGACAAGACATTTCATTAGAATGTATGTTTCCGTGGCATCATTTGTGCATGTAGGAAGTTCCCACTGGTAAATGCCATCGTTCTTTCCAAATGTCCCCTGTCTTCAAACCCCTAGTCCATGGGTTCAAGTGCTGTTTTCTTACTGGAGCCACTTTCATAACAGTCCTTTGAAAATTTTCTTTTTAGAGACAGGGTCTGTGCTCTGTTGCCCAGGCTACAATGCAGTGTCATGCCTTGATGGCTCACTCCAGCCTTAACCTCCCCAGCTAAAGTAATCCTCCTGCGTAAGCCTCCTGAGTAGTTGGGACTACAGACATATGCTGCTACACCCAGGTAATTTAAAAAATTTTTTGTACTTGAGCCTCCCAAAGCTGTGCGATAACACGCATGAGCCACAGCTCCTGTCCCATATCATAATTCTCAGTCCAAGCAGAACCACCAGGCCTTCAAATTGAAGAAGCCAGCCCTGGGAGTGCCATAGGGTAATAGTTTTGGGCTCCTGGGTAGGTTCATTTATGATGGAGACAACCTTAAATGCCACAGTCAGGAAAACCATCCTGTAAAGTGGCCACTTTTCTCACAAGCAGCAGGAAAAAAACAGTTCTTTTTACTTTTAATTTTTTGAGACAGTGTCTTGCTCTGTTGGACAGGCTGGAGTGCAGTGGTGCTAACTCAGTTCACTGTAGCCTCCACCTCCTGAGCTTAAGTGATCCTCCTTGCTCAGCCTCCTGAGTAGCTGTGACTACATGCATGTGCCACCCCACCTGACTGATTTCTGTATTTTCTGTAAAGTCGAGGTCTTGCTCTCTTGCCCAGTCTGCTCTTGAACTCCTAGATTCAATCAGTCCTCCTCCTTTGGCAAGAGCCAAAGTGCTGGGATTATAGGCAAGAGCCACCACATCTGGCCAAAACAACAGTTATTAGCTGGGCGTGGTGGCTGACACCAGTAATTTCAGCAGTTTGGGAGGCCGAGGCAGGCATATCACCTGAGGTCAGGAGTTCAAGACCAGCCTGACCAAAATGGTGAAACCCTGTCTCTACTAAAAATACACAATTAGCTGGGTGTGGTGCTGCGTGCCTGTAGCCCCCGCTACTCAGGGAAGTTGAAGCAGGAGAATCACTCAATCCTGAAAGGCGGAGGCTGCAGTGAGCAGAGATCACACCACTGCACTCCAGCCTGGGTAACAGAGTAAGACTCTATCTCAACAACAACAACAACAACAGTTCTTGAGGATTAAAGTAAAACTGGACTTCAGGTCTGGCCTCAGACTGCTGAGACACGACAGTGGTAGAGAGCACAGGTTGCCTTGCTGCAATACAAGGGCACTCTGCCAAGGGAACAGTAGAAACGCTACAGGTAGCCCCAGGCCCAGGAAATAGAGCAGAAGGCCTATCATGCAGGAAGGTGTCCATTGGAGGAGGAGCGCCAGTGGTGGGCCCCAGGTGATATCCCTGTCAGTGTGAAGAACCACATGCAGGTCCTAACGAAACAAAAGCCATCTGCCTGCAACTGGCCAACTTGGTTGAAGACATGTATGTGTCTCTACTCTGTCCACAGCCAGGGTTAACATGGACTCCATACTGGAGTTTCTTAAGTTTTTTTAAAAATTGGTGCAGAATAAAACTGAACATCAGGTCTGGCCTCAGACTTAACAATGATGGAGAGGACAGGCTGCCTCGCTGTATTAAAACTTTCTTCCTTAATAGACACCAACTTCAGAAAGTTCATGAATACAAATTACTTTCTGTGATGTAAGACTGTTGTATTGGTCCATTCTCACACTGCTAATAAAAACATAGCCAAGACTGAGTAATTTATAAAGGAAAGACGTTTAATGGACTCATGGTTCTACATGGCTGGGGAGTCATAGTCATGGTGGAAGGCAAAGAATGAGCAAAGGTATGCCTTACATGGTGGCAGGCAAGAGAGCTTGTGCAGGGGAACTCTCATTTATAAAACTTTCAGATCTCATGAGACTTTTTCACTACTACAAGAATAGTAGGGGGGAGCTGCCCCCCATGATTCAATCATCTACACCTGGTCGTGCCCTTGACACATGGGAACTAGAGATTTGGGTGGGGATGCAGCCAATTCAAGGTGAGATTTGGGTTGGGATGCAGTCAAACAACCATATCCATTACGAAAACAACTACAGCCATTTTCTTAATTTTGAAAATCTGAGGGTTGTGCCCCATGTCACTGGATAGTTAATAAATGACCTGTAAATACAAGCTGAGTATTCTCTTACTCTCCTTTTCGTACCCCACAATCATGGACCTTATAAATAAAAAACCAGAAGATCTTTTCATTTTACCCAAACAGACGGCTTTTATGTCACACTGTTCAATAGAAGAGATATTAATAGTCTAGGAGAGCTTTCATTAAATGCTAGATCTGATTCTCCAGTCAGAGAGGCACTTTAAGAATTTGTTCACTGGGGCACACATGTGTACACACACACCCCCACCCACGAGTGCACCATGCATGCAACATATGCATGCTCTGAACTTACATGCATGCTGAAGTGGCTTCTCTACAGGGTTATAGAGCAGTAGTATTTCCAAGTGGAGCAGGTTCTCTGGGTAGAAATTCAGACTCACTGACTGACTTGCCATGTACTCGCTGGCAATCACCTAATAGGGAATGATGTCCTGGGCTTTTGCAAAGGCCAAATAAGCTCATGCTCAGTTTTTTGGGGCCCAATGCCCTCAGCAGGAACACTGAGCTCAATGATTATACCACAATTTGGCCAAAAACACTCAACATGGAGTGCTGGAGGCTGAGACTAAATGTGTCCATGAATTAAACAGTTTTTTATGATGGGCAATAACCATGTGTTATAGCAGAGTTCTCAGATTGGCAGTGCACACAATTTCCTGACATTGAAGATGAAAATAAAGAAAATCAGGTTGAAGGGTTGTGATGGAAAACTCGAACAGGAAGCTCTTCTGGCTAGATCAAAAGCAAACAATAAAAAGCAGCTACTAAGAAATTTATGGCAGGTAGGTTTTTAAGAAGGCATTTGGATTGGCCCAGATTTAAAAGAAAACAATGAAACCAGAGAGGCCCACCAAACCTCCAGAGCCCGCGCACTCACTGATTGCATGTGCTCCATTCACTATGGCCTCTTGGTTCTTTGGAGGATTTTGCTGGGAAACAGTAGCTGGGGTTACAGTTGCCACCTTTGCCATTGCTGATGCCTCTGTGGCTGCTGCACTTGCTTGCTGCTGGGTGAGCTTCTCCCCAAACGCCTGCTGCCGCATCTGCACCACATCAGGAATCACAGCATCTATCAGGGACAGGGACTCTATAGGGCGGCTGTCGAACACTGTTCCATCCTGGGGAAGCAAGCCAAGCAACAGCCATCAATTTACACGGGTGAGGGCTCTGGGAATGGTCTCTACTCTCTGGGCAGGAGAGATACAGGGAAGTGGAGCATAAATAGCTGGCTCCCAGCAGCCAGGGGTGAGGGGGAAGTAGCATAGACCCTGTTAGCTATAAGTTCTAAATTTTTTTTCAAAGAATCAATGTCAGTATATTCAATTCTTTACCTTCACTTTTAAACTTAACTTCCTCATAAAGCAACCTTTTTCAATTACCTGCTCCACCCAAACTCATTACAATTACCTACTCCACCCTGACTCATTCTGGTTACCTGCTCCACCCTGACTCATTCTGATTACCTACTCCACTCTGACTCATTCCGCTTACCTGCTCTGCCATAACCATTTTTCCTGCCAAACCACTCACCCCGTCACTCTCTTGAAATTAACCAATCAGAGTTAGTTTAGCCTGTGTGGTCTAACCCTAGCCAATAGGGGAATGACACAGCAGGAGGGGCCACGTGCGTCAGGGATAAGAACCCCTTCCCCTCCCTTGTCCAAGTGTGCGCTCACCATTGCTCCATCTGTAAGGGCTCACCCTTCTATGGAAGTAACTTGCCTTGCTGATAATTAAAAAGAATATTTTATATTCGAATGCTATTTCCTTTGTGGCACTGAAACTTTATATATAACAATTTGGGGGCTCGTCCAGGATTACATTCCCCACCAGGGACTGTCTCTGGTTCTCTCTTGTGAGAAGGCACACCCCGCCACTTGTCCTCAGGGGTGAAAAATCAGAACCCACCCAGTGTGAGGAATAACCCGACGAGCTCTTAGCAACACAGGGGAAAAATAAAAAATAAAAAAATGGACAGCAACCTAGCTTAAAGGATCCTCACATTCTGTGGTGATGACTCTGTGCACAGACCAGGGAAGGAAAAGCTGGGGAGCCAGCGAAGTATTTCTTTGGTGGTGGGGACCATGATAAGGAAGCCACAGGAGGTTCAGTGAAGTACTCCTTGGTCGGGGTGGCTTAGAGGTTAAAAAGAGGTGAGACATCCCCACTGTGGCAGACTGAACCTCACACACATCTCCAGTAGTAGAAAACGCAAGACATTTCCAGTGGGGAAACTAAGCCTCTGCCCAAAACGCAAGAAATTTCCAGTGGGGAAACTGAGCCTCATCCCAAACCCAAGAAATTTCCAGTGGAGGAAACTGAGCCTCACCCCAAAAGGCAAGAAATTTCCAGTGATGGAAATTGAGCCTCACCCCAAAAAGTGAGAATTTTCCAGTAATGGACATTGAACCTTAAACCTGACCCCAAAATCATCAAGATGGGAAATACCCCAAGCAAGACAGGGAGCAAGAAAGATAAAGATGGTAACAAAGATATCCCCCCCAGATAGCTCCCTAGGTCTCATGCTAAAACACTGAAAAGATGATGAAAGAACTAAACATAGAAAAAGCAACAAATGATAAAACATGGCTCTTTTATTTGGACTCAGTGACCCATCCTCAATGCCTCAATTTTCTGGCCAAAGTCTGAGTCAAACGAGGATGTAATGTGTCAGTTTCTAATCTGATATGTTAAAGCTAAAAGTCCATTGTGTTTCAAGAAGCAGGCTATGCCCTTTGTTGGAGGCAAGGACTTGCCCTCCTGTTTCCCTTAACAAGAAGTAGGGAAGAACCTAATCTGGCACCTCAAAATGAAAGTCAGAGGAGCCGGCTCTCATGCCTAAAGATTCCAGCGCATGGGATCCCCTAGTCTATGTTCTCCCATTCAGTGTCCCCAATCTTTCCCCTCACACAGCCACTGCCTCCT
This sequence comes from Macaca nemestrina, assembly GCF_043159975.1. Classification (NCBI taxonomy): domain Eukaryota; kingdom Metazoa; phylum Chordata; class Mammalia; order Primates; family Cercopithecidae; genus Macaca; species Macaca nemestrina. The sequence goes on along the minus strand of NC_092146.1, from coordinate 3,319,332 downwards.
CAGATCCCATTCCAAATTCCCCCTCTACTCATGTTAGCCCTCCTCTTTATAACCCTGACTCTTGGGAATTACCATCCCACCACACTGTTCTCTCCCAACCTAAATACCCCTCTCTAAAATGACTCCAGTATGAGGTAGAACAATGTAAAAAAGATATTCAGAATTTTCCATTTCCCTCCATACCTAAGAGGTCAGCTTGGACCCTCTTCCCTTTGAAAGAGGTATCACAAGGAGCGGGGGGCACTGCCTTCGTAAATGCTTCCCTAATAAGTTCAGAAGTTCAGAATTTTAAAAAGGAGCTTAAACTGCTACTAGATGAGCCTTACGGAGTGGCAGACCAAATTGAACAATTCTTAGAACCTCAGTTATACATTTGGGTCCAGTTAATATCCATCTTGGGCATTCTCCTTTCAGGGGAGAAAGAGTAGCTCCATTCCCCCCGGTCCCTCCCCTAGAGGAAGGAGGAGAGGGGAGAACAGCAGCATAAGCAGCTGGTAGAGGCACAGAAAGAACAGCAAACACAGAAAGAGAGAGAGAGAGAGACAGAGAGAGAAAGAGAGAGAGAAAGAGGGAGTCAAAGAGAGAGAAAGAGAGAAAGTCAAAGAGAGAAAGAGACAGAAGTAGTAAAGAGAAAACAGTGAACCCTATACTTTTAAAAGTCAGGGTAAATTTAAAACCGGTAATTGATAATTGAAGGTATTCTCTGTGACCCTGTAACACTCTAACCCGATTTTGTTGTCAGTATAAACAAGGGCATAGCCCAAAAGCACTCAGGCCACTGAAAACCCATAGCTTTCCTAATCAAAAATCCTTAACCCAGTAAACCCCGAATGGCCCAAATGCATTCAATCTGTAGTGGCACAGTGCTTTGCTAATACAAGAAGGTAGAAAAATAACTTTTAGAGGAAACCTCATTGTGAGCACACCTTACCAGTTCAGAACTATCCTAAGTTCAAAAAAAAAAAAAAAAAAAAAAAAGCAAAAGGTAGCTTACTAACTCAAAAATCTTAAAGTATGGGGCTATTCTGTTAGAAAAAGATCATTTAACATTAACCACTGATAATTCCTTTAACCCAGCAGGTTTCCTAACAGGTTATCTAAATCTTAATTAATTACCATAGAAAGGTCCAACCAGACCTAGGAGGAACTCCCTTCAAAGTCAGGATAATAGATGGTTCCTCCCAGGTGATAGAAGGAAAAAGACACGATGGGTATTCACTAAGTGATAAGGAAACTTTTTTTTTTTTTTTGAGACGGAGTCTCGCTCTGTGGCCCAGGCTGGAGTGCAGCGGCCAGATCTCAGCTCACTGCAAGCTCCACCTCCCGGGTTTACGCCATTCTCCTGCCTCAGCCTCCTGAGTAGCTGGCACTACAGGCACCCACCACCTCACCTGGCTAGTTTTTTGTATTTTTTTAGTAGAGATGGGGTTTCACCGTGTTCGTCAGGATGGTCTCAATCTTCTGACCTCATGATCCGCCTGTCTCGGCCTCCCAAAGTGCTGGGATTACAGGCTTGAGCCACTGTGCCCGGCCATGTAACTCTTGTAGAAGCAGAGTTAGGAAAACTGCCTAATAGGTCCCCTCAAACATGAGCTGTTTGCACTCAGGCAAGCCTTAAAGTAGTTACAGAACTAGGAAGAAACCATCTATGCCAATTCTAAGTTAATTTGGACTAAATCTCTTATTAATAGCAAAGGATAATTGAAATCGCAAGCTTACAAGGTTTTCAATGAAAGTAAATTTTGCTAAAAGTTAGCAGTGTAACATGTATTATGCTAACTTCTAATCTTGTGACCTGGGGCAGTCTAGTCCACAGACATGAGGAAAGTTCGCTTTGGAAAAGAATGGTTATCATCTTTGAGAGAGGGGGGAAAAAAAAAAAAAAGGGTGGGGGGAGAATGGGAGAATTTATGTAAACTGGAATGTTACATAGCAAATTCTTGTCCTAAAATAAATTTTAACTGGTTGTTTAAAGAAAGGAATGTTTGCAACAAGTCAGAAAGTTGAGGCATGTCAAACAATTGTCTGTGAAAATTGTGGGGGGAAAAAAGTTATAAAAGGGAATTTATGCAGGAAATGTTATATAATTTAAAAGCAATTAGGCCTCCTAAATGTGAAACTATAGAAGAAGCAGTTTATGTGCAAAGTGTATAAGGAAAGTAAAATATACCTTTGTAAAAGGATTATAAGGATGCACAAGAATGTGGATTTTTACCTACATTGAAAGGTTAAAAAATACATATTTTGTTTTAAAGGTTTAAAAGTTTTGAAACGTTAATTGTACAGAAAATTATGTGTGTAAAGATATTGGATAAAGTTAAAGGGGTGTCATCCAGTGTTTCTGTGAAATGGACATTAAAATAAAAGCACAACAGGTTTTTCTTAAAGCATCAACCTGCTCTTTAAGAAAAATTATGAAGGGTTAAAAAGACTCTATAAAAATCTTACCTTATGGTCAGACATTAAAAATTGAATATGCCTACAAGGTCTTATTAAAACTAAGTTTAACATTAATAACACACTAATATAAAGGTGAAATTTAGCTTATCTGGTATAAAAATCATACAGGAAGCATTGTCAAATATGATGCTTGCTTTCTTTGGTCTAAAAACGAATAAAAATAGGTGCTAAAGGAAATTTCTCAATAAGATGGCACCAAGAACTACAAAGCCCACTGCTGATGTCCCCAGATTTAAAACAAAAGGTCAGTTTCTTCAAAATTACATACTTGGTTTATCTTCCACTTTCCTTTCCCTGAAAACTAAAGTCTTTTAGCACAGGTACCACTCCTAAAATTTCCGGTAAACCAGCATCAGCCTGAGGATCACCTTCTCAACAAAGGGTGACAAGAAAGGAAACTCGAGCCAGCCTAGGAAGGACCCTACCTTGTGCTGCTAACCACCGAGTTCATACAGCGGAAGGGGGAGGGACTCATCACCACCAAGACAGCACCACCCCCTCCAGAGTCGTAAGCGATAGTCCCAGGGGAAAACTCTACCAAACTAAAGCTAAGAAAAATTTAACTCTTTTCATCTATTCTATTTCTCTTTCTTCTTTCCTTGCTCTATTGCTGACCATCTAGTTATTAACACAACCTAGTCAATTTCACCTCAAACCACTGCATTTAATGCTTGCCTTGTTATGCCCTTGGGGATTTGCCAAGTCAAAGACAGCTCTCTACTTCAGGAAAGTACCTCCGTCCCTCCTGACTCTCCTCAGACTAGGCATTAGTAAACTAGGACCATTTAATCCAGGGAGATTTTGATAAAGACTCCAGTGTCAACCAGGGGTCTTGCTCCCCAGTGCAGAGCCTTTATGCCATAGTTGGTCCAATATTCTGTGGACCGCTAAAGAGCAAGAATGGACTGCCCCAACTGGTTTTTGAAATTTCCTAAAAACCATACATGCATTTTACTAGAGGGACAGCACTCCCTGCTAACTGGCAGGTAAACCAGTGTAATTCTATACAGGTTATTATCTCAAACCCTCAAAGTTCTTCCCCATTCCTAAGCCTGTTCCCTTCTTTAAGTTGGTTTTATGGTATAGGGGCTGTGATTTCAAGGACAAACCCTGTTAGATTCTTTGAAATGAATTTCTTTGATCCCCCACCGCCTGTACCTTCTTCTAAGCCTTCTTCCAAAACCTCTCACAATGGAAGAATTGTTCCTCCTCCATCTAATGACAAGACCAAGATGGCTATCATAAAATTTAAAGACTTAAAACAAACTTTGACAATTAAGACAGGATATCAAGATGCAAGTGTCTGGTTGGAATGGATCAAATATTCCGTCCACACATTAAAAGAAAGCAGATGTTATGCCTGTGTGCACGGCAGGCCAGGGGCCCAGACTGTCCCCTTTCCACTAGGATGGTCCTTCAGTCGACCAGGCATGGGCTGTATAGTAGCTCTTTTCCAGGATTCTACAGCCTGGGGTAACAAGTCATACCAAGCTCAGTCTCTGCTATATCCTGAAGTTTGGCACCCTGTGGGTCAGCCCCCAAGGGCCATCCAGCCTCCATCTCCCAACACTAAGTTACTTCATGTCTCTCAAACAGGGAGAAAACTTATTGTTCCTTGGAGACCTGAAGGGATGCAGTGAGCTTAAGAATTTTCAAGAGCTTACCAATCAGTCAGCCCTTGTTCATACCCAAGTAGATGCATGGTGGTATTGTGGTGGACTTTTATGTGTGGTGGTATTGTGGTGGACCTTTACTGGATACTCTGCTGAGTAACTGGAATGGCACTTGTGCTTTAGTCCAGCTGGCTATCCCTTTCACCCTGGCATTTCATCAACCAGAGGAAGGAAAAATAAGACATTGTAAAGTGAGAGAACACCCTTATGCATCCTTCAACTCTCACGTATATTTAGACACAATTTATTGAGTCCCACAAGGAATACCAGTCAATTTAAAGCCCAAAATCAAATAGCTGCAGGATTTGAGTCAACATTTTGGTAAGTGACAATTAATAAAAATGAAAACTGGATATACTACATCTACTACAACCAACAGCGATTTATTAACTATGCTAGAGATACTGTTAAATGATTAGCTGAGCAATTTGGGGCTACGTGCCAGATGGCTTGGGAAAATAGAATAGCCTTCGACATGGTATTAACAGAAAGAGGAGGAGTTTGCATCATGTTTAAAACTCAATGTTGCACCTTCATCTCAAACAACACTACCCCTGATGGAAGTATAACAAAGGCATTAGGCCGGGCGCGGTGGCTCAAGCCTGTAATCCCAGCACTTTGGGAGGCCGAGACGGGCGGATCACGAGGTCAGGAGATCGAGACCATCCTGGCTAACCCGGTGAAACCCTGTCTCTACTAAAAAATACAAAAAACTAGCCGGGCGAGGTGGCGGGCGCCTGTAGTCCCAGCTACTCGGGAGGCTGAGGCAGGAGAATGGCGTGAACCCGGGAGGCGGAGCTTGCAGTGAGCTGGGATCCGGCCACTGCACTCCAGCCTGGGCAGCAGAGCGAGACTCCGTCTCAAAAAAAAAAAAAAAACAAAAAAAAACAAAGGCATTGCAAGGTCTGACTGCTCTATCCAATGAATTAGCCAGCAACTCAGGGGTAAATGACCTGTTTACAGGATGGCTAGAAAAGTGGTTTGGTAAATGTAAAGGAGTAATAGCCTCAATTCTTACGGCAATTCCCTCACAGCTGAAATGGGTGTACTTATTCTTGTCAGGTGTTGTGTCATACCATGCATCCATGGGTTGGTGCAGAGGCTCACAGAAACAGCACTTACTAAAACCTCCCTTAACTATCCTCCACCTTACCCAGAGAAGCTTCTTCTTTTGGAAAATTAAGCAAAACAACTAAGCCAAGACATGTTTAAAGAAAAAGTCAGAGAAGAAAGAGCTGTAAGGAAATACAAGGGGAGGGGTTGTTAGACGTTGAGTTCTAAATTTCTTTTCAAAGAATCAACATGTCAGTAGGTTCAATTCTTTACCTTCTACTTTTAAACTTAACTTCCTCATAAAGCAATCTTTTTCAATTACCTGCTCTATCCTGACTCATTTCAATCACCTGCTCCACCCTGACTCATTCTGATTACCTGCTCTGTCATAATCATTTTCCCCGCCAAATCACTTACCTGTCATTCTCACCTCTGTGGTCTAACCCTAGCTAATAGAGGAACCACACAGCAGGAGGGGCCACATGAGTCAGGGATAAAAACCCCTTCCCCTTCCTTGTCGGGTGTGCACTCACTATTACTCCATCTGTAATTTGGATGTAACTTGGGTGTAAGGGTACACCCTTCTATAGAAGTAAGTTGTCTTTCTGAGAATTAAAAAGAAAATTTTAAATTTGAGTGTTATTTCTTTTGTGGCACTGAAACTTTATACATAACAACCTGGAGCCCAAGAACCTGGGGTGAACAATTCCATGGTGGGCAAGGGGCAGGGAACATGGCAAACTGTTGTTAAGAACCACGTGTGACCACTTTTTTGGGTGTCAAACCCAGTGGCAGCATTCTGGACAAAAAGGCCATTTATTCTTGACAAACTGTGGTATCCCTGATGCAGTGATTCTCAATGGGGGGTGACTCTGCCTCCTTAGGAGACATTAGGCAATGTCTGGAGACACTTTTGGTTGTCACAACTAAGAGAGGAGGAATGCTTCTGGAACCTGGTGGGTGGAGCCCGGGGATGCTGCTGAACACCTACAGTGCCCAGGACAGCCCCACTACAGAGACTCAACCAGTCCTGAGTGCTGCCGTGGAGAATACTGAGTGCTGCAGTGGAGTGCTGCAGTGGAGAAGCCCTGTCCAGGTGCTATCGTGAGTGTGCAAAATCTCTGCAAATGACCATCCATTAATACAGGAGGCTAATGCTTCAGAAGCAGAGCCCAAATGAGATGCCCACACCATTCAGGCCTGGATTGGAAGTCCATCTGTCCATGAGATTTAATAAAATAGGCACCTGCTGCTACTTGAAATGACTAATTGGGTTCAGGGTTAGACTAACTAGAGTCCTGACACAATTAACAACATTATTTTGTTCTGATTCATTTTTTTTTTTTTTTTAACATTCTTTGATTCTCTGATTTCCATCTACTGGAAAAAACTTTCCACACACATTTAAAAATACAGGAGGAAGTTCTTTCCTTGTGAAGCATGCCAAATATTCAAATCACATGAAACTCAATATGCCTTGGGGTAGTGTCTGGTGCATACGCGAAGATGTTTTTATACACCCTAAAGTTGAACAACCTCGGAAACGAGGAAAAATTGAAAGGCTCGTATTTCAGCTTAAGAACTAAGCAAAACATCACCCCAGATGATTTCTGATTACAAGACACTATTTGAAATAAGGGAAGCAATACAACCTATATAAACAACTAGCAGCATCACCTCTTCAGGCAACCTTGGCCCCTGATTCTGACCATGGAGTGGACAATGGTGACTGGTCAAGACACTTTCATATCCCCCTCCTCCTTCATATGTGCTCACTCAAATGAAAAAGCACATCACAAAATTCCGTAACTGTCCAAGACAGTAAAAACACGTCCTGTTTTTAAACTCCAAGAGCACACTGTCTCTCTCTCTCTCTCTCTCTCTTTCTCTCTCTCTTTCTTTAGAGGCAGGGTCTTGCTCTGTCACCCAAGTTGCTGTGCAGTGGCATGATCACAGCTCACTGCAACCTCAAACTCCTGGCCTGAAGCAATCCTCCCACCTTGGCCTCCTAAAGTGTAGGGATTATAAATATGAGTCACCTCCCCTGGCCTGACACATTTTTTTAATGACTAGAAACCATTGTGACAAATGGGATGGTGTTTCATTGGCCCTCAGAGTGCTGGAATCTGGAGTGCCAAGGAAAGGAAGCTATGAAGGCTTCTCAATGAGCAGAGGAAAATGGAGTCACAGCACCCTGAGACCTGAGATCTTGCTGGCCTCAAGCATGTGTCCTCCTAGAGAGGTAGGAAAATAGGGTGTGCATGCAGAGAACATAAGGTTGATTGACACTTCAGCTATGACAAGAAATTTCCTCTCCATAGGGTGTATACCAAGTAAATGACTTTGTAACTTTACTTCATCCTCTCCATTAACACAGGGTGTACACCAATGGAATCCTCTAGGGGGTATTTAAACTGTCAAAAATTCTGTAATGGGGGCCTTCAGACCTTATGCTCTCAGGGCCTCTCCCAAACTGTGGAGTGTAATTTCATTTTCAATAAATCCCTTCATTCCTTCCTTGCTTTGTTTGTGCATCTTATCCAATTTTTTCTTCAAGATGCCAAGAACCTGGACACACTCCATCAATAATATATTTTGGTGAGCCAGCCAGGAGAAATGCCAGGAGAAGGTAGCCCCAAAGTTTGGGATTTATGTTTCTCCTTTTCCTTTCTGCTCCATACAGGAGAATATTTCTCTCTCTCTTTTCCCTTCCAACTCTGAACCCTTGGGCAGCAGTGCCTAAACATGGAAGCAAATGCAGGTTTCTGGCTCTGCCAGTGAAACTAAAGGGTTTCCATGTGAAGAAGCCTGACTGTCACTGCTGATTTGCTTAAGAAACCAGGGTCTTTTTTGTTTTCTTCCCCCTCTTTCCTTTTTGGTCTTTCAGTGGCTGTTTCCTAGTAGCTCCTTGAAGACTGAGGGCAACTGGCTGGGGTCACTCCCTGATAGTGACCCGCAGAACGAAAGGGAAGTTATAACTGCCCTGCCCAGAAGGGAGATGGACTTTTTTTAAAAAATATTTTCTGGGTGTGGTCCCTGATCCCTACCTTCCGCATGGCTCAGAGAGAACTCACATGTGTTTCTGGTGACTTAAACTTTCTTTTCTTATGCTAAATTCTTTTCTTCCCCTATTCAACTGGCTAAGGACAAAATAAACCCACCCAATCTTCAGTTCCTATCATTAAAGTTCATGGAATGGCAAGCATGGGAAAGTGTAATAAGGATGTTAAAAGGTGTGGATTACACCTAGGTACCAAAGGAATGCTCATAGTAGGCTCTGGAGGGAAAGCAAACAAAGTGGCACTGGTACCCACCTAAGGTCAGAGAAATCTCACACTCTTAAGACTGGGCCCCACACGAAGACACTGCAGGATATCCTGCAGACCTTAACCTGTCCAAAGGGGACACTCTTGGCAGAGGTTCTAAGGTCTAGTCATAAGCCCTCCTTAGAATTTTCTCTCACAGTTGCAATGCTGCTTGTTTAGAAAATTATTCAGAATCTGAATTTTGGTGTCAAGTGAGAAAGCAGGATGGTGTTGCATGTATCCAGGCTTTTGTGCTGCTGTTGTAAGCAGGGGGGCTGGTTAACATGTGATGCCTCCTTTGGTATTCTTTGGACCCAGTGCTCTTTGGAATCTGGGAGGTTTGGACTTTAAAAATCAAACTGCCACAGAGACTGCTTTACCAGAAATTTTGGTGCACAGCCTTCACTGGATTATCTATGTTAAAAGTAAAGTAGAGGCTCCTCTTCAAACACTCTCCTCCCCATCTAACTAGGAATAAATAGTAACTTCTCTTAGAAGCAAAATTTATTCAAAGACATGTGCTAACATTGTTCTTAACTATCTGCTAGCTGTGATAAAGAAATCAATGTACTTTATGTTCTTTTTTTTTTTTTTTTTTTTTTTTTTTTTTGAGACGGAGTCTCGCTCTGTCGCCCAGGCTGGAGTGCAGTGGCCGGATCTCAGCTCACTGCAAGCTCCGCCTCCCGGGTTCACGCCATTCTCCGGCCTCAGCCTCCGGAGTTGCTGGGACTACAGGCGCCCGCCACCTCGCCCGGCTAGTTTTTTGTATTTCTTTAGTAGAGACGGGGTTTCACCATGTTCGCCAGGATGGTCTCGATCTCCTGACCTCGTGATCCGCCCGTCTCGGCCTCCCAAAGTGCTGGGATTACAGGCTTGAGCCACCGCGCCCGGCTGTACTTTATGTTCTTAGCTCACGCAGTTTAGCCTAAATATTTTTCCTGGCATGCTTATACTGGTCCAAGCAAGCATTAGGTCATAGCCTGTTCCTCTTCCCTACTTAAAAGTGTTTTTACCTTTCTCAACATTCCACTAGTTACTTCCTCCTTCCTTTGTTCTCCTCTACCTTTGCCTCTTTTAAAAAGTTCTAAGTTGCTAGCCAATCAGGTCAAATACAGAATGTGAGGTCCCATTCCAGGCAGTGGAAACCAGACACGGCAGTAAGGTGGACGCATCAGGTGATAAATGACCCTGTTTCCTTTGTTCAGTGTACTCTCGTGGCAAAACTGCTGGCAAATGTACCCTTTCTGCAGAAAGTTAAAAAATGGGCCTTACTGAGGAAATCAAATTTATGTTTAAGTGCTGTTTCTTTATGGCAGTGGGGAACAAGCATTACAAACATCTATTGGGGCAAAGAAAAACCAGCAAGCTTCTATTGCTATCTCATGGCCAAGGTTCTAAGGGATTGGATCTTTGTTTATGTGTGTGTATCCATATCTAGATGTCTTTATTTGTATGTGCACTCATTGTTATATGTAGTGTTTACCAAATTGATTTGTAAGTAAAAGAAAACTCATAAATTAAGTCTAGTCAATTTTTAAGTTCATGTGACTTACAAGTGTAACTAGCTTTAAAATTATTGGTGGAATAAAAAGAGAAATGCCTTCAGAATTGTCAGCATACATTTTGTCCAAATTTTATGTTGTCTTTGCAACCTGTGACCTGGAAGACCCAAGCCCTCTCCCTGCTTCAAGGTGTCATCTTGCCTTTGTGGACCAAACCAATGTTCATTTTACATATGTTGATTAATGTCTCACGTCTCCCTTGTTTAATAAAAATTATGTACAGTGAATAGGATAATTGTTTTAGGTAAACTTTAAATGTACATTAAAATCTTAAAGTTATTATTGATGTTCCTTTAATATCTGAGTCATTTCCAGTTAAGATAGGGTCATAAAATGTGGAACTGTTCTTATCCATAAATGCTCATAGGTGATAGTTCAGGATTTCTTGCTTTTTAGGGTTTCACTAAAGTTTTAGGTTACTAAGGATAAAAACTCTAATTAACATGTAATTCTGTATACAAAACGTGCCAGAAAGGGTTATGTTACTGGTAGAAAAAATAATCGTTTTGTCTAATTCAGAAGTTATCTAAAAGTTAAGTTCAAATTACAGATTTGAAAAGGTTACTTATGAAACAATGTAGTAAGTAATCATTAAGTAAGGCAGAAAAATGTGGAAAAGGTTGGGTATTTTGGGGTTTTTTTGAGACGCAATTTCGCTCTTCTTGTCCAGGCTGGTGTGCAATGGCGCAATCTTGGCTCACTGCAACTTCTGCCTGCCAGGTTCCACCAATTTTTCTGCTTGAAAATAGCTAGGATTACAGGTGCCTGCCACCCTGCCCAGCTAATTTTTTGCATTTTAGCAGAGACAGAGTTTAACCATGTTGGCCAGGTTAGAACTCCTGACCTCAGGTGATCCACCTGCCTCAGCCACCCCCAGTGTTGGGATTACAGGTAATAGCCACCACGCCTGGCTGGAAAAGGTTTAAACAATCAAATAATCTTTAAGACATTCTTAGAGACATTTGGTTAATTAATACTTTCATAATTAAACCTTTCAGTCTTGATTACTGGTCACGTAATTAAAGTGAATTTATCAGTTGCACAGGATGCATAATATTAGTGAACTTAAAGATATTAAATTGTGTGTCAGGAATAAAATATTCAATATATGGGTTTTTTAAAAGCCTAGATAACACTGTAGTCTCCAGGGTAAATTGAGTAGGAACATTTAGGTTTGGTTTCCTGTTTGTTTTTGCTTCTAGTTTTCATTCACTTGCTGTCTATTCACTGGCTTTGCTTGAGTGTATGTGTATATGTACGTGTATATATATATATATATCTCCATGATATTTTTTAGTTCCTAGTGGAAAGCTTTTTTTTTTTGGTTCTGTGAATATTTTATTTTCTATGCATTTCTGGCAAGTCATCATTTGTTCCATTTACCTTGAATTTCCAAGCTACCTTTATTGGGCCTGCAGAAATTAATGGAGCACACCAGCTTTCAATCCTTAAACTAACTTTTTGGATTTTAGGCTTCCTGCTACTTTAAGTGGGTTGAGAATACTCTCAACAATGGAATGTAAGTTACATGTTTTTCTCTCTGCCTAATTTCTCCAAAATTTTGAAACTATTTGGGAATATTCTTTTTTATTTTTATTTTATTTTGTTTGAGACAGAGTCTCATGCTTTTTGCCCAGGCTCAGTGCAATGGTGTGATCTCAACTAACTGCAACCTCTGCCTCCTGGGTTCAAGCAATTCTCCTGCCTCAGCCTCCTGAGTAGCTGGGATTACAGGCAGGATTAACTGGTTAAATAAAAGGTAATAGTCACTGTTTATCTCCTCTGGAAGTTTTAATTAATAAAAAAGTTTAATTAATTGGTTTAATAATAATAAAAGCTTAAATCAAATATTTTGTCAGAAAAGTTAAAAAGTGCAATGCCTTGGGCAAGGACTTCATGACTAAAACACCAAAAGAAATGTCAACAAAAGCCAAAATAGACAAATGGGATCTAATTAAACTAAAGAGTTTCTGCATAGCAAAAGAAACTACCATCAGAGTGAACAGGCAACTTACAGAATGGGAGAAAATTTTTGCAATCCAGCCATCTGACAAAGGGCTAATATGCAGAATCTACAAAGAACTTAAACAAATTTACAAGAAAAAATGAAACAACCCCATCAAAAAATGGTCAAAGGATATGAACAGACACTTTTCAAAAGAAGACATTTATGCAGCCAACAGACACATGAAAAAATATTCATCATCACTCGTCATCAGAGAAATGCAAATCAAAACCACAATGAGATACTATCTCACACCAGTTAGAATGGCAATCATTAAAAAGTCAGGAAACAACAGGTGCTGGAGAGGATGTGGAGAAATAGGAACACTTTTACACTGTTGGTGGGACTGTAAACTAGTTCAACCATCATGGAAGACAGTGTGGCAATTCCTCAAGGATCTAGAACTAGAAATACCATTTGACCCAGCCATCCCATTACTGGATATATTCCCAGAGAATTATAAATCATGCTGCTATAAAGACACATGCAAACATATATTTATTGTGGCACTATTCACAAGAGCAAAGACCTGGAACCAACCCATATGTCAATCAATGATACAATGGATTAAGAAAATGTGGCAAATTATACACTGTGGAATACTATGCAGCCATAAAAAAGGATGAGTTCATGTCATCTGTAGGGACACGGATGAAGCTGGAAACCATCATTCTGAGCAAACTATCCCAAGGACAGAAAACCAAATACCACATGTTCTTAGTCATAAGTGGGACTTAAACAACAAGAACACTTAGACACAGGGCGGGGAACATCACACACCAGGGCCTGTCGTGGGGATGGGGGGTTAGGGGACGGATAGCATTAAGAGAAATACCTAATGTAAATGACGAGTTAATAGGTCCAGCACACTACCATGGCACATGTATACGTATGTCACAAACTTGCACATTGTGCACATGTTCCCTAGAACTTAAAGTATGATTAAAAAAAAAAAAGTGCAGTGCATTTTATTTAATTCATATGACTTGAGTAATCTTTGGGAAATAAAGATGATTTTAAAAGTTATTGGTAAAATATAATTCTCTTCAAAATGTAAATAAATATGTGGTGTAAATTATGTCCAAATATTAGGTTTGCTGAATGCTTTAAGGTTATAAGCTGCTTCTTTTGCTTTTGAGAATTGTTTAACTTGTCTGCTTTCCAGCTAGGTAAGTCCTGGGAACATGTGGAGTTGGCCACACCCCTAGCTATGCTGGAAACAATCAGACCTTATCAACACCTAGTACATAATTAATATAACTTAACAGGTTTTATGTTATAATTAAATTGCTAAGAATCAACATTGCAACATGCAATTAAGACTACCAGAAACAGTTTTACATGTAAGGTGTGTAAGAACATAAGAACTTCTTTAAAATTTCTGAGTCATAATTCTGGCAAAATACATAATTTATGGTAATCTGAATTCAAAAATCTAACTTCAGTTTCAATGTCTTTCCTAATGCACGGCTTTTTGGATGGATCAGAAGGCCCCTGAAAACATCCAGAAAAGAGATAAATGGGATTATTTGACATGTTAGGTACATGGGATTGCAAACATGATGTTCAGTCTTTTTTACATTATACTTTTGTGAATAACACTAACATATGTTCCAAAATTGTACTGGGTTTCTAAAATTTTAATGTCTAAGTATGTTTATTATGCTGTTGTTGTAAACCACAGAAATACCCAGATTTCCTTGTATAAAGCAGCTAACTGAAGTAAAACAAAAAATTTATCAAATATCGGCTGGGAGCAGTGGCTCACACCTGTAATCTCAGCACTTTGGGAGGCTGAGACAGGCGGATCATGAGGTCAGGAGGTCAAAACCATCCTGGCTAACATGGTGAAACCTCGACTCTACTAAAAATACAAAAAACTAGCCGGGTGTGGTGGTGGACACCTGTAGTCCCTGCTACTCAGGAGGCTGAGGCAGGAGAATGACGTGAACTCGGGAGGCGGAGCTTGCAGTGAGCTGAGAGCGTGCCACTGCACTCCAGCCTGGGCGACAGAGCAAGACTCTGTTTCAAAAAATTAAAAAAATAAAAAAATTAATCAAATATCAGGAAAATACTTTGTCAGATTTTCATGTTAAAGCAGCTGATACTGAAATTTTTTAAATACACAATTTGAATAAATGCCACAGTCTCAGTTGCATTACCTATGATAACCCAGGTTATCATAAATCAGTGCTATGCACCTAATTTGGAAAAACAACTGGTATTCAAGAGGACACATCTAATGTTAATTAGGCATGGACTCATGAAGAACCAAGAGGATGGCCACCTTGTCCTTCCTGAGTCCTTAAAGTTCTTATTACTAAAAGTTCTGCATGCCATGACTCAGCATGGAAAAGATAAAATAACCCAAATTGAATACATTGGTGTGGTAACTTACAAATTCTTCAGGTACATTTGGTCAGCTTGTGGGCCATTTTATAAAGGGATTTCATTCAATTATTATTTTCAGTGCACGTTCTGGTTGAATAAAAGTTTTCCCATGCAATTGGGCTGATGTTACAACAGCAAATTATTATGCTACAGCGTATTTTCAGCAGGTAAAGAAAGCTTTTTATGGTTTGGATCTTCTGAGAACATCAAAGAAAGACTGTTTTTGCCATCCACACTACAATGTACGTTTTGCACATGCAAAACTAAAAGTACACTTAAAGAACACCCTAGAACTTAAAGTATACTTAAAGAACACTTCTACACTGTTGTGTTAGGGACTTGGGGCTTTGGGCTTATGGTCTTACAACTGAGAAGGGTCCCTCCATGCTCTTGGAACTGTACACCCACTGGAACTCTTAAGGTAAAACTAACAGGGAAATTTCTCACAAGAAGAAGATGGTATCCTTGATGTGAACAGCTTTTCCCAAGTTCACAGATTAAGACTTCTACTGTCAAGAAACTCTTATCTTTGAATATTTTCTTTTGCTTATACCTCTGTGAACAACAGGAGTGGAAAAGGGGTCTCTTATGTGCACTTACATTTATTTTTGAAAGAGTTTGTAGCCAGCCTTATATATGGATAAGTTTATTCTTTGATAGATAAAGGATAAAGGCCTAATGCAGGTAAGAAACTTCAATGATACATACGTTGCCTAGTAATCAGTCAAAAACAAAACACTGGTTCACTTCTCTTAATGCACATCATGGCTTAAAGAGAACACTGCTAGGAGGCCTTCACTCTTCTAGAAGGGAATCATTTGTTAGGTCCTTTTTCAGTGGTTTAAAGTAAAACAGGCAATGACTAAAAATCTAGTTCCTATAATAGGCTCTGTGGCACATTCTATGGCACAGTTATACAAGAGACTTTAAATTATCTTGTGAAAGTTATGCTAAATAATAGAATTGGCTGAACAGATAAGTACCTGTACAGCTGCTGACACTTGAGGCCTATGGAGAAATACATCAAATGAAGATTACAGAGATTCAGGGGTAGGTGAATGATGAACGGACTGCTTAGAAAATGAACTGACTATTTAACTCATTCTTTGATCTATTTGATTTTAGAAGGTTTGGCTTATGGGGACTTTATGTAAAGAACATACTCCAAACTCTTGGTATTATCCTCCCGATAATCATAATAATAGTCTCCCTAGTGTGCTATACTCTCTCAAGGGTTTTAAATGCTTTCCTGCAGCCATCTCTAGAACATCAAATGGTCACTTTTCAAGTGAATGACAAGAGCTGAAAGTAATGTGCGACCCTGAGGAAAGTGTAACCTATGAATGACATGCTGAGACCGGTAACCCAAAATGACTGTAACTCAGAGTAGAAGTAAGGTCCTACGTTTTGGTCACACTCTTACCTAAGTGAGAACCTGATCAAAAAAGGCAAATTTTAAAACAAAATTCTGGGAGATCATTGTTTTGGACTAAGCTCATGCAATAAACCCCAACAGACAAAACCAAACCAAAATGCAGTCATTTATGCTAAGACTTTAAGGAAACGCAGATCCTAGAACACACCACAAGCCAGGTTTTGCTTTCCTCCTGCAAATCTCTATAACATTCCTGACAGTGTAAGTATCCACCTGCTGAAGTTCCCATTCAATCTTTTAACCAAATGCATTTCCTCTCTCCTGGAGACCATCAAGCTTCAGATAATCATGCAACAACAGCTCCCATCACTTCCAGGTGAAGACAACTACCCTGGCCATCAAGGAGCTATCCTGCCTCCACTAGATACGGCAGGGTGGAGAGTTCCATGATCCCCAATAGGTAGGGACTATGCCCCAAGCCAGCATGAAGCAGTTACAGAAAAAAGACCATTGGTCCCTCTGCCTCCCATAAATATTTATGAGGATCACATCTCTTAGTGGGGAATGAGGCAGGGAACATAAGGTCGATTTGCACATCAGTTATGACAGGAAATATCCTCTCCATAAAGCGTATGCCGAGTAAGCGACTTTGTAACTTTACTTCATCCTCTCCAGTGTACACCAAGGAACCAATGGTATCCTCTAGAGAGTATTTAAACTCTGAAAAATTCTGTAATGGGATCCTTGAGCCCGAATGCTTGGGCTTGGGCTCCCCTGCTGTGGAATGTACTTTCATTTTCAATAAATCCCTTTATTCTATCCTTGATTGTTTGTGTGTTTTGTCTAATTATTTGTTCAAGACACCAAGAACCTGGACACCCTCTGCTGGTAACACTAGGATAACGACACTGCATGGTGCTGGACAGGGCAACCTGAAGACCCCAGGGGTCCAAAATGAAGAAGGGAAAAAGATGGACGGTTGCCAGGGAAGAAAGAGCATGAGAGAGGCACAGACACCAGAGTTTTTACAGCTATGGCTTTGTGCAAAATGGTGGGCAAAAATACAAGAAAAAAGGAGGCAGGTACAGGGGCTCACATTGGTAGTCCCAGCACTTTGGGAGGCAGAAGTTGGAGGATCAGTTGAACCCAGCAATTTCAGACCAGCATGGGCAACATGGCAAAACACCATCACCATACAAAATACAAAAATCAGTTGGGTGTGCTGGCATGCACCTGTACTCACAGCTAGTTGAGAGGCGGAGGCAGGAGGATCATGTGAGCCCAGGAGGTGGAGACGGCGGTGAGCTATGATTGTGCCACTGCACTCCAGCTTGGGTAAAAGAGTGAGACCCTGTCCACCCCACACACACACACCCCCCCAAAAAAAGGAGAAAAGAGAACAGGATATATTACTTTGTGATTTTCTAGAAGAGGTTTTTAAACCATGAAAAGAAAGCAACATAACATGCTGCAAAGAAGAAAGGTTTTTAAGGGTGAGACCGGTTCCTAGGAAGACAGGATAGAGGGAATCCTGGAAAAATCCAACTACCAGGTAGAAAACGGAGAAGTTGGGCAGAATCATGTACTTTGGTCAGAGTAGGAGAAACAGGAACAGAAAGAGGGAGCTGGAGACTGAGGAATCAACAACAGGGACTGCAGGCACAGTGGCGCATGCTTGTGGCCCCAGCACTCTGGAGGCTGAGGAAGGAGGATCATTTGAGCTTTGGAAGTTGAGACTGCAGTGAACTCTGATAGTGCCTCTGCACTCAAGCCTGGTTGCAGAGGAAGACCCTGCTTCAAAAAAAATTAATTTAATTTAAAAACAAAATAGAAACAGGTGAAGGTGGCAAGAAAGGTTGTGGATTCCAGAAGTTCCCAGAAGTTGAGAAGATCTTCACTATAGATTCCCGAGACCACAGCAGAATGGGGCAAGAGAGGGAAAGGGGTGTTGTTTAAAACCAAAATTGGTATAAAACTGGCACAACACCTTATTGTGGTACAATCTAAAAAGTGGGATGGGATACCAGCCAAGTGCATAATTTTAATGTGTATTTATGATTCCATCCTCCCACCCCATCAGCTCTACAACTATGCTGATAATGAAAACATCCCTTGAGATTCTCTTTAACACAAGAGCTATCACCTCTCTGCCCTGATGCAGCCTCTGGTGATGCCCTGTCAGGTTCTCAGGAAACATAGTTTCAACCTACTCCAAGAAATCAAGAAGACAGAACAAGTCATAGTGCGAGCAAGGCAAAAGTCCACTCCGAAGCCCAGAGCAGTTGAAGGTCTGCTGCATCTTTTTCAACTGTGGCAGTGTAATTGTTAACATGAGTCAGCAGCCAGTGAGTCTGCGTGTAAGTAAAATATACAGACCCATGTCAGAGGGGCACTGGAAACTTGCTACTGTGTATACACACAACCAATCAGTAAGATGTTAAAGTGGGGTGGGAAACCAGTGTTCTTTCTTTCTCTCTCTCTCTCTTTCTTTCTTTTAGATATGCGGTCGTCTTTCCTTCCCTTCCTTCCTTCCTTCCTTCCCTCCTTCCTTCCCTCCTTCCCTCCCTCCCTCCCTCCCTCCCTCTCTCCCTCTCTCCCTCTCTCTCTCTCTCTCTTTCTCTCTTTCTCTCTTTCTCTCTTTCTCTCTTTCTTTCTTTCAGATATGCAGTCTCACAGTGTTGCCCAGGCTGGAGTGCCCTCAGGTGATCACAGCTCACTGCAGCCTTGACCTTGTGGACTTAGACAGTATCATCCTCAGGAGCTGGGACAACAGGTGTGTACCAGCACACCCAGCAAATCTTTACATTTTTTTGTAGAAAAGGTGTTTTCTGCCAGGTTGTCCAGCTGGTCTCAGACTCCTGGCTCAAGTGATCCTTCTGCCTCAGCCTCCCAAAATCCTGGGATTATGAGCATGAGCCAGTGCACCCTGCCACTGAATTAATCCCAAATGCCAGAGGGAAATATATGTTAGCTTCCAGTGTGTTCCAAGCTCTTGCACCTTCCCAAGGCTCCGCTGTTCGGGGGCCAGGCCTAGCAGCTACATACCTTGTTGATGCTGATCTCAGCCTCCACATACTGCAGTCCCTTCTGCAGAATGGAGATGAGGGCAGCTGGTGGCACTAGCGTCCCATTAATGTTGGACTGGCTGATGTGGCTCTCGATCCCAAATGTGAAAGCCGAGTGGGAAAAACCTGCAGCAAGACGGGAAAGGTGACATTGAGTGAGACCCAAATTGAAGGAAGGAGGCGCAGTCATTGAGATCTGAAGGTGGTCTGCAAATTTCAAACATATTTAATTTGTGGGCTAAGACAGCACCATAGGACGCCCAGGGGCCCTTCTGATTTGGGTTCAGTAAGGTGAAAAAGGGCAGGGGGAGAGGGAGAGATTTCAGTCCCAGGAAAACCAAAATTAGTATCTTGGAACAAGGCCCTTTAAATGGTAGAACCATTTCAGTATTGTTAATAAGGCAGAGAACAGGGTGGGCATGGTGGCTCACAACTGTAATCCCAGCACTTTGGGAGACCGAGGCAGGTGGGTCACCTGAAGTCAGGAGTTGGAGACCAGCCTGGCCAACATGGTGAAATCCTGTCTCTACTAAAACTAGAAAAATTAGCTGGATGTGGTAGTGTACACCTGTAGTCCCAGCTACTCAGGAAGCTGAGGCAGGAGAATCACTTCAACCCAGGAGACGGAGGTTGCATTGAGCCAAGATTATGCCACTGCACTCCAGTCTGGGCGACAGAGCAAGATTTCATTTCAAACATAAATAATAAATAAATAAATAAATAAAGAGTTTCCCCTGCATGCCCCAGTTGGACATTCCTGTTACACAGATTTGACTCCAGGATCCCCCCAACTCCATGGTTCACAATACTCTGCAGAAGCTCATGCTGAAGCTACTCTGTGTCACCCGCTGCAAGAACATAGTGTACCTTTCTTCAGCCCAAGATAAGGAAACAGCAAACACTGAACCCAAGTGCACTGGGGGCAATTGCATTACAACCTGAAGTCCAAAGACGGAAACGAGCCTGTTCTGCACTGATTGTTGTGGCGCTGAATTATTTTCTCAAAATACCAGGAGTTTTATGTTTTCTAACAGATACTGGCTCTTTTCCTTTTCTCTCCCAGTGCATCATCTCTTTCATTGCCTCTGTAGGAAGCTGTTGATCAATGACGCTTGGCCATTTAAAGGTATTTTCAGATCAGCTTTGAATAAAGGCTCTTATTTAAAGAGCCTTTATTTAAATAATAAATAAAGGGGGGCAGAGGATCAGTACTGAATACACAGAAAGCCATGCCTTGCTCTTGCGGATGATGTCTGCTTCAAGGAAAGAAGGCAAGGTCACCGAGCATCTGTGGAAGTCTGGAGGTGATAGGGAAGCTGTGACAGCCCTTCATCAAGGAGAGGGAGGTGGCATCCTACTGCCAGCAAGTCTCGGGTGCTGCAGGGAGTTTCCTAATAGAGGCAACCTTGCCTGGCGGGGCTGGGTCACTTTGTCTGGTGCAGAGGCAGCCTGGGGGTGCACTGGATCCTGAAATTCCTCACTGTGTTTTTGGAGGATATAAGCCACGTTTCTTTACAAGAACCTAATCTTTACCTTCTTACTTGTTGCTCTCTATATATTCACTTTCCTTTTCCTCTACCCATTCCTACCAAATGAAGCAACCCACCCTTGTATTCATCAATGACTCTATTCTCTGCTATGCTATATATACCAAGTTTCACCTGCAAGCTTTTATCATTGAGGTGTTCAGTAAAGTGCAGAATACAAAAACTCCAGTCAATTGGTAAAGCAGGACCTCACTGCATTATTGGCCCAAGGCTCCACTGCATGAAATCTTCCTTATCTACTCTGGGCTGCAGTGATTCCTCTCTCATAGACATCATGACTCTCATGGCTGATGGGGGCCACTCACGTGGCTCTTACTGAATGGCTTTAAGCCTCTCAGCATCATTCTGATGCTGCCCCTTACCCCTTGATAAATCAGGTCTCTTTCACATAGAAAGACAAACACTGGAGACATCAGGTCAAGGTTCATGTGATAAGAGGATGAAACAAAATGTGAACCATAGGCTATGTGACTCCGAGATTCCACTTTTTACCTTACACTTCAAGATCTTTTGAGAATAATAGCAGTCTCCTACTGCTTAATTTGTAGGGCTGGGCCTGAGATTCAAGGCTGGGTAGCCAATAAACACTCTCAGCCACCATGAAACAGCATCAAGAAACGCCTACTGAATGCAGCAGAATACAGCATTAGGTGCTGATGATGCCTCCTGAAAAACAAACCTCATTGCTGACAGATCAACTGTGGAAAGAAACTCTCATGCTTCTGGCATATTTTATTCATCCAGTCTCACTCATTCATTCCTGCAACCAGCACTGGGCCACAGAACTGACACCTGCAATCACATGCCCTGTGAAACAGAGCCGAGTCTGACCACATTACCAGCTTCATCCAAACCTGGGCACTCTGTAAACTACCTCAGTCTTTGCAGTAACTGTTCGGAGTTGGTACTGTTTTTGTTTCACATAGAAAGACAAACACTGGAGACATCAGGTCAAGGTTCACATGATAAGAGGATGAAACAAAATGTGAACCATAGGCTATGTGACTCTGAGATTCCACTTTTTACCTCACACTTCAAGACCCACAGGAACAGGAACCAAAATTCTTGAATTCCCTGCATGGACAGACTCCATTGCCATCTGGCTGTCCAGCTAGACTACCAGCAGCTCTGAACAGCAGTCAGTCTGGATGCAACTCAGGCAACTAGTAAAGTATGGTGTGCAATGCTCACTCTAACCCAAGCCGGGAGGGTGCCCCTGATTTCTGTCTCACCTGGATTTTTAATGTTGAGTGCATAGTTTGCTGCATAACTTTATCTCTCTAAACGACTATGTTATCCAATGCAAATTTCATTTCCAGACTGTGTGGACAACGGTATTCACATTCAACTAAAGCTTATTGAAACAAGGAGATGAAACAGCAAAGACAGACCAAGGGTGGGGAGGCTGAGACTGATGCAGAGAGAGCTGAAAGTTGTCTGCTGGAAGGAATTTCTTGTGCAGATACACAATGACATCTGTGCAGCATAAAGTTATACAGGGGTAATATTACTTTGAACATCTTTCATCAGTTTGGGTCCTCTTTTGGATAGGGCAGGTTGTCATGACTGGAAATTAGGCACTTTATGATCATAAAGACCTAGGGAACGTACCGTTATCAGAAGTCCTCTTATCTGCTGAAATCTTTACTAGTTGCATTTCTTGGAATGCATCTCTATATGGGTTCTAAATCAGTGATTTTTTCAGTCCATTTGCTTGTAAGACTTTCTTACTAATTTCTGGCCTTGTGATCTCATGAAGGCAAGCAGGCAAGCTGGATGGAGAAAATGTCAGGAGCAGGCAGGATGGCTGAGTTCTGTCCTTGCTCTACGGCTGGGTGCCTGGTCCACATTGCCTCATTTGGCTGCGTCTGCATTTTCTCCTCTGCAGTGTGGGGATAAAAAGTACCTCAAGGTGCTGATGAGGCACACACAAGGGACAACAGCCACTCCCCAGACACAGTCAATCAAGAGAGAAGACCACAGCAAATAGAAATGTCACTTTCCCAGGTTCCTTGTTGGTACAATGAGGATGTCAAAGAGGTCTGGGCAAGCTCCCCTGCCCCTTCCACCATGTGAAGACACAGAAGGAGCCATCCATGAGGAAAAGGACCTCACCAGAAAGCAAATACTTAGCACCTTGATCATGATGCCTCCAGAACTGTGGGCAATACATTTCTGTTGTATATAAACTACCCAGTCTAAGGTGTTGGTTACAGTCCATACAAACTAAGACAATGCCCCAGGATGAGGTAATAGAGGAAGGCTGACCACTTCCTCTTAGACTTGATTCATCAGCATCTTAGGCTATGGTTGCTGGGGCCAACTGCCAGGGTGCTGTGGAAGGCACTTGGAAGCACAGCACCTCCACGGAAGATGCTTCTCTTCCAGGGCCAGCCCTGCCTGCACTCCTGCCAACGTCTCACCCCCTCCAACTTGGAGTCCAGAATTAATGAACACATTAATTTACCATCTGCCAGAGTGGTGAGACTTTTCTGCCTTGTGCCTCCTCAGCTTTCCCGCAACAATTAACACATCTCTTCTGCCCAACAAGACAGACACAGGAAGAAAGATGAGAATATCAGTGACAAACAAAGCACCCAGGACTGCCCCAGCAGCAGGTGCAGAAGTAGTTAAAGGGCAGGAGGATACTTAAAGGGCAGGAAAATAAAGAGCTTGGTAGTACCTCAATGAAAGATAGTGTGACAGTGATGGGTTGGGTTTCTTAGTGTCATCTATAGGCTAGGCTGGAGACATTTCTGAAGCCAGCAGCCTTGCCACCCACTTGGAAGGCATATTCCTGATGAATCTCTTCTCAGCAAGGTTTCTCAACCACAGCATGGCTGACTTTTAGGCAGGATCATTCTTTGCTGTGTGCACACAGTCCCATACATTATAGGATGTTGAGCAGCACCCCTGGCCTCTACCTACTAGAAGCCAATGGCATCCACTCCCATTGTGACAACCAAAAATGTTTTCATCAACCCCACCATGGTGGGGGAAGTGACATCTAAAAGGCCACTACTCCCAGCTCTACTCTCCTTACATTTCATCTTGATTCTAGGTTGTTGCTACTGAAAAGTAACCCACTCTTTCCATGCGATTGTGCACAAACCTTAGAGTAATAGGACAATCAGAGGAGGTAAGATTATTCCCAAAGAGAAAAAAAGAGTATAATCAAAATAAACTGAGAAAGGCTTAAAATAAGAACCACAGAAAGGATGGAAGGATCCTTCACATAAAGCCCTCTCCATTCAGAATGAAAGATGCAATAGTCTCACAAGAGAGGAAATGGTCTTTACAAAATTTGTCTCATCTAACGAGGCAACAAAAATAGATTTAAAACAAACCAAGTACAAGCTTTATTTCTTGCAATGATGACACTGCACAACCAAGAAATGACATCACAAACCGTTTCAGTTGAATAGTATGCCACCATACCCAGTTAATTTTGGTTTGATTCATCAGCAAAATCTGCTAAATTACCAGTCACTACTTTTTAGCAATACTGCTTATTTGGCAGAGAAAAGCAGACATCTAGTGCTCAGGCAGCTGTGTTGCTGGTTTTCCATCTTCAGCTGAAACAAATACTAAGGGCACCAATTTGTGGCATTAAATCTGGAATTTTCATTTAGTCTTTAACAGATACATATAATTGGAGTCTTGATAGGTAACACAGCCAGTGAGCACTGTATGCCATTCCTAAATTGTCTACATTATGGGTTTGCAAACTGAGGCCCGCAGGCCAAGTCTGGCCCAGTGACTGTGTAAATAAAATTTTACTGAGATACCGCCACACCCATAAGTTGATGGTTTTCTATGGCTGTTTTCACACTACATGGGGAGAGTTAAGTAGGTGCAACAGAGACCACAAGGCCCACTAAGGTGAGGAAAAGTGTGCCGACCTGCTTTTATACACAGTCGACTCTCCATATCCATATCTCCATATCCAATTGTTCCACATACACTGATTCAACCAACCATACATAAAAACAAAAACTAGTGGCCGGGCGCGGTGGCTCAAGCCTGTAATCCCAGCACTTTGGGAGGCTGAGATGGGTGGATCACGAGGTCAGGAGATCGAGACCATCCTGGCTAACACGGTGAAACCCCATCTCTACTAAAAAATACAAAAAACTAGCCAGGCGAGGTGGCAGGCGCCTGTAGTCCCAGCTACTCAGGAGGCTGAGGCAGGAGAATGGCATGAACCCGGGAGGCGGAGCTTGCAGTGAGCTGAGATCCGGCCACTGCACTCCAGCCTGGGCGACAGAGCGAGACTCCGTCTCAAAAAAAAAAAACAAAAAAAAAAACTAGAAAAAAAGAGAAACAATATGATAATAATACAAATAAAAAACCAATGCAATATAACAAATGCAGCATTTACATTGTATTAGGTATTGTAAGTTATGCAGAGCTAATTTAAACTTAACAGGAGGATGTACCTTTGGTATTCATTTCAGCTGAAGATAAAAATAGTTATCTGTTAACTACTAAGCCATATCATATCAAGGACTTGAGTATCTATGGATTTTGGTATTAAAGGGGGTCTGGGAACCCATCCCCCGTGGATACCAGGGATGACTGTACACAAATAGTAGTAAACAAATGTCATGGCCTCCCAGATGCCCTGCCTCTGTCCTCTCCATATCTCTGCTATCTGCCTTTCTTTTCTCTTTGCTTCCCATCTGGTCCTGGGCCCTTACTGTCACCAAGCCCTTTGTTCATCTCTTCTCTTCTGATATGCCTGACAATAACAGCAATAACATTGACAGCTGGTGTCTAATGAGTGCATTCTCGGCATCAGGCAATAGCGTGTGAACTTCGCATATGCTGCCCAATGCAACACAAACCCACTGCAGTAACCTTCCTGATCACCATGAACTGCCTACTGCTCTCCTTTTCCAAAGCAGTTGAGGTTTGGCAGGCCTGGGAGAGCTTCCTCACCTTGGTATGGCCTTCCAAGCCCATTCTAAAGCCATGCCAACTCTCACCATGCTTCAAGCATATGCCTGCCTTCCCATGAGATTTCTTCCCAAGAAATTTCATTTTGACTTCTAGGTCTGGGCCACTAACTCTCAAGTGAGGCTGGTTTTGTCCCCAAAGGGAAGACATCTGGCAACATCTGGACGAGTGGATGTCTATGTGCTACAGACATCTGGAAGGTACAGGCCAAGAATATGGTTAAACATCCTGCCATCCACAGGCTGGCAGCTACATATCTACAATATCAACAAATGATATCTACAATATCAAAAAATGATCCAGCCCCAAATTTAGAAGTGCAAGGGTAAGAAACACTGCTTTAGAATTCCCTTGTCACCCCTTGCCCACCTTGCTAGTGATTATGGCTACAACCAGCACCCCCTCCTTCACCGTAGTCTTCCTCATGCTCTTGATAGATGTGACTGTCCTCTTCTCCCAGCTCCCCTAGTGCTCCTCACCACCTTGTGTCTTATCATGGTATCATGTGCTACATCCCATGTTTCCCATGTGTTTCCTGGCTTCTGAGAAGGCTGACGCCCTTTGAAGGCAAGGAATCCATTTAAGTGACTATAACACACAGTGACCTTCCTCACTACAGCAGCTGGTGCTCAAGATGAACGTGCTGAAAAGACTCATGATGAATAGCTCAGACAAACTGGTGAGCCGATGTCAATGAAGGGTGATAAGAAATTGAATAAAACTGACTCCTCAATATTTTCAGAATAAATGACTCCCCCATAACCATCCTTTGTATGCACACACTCCCATCCCTACACTGGACTCCTGGCAGCCACTGATCTGGTGTCCACCTGTATTATTTTCAGCACCTTAAGCATGTCCTACAGATGGAATCATATAGCCTACAATCTTCTGACACAGCTTTTCTTTTCTTTTTTCTTAGTATTATACTTTAAGTTCTGGGGTACATGTACAACCAGTGCAGTTTTGTTACATAGGTATCCACGTGCCATGGTGGTTTGCTGCACTCATCAAGCTGTCATCTACATTAGGTATTTCTCTTAATGCTATCACTCCCCTATCCCCCAACCTCCAACAGGCCCTGGTGTAGGATGTTCCCCTCCCTGTGTCCATGTGCTCTCATTGTTCAACTCCCACTTAGGAGTAAGAACATGAAGTGTTTGGTTTTCTGTTCTTGTGTTAGTTTGCTGAGAATGATGGTTTCCAGCATCATTCATGTCCCTGCAAAGGACATGAACCCTTTTTTATGGCTGCATAGTATTCCATGGTTTACAAATGTGCCACATTTTCTTAATCTAGTCTGTCACTGATGGACATTTGGGTTGGTTCCAAGTCTTTGCTAATGTGAACAGTGCTGCAATAAACATACGTGTGCATGTGTCTTTATAGCAGCATGATTTATAATCCTTTGGGTATATACCCAGTAATGGGATGGCTGGGTCATATGGTATTTCCGGTTCTAGATCCTTGAGGAATCACCACACTGTCTTCCACAATGGTTGAACTAACTTACACTCCCACCAACAGTATAAAAGCATTCAGATTTCTCCACATCCTCTCCAGCATCTGTTGTTTCCTGACTTTTTAATGATCACCATTCTAACAGGTGTGAGATGGTATCTCATTGTGGTTTTGATTTGCATTTCTCTAAAGATCAGTGATGATTACCTTTGTTTCATATTTGTTGGCTACATAAATGTCTTCTTTTGAGAAGTGTCTGTTTATATCCTTAACCCACTTTTTGATTTTTTTTTCTTGTAAATTTGTTTAAGTTCTTTGTAGATTCTAGATACTAGCCCTGTGTCAGATAGGTAGATTGCAAAAATTTTCTACCATTCTGTAGGATGCCTGTTCACTCTGATGGTAGTTTCTTTTGCTATGCAGAAGCTCTTCAGTCTAATTAGATCCTATTTGTCTATTTGGGCTTTTGTTGCCATTGCTTTTGGTGTTTTAGTCATGACGTCTTTGCCGATGCCTATATCCTGAATGATATTGCCTAAGTTTTCTTCTAGGGTTTTTGTCATTTTAGGTCTTATGTTTAAGTCTTTAATCCACCTTATGTTAATTTTTGTATAAGATGTAAGGAAGTGATCAGTTTCAGCCTTCTGCCTATGGCTAGCCAGGTTTTCCAACGCCATTTACTAAATAGCGAATCTTTTCCCCATTGCTTGTTTTAGTCAGGTGTGTCGAAAATCAAATGGTTGTAGATGTGTGGTGTGATTTCTGAGGCCTCTGTTCTGTTCCACTGGTCTATATCTCTGCTTTGGTACCAGTACCATTCTGTTTTGGTTACTGTAGCCTTCTAGTGTATTTTGAACTCAGGTAGCACGATGCCCTCAGCTTTGTTCTTTTTGCTTAGGATTGTCTTGGTAATGTGGGATATTTTGGTTCCATATGAGATTTAAAGTAGTTTTTTTCCAATTCTGTGAAGAAAGTCATTGGTAGCTTGATGGGGATCATATTGAATCTATAAATTACTTTGGGCAGTATGGCCATTTTCACGATATTGATTCTTCCTATCCATGAGCATGGTATGTTCTTCCATTTGTTTGTGTCCTCTTTTATTTCACTGAGCAGTGGTTTGTAGTTCTCCTTGAAGAGGTCCTTCACATCCCTTGTAAGTTGGATTCCTACGTATTTTATTCTCTTTGTAGCAGTTGTGAATGGGAGTTCACTAATGATTTGGCTCTCTGTTATTGGTGTATAGGAATGCTTGTGATTTTTGCACATTGATTTTGTATCCTAAGACTTTACTGAAGTTGTTTACCAGTTTGAGGAGATTTTGGGCTGAGACGATGGGGTTTTCTAAATATACAATTATGTCATCTGCAACAGAGACAATTTGACTTCCTCTTTTCCTGATTGAATACCCTTTCTTTCTTTCTCTTGCCTGATTGCCCTGGCCAGAACTTCCAATACTATGTTGAATAGGAGTGGTGAGAGAGGGCATCCTTGTCTCGTGCCAGTTTTCAAAGGGAATGTTTCCAGTTTTTGCCCATTCAATATGATACTTGTTGAGGGTTTGTGATAAATAGCTCCTTTTATTTTGAGATACATTTCATCAATACCTAGTTTATTGAGAGTTTTTAGCATGAAGGCTGTTGAATTCTTGTCAAAGGCCTTTTCTGCATCTACTGAGATAATCATGTGTTTTTTGCCATTGGTTCTGTTTATGTGATTAATTATGTTTATTGATTTGCATGCGTTGAACCAGCCTTGCATCCCAGGAATGATGGCAATTTGATTGTGGTGGATAAGCTTTTTGATGTACTGCTGGATTTTTTGTCAGTATTTTATTGAGGATTTTTGCATCAATGTTGATCAGGATATTGGCCTGAAATTTTCTTTTTTTATTGTGTCTCTGCCAGGCTTTGGTATCAGGATGATGCTGGCCTCATAAAATGAGTTGGGGAGGATTCCCTCTTTTTCTATTGATTGGAATAGTTTCAAAAGGAATGGTACCAGCTCCTCCTTGTACCTCTAGTAGAATTCGGCTGTGAATCTGTCTGGTCCTGGACTTTTTTTGGTAGGTAGGCTATTAATTATTGCCTCAATTTCGGAGCCTGTTATTGGTCTATTCAGGGATTCAAATTCTTCTTGGTTTAGTCTTGGGAGGGTGTACGTGTCCAGGAATGTATCCATTTCTTCTAGATTTTCTAGTTGATTTGCATAGAGGTGTTTATAGTATTCTCTGATGGTAGTTTGTATTTCTGTGGGATTGGTGGTGATATCCCCTTTATCATTTTTTATTGTTTCTATTTGATTCGTCTGTCTTTTCTTCTTTATTAGTCTGGCTAGTGATCTACCTGTTTTGTTGATCTTTTCAAAAATCAGTTCCTGGGTTCACTGATTTTTTGAAGGGTGTTTTGTGTCTCTATTTCTGTCAGTTCTGCGCTGACTTTAGATATTGCTTGTCTTCTGCTAGCTTTTGTTTGCTCTTGTTTTTCTAGTTCTTTAAATTGTGATATTAGAGTGTCAATTTTAGATCTTTCCTGCTTTCTCTTATTGGCATTTAGTGCTATAAATTTCCCTCTATGCACTTCTTTAAATTTGTCCCAGAGATTCTGGCATGTTGTGAGATAGATTGTTCTACTTAGCACATTCCTCTAGAGGTTTCTTTAGTTTGCTGCACCTATTCACAGCTCCTTCCTTTTCACAGCTGAGCAGTGCTCCATGGCACAGAGACAACACAGCTGGCTTCACCTAAACCCAATGAGGTATAATGGCCTTTTTGCCAGAATATTGCTATTATGACTATTATGACTAAAGCCACATTTTTTGCTTAATTTTTTTAATAACCAAATTTTGTCAGACACCAATGTAGCTAACAAATAACACTATCTGTGCCAGGGACTTGCCTCAAACACTGAACAGAACTATGAAAAAGCCCTTATCATGTAATAATTACTGGGAATTCACCCTAATTATAATTCCCTCTAAGTTATATTAAAATGTAATAATATTACTCGGGTTCCCTCTTTCTTCTGAGACTAATTTTCTAAACTTAATGCATCTACACATGAACCTGTTGCCCAAAACCATGGTAAAAAATATACATTTATTTTGTAGTGACAGGGTCTCACTGTTGCCCAGGCTGCAGTATACTGGCATGATCCCCATTCACTGCAGCCTTGAACTCCTGGGCTCAAGCGATCCTCCCATCTCAGCCTCCCAAAGTGCTGGGATTACAGATGTGCGCCTCCATGCCTGGCTAATTTTTGAAATTTTTTTTGTGGAGACAGGGTGTTGCTATGTTGCCCAAGCTTGCTTGAAATTCTGGCCTCCAGTCATCCTCCCACCTTGGCCTCCATCTTAACCATTTTTAAGTGCACAGTTTAGAGACATTAGGTGCATTCACACTGTTGTGCAACTTTCGCCAGCAAATGTGTCGAGAATTTTATTAATTTCGCAAAACTGAATCTATACCCTCAAATACGAACTCCATGCCCTCTGCTTCTTCCCATCCCCCAGCAACTACCCTTCCACTGTCTCTTTGGACTAGACTCCTCAAGGTATCCCTTACAAGCAGAATCCTGTGGTATTTGCCATAGACTCCTCAAGGTATCCCTTACAAGCGGAATCCTGTGGTATTTGCCATTTGTGACTGGCTAATTTCACGTGGCATAGTGTCTTTGAAGGTCATCCATGCTGTAGCCTGTGTCAGAATTTCCTTCCTTTTCAAAGATCAGTCATGACATACCACTGAATGGATGCAAACATTCTTTTGATGGAATTTCCTTTGTCAGTGGATATCTGGGTTGTTTCTGCTGAGGTTTTTTAAAGCATACTGTACTACTCCCCTAAAGTGTGAGGTCAGTCTTAGAAGGAGGGGGCATGTCTTTCTGTTTAGCTGACCCTGACACCACCATGCTCACAACAGCAGCTTACAGATGCGACAGGAGGAGACTGGCACAGAACACAGCTTGGTCTCCACTCGGGCAGAAACTCCAAAATGATGAAACTTCAGGCCAGCAGGCGGTGACAAGAACCACCCACTCAACTAACAGCAGCCTAGGATATGAAGGGCACAGGAACACAGGGACACCTCAGCGAAGTGCTTCGCCTTCACCTTACCTCACTCTAACCAAGACCCGCACCCGTTGGGAAGTTGCTGGGTCATCTACCACATACTCTTTATGGAGAGCCCAACCTCACTGTGTGTTGAGTGCTCACTGTAGCCTTTTATCTCTCTGTGCTTGGGCTTGCTGTGGAACAGGTGGTCGCCGAGATCTCAGTCACTCTTCTGCATACTCACTCCTCTTTCACTAACTCATATGAATGACATCATCACCAGAGAGAAGTACTGCAGGTGATGTAGGTCACATGGCCAGGAAATCCATGTATCTACCTAATCTAATCAATCTATCCTATCTAATTTATCTATTAATATCTATTCTTCTAATCTATTATTATCGATCAATCTTATCTGTGTATCTATCCATCATCTTAATCTATCAAATATGCTAACATCTACTCTGTCTAATCCATCTATTTAATCTATCTATTAATATCTACCCTGTCTAATCTATTTATTAATATCTACTCTGTCTAATCTATCAATCTATCTGCCTATGTATCTATATCTATCATCTGTCTAATCTTTCAACATCTACTGTATCTAAACTATCTACCTAATGAATCTATTAATATTTATCTATCTACCAATCTAGTCTATCTAACCTGTCTAATCTATCTAACCTGTCTCTATCTATCTATCTATCTATCTATCTATCTATCTATCTATCTATCTGATAAATACATTTAGAAGTTAAATATATAAGGTGGGGAAAATACTTCACTGGATTTTTCATGACTTGGACAGCATGGGTATGTGGGCAAATGCACAGAGATCTTTCCTGGCTGCCACAGGGTCCAACTGGTAGGAACCCTGTTTTCTGGAAGGCAGAACAGACAGGCTTCTGTCCTGTGCAGATTCTGGAGTCTATCCACTAGAGGGCTGACCAGACTGTAGAGTTTTCTGTTTCTATGCAGAAAGTTACACCAACAGCACTGCTGAAGGAGGAGAAGGTATGCAAACAAGGATGCTCTGTCACTCAGCAGACCTGGGCTACATTCATATCTGCCCACGGAAACTGTGACCCTGACAGGTTCATGAATTTAGCCCAGAAAGCTAACTGCAAACCCTCAAAAAAAGAATCAAATTTCATAAATGTCCTGCAGACATATACACCAAGGCTAATGTCTTTTTACATACTTTCCAATATGCCTTGGGCAACAGGCAGAAAAGCTCTGCAACAGAACACATCTCTGTAAAACCATTCATATTTAAGATGTGTCTTGCCTCCGCCTTAGTTGGAAGCAAGTTGGAGGCATGCTGTAAGTCTCTTTGGCCTTCACCATGTCCTTGTGCAGAAGTGTTGCTAAATGCTACATTCTACGACACGAGTGAAGAGGGAGGCAGGTTTTGGCACATGTGATTTCCATTTGCAGCCACCTCTGGGAAGCTTTGAGCTCTGAGACAGGAGACCACCTGTGCTCATCTAAGAGCCAAGGTTGAGATATTAGCACAAGGGTTATTATTTCCCTGATTCCCAGGGGTGAGAAGGTACCTATTTTGTTTTGTATACCAATTGCTTATTCTATATATGACAATAGCCAATCCAAGGCATCTGATATATAAGCAGAAAGCACCCCACTTCCCATGAATAGCAGTAGCTGGGAGCACAAGGGACAGAGACCCAGGCTTGGATGGGAAGGGCACTTATTTACAATATGTTACATGCCTCACATACTTAATCACATTTGCCTGGGCAAGAAAACTGAGGCTCAAATGAATAGGCCTCACTCAGACTTGTTTAACCACCACAGCTCAAGTCATGCTGGGTGGCTCCAATGCCTACATTGTACCCTACCCAGCAGTGAGCGAATCCATGCCCAAGGGACCACAGACTGGTTTCCCTCAAACTGAACACATACATCTCCGGGAAAGGGTGCCTAGGAACTGGGGATTCCTTTTCAAATAATTAAGTTCTATACTGTATATTCAATATGGTATTAAGGGCACAAAGCTTAAAAAGACTCCAAATCAACTGTTGGTGGTTGAAGTGTGCCCCCACCTCCAGAAATTCACAGGTTGAAGTGCTCACCAACAGTGCACCTCAGAATGTGATGCTATTTGGAAACAGGGTCAGTGCAGATGTAATTATCACTGGATTCAGCATCAATTACTAACATTAGGTTATCTTGGAGTACAGTAAATTTCTAATCCAATCTGACTGTCTTTATCACAGGGAAATGTGGACATATCTGAACACAGAGATGAGGGTGATGCACCTATAAGCCAAGGAATCCAAAGACTGCAGCAAGGCCCCAGGAGCCAGGATGGGGCACAGGAGAGACTCACCCTCAGAAAGAACCGACCTTCCCACATCTTGATTTTGTACTTCTGTTCTCAGGACCTAGGAGACAACGTATTTCTTTTTAAGCCACCCCAGTTTGCCCTACTGTGTTATGGCAGCCCTAGGAAACAAATCCACCAGCACTGTATGTTGGTGAGGAAAAGAGCTGCGTGTAGTAAACATGTAGAGATGACAAACAAAGTCCACTAGGGTCGTTATCATTGAGGAAGGTGGGATGACATGGCTCCAGAACCTTCTCTTCTCCCCATTAGCACTAAGAACCTTCTTAGTGCTGCTTCTTGTACGTTTGGTTTTGAATCAAGGGTTGATCATTCTGCTTATAAGACGCTCAAGATGAATTTCCTCCCGACAGAAAACCAAGCCTCTTACCGGACTCCTGGAGATACCGATACACCAGGAAGTTCACCTCGTCACTGGTTATGCTCATTGTAGCCTCACCTCGCAGCAATGAGGTGTTGATGAAGCAGAAGCCACACTCTGTTTGAAAAAAGAAGACAGTTTTGAAACACTACCTGTGTATTTCTCTTTTGTGTGTGTGTGAGATGATTAAAGAAAATAATATCTATGCTATTACATATATGAAGGTAATTAATGTATGATTTGTGTTATATTTTGTAATTATGTAATTACATAAACATTCCATAATTATGCATAAAAATAAAAAGACCAGGTGAAATGTTTTCCAAAAAAACAAGAGTTGGCCTATTTCCTAAGGCCAGGGAAGACTCAAGTAGAAACCTAATGAAACTGAAGAGCTTCTGCATAGCAAAAGAAGTGAACAGGCAACCTACAGAATGGGAAAAAAATTTTGCCATCTATCCATCTGACATAGGGCTAATATCCAGAATCTACAAAGAACTTAAACAAATTTACAAGAAAAAAACAACCCCATCAAAAAGTGGGTGAAGGATATGGACAAGATATTTATGCGGCCAACAAATATGAAAAAAAGCTCACGATCACTGGTCATTAGAGAAATGTAAATGAAAACCACAGTGAGATACCATCTCACACCAGTTAGAATGGCAATCATTAAAAAGTCAGGAAACAGGCCGGGCGCGGTGGCTCAAGCCTGTAATCCCAGCACTTTGGGAGGCCAAGATGGGTGGATCACTAGGTCAGGAGATCGAGACCATCCTGGCTAACATGGCGAAACCCCGTCTCTACTAAAAACACAAAAAATTAGCCGGGCGAGGTGGCGGCGCCTGTGGTCCCAGCTACTCGGGAAGCTGAGGCAGGAGAATGGCGGGAACCCGGGAGGCGGAGCTTGCAGTGAGCTGAGATCTGGCCACTGCACTCCAGCCTGGGCGACAGAGCGAGACTCCGTCTCAAAAAAAAAAAAAAAAGTCAGGAAACAGATGCTCGAAAGGATCTGGAGAAATAGGAACACTTTTACACTGTTGGTAGGAGTGTAAATTAGTTCAACCATGTGGAAGGCAGTGTGGCAATTCCTCAAGGATCTAGAACCAGAAATACCATTTGACCTAGCAATCCCATTACTGGGCATATACCCAAAGGATTACAAATCATTCTACTATAAAGACACAGGCACACGTATTTTATTGTGGCATTGTCCACAATAGCAAAGACTTGGAACCACCACAAATTCCCACCAATGATACACCGGATAAAGAAAATGTGGCACATATAAACTGTGGAATACTATGCAGCCATAAAAAAGGAGGAGTTCATGTCCTTTGCAGGGATATGGATGAAGCTGGAAACCATCATTCTCAGCAAACTAACATGAGAACAGAAAACCAAACACCACATGTTCTCACTCATAAGTGGGAGGTGATCAATGAGAACACATGAACACAGGGTAGGGAACATCACATGTTGGCACTGGGGGGTCAGGGAGTGGGGAGGGAAAATATTAGGAAAAAGAGCTAATGCATGCTGCGCTTAATACCAAAGTGATGGGGTGACAGGTACAGCAAACCACCATGGCACTTGTTTACCTGTGTAACAAATCTGCACATCCTGCACATGTACTCAAGTACTTAAAATAAAAATAAAGACCCAGCCATCCCATTACTGGGGATATACCCAAAGGATTATAAGTCATGCTGCTATAAAGACACATGCACGTGTATGTTCATTGTGGCACTATTCACAATAGCAAAGACTTAGAATCAACCCAAATGTCTATCAGTGACAGACTGGATTAAGAAAATGTGGCACATATACACCATGGAATACTATGCAGCCATAAAAAAGGATGAGTTTGTGTCCTTTGTAGGGACATGGATGCAGCCGGAAACCATCATTCTCAGCAAACTATCGCAAGAACAGAAAGCCAAGCACCGCATGTTCTCACTCATAGGTGGGAATCGAACAATGAGAACCCCTGGACACAGGAAGGGGATCATCACACATCAGGTCCTATTGTGGGGATGGGGGAGGGATAGCATTAGGAGAAATACCTAATGTAAATGATGAGTTAATGTGTGCAGCACACCAACATGGCACATGTATACCTATGTAACAAACCTGCACGTTGTGCACATGTACCCTAGAATTTAAATAAAAAATAAAAAACAAAATAAAAAATAAATAAATAAAATAAAAAGCCATAAAAAGAAAATAAACCAGTGTGTTGCTCTAGGTCAAGGTCAGCAAACTGCAACCCAGTATCAACATCTATAAATAAAAGTTTTCTTGGAACTCAGCCACATTCATTCACCTCCGTAGGGCCTTTGTAATGCAATGGCAGAGTAAAGCAGCTACAACTACCTGGCCCATGAACCGTAAGCCCCTTACTCTCAGGCCCATCACAGACCACATTTGCTAAGCTGGTCTCAGTCCTTACTGCTGTAGGACAGATTTTCCCACCTCTACATCAGAGAACAACTGCCTAGTCCCTTCTCAGTATGGAATCTTCCTGCCTAAAAACTGTTAGGCAGGAATCTAGACCCAACATGGCGGCGTTACCCGGCATAGCAGGCCTTTTGTTAAAGACTCCCTTCACCCTTGTACACACCCGCAGACTTGCATACGTTAGAGGTTCCGGCTGGGCAACCACACTCCCCCATGACCTGCAGCTCACCTGCATTCCACAAGTTCGTAAACAGCAGTTTTGGTTAACAGTTTCCAAAGACCTCTTCCTCATGACCCATACTCAACTCCTGCCCTAGTAGTTTCAAGACCCCCCAGGCCCTGTTTGCACAACCAGCTTCCCTACCTCTCAGGCTATAAGAAGCCCCTACCCTCCTCCCTCAGCGCGACTTCCTCAGCCCACGCCTTTGGACCGAGGACCCTCACCGGCGAGTCCTAATAAAGGCTATTCTCACTGCCATTTGCCTTGTGTCTTCGTTCCCGGTTCGGCTCCAGCCTCAGTTTACCTTTACAAGAACCTCAACATTGAACGCCCCCTAATGTGAACATTCCTCATAATCTCATCAAGATTCAAGCAAACATAATTACCAATGTCTGTTATGGATGCCTTTGAAAGGAGGACATGTGTTGAAACCACACACCCCCTCAAGGAAACAATTATGAGCCTTCACTTTCTGAGCTGCAGTACCTAACACCGGCAGAAACAGTATGTTAGACAGGTTACTCCCAGCCTTAGTGATGAACAATAGCAACAGAGTGCCCTTTTTCAGGATAATCCCAAATTACCACCTGCATTTATAAACCGCCTAAGGTATCAAAGGCCACAAAAACACTTAGTCATTTATAAGGCCAAACACAGATCCCTCACACACAGGAGAAATTCAATGTATGCTAGACTCAATTAAACTGAAGCTTATGTTCCCAAAGACTAAAATAATACCTACTCAAAACACTGATGAGAGAAAGGTCCCCTCTCCCATCATCCCTCTGACATTTAGAATATGGTTCAATGGCGTTTCAAAACATACTGACTGACATAACAGCCACTTTGACGACTTTATGTTTTGAGGAACATAACAATAGTTCCTCAAAATGTTCAACAGAGGTACCAAATGACCCACTTCTAAGTAAATGCCACAGAGAAATGAAACATAAGTCCACAAAAAACTCGTATATGTGTATTCATGACATCTTTTTCACAATAGCCCAAAGGGAAATACAACCCCAATTTCCATCAAATGATGCATGGATAAAATATGTTCTGTTCATGATCTATGCAAACAACAAGATATTATTCTAATATAAAAAGGAATGATGCAGGCCACAATGCACATGAACCTCGAAAACATTATACTGAGTGAAAGAGCCAATCAGAAAATTCAAATTCACTAATACATTACAAGTTTTGTTTTTATTAACAAATGACACCTTTCAAATATTTAAGTCAAATAACACTGAAATATCTGTACATGTTTAACTTGTTACATGTACATCTGGCTTTAAACAAAAGTACCTCAAAGTAAGCTTCCTATTTTAGTTACATTTAAGTCTACATTTTAGTTCTAGTTGGTTCCTCAAAACAGTAAAGCAAAAATCTCCCTCACAATTCCATCCCTATGCTTTAAAGTTACCAAATTTCTATAGTTTTTTTTTTTTTTTAACTAAAAACGCATCAGAGAAAGAACCAGAAAATTAAGTAGCAACTAAATAAAATAAAACTCTAATCCCATGTACCAAAAGGTAATAGGAAAACTTTTACAGAACTTTTGGGGTGCAGGTCTTAGTTTTAGCTTGGGTATTGGTTTCAACTTTTGACACTTGGGCATATATAACTGTTTGGTTTGCTAGTCAGGAAACCTCAGCATCTCACCAGATTTACACACAGTAATCTGCATGATTTTCTGGTAAGTTTCGCAGTTAACTAGCAAATCAATGCAGACAGACGCAAATCATATTAAAAAACTAATAGGGCATAAAATGAAGATAAAGGAGCCACATAAAATCTGCACTCGTGTGCCCAATTACAATGAACTAGTCTGCATAATTACAATGTTCACAAGAGAGATTGATTTTAGAAGGTATAGTTATCCTTAACTGGTAAGACCCAGAAAAGTTTGGTATTGATCATTTAGGATCCAAAACTCTTGGAAGGCAGTAAAAAGGCAAATTCCTCATTTGGAATTGACTTTGCAGCTCATAAGGATTTAATAATGTTCTCTCTAATGCCTTCAATTTCAGGAAGGAGAAAGATGTGCCACTTTCCCGGAAAACATCATTTAAAACAGAAGGGATTCTGTTTTGGCAAAATGCAGTTCTGTTCCTGAAATACATTTCAGGTACAAGGACAAGGATCCAATGGCATGCTGGGCTGCTTACCTTTATGGTAACTTCATATGTAAACCTGTGGACCAGCAGGCTTCTCAGCGTCCAGTCATAGAAATGGCACGCCGTCTGTGGGGACCAGCCCAGGGAGAAAGGGAAAGGTTTAAAACAAAAGACTTAAAAATCCTTAGGGTGTTTTTACCTCTCACCCACCCTTCCCATTCCTTTAGGTTTATTTTTCATCCTAATTCATACTTAACACGTTATCAGTTCTTAATTCCTGTGTTAGTCCATAGCACAGATTGTAGGGTTTTATTTGCAAAGTAAAAAAAAAAGAAGAAATTAAAATGAACAGTCAGGCATTATTATGCCTGCAGAAGTTCTGAAAGAAAAGTCTCAAAATAGATAACATTAGCTCAGCTATTGCTACTGCTATTATATAAATATTTAAATTAATTTTAAATTAAATAAAGTTTAAAGATAAATTAAGATTCCTTGAACCTTATTCCCTTATTGCTGTGTTTGAAACACTGCATTATGCAACTGATACATGAAACTGTACACACCACTAGGAGAAGATACCATGCTGTTGCGAAATGTTCCCCACTGTTCAGCCTAGCTTTCCAGTAACAGAATCTTTGTCTTTCAGCTCTTCTAAAATAAAGGAAAACAAAGGCACCAACTGACATCTCAACTTCTCATTTACTGTTCTTATACATTTGTATTTCACAAGGGTTCCATTTGCACTGATTTTTCAGTAAGCCAGATTTTTTTTTTTTTTTCCTTTGAGATGGAGTCTTGCTCTGCTGCCCAGGCTGGAGTGCAGTGGCATGCTCTCGGTTCACTGCAAGCTCCGCCTCCCGGGTTCCCGCCATTCTCCTGCCTCAGCCTCCCGAGTAGCTGGGACTACAGGCGCCCGCCACCACGCCCAGCTAATTTTTTGTATTTTTAGTAGAGACGGTGTTTCATCCTGTTAGCCAGGATGGTCTCGATCTCCTGACCTTGTGATCTGCCCGCCTGGGCCTCCCAAAGTGCTGGGATTACAGGCATGAGCCACCGCGCCTGGCAGTAAGCCAGATTTATATCTCATAAAACGATAATCCTTTGTATCAAAAATTGTTTTTATTTTTCAGTCACTATAAATACCCATCAACTATTTAATGATACTGACCTAATTTTTATAAAATTTATTTGATTGTGAATGAATCCAGCCTCCTAGAGAGTTTTTCTTTTTTGTTTTTTTTCCTTGAGACAGTCTTACTCTGTCAACCAGGCTGGACAGCAGTGGTGATGTCTCACTGCAACCTCCACCTCCCAGGTTCAAGCGATTCTCCTGCCTCAGCTTCCTGAGTAGCTGGGATTACAGGCACCACCACCACGCCTGGCTAATTTTTCTATTTCTGGTAGAGATGGGGTTTCACCGTGTTAGCCAGGGCCTCAAAATCCCAGGCTCAAGTGATCCACCCACGTCAGCCTCCCAAAGTGCTGGGATTACAGCCATGAGCCACCTTGCCCAGTCAGCCTCCTAGGTAGTTTAAATTACCCTCTATCATCTACAAAATCAAGAACTAAGACAATTAAATATGCTCACCATTTTCTCTAAATAGTCTTAAGTGATAATAAAAAGGTGCCAGGTTTAATATACTTGAATCCACCAGTGACGCTATGAGTGATTTTTGTTATTAGTGGACTTACATGGAACCTCATGAAGTACTTTCAGGAACTGCAAGTAAATTATTCCCACTGGGTCATGTTTATAGTTATGATGTTTAAATAAAGGAGATTTTTTTAAAAGTTCTACAATCAAGTTCAGAGGACCCTCAATTGCATTACAGTACACTGAAAAACAAAAACAAAAACCAACCAAAAATAATAACCAGGACAATTAGTAAAAAACCAACCACTTCTATCCTGGCTAACACGGTGAAACCTCATCTCTACAAAAAAATACGAGAAACTAGCCGGGCCTGGTGGCGGGCACCTGTAGTCCCAGCTACTGGAGAGGCTGAGGCAGAATGGGGTGAATCCAGGAGGCGGAGCTTGCAGTGAGCTGAGATCCGGCCACCGCACTCCAGCCTGGGCGACAGAGCAAGACTCCATCTCAAAAAAAAAAAACCAACCGCTTAGGTAAAATAATGAGAGTGAAAGTAAATTCATCTGTAACTCTGTGAAAAGAAATGAAAGGGCACCAGGGAAGCAGGCACAAAGGCGCTTAATTTTGTTTATAAAACAAAGATACTTTTAATTATGGAAAAA
The DNA here is from genome assembly GCF_043159975.1 of Macaca nemestrina. NCBI lineage: Eukaryota > Metazoa > Chordata > Mammalia > Primates > Cercopithecidae > Macaca > Macaca nemestrina. Next base: position 3,278,641 of record NC_092146.1, on the reverse strand, counting down.
AAAATCTGCAGTGGAGATGAAACAGGGCAATTCTCCTTAGAGTGAACTGGTAGAGACCAACTTACTATTTTCAAAATTAGGTTGTAAATTACCAGGGGGAAAAACAGCCTCATGACAACATTGGTAAATAGCATGAAGTATCAAAATATTAGCAGATGTCATAAATTCCAAATTGCTTGTAAATTAAAACATTAAAACCCACAATAGTTCAAGAATTAATTAATTCACAAACAGGTTTTATTACAAGCTGTTCAGAAAAAAGCTTGGAATCCAATTCTTAATCTTTGGTCCAAAACAGATGGTAACCCATGTAATAGGGTCCTGAAATTTTAGATTATCTTTTATATGTGTTGTTAAACTCATTAAGTGTAATTATCATCTGGGTGTCATCAACACCAAAAAGGAGAATTATGACTTATTTAATAACATTCTTCTGGTTATGCAACATGTCAACAATAATTCATTGCTAGAAACAATAAATTAAAATGAGAAATCAGACCTTCCAACACCTGTTCATTACTGATTTTCCCATTATTATTATTAGAAATTATTAGTACACAATTAGAAACATTATCAAAAAACAGCCATGGCAAGAAAGTTTACATATGGCCAAATATTTGGGTGAAATGCAAATGATTTTAAGAAATGCTATATGCCCTTTATTTTTACAACCAAATGCTGCTTATGTGACAAATACAAAAGGGATTCTAATTTTCCAGTGGTCCTCCCCTCTTGGCGTGACGTGCCACCACACATGCATAGTGACAGTTCCTCCACATTGAACGTGGAAAGGTTCTGAAGGGGCTCTCTAAGCAAAACCCTTTCTCTACAAAATAAATAATAATAATAATAATAATAATAAATTCCACATGTGGTAGCAGATGTCTGTGGTCCCAGCTATTCTGGAGGCTGAGGTGGGATGATTGTTTGAGCCCAGGAAACTGAAGCTTCAGTTGTGGGGAAAAGAAAGAGAGATCAGACTGTTACTGTGTCTATATAGAAATAAGTAGACATAAGAGACTCCATTTTGTTCCGTATTTGAGATGCTGTTAATCTGTGACCCTAACCCCAACCTTCTCCTTGCAAGAGACATGTGCTGTGGTGACTCAGGGTTTAACGGATTTTGGGCTGTGCAGGGTGTGCTTTGTTAAACAAGTGCCTGAAGGCAGTATGCTGGTGAAGTCATCACCATTCTCTTAATCTCAAGTACCCAGGTACACGCACACTGCCAAAGGTCGCACACTGCCAAAGGTCGCAGGGACCTCTGCCTAGGAAAGCTAGGTAATGTCCAAGGTTTCTCCCCATGTGATAGTCTGAACTATGGCCTCGTAGGAAGAGAAAGAGCGGATCGTCCCCCAGCCTGACACCTGTGAAGGGTCTGTGCTGAGGAGGACTAGTATAGGAGGAAAGAAGGCCTCGTGGCAGTGGAGATAGAGAAAAGCATCTGTCTCCTGCGTGTCCCTGGGCAATGGAACATCTCGGTGTAAAACCAGACTATCTTCCATGTACTAAGTTGGGAGAAAACCGCCTTAGGGTGAAAGGCGGGACGTGCTAGCAGTAATGCTGCTCTTTATGCACTAAAAACGTTTATGGAGATGTTTGCATATGCATATCAAGGCACAGCACTTTTCCTTAAACTTATTCATGTCACATAGATCTTTATTCATATGTGTTACTGCTGACCTTCTCACTACAATAATTCCATTATCCTGCCACTTCCCTTTTTCTAAGATGGTAAAGATAATGATCAGTAAATACTGAGGGAACTCAGAGACCGGTGCCAGCGTGGGTCCTCTATACGCTGAGCGCGGCTCCCCTGGGCCCACTTTTTCTTTCTCTATACTTTGTCTCTGTGTCTCATTTCTTTTCTCAAGTCTCTCATTGAACCTAACGAGAAACGTACACAGGTGTGGAGGGGCAGGCCACCCCTTCAACCTCCCACCTCATCTTCACTGCCACATCCCAGGGCACAGAAACCATGTGCACATCCGCACAATAAATGCTCAGTCAGTACTCATGATTTGCTCACAGCTCTGGGTAGTGGGCAGCATGTATTCTGTGAACTCCTCCATCCTGCCTCACTGCTGATTGATTTGTCCAGGTGTCTAAGTGCCCATGCAGATGAGGACACTCCATGCTCAACATGCCAGGGTTTGCCTGACTCCCCCAAGTTTCTCTATGAAAGACATCTCCATATGCTGAAATTCTAAAGACACTTTTCTAACTGACTCTGAATACCCCAGTCACTAAACATTCTAATAAGCCAAGATTTTACTGTTAGAAGACTATGTGTTCTCCAATGTGTGTTTTTAAAAGACTCTGCAAGCCTGAAATCTAAAGGTGACAGTACTTGACTAAAATGAATGCAAGTGTGCCAAGATAGTAAAGACTTATAAAATTTCAGGGAACTTTTAATACCATAATAGTGTCAAAAGGCAGGGCAGTTCTGCAGGAGCCTTTTCCACTGGGAATGAAAATCAGGTCAGCATCCTCATTTCTCTTTCTCCTCAACGAACTATAAGAAAATGGGTATGCGGAGGTAAAAAGTCACAATGCATTCATTATTTCCTTGTATGTTACCAAGTCATAATGCTTTCATTATTTCCTCGTATGTTACCATTTCAGCTTTTTCTTACATTCACTTCTGGAATATGCTTTATCTAGAAGAGTAATTTTTTGCCACTGTTTCTATGTGCTCCTGAGAGTTGCCCACCCCTTCCCTTTGCCTGTTACAACCATGACAAATAAAACATGTTTTGTATTTTTTTAATAATCAGTAACTATTTAACGAACAAATTCTAAAGGCCTAAACTTTAATGTTCTTTAAAAATAAGCATATCTTCCATAAGTGAACTAGAAAACTATAAATTAAAAGCAAGAAACAACCTAAAATATTTTTCCTTCAAAAACAGTCTGCCTTGTTAAATGATAAAAATTGTAGTCCTATGTTTTACTTTTCCATTCTAAGGAGCATTGCTATAAGGAAACACCTGAGACTGGGTAATTTATTAAAAAAAAAAATTAATTGGCTGAAGGCTCTGTAGGCTGTAAGGAAGCATAACAGCTTCTGCTTCTGGGGAGGACTCACAAAACTTGACAACCATGGTGGAAGGTGAAGTGGAACCAGGCACATATCACATGGGAAAAGCAGGAGGGAGAAAGAGAGCATGGAAAGTGCTACACACTTTCAAACAATCAGATCACATCAGAATTCACTCAGTATACAGTACCACCAGAGATGTTGTTAAACTATGAGAAGTTACCCCCATGATCCAATCATTACCCACCAGGCCCCACCTCCAAAATTGGGGATTACAATTCAATGCAAGATTTGGACAGGGACACACATTCAAATTCTATCATTCCACACCTGGCCCCTCCCTTTTCACACTGTAACATACAATTATGGCTTCCCAATAGTCTTCCAAAGTCAACTCATTCCAGCATTAACTCAAAGATCCAAAGTGTCATCTGACACAAGGCAAGTCCCTCTGCCTATGAGCCTGGAAAATCAAAACCAAATTAGTTACTTCCCGGATAAAATGGGAAAATAGGCATTAGGTGAATATAGGCATCCCTCTTCCAAAAGGGAGAAATTGGCCAAAAGAAAGGGCCTACAGGCCCCATGTGAGTCCAAAACCCAGTAAGGAATCATTAGATTTTAAGGAGATTCTCCAAGAATCTCCTTTGACTCCCTGTCTCATATCCTGGGTGCAGTGGCACAAGGAGCAGGTTACCAAGGCCATGGGCAGCTCCACTCCTGTCTCTGCAAGGTAAAGACCCTGCAGTTGCTCTCACCAGCTGGTGTTGAATGCCTGCCATTCTGGGGTCTGGAGGATGGCGTACCTCTTCTCATAGCTTGTTGGAAATAAGAGCTTGGAAACGCAAAGAAAACAAGCACTCAGACAAAATGTGTCAACAAAGAAAATTCACTTCTGCAGAAGTGTGCATCTCGCATATGGAGCAATGGCAGAAGCACACAGAACAAAGGAAAGCAAGGGTTTTATTATCTCTAATGCAGCTTGTGCTTCTGTGTCTTTCCCCCTGTTGGCCAGGGTTGGACCACACAGTCTAAACTAGTCCCAACTGGCTAAACATTTAAACTTTCTTAGATAAGGTAAGGGAGGTGAGATGAGAGAGAAGGGAGGTGAGGAGAGAGAGAAGGAAGGTCAATTACGGAGGAACTAGGAAGGTAACCTATTCCCTAATAAGGAAAGGAATGCAGGCTGGGGTTGCAGCAAGTTCAGGCATACCTAGGCATATTCAGACAAACTGGGGCACAGGAAAGGGGTTATTTGGAATTATAGGACAGAGAACGGGGAAACTGGATAAGCTGTTTGAAGAGGGAACCCAACTGTATCTAACACAGCTCCACTAGGCAGTGCTCCAGTGAGGACTCTGTGTCAGGGCTCCAATCCCACATTTGCTCTTTGCAATGCCCTAGCAGAAGTTCTCCACGACGGTTCTGGTCCTGCAGCAGGCTTATGTCTGGACATCCAGGCTTTTTCTGTATATCCTCTGAATCTAGGCAGAGGCTACCAAGCTTCAACTCTTATGCTCAATGCACCTGCAGGCTTAACATCATGTAGAAGCCACAGGCTTACAGCCTGAAGCTTCTGAAGCAGTGTCCTGAGCTGTACCAGGGTCTTCTGAGCCAAGGGTCCAGCTGGAGTCAAAACCAGAGCAGCTGGCATGCATGAAGCAGCGTCCTGAGGTTGTGCAGGGCAGCAAGGCCTTGGGCCTGGCCCAGGAGATCATTTTTCCCTCCTAGGATTAGGTATATAATAGGAGGGGCTGTCATGAGGGTATCTGAAATGCTTTGAGGAGCTTCATGTCGAGTGCTCTTTTCATGTTAGATCAAAGCAATTCACAATTTACACTAATTTGTATTGGAGCCGGTAGTAACTTACTTCTGCACAATGAGAATAAACAGAAATTAGGCAACTGAAACACAATTATTGAGAAAGTCTTATAAACAATATGCTATACACAATGTACCCATCACAAATCATTGCAAGCTCTTCATTTTATTAATCTTTAAAACTTTTAATTCATCTGAAATTTATGCAGTTACTTGGACTGTACCTATTAATAGAATTTTCCCCATTGTCTTGGTTATCAGCCCTTCTCTTCCTTTTAGTTATTCAAATTTCTGCAGCATGCCTGAATTCCTCCCTAGAAAATAGTCTTTTCTTTTTTACCACATGGCATGGCTGCAAATTTTCAAACTTTTTACATTCTCCTTCCTTTCAAAATATACGTTCCAGTTTCAAGTAGTTTTTTGCTTATGCATATGAGCATAGCCTTTTAGAAGCAGACAGACCACATCTTGTATGCTTTGCTACTGACAAATTTTTTCCACCTGATACTCTAAAATCATCACTCTTAAGTTCAAAGTTCCACAGATCCCTAGGACAGAAGCACAAGGCCTCCAACCTCCTTGCTGATGCATAACAAAACTGACCTTTGCTCCAGGTCCCAGTAAGTTCCTCATCTCCATCTGCAACCTCCTCAGCCTTAACCCTCACTGTCTATGTCGTCATATTTAACTCCACCTGGAAACCACTGGCAATCTGTAAACAGATGTGTGTGTGTTGTAATAAAACTATCTACAAAAACAACCTGCAGGCCAGTTGGCTTATGTGCAGTAGTTTGCTGATCCCTGCCTTGGAGCTAAAACATATTCAACTGATTAAGCTGTGCACTCATAATACATTACTAAATCAGAATACATAACCTACTGATATCATCAACTAACATGCAGAGTGCTTTATCCCAGAAGCACCACACAAAAGTGCTTGGTTACTTAGAATGGCCACACTGAAAGAGTCACAGGTACATGAGGGCAACATCAGGCTGGCTTTTGGTTCCTGGGATGCTTTCATAGCTGCTGCCAGGAGTCATTGGGACAGTCATGTAACATCACTTTTTGTTAAGCTTTCAGAACACCAAGTACAAAAGGCCTCATAAAAACATCCAACTCTTCAATATGTAAAACTGGACAGACTAATCTTGTTGGTTTAAAAATGACATCTGTAATTTTTTAAGTGGCTATTAAAATTAGAGAAGTAATGCATTTTCACTGCGGAAACTTTATGTGGTTCTCAATTGGCGTCATGCTGCCCTCCAAGGGGACAGTGGACAATGTCTGGAGACACTTTTGGTGGTCATCATATGGTGAGGGTGTTGCTGGCATCCAGGAAGGAATGCCCAGAGATGCTGCTGGACCTCCCCTGGTGCACAAAACGGCCCCACCACAAAGAGTTCTCCAGCCCTACATGTCTACAGTGCCACAGTTAAGAAACCTTGATGTAAAAGTAAAAAAAGTCTTCTAACTCTTTCCAAGTCCTCTCAGTCTTAATGCACATGCAGCCTCTGTTCCAAGCTTCTTCCACAAGTTCTGTACAGGTGCATTCTTAGTTTTAACACAAACAAAACATCCTAACTATAATATTTTAATTAAGTCGTGAGAACTACATAGTGATTCTTTTTTTTTTTTTTTGAGACACAGTGTTACTCTATGACCCAGGCTGGAGTGTGCAGTGGCGCGATCTCTGCTCACTGCAACCTCCACCATCTGGGCTCAAGTGAGTCTCCTGCTCCAGTCTCCGGAGTAGCTGGGATTACAGGCACCCACTACCACTCCCAGTTAATTTTTGTATTATTAGCAAAGACAGGGTTTCACCATGCTGGCCAGGCTGGTCTTGAATTCCTGACCTCAATTGATTCACCTGCCTCAGCTTCCCAAAGTGCTGGGATTGTAAGCATGAGTCACCATGCCCAGCCATATCAACTGTTTTAATGCTATAATTCTTGAACAGCTAGATGGTTATGCCTCATCTATACTCAATAATTTTTTCACATTCTCATTTTTTCAAGAAAGTGTTTATTATGTCCATTAAATAACTTAACCATCACATCAGTCCCATTTGTTTTCATTTTGTAGATAAAAGGCTGCTTTCTTAAGAGTGTAAGTGAACAGTGTAGACTGGTTTCACAGCTAACAAGTAGTAGAATCTGAACTCCAAGGTCTGCCTTCATCTTGAGTGCTTTCATCATTTTAGACCAAAGCAATTCAGTTCAAACTAATTTAGATTGAAGCAGGACAACAAGAATAAAAAGTAATTGGGAAACTGAAACACAATTATTGGGGAAGTCTTTGAAACATGGATGTAATTTGCAATTACACAACGCAATTAATATAATTGACATATATGGACATAATGGACATCTGAACATAAATTGCACATACAGAAAGTACCCATCACAAATCACTCTAAGCCCTTCGTTTTATTAATCTTTAGCCCTTTTAGATGGTCTGAAATTTATGGAGTCACTTGGACTGTACCTTCAAACCACCATGCTCCATTAATTTTAGGATTTTCTTTCTGTTGTTGGTTTTTTTTTGAGACTGGTGTTTTGCTCTTGTTGCCCAGGCTAGAGTACAATAGCGCAATCGCAGCTCACTGCAACCTCCACCTCCTGGGTTCAAGCCATTCTCCTGCCTCAGTCTCTCGAGTACCTAGGATTACAGGCATGCACCACCATGCCTGACTAATTCTGTATTTTCAGTAGAAACAGGGTTTCTACATGTCAGTCAGGTTGGCCTCAAACTCCTAACCTCAGGTGATCTGCCCACCTCGGCCTCTCAAAGTGCTGGGATTACAGGCATGAGCCACCACGCCCAGCCAATTTTAGGATTTTCTAAGATACTTCCTTTCCTACAGTAAGTCCATGGTGTCTACAAAATTGTAGCTGGAACAAGAGTGAGTCATCACAGGGTTCTGCTTTTTGCTCATGTATGCATGTTTCCCACTATGTAAAATTTAGACTCATATATTCTTAGATCAACACTTACTATCTTATTTATAGATGAGAAGACCAAGCTCCATGAAGACCAAACAGGTCAGTCATTCCTCTCACCAAGAAAGCAACAGAGTGCATGGTTGGAGGAATAAATGAATTTCAGTTTTTACCTGTGGAATTCAGTTAATTTTCCTCCCATGTAATTCCCAGATACCCTAATTCTTATTAAAATCTGTTCTGTATTGGTGGCTCCTGCCTTTGATATGTAAAAGCTTCCCTAATTGCATTACAACTACTGGAAACTAGCAACTATTCTTAATATAAATGACTGTAAATCATAGTTAAATACATACAGTGCTTTTTTAAAGCGTTGAGACTTACATCAGGCCTAATTTCATGTAACCACAACTGCTGATTAGGAGTATTTTTCAATTTATAAAATAAGCATTGCCACCCTTGTAAGAATTCTGATTCCTCAGTGGCCTTTCTTGTTACGCAACACTGATAACTAGATTTCAGGTGTGGGTGACATGTGATCCCCTAAAAACCAGAGCCCAGGAAGATAGGCAGTTTGGCTCTCTCTGGTAAGATGGCTAAACAGTGATGTTTTCTTTTACCTGGCTTTTATTTGCCTGAACAGCAATGACACTGCTTTATGCTCGTGGGCCATGGCCACAAAAAAGCAGTTTATAGCATAAAATCACTGGGAAAGCAAACACTTCAGACATTTCACTTGAAGCAAAACCAAGAAATCTACTGTTTCATTAAAAACCACTTCTACCACAATGAAACGCTTGGATGTAAACCCTCTGAGATGGGCAGGTATTACTGACCTCTGTAAACTAACAGAACAGGCCATGGAAGGACAGTGCACTGCATGAAGTGACAGCCAGTGCAGGGCCTCGCATCACCTCTGTCAATCTGTCAAAAAGACTTCTGTGTCTACTATCAGAAAGGGCTACCAAATCTCAAAAGAGAAAAAGAGAGCTCACCATTTAAAAAATTTCCAACAGTCAAATATTTGTGCTGACTGGTGATCAGAATTTCCCACCTACTAAGGGCTCTGATTGTCCCCTTTGACTTCAGAGTCTGGGCATGGAATGCAGAGGTCACAAAAAACATACAGAATCAATTCTTACCAGATCAGGAATATGTATGTCCAAGTATGTCATGGTACAAAGACACACATGCAGCATGTGTGTCTTGCTTCACGTTACGTAAGTTTAGTGTTCACTAACACCCTGAACTCCATTGCATCACTGTCCCTAGATACCTCAAAGACAAGCTGGCCTCTGGATACATGGTGAGGGAGGTCAGAATCCAAGAATGATCCCAGGTGGTGTGACCCTAAGTTCCATCAGCTTACTGTTATACCACATGACCTATCTTAAAACAAAAAAATAAGAACAAACAAAAGCCCAATTCATTCTTCTACTAGTTTGCATTTTCTTTTATCTTACCTATATCTTGTTTGCACATCTCAACCACACTGTACTCACACCCAATGTGAGTCATTTTTCTCTCCTCTAGATTCCAGCATGGCCTTGTTTTCCAGAAATTACACTCTAACAATCCAAGCAAACTCTAAGCAGCAGCATGATCCTGGAGTGAGGCTGTCCTTGGCTAAATCTCAGGATTTCTTGCTGAGGATTATGGGTCCCCTAGTCAATAACTTAACCTCTCTGTGTCACTAAAGCGAGCACAGTGCTGTACAGTTACACTGTATGAATTCACATATTCAAATATAGGTAAAGCCATACATGTAGGCTTGTCAAAAACAGTATAATCACACAGTGGGAATAGCTGCACACACTGGTCACTGGAATATTGGTATGTTTCCTTTGCTCTATTAATATTCTCAGAACTTAAACGCAAACATAGGCCAGGAATGGTGGCTCACGCATATAATTCCAGCACCCTGGGACGCTGAGGCAGATGGATCACTTGAGCCCAGGAGTTCGAAGCCAGCCTGCAAAACACAGCAAAACCCCATCTCTACAAAAAATCCAAAAAATTAGGCATGGTGGTGTGGGCCTGTGGTCCCCAGCTACTTCGGAGACTGAGGCGGGAAGGTCACTTGAATCTGGAAGGCAGAGGTTACAGGGAGCTGACATTACACCACAGCACTCCAGCCAGGGTGACAAAGTGAGACCCTACAGACACATACACACAGAAACATATTTTTGTGAATTTCTACCACAACTAAACAAATACAAATTTTAAAACCATAATGAACTTGCAAACATTTTAATCAGTGGCTCCCAAAAGGACGAATTTAACCTGTTTCTTTAACAGGAAACTAAAATAGTCATATATCAAAAACTATAAAGTGAGTGAAGCTGTCATTTCAAATGGAATATAACATTTATCTGTAGCCTTGTTAAATGGAAACAGATTACTTGGTTCTTAAACAGATTTTTTTAAATCAGTTAGTGTGTTTGAGAAAGAAAAAATAAAAAGGTCAGATGAAAAAAAGAATTCAGATTAGACTGAGCTCTAGCATATGTTAAAATTCTTAGTTTCCTGTGTTTGTAAACAGAACATTAAAATATGTTAGCAGCTTTCACATTTAAGTAGCACTGTTCTTGCCATATTTAATTACATGCATCCTTTTTTTAACATCATCTTCATGTCATATTTCCCAAATCCCACCTTTCTCTTTTTTACTGTTCCCACGTTACCAGTTTAATAGGAAACAAGCTTCTTCTTCATGCAAATACAATTAAAACACAATTTCAAAAGAGAAAACACGATTCCCAATTTCCTACAAAAACAGTCTTAAAGTCAGCTTCCTGGTTTAAACTTAGCCTGATTTGTATTGTGCCTGTTCAAATTTATCACAGGTCCTAAGATCACACGCATGAATTCAATAAAATAATAAGTTAAATGTAAATTATAGGTATGTGCAATAGCATTAGGTACATATATTAAGAAGTTCTGGGGCTGATATTCCTGACAACAAATTAAATACTGAACAAACTGTTGCCCTTAAATGATATGTTGAAGAAGATGTTGTTTTAATGAAAGAAGCTAATGGAGGAGACGGATGCTATGTGAATTTAACTTTTAACAAGTCACAATCAGCCCTCAGTGCAGAGAACAGCTCTTTGAAAAAAAAAATAAAAATTGAAAATACCTGACACTTAGATGTGTAAGATCTACATGATTTTATGGAAATATCACAAATTAAAAATAGAAGACTGTGCCTTCTAACTGGGTACAAACCTTGTCCAAAAACAGTGTCTGAAAAAAGTAACGGGATTTTGACAGTTTTCGTCAGTTTGTTTCCTTTACTATAAAGATATTTACCTCCTAGTCAATGGGAATAGGCAGTTCCTTAAAAGGTATGATAGGAAGCTATGTTTTGGAATGCAAATAGAGAAGAAAATGTACCTGAAATGGGCAAGATGAAAGACTTGGTTGGAGTTTTTACATTCTGCATCTCCTGCTGAAGAACGTCCTCCTGGGGGCTTAAGCAATGGGTTGGTGCTTACATACAAAAAAGCGACAGAAGTAATGTGTAGGACTGTGTGATTAACTAGGTGGACAGCTTGATGCATGTACTCAGAACCTTGGAAACACCCATGCAGCTGGGTAGTGCAGTCAACATATATAAGTAAGCTTTTTTATTATTTATTTATTTATTTATTTGACACATGTGGTGTGTCTCAAATGATTTTTTTTGAGACATGATCTCACTTCATTACCCAGGGTGAAATGTAGTGGTACAATTTCAGCTCACTATAGCATTAACCTGCCAAGCTCAAGCAATCCTCCCACCTCAGCTTCTTGAGTAGCTGGAACTACAGGCATACACAACCACACCTGGCTAATTTTTTTAAGTGAGTAGAGATAGGATTTCATCATGTTGCCCAGGCTGGTCTTCACCTCCAGAGCTAAAACAATCCTCCCACCTTGACCTCTGAAAGTGCTAGGATTACAGGCATGAAGCCACCACGCCAACCCCCACAAACTTGTTCTTGAAGGGTCACAGCAAATCCTGATACATGGCCATACAACTTCTATTCTATAAAGAATAGACAACGGGTGTAGCCATGTTCCAATGAAATTTCAACTATGTACAGTAAAATCTAAATTTCACTTTATTTTCATGGATCATGACATACTATCCCTCAGTTTTTTTCAGCCACCCAAAAATATTAGAAGTATCCTTAGCATGCCAACTGTGCAGAAATAGCAAGGGCTAAATTTGGCCTGCAGGCTGCAGCAGGTTAACCTTTTCATCAGATCACAGGAGTCATGGTTGAACCCGACTTTTATCACATCTCACAAAGAATTAAACCTTCAGAAAAACAAAATGGCAGGCCATCAAAAAGTGAACAGAATTACCATCTGACCCAGCAAGTCCACTGCTAGGTACACCCAAACGAACTGGAAGCAGAGACTCAAACAGACACTTGCACTTCAATGTACATAGCTCCATTATTCACAATAGCCAAAAAGAGGAAGCAACCCACACGTCTGTGAACGAATAAGTGGATAAAGAAAATGCTGCTGATACAAACAATGACATATTATTCAGTCTTTAAAAAGAATGAAATTCTGACAAAGGCTACAGTGTGTGTAAACCTAAAGGACACTACGCTAAGTGAAATAAGCCCAAAACAAAAGGACAATTTATGTATGATTACACTTATATGAAGTCACCAGACTAGTCAAAACTAGAGACAGAAAGTAAAATGGTGGTTTCTGGAGGCCATGGAGAGAGGGAATGGAGAATCATTGTGGAAAGATAAAGAAGTTCTCGTGGTGGATGGTAATTGTTCTTAATGCCGCTAAACTGTATACTTAAAATGGTAAATTTTATGTTATGTGTACTTTGCCACTTCAATGGCACTATGTCTTGCAAAGACCCCTCTGTTGGTTAAAAAAAAAATTACAAAGATCAAAATGATTATGACAGCAAAAATGGGCATCAACCAGTTTGTTTTCAAACTGGCAAGCCAAAAATATATAGCATCCACTTTCTTTTTTTTCCTTATAAGCTGGATTCAAACTCTTAAATAAAAAATGTACAGGATTCAGTTATTTTCAGATTCAAAAGTGTTGTTATGATATACTTCCTGGTACAGTCAAGGCATTTCTAACAAAAAGTTTCAGAATCATGATAGTTTCTGGAACATCTGAATGTTCATCAAACTTAGAAATTCTCAAGCCAGCTTCCATCCCTGGAACAACTGAACTACGTGGCAGCAGAAGGGCACATTTCAGTTCATTAAATTTGTATTAATCTATGTGGTTGGGAAATGAGCTGGGTATTCTTAAGTCAAGGTTAACCATAAGATGCACTTTAAAAATTAACACATTATACTGTTATATAATGTTCAAAACTATGCTGTGATTGTTAGCAAAAACTTCAAAAGTCTAAGAAAAACAACAGATAATCAGGTCTAATTTAGCTGTATACATCATTTCTCTCTACCATTTCAAAGTACCTCTGTACTTTGAAAACTACAAAGTCAGAAAAAAAGGAGGGGGGATGGAATTTAAGAACACTTCTTAGTCTAAGCCCCATCTCCCTTATTTTAAAAAAGGGTGGAGTCAGTGAGAATAAGATGGTGTTATTAATGCATATTCTCTGCATAAGTCTCTGGATGGCCAGGTTCCCCATATTGTTATCTCCTAAGAGCTTCTGAATGCCTATGAAAAATGCAAGGAGGTATTAAATGACTCTGGAAATACTTTGGAGAGCTTGTTCTAAAAGGTTTCTTTCAGACCTCTGAATGCCCTGGCTGACTGCACCACCATCTGTCTCCCCAGTGAACGCATCCACTCCCCAGCACTATATTCCAGATGTCTCCAGCTCCTGACCTCTAGACCTCCTTACTCATTCCTGCATGGCCTGCATGACTTGGCCACTTGGAGGTTCAACCAGCATCTTAAATGTGGCATGCCCACAGTGGAGATCTCCACCCACCCATCCATGGCACCTCATCCCTCTTCTACCCTGTGGTCTCCATAAGTCACATCTCCATGGTCACACGCCACACCTTCATTACCGTAGCCAGGATATAGGTCCAATAATATTTTGCACTTTAGAGTGTCCTGAATCTGTCCTCTTCCCTTGTTGACTCCACTGAGCTATGCTAATGGAAGGTGAGGTTATTTCCCCACCTGGGAAATGGGAGTGATCACAGTCTATCCTGCACCTGGCATCCAGCCACTGGAACGTGTGGTAGGAAGCTGCTGCAGGGTTTCAAGTTCATACTCATTGTCTTTGTATTACTGAAGTAGGAAATTTCTAAGAAAACAACAGAATAGTAGCATAAGTAGTAATAATAAAGATTATAGTATTAGTAACAGAAATAATAATAGCTCATAGAATTAACTGCTGTATTAACCAAGGCTAAAACGAATTTAAGTAGCACCCCCCCAAGTTAAAGAACATTAACTGCCTGTCCGAAGAAACATTAACCATATCTACCCTCCTCATATTTCATAGGCTCTGTAAAATCCTGTTTCTTTCTTCCGTGCACAGATGGAAGGTCACAAGACAGGTAAGCATAAGCTGCAAACCAAGATTTCCCAGAGATGTAAGAAATGTTGCAAAAGTGTCACAGCAGCCTTTGTTCTCGCTTCTGTAAGCCTGCTTTCTGCTTCACATAGTGCTCACCTCAAGATGCTTAAAGGGAACTAATTTTCTTTGTTCTCGGCTCAGACTTTCAGGACACATGTCCGTTAAGCCAATGGACACCTTAAATAAACACTTTCCTGCACTCCGCTTGGTCTCTCTGATTCCTTAATTTCCCACAACATAATGGCCTACAAGGCACTGCGGGCTGTGCTCACCACACACACCTCTGACCTCAGCTCCCTGTTGGTCTCTCAGTCTACCATGCTGGCCTGGCCTCTGTGTTTTCCCTGAGGCTCCTGGGTGCCGGGCCTTCGCATGTGCTGGCCTCTCCACCTGAAACTCTCTTCTCCTGGCTCTTCCAGCCGCATTCTACAAACCTCAGTTCATTCATCTCTTCTTCACACATCTAATGTGGAATCTCCTCCAACCCATGTTACCCTGTTCATCTCTATCACAGGATATGTTACTGTCATCAAAGTATTTTGTTTTTTTGTTCCTCTGTTTGCTATCAGTGTCCCAAATACCAGGCAAGCTCCATCAGGGCAGGGGCCTCTGCAGCCATGACTCTTAGCTTGGAGTGTGTGTGACTCACGAAAGAAACTTAAAAAACAGCTTGGTAAGTATGAGTTCCTGGATAAAATAAATGAACTTAAGAAAGTTCAGAGCCTGTAATGGACACCATAACTCCCTGGAATAGTGTACTTTCCTTCTTGAGGACTCCTATGATATCTCTGGGTCTTTTTGGGCTTTTTAATGAGCAGGAATACCAAACGTAAAGTGGACAGAGAAGTAGAAGTCACATGGTACCATATCCCTGCCAACTTACATAGGTAGAGAAGATGGGCTTGCAGCAAAAGCCATCATCCCCATTTTGCCTACATTGAAGAGATTAACAGCATCATAATGCAGAGTTTACAACTAAGTTAATCTGACACACATGCAATTAGTAGACTTCACATTACCGGAAGGCCTAACAATAAAAAGACAAATGGCAACTAGTTCTTATAAAGGCTTCTGCCTGTTTCTCTCCAGGCACTGATTTGTGTGTGCACAGCATCAGGGAGCAAACCTGAGGCAGCTCAGATGGATGACGTGGCACTGGAGAAGAAACTGAAGGACAAACACCCAAGCACAAGGACGTAAGCTCACAGCTGGAAGGTGGCACTTTAAGCCTCACCTGCACCTCTGTCCCCATCACTGCCTACACCATCTCCCAAAGTTGATCCAAGTCTGCTCCCAGCCCCATTTCAGTTACTGTCCTCACTATTATAACTAAAACTTTAAATAAATTACAGATAGATGACGTACGAGTGCACACAGCATCACAGCCTTTTTTCAAAACGAAAATAACACTGAATGTATGAGAGACAGGGTAAGTGTGAATCACTTTTTACAAATGCCTTGAGGATAGGTGTGGGGAGCAAGACTGGGAAGGTAGAGAAGGGAGGTATAAATCTACAGAGATGCACAGCCAGATGTCTGTGCAGCTTTCCTTGTTAACTGGAAAATGGAAGCCAGGAGGGGTACACCCAGGGTGTGGATGGTGCCGGGATCACCGGGGGATTCCAGGCTTGGGGCCATCCTTAGAGCAAAGGCTGGGCTGGACTGCAAACTATTGGCAGATGACTGCATATTCACATGCTTCCACTTAAATAAAGACAGACATGTAGGCATCTATGATTCCCAGTCAGCTTTTACCGACTTTTCAACTGACATCATGCTCAGGCCAGATTTGGGGGGCAGGAGTCTCACCGTCCTTTCATAGAAAACTCAAGTTATATTTGTGTGATATGCATCTCTTCAGAACGTGCATAAATCCTTAAGTCATATGTGCTTATATCTTGAGTTTCTAAATAGCTACAGTGATCACTCATACTTTAGAGTCCTGAGAACACGAAATGTTAAATGGCAACCACCTTAAAATGTCAAATGAATGCAAGAAAAGCACTACTATCCACCAAACACCCCCAGTGCACTGAAGATCCTTTATGAAATTCAGGCAACTAAACTCAGAAACTACAATATGGCTTAATTAAGAGTATTTTCACTGCAACCACTGTCGTCTTACTACAAAGGAATAAAAAGTAGAAATCTGGAAATAATACTCCACTGACTATATTAACTAGCTAATAAAAATTCATTTTTGCACATACTTGTTACTTAGAAACAAAGTGAGATATATCTGTGAAAAATGACAAATTTTTAAATAGCATACACATTACTCAGAAAAAATTTAAAAGCCCACCTAATGCTGATCCTTCCATTCTAGTTCCTTACCTACTTCTACCTTCAAGGATCAATTTAAAACTTGTCTCCTCCAGATCTTGAAGTTGAGCCTTCTTGATTCCAGCAGGCACAGCCTGATCATTGTCTCCTCAGGCTCCCACGGTATCTCCAGGTTATCATGTGCGCAATGCTGTGAAAGAACCTATTTCAATGTGCTCTGCTGGTGTCTACATTTTGGGTACCTTCTCTCAATGAAGGACTGAGATCCTTGTGTTCGTATGCATTTACCTATTTATTCCAGAGGTTCTCAACAGGCAGTGATACTGCATGCTCCCACCATGGTCTCCTGGTACATCTGGCAATATCTGGAGACATTTGCAGTTGCTACAACTGAGGGAGGGAGTGCTACAGGTATCTCCTGGGCCCTGGGATGCTACTAAACCTCTCACAGTCCACAACACAGGCCCACTACAACTATTATCTAGCAGCAACTGACCACAGTGCAGCCTATCTACCTTCTTAACCTGTAAATGTGTCTGTTACCTCAAACTCAAGTTTTCACATTCTACACAAATTTAATCTTTCTGCTGCCCCTCTTGTCTCAAAGACACGTTTGTGATACTGGCAGGAACACTGTGTTGCTTATACTTTCTGGCACTCCAAGGGTCTTATGGGCATCACTGCAGGAAGCATGATCCCCTACAGGCCAGCAGCCTAATGCATTAATGTTGCTGTATCTTGAAGCTACTGTGTTGTCCCCTCTACAAATAGCCTTTATGCCCCCAGTCTCTGGGTCTCCCTAGATCAATTCCTATTGAGAATAAACATGCCCTCTAAATTTTACTAGACTAAAGCACTGTAGCTGCGCCATTTGGTTATGCTAATTTACAGGTGTGGTAACACTGCTATCAATAAGAAATAATTACTACACAAATGTGCATTTATATACAAAAGCGACTTCTTAATCACAATGAAAAGCATGAGTGCAGGTGACCTGAGTCAGAGATCTCAGCAAATCTGACTTTCTGCCCTGGAGAGGGCATCTTCCACATGGGGCTGCCCTGTTTTGCTCCCTCAGCACTTCCAGAGAATGCTTTGTGGAGGCATAGAGGGGAAGGAGAAGCAACAAAGACCAAAATAATCAGAGATGTACAATAGCCTCAGGACTCACAAGGCATCTGTTTGAAATGCTGTGGTCTAACCATTAACACCATCTTATCATAATGCCCATCACATCAACAAGTAGCATTTTCAGCCAGAAACAAATTGGTTACATTAAAAACATGATGCCTTGAAGCTGTTCATCCCATCTCCACCACTGCACCATTCCCACTGGATTTCTAAGGCTCCAATTGGTGACCACTGTATCATACAGATACAGTCCACATGGAAGCACTTGTCACATATGGTTCTGCGCTCCTGTGCACATCACAGGTACAAATGTTCACCACAAGTGTAAGGAAATAATTCATCATACAGCAGAGTTCCCAAGGGCTGGATATGTCTGCATTTATCTCTTCTCAACTTCTATGAAGTAGACGCCTCCACTTAATAGTATCATCTTCACCAAATGGAAATTCACCTCACCAGCCAACAGGAATACTCAGAACCCATAAAACACGTTATTGCCCTCCAACCTGGGTGGCAGCAAGAGATTCTGTCTCAAGAAAAAAAAAGAAAAGAAAAGGCCTCATATAACACATGGGAAAAGAAGTGAAGCATTCGATCTACAGCTACAAATGAGTTTGTGAAACCGAGGTATTCGCAGAGTGCTTATGGCTAGCAATCCCAGATTCCAGGTGAATGAGGATCACTATCCATAGCTAGGAATGATTTCCTAGTCAGAAACCCAGAGAGTGCTTATGCCTTAGCAATCCCAGAAACAGGCAAACGAGGATCATCACCTGCAGTACCACTTTGTAAATGTACTTTGCTGGAGGTAGAACCAAATGTTCAGTTTCTGGAGCCCTGGGGTGTTTTTACCACATAAACAAAGCTTGAAGTAAGCTTCTATATCAAAGGAGATTGCAGCTTTTTGGCCAGTGTCAAAGAAGGCAGTCCTGGGCCAAATACCAGGCTCCAATTCTTACTAGTTTCTATAGTCCTGGTCCAATTATTTCATCTGTTTGAGACCTTTTACCTTAAGTAATAATAGGAATAATCATTTTTATCTTTTTTTTTTTTTTTTGGACAGAGTCTGACTCTGTCACTCAGGCTGAAGTGCAGTGGCAAGATATCGGCTCACTGCAACCTCCACCTCCTGGGTTCAAGTGATTCTCCTGCCTCAGCCTCCCAAGCAGCTGGACTACAGGCACGCACCACCATGCCCAGCTAATTTTTGTTTGTATTCTTAGTAGAGACGAGGTTTCACTGTGTTAGCCAGGATGGTCTGGATCTCCTGACCTCAAGATCCACCCACCTCGGCCTCCCAAAGTGCTGGGATTACAGGCGTGAGCCACCACTCCTGGCATAATTGTTATCTTAAGGGATGCTGTGAGGAAGAGAAAAACAATACAGACTGAGAACCTGAGTCCCTTACAAGATAGATGACCTTGACTTCTCTTGGCCAATTCATTTTTTGTTTATTTCATGAGACAACGTCCTGCTCTGTCACATGCGATGGTGTGATCATAGCTTGCTGCAGCCCCTAACTCCTGGGCTGAAGTGATCCTCTGGCCTCAGCCTACTGAGTAGCTGGAATTCCAAGCATACATCTAACACCCCAGGCTAATTATATTAGCATAATATCAAACAGGTGCTGGAGTTTTGAGATCTCAGACTGCACTGACCAAGGAACACAACGGATTTTGCAAACTTTGTACAAAAAAGAAAGAACATAAACTATCTTATGGATAATTTTTAAAATAGGAATTGCTTGAAGCAATCATACTATTTTGGACATATTGGGTTAAACATATTATGACATTATTATATATTAATATAGGTGTTGCAATATGCGTTTAATACACAGTACAATTGATTATTTATTTATTTTTTTATTTTTTTGAGACAGAGTCTCGCTCTGTCGACCAGGCTGGAGTGCAGTCATGTGATCTTGGCTCACTGCAACATCTGCCTCCCAGGTTCAAGTGATTCTCCTGCCTCAGCCTCCCAAGTAGCTGGGACTACAGGTTCCTAGCACCACGCTAGGCTAATTTTTTGTATTTTTAGTACAGACAGAGTTTCACCATGTTAGCCAGGATGGTCATGATCCACCACCTCAGCCTCCCAAAGTGCTGGGATTACAGGTGTGAGCCACCATGCCTAGCCGAATAGATATTGTGATGTAAATTTCACCTGCTTCTTTTTACTCTTTTCCTGTGTCTGCTAGGAAAGTGTAAGTTCCATGTGTAGCTCCCATTCTCTTGCTAATGGACACTGCAAATCTAGCAGGCTTTACAATTTGTGAATTGTAGATGGCAAGATGAATATATGGAGAGTTTCCATTTTGGGGGGCCACATGATTCATCTTGTATGAAAATTTTTAATTATTTACCTGTAACATATTTTATTTTTTCCCCTTGACCAGTGTGAAACAAATTAAAAACCCCAATCATTGTAGGTGAAGACTAGCCATATCTAGTGAACAAAAACCAATTTTCTGTCTTTGAAGTTTTTTTTTTGTTTTTTTTTTGTTTTTTTTTGAGACAGAGTCTTGCTCTGTCGCCCAGGCTGGAGTGCAGTGGTGCAACCTCGGCTCACTGCAAGCTCCACTTCCCGGGTTCACGCCATTCTCCTGCCTCAGCCTCCCGAGTAGCTGGGACTACAGGCACCCGCCACCACGCCCGGCTAATTTTTTGTATTTTTAGTAGAGACAGGGTTTCACCGTGTTAGCCAGCATGGTCTCCATCTCCTGACCTCGTGATTCACTTACCTCATCCCCGCAAAGTGCTGGGATTACAGATGTGAGCCACTATGCCCGGCCTGAAGTTATTTTTAACAGATTCAATTACTGTAGGTTCTGTGAGATACCTGACCAAGGTCCAGGTTAATGTTTGTGAGCCTCAGAATGCCCACGTGATTGACAAGTGGCTCACATCACTAGCCAACAGCCTTACACCTCGGTGCCCTCTGTATCTCTGAATTTGGGGGCCAATGACATGGTGGGCTGCATGTGGAGTTACAAGCTCACAGGGTTCCCCAGAGGATCTGGGCTGAGTTTCCCTCACTTATAATAAAATAGGGATGACTATGCCAACACCTGAGCCACCCTCTGTAACAGCCTGTCCTGAAGGACACAGACAATGGTGCCACTGATGGGCTTTGTGGGCAACAGCACAGCACCATTCAAATCCCAGAGTGCTACTAATTAAAACCAAGTGACCCCAAAGAAAATGTCTGAGCCAGAGGCTGGGTATGATGGCTCACGCTTGTAATCTCAGAACTTTGGGAGGCTGAGGTGGGTGGAACACTTGAGGTCAGGAGTTTGAGACCAGCCTGGCCAACATAGTGAAACCCCATCTCTACTGAAAATACAATAATTAGGCGGGTGTGGTACTGGGCACCTCTAATCCCAGCTACTCAGAAGGCTGAGACAGGAGAATCGCTTGAACTTAGATGGCACAGTCTGCAGTGAGCTGAGATCATGCCACTGCACTCCAACCTGGGTGGCAAAGTGACAGTCTCAAAAAAAAATAAGTAAATAGCCTGAACCAGGATTAGTCTTAGTCACTGCTATTATTATTATTATAATCACTCCTGTTTTAGACATGACTTCCTGATCCTTAAATTTTCAGCAGTCACTTTAAGATTTAATTAAGTCTTGCCCCTTAGAAGCATTGGGGAATCAGCATTGGGCAATCTATGCCTACATATGCTTAGGCAAACAGCACTGGATGACTGCATGCATGTAACCAATGATGGCAGATCGAACTTGACTGTCCTTGTTTTAGCAAGTGGAATATTAGTGGCCACATTAGGTTCTGTTTGAAACTAATTAAAAACTACCCATAAGACAGGTCAGCATTAAGGAGAAGCCATTATTTTATAGGATGCAAATGATGCTGCACAAAGACAGAGTGCTTTCCTTGTATGTTTATCTTGGTAAGAGAATATTGGTTGTTTGCCCACAGCTGAAACTGGCAACGTGTGGGCACACACATGCCCCATGACACCGAGTTCAGAGTGAAAGACATCTATGTGGAGAAGAACAGCTGTTTTGTACACAGTGCACATTGTAGCATGAAGAGGACTCCTAGTCTGTAGGAGCAAAATACTGAAAAAAAATTGGAATCTTGAGCCCTGAAAGGAACCCAGTGTAGTGATATATAGCCATTTCTCCAAGGATTTTCTGAAGTCTATGGCCAGGAAAATGATTCACGAAGGGAGGCAGGGAAAAAAGAAGATGGTAGTAAGGAAGGAGGGAAGGGGAGGGGAGGGGAGGGGAAGGGAGCGGGGAGGCAGAAAGGAAGAAAGGAAAGAAGGTAAGGAGGAAGGAAGAGAATAAGGGAAGGAAAGGCTTAAATGAGTAGATGCTATTTGTGGGTGATGAGGAAAGAAAAAAACACAGTCAGAGAGAGAAGAAAAGAAAAAAAATGAAAACAAAAGGAAGTCATTGTCTTTCACATTCTACTTCTATTTTCAACTATTTCCTGCCTTAGGAAATTTTGGTTGCCTATCTCAGGTAGACTTGGAAAGCATGGAAGGTGAGAACTCTCCAGGGAAAAATGAAAGCCAGAAGTGGGGCTGCCATCTAAGCCTTGAGTCTCAGAGCCAGGGCCATGTCACTGTGAAGACAAAAACATGTTGCTACCACGAAGCTGCATGCCAAAGCAAGGCTCTGCCTTGTTTCCAGGTAACACAAGTGCCCAGGTGAGGTGGTACCCGTGCCACCACTGCCTCATCCCACCTTCAGCTCTCCACTAGAAGAAGCCATGCCTCAGTGGACATCTGCCTTGTCTATAACATGTAAGAGCTACAAGTGAATCTCAAAGATTCCCTGCCAACTCTAAAATCTTAGGAACCTGCAATATGTCCAGTAAGGCAGGCCGAGTGTCCAGAACTTGCTCTCATGAGGCTCATTTGTTCAAATCTCATGGGCCTCAAATCACTGTTGAGAAAATTGTTTGCCCTTTGGACTGTGCTCTGTCTTCATGACCCCGTCTTCCGGGACCAGTGCCTCACACCCACAGGTATTCAAAAAACATCTACCCAACAAACAAATGGATGAATGATCTTAGTGCTGTGACAGTCAAGACCAACAAAGGGACTGAAATCATCAGTAAAAGGGAAAATGTAAACTTGGTGAACATTTGTTTGGATAAAAATATTATCATTAACTTGTTAACTGTGCACAAAAGACTGTAAAGAAGGTTATTCAATTGTTTCGTCCTTTTGAAAGGGAAATGCCAACATTTCCTACATGTCTTGAGGCAGAAGGAGCAAAGAGATGCAGCAGTGGTTGTGAAATTAACTAGCAAGATGAACACTAATTTACGGTGCAGGTGGGCGCTGAGGAGGCTCGACCACTAGGGGGCTCAGTAACTGTCTAGATTTGATTGGAGGGAAAACTACGAGGTCAGGAGATCCAGACCATCCTGGCTAACACGGTGAAACCCCGTCTCTACTAAAAAAAATACAAAAAAAAAAAAAAACTAGC
This sequence comes from Macaca nemestrina, assembly GCF_043159975.1. Taxonomy (NCBI): domain Eukaryota; kingdom Metazoa; phylum Chordata; class Mammalia; order Primates; family Cercopithecidae; genus Macaca; species Macaca nemestrina. The sequence continues at coordinate 3,255,416 of NC_092146.1, read as the reverse complement.
CGGGCGAGGTGGCGGCGCCTGTAGTCCCAGCTACTCGGGAGGCTGAGGCAGGAGAATGGCGTGAACCCGGGAGGCAGAGCTTGCAGTGAGCTGAGATCCGGCCACAGCACTCCAGCCCGGGCGACAGAGCGAGACTCCGTCTCAAAAAAAAAAAGAATACAATTAAGAGTAAAAAATAGGTATGTGATTCATTAATTCTTTTTTTTTGGCGGGGGGGGATAGTACTTTTCCTAGCATTTTCTAACAGATGATTACGGACTCAACAGGAGCTATTCTCTAACCAAGGTCCCAATTTATGCATGCAAAAGACAAACAGGAATGTGACAGGCAGCTTCCTGGACGGCATGCAAGAGCCCAGGCTTCTGGAATTTATACTCCAGTACCAGCCTGTCCCACATTTACCAGGTTGGTCCATGGGACCAACAGAATTGCTACACATGATGCTGCATCACTTCTGCTGCTGTGATATCCTTACTGAGCTTGGAATTGATCCTCTAGCCCACATGAGGTCTCAAAGGCTGCAGCACAGGCTGCAATCTTGTGAGAGACCCTGAGCCAGAACCATTTGGCTAAGCTGCGCCTGGATTCCTGATTCTCAGAACCTGTGTGAGATCATCGGTGTTTGTAGTTTTCACCTGCTGAGTTTTGGGGTCATTTGTTACAGAGCAATCAATAGATACCTGATACAGAGGCTGAAACTGGAGTGCACTGGTGGTAATGAGAGTACGTGTCATAGAAACTAATCCAATGCATTTGCCCCCCATCCAAGCCAATAATTGTTTAATTTGCCTTGTCTGCCTTCATGCAAGCATGCAAACAAAACCACTATTGAACAGACTGCCACATAAAGGAGTCTTCAGTGAAATTTTAGTCTAGTAGGTTAATAATTTACCTTCCAGATTCATGCAGCCATAGAAACCACCACACTGATTTTTCCCCCTATATCTCCAGAGAATAATTTGTTCTGCTCACCTAAGCATTTACATGTCTAAATGGAATAAATGACATTTTTTATTAGAAGAAAAGCCCCTGCCTGAAGTTCTTGATTTACGATGAGGTAAATCCTAAATAAATCCTAAATAAAGTAAATCCTAAATAAAATAAATCTCTAATTTATTTTAGCAAATTTCTTTTTTGTTTGTTTTTTTGTTTGTTTGTTTTGGTGATAGCGTCTTGCTCTGTCACCCAGGCTGGAGTGCAGTGGCAAAATCTTGGCTCACTTCAACCTCTGCCTCCCAGGTTCAAGTGATCCTCCTGCCTCAACCTCCCAAGTAGCTGAGATTACAGGCACCTGCCACCACAACCAGATAATTATGGTATTTTTAGTAGACATGTGGTTTCACCATGTTGGCCAGGATGGTCTCAAACTCCTGGCCTCAAGTGATCCACCTGCCCTGGCCTCCCAAAGTGTTGGGATTCCAGATGTAAGCCACCACACCTGGTCTGAAATTCTTGACATAAAAATGTAAGCAGCTGTTCTAGCATATTGCATGAGCACAGAAGAGCAGCTTTACGTGAAAGAAAGAGATCCTTTGTGGCTTTAAACTACCGGTATTTACCTCATGTAACAGAATTTAGATGTTCTTCCTCCAAAGTGAAATTCCAGTTTCTGTGTGGTTAGCTTGTTTATGACTGTGACATCTTCCCCAAGATGGGTGGAACTGACAGATACTCTAAAACAAACTGAATCTCGTGTGTGGGTTCTAATGAGAATGTGAAATCATATTCCCTACCTTCACAAGTGCCACTGGAAGCTGATCCTGCAGGGCCCTGAGTCATGTCACTTGTTTACCATATGATGCCACCACCACCAAAAGAGAAAATTCCAGGGTCAAGGCTTCACCTAACACTGAGAATTTTCTTTTTTGTTTCTGAGATGGAGTTTCCCTCTTGTTGCTCAGGGTGGAGTGCAAAGGCATGATCTCAGTTCACGGTAAACTCCACCTCTCGGGTTCAAGAGATTCTCCTCCCTCAGCCTCCCAAGTAGCTGTGACTACAGGTGCACACCACAACGCCCAGCTAATTTTGTATTTTTAGTAGAGATGGGGCTTTTCCATGTTGGTCAGGTTGGTCTCGAACTCCTGACCTCAGGTGATCCACCCGTCTCGGCCTCCCAAAGTGCTGGGACTACAGGCGTGAGCCACAATGCCCAGCAAGAACTTTCAAATACAGTACATTTCTTAGCAGATGTTTGCTTGGTTTAACATTTCCCTGAAAAGAAAGATATTTCACTTGGCATCTTGAAAGATGTTTCACTTGGCACCCAAGACTCTCCTAAGAGAGTATTTCTATCTGAGAAAACCACACAAGACTCAGTGGAAAAGACCTTTGATTCCAGACACAAGAGCAAAATGTCTTCTCTTCCTGACTCTCTGGCCAGAACAGTGCCGGTCTCAGAAGCTCTGTTGGTGACTGTGACCTCTCAGTTAATGTTAGATAGTTGAATCAGAGAGGATTCCAGGCACACAGGCCAGCAGTGCTCAGCCAACATCCCAAGTGGAACAGCAGCCATGTTCACAGCATTCCCCTGTCCCATCACATGGAAAAACAGCCCACATACACCAAGTGGTCAAAAGCAGGGTCCCAGACCCAAAGCTAACCTGAGCTGCAAACTCAGACATCTACACATCAGAGACATCTCCCTGCACCTCTGAGCCAGCAAACATGAGAAGTTACCTCTTGAGGGAGAGACAGCTTATGACAATCCACATCAAGTGCTGCTTAATTTCTTCAAAAACTGCCCTTCTGTTAAGAGAACAGCTGGCATTCCCCCGGCAAACAAAAAAAAAAAGTGAAATAAAAAATCTACCCCGAATTAGCCCGGAGCGGTGGCACATGGCTGTAATCCTAGCTACTTGGGATGCTGAGGCAGGAGAATCACTTGAACCTGGGAGGCAGAGGTTGCAGTGAGCTGAGATTGCGCCACTGTACTCCAGCCTGGGTAACAAGAGCGAAACACAGTCTCAAAATAAAAAATAAACAAATAAATTTTAAGTCTACCCAGATAATTTCTACTTCTGCATCTGGCTTTTGACCTTGCTGCTAAACAGGCTTCTGTTTATCAGGACCCATGATTCTATTGCCCTTTCACGCAACCCTGCCCTCAGAGTACTGCCTTATTACACATTCATTTTACTCAGCACAAAGAATTTCTTCAGCCACCCTGCCAAAGTGTCTAATGGCCAGTGGGCCTGGGTCATGTATGGTTACGTAATCACCTTGGAGTACACGAGCGGAATCAGGAGAAGGGTGGTATGCGATGGGGTGGGACGTAGCTACTGTTATGGGGTGACCTGAGTCTGCAAAACGACATGCTGGGGTCCTAATCTGCAGCACCTCAGAACCTCATTTGCAGAAAGGACCACTGCAGATGCAGTTAGTTAAAGTAAGAGGAGGACAAACTGCAGTAGGGTGGTGCCATAATCTACCACAACCGCTGTCCTTGAAAGAAGACAGGGATACTCAGGGAGGTCACATGGCCACCGAGGCCAGAGATGGCCCTCAAGCCAAGGATCACCAGCAACACCAGGACCTGCAAGAGCATGCAGGAAGGATCTTCCTTGGAGGGAACTTGGCCCTGTGTTGATTCTGCATTTCTGGCCACCAAAACTGGCAGACCATTCATGTTTTAGGCCATCCAGTTGGTGGCAACGTTGCTATAGCAGCCTCAGAAAACAAACCACCACCAACACTGTAAGCTTGAACCCTACTCTTCCAAAGAAACTGCAGGTAGGAAAAGGTCCCTCTGCTGAGCTCTGGCTCTGTGTGTCAACCTCTGCAGTCCCCTCCAGATGGTTACCAGGCTCAGCCCAGGTCGAGCGTGCCTTCACCATCTCCCTCTGTATGCTGTGAGAGTGTACAAGATCAAAAATCATGGACTTGATATTTCAGTGATGACAAACTATTGTCCACAAATGCACACACATAAAAAAGCACATTTGTATATGCAACTGTTTTATCTATACACATGAGCATACATGCATTTACAGATCTTTTAAAACAGTACAATTGTTATTCTGTATGACATCATTAGATAATTATTCTAAAACAAATTATTCTTTAAAAAGGTGGTGGGTAGGTTTCAGATCAATAAAACAGATCCTGGAACAACGGTTTAGCCTGGACCTGAGGGGCCTGTGGCACTAAACCACAGAACAGATGTGAAACCATTAGTATAATGAGCTTTTTCTCCATTCCCAGTAATGAGTCCTCCTGAAGAATTAATTAAAAACTATGCCACAGTTTCTTTTAAAGGAGAAAGATATACTTCAGGGAAGCCTGAATCCAAGAGTCAGCCATTCACCTGCTTTGATGCTCACCTTCCAGATGTCTGAAAAACAAACAAATCTTCCTTTACTTGGAGACTTCAATGTATCATTCAATGATTTATGCACTGGGGCTTGTTCACAATGACTGCTCCCAGGTGGATGAAGACAAGCCTTTCAATATTTAATCAAGAACTCAGTTTGATTTTAGGAATTCTACATTCTATCACTATTATAAAATGTAAGATACTTAAAATCATTGAGACTTTCCTTACATTTCCAAAAGGGAGAAAACTCAGTCCATCATCATTTATTAAAATAGCATATATAGCATAAGAAGTAAAATCTAATATATTTGTATATGGGCAAAAGGTAGAGAAATTTTAGACAACTCTACCCAATACTCATCATCCATTTAGTGTAAGAAAATCACCTGTTCACTTTACCTAATTAAGCAACTGCCATTTAAATACATATATTAACATTCAACTTCAAGCTACTCCGGGCAGATGAACCCTGCAGCCAGGACCAGCCACTGTTATGATCTGATTTTCATGTTGCCTAATTCATAACCTCCCATGACAAAGCTTTCTGAGCCCCATATCTGAGAATCAAGAAGGGCTTCTCTGGAAATCATCATCCTCAGCAAACTAACACAAGAACAGAAAAACAAACACTGCATGTTCTCACTCATAAGTAGGAGCTGAAGAATGAGAACACAGACACAGGGAGGGGAACATCACATATTGGGGGCTGGGTGTAGGGGTGTGGGGGGAGGCAGAGCATCAGGACAAATAGCTAATGCATGCTGGGCTTAATACCTAGGTGACGGGCTGATAGATGTAGCAAATGACCATGGTATACATTTACCTATGTAACAAGCCTGAATATCCTGCTCATTGTGGGATTTAAAATAAAATAAGATTAAAATAATTAAAATTTAAAAAAGAAGGGCTTCTAAGAGATAACAAGGTGTGGCTGAAAATTATTCAGCATGGTCAAGATACCAGAACACTGGTGGCAAGTTAAGCTGAAATGCAGATATTCCCTATCTACAAGAAGAGAAGAGAAAAGAGAAGAGAAGAGAAGGAAGGAAAAGGAAAGGAACTTGGAGGACACAGCCAGGATTTCTATCTAATCATCATTCATTTTACATTTCAAAACCTTGAGTTCACATAACTGAAGTTTAATGGTAACATGAGCCATTCTAGACAGTTCTATACCTGACAGCTGTACACAGTATAGAATATCACTGTGCTCATAATCACTTCTCTCGAAGACAGCATCTGCATGAAATAATGAGAAAAAGAAAAAAAATCATATTGTGATGATGCCTTTGAGTTTTCATAAACAAAAATTGTCAATATTTCTATCTAAAATAAACACGTGGTTCCAAGTCAAGTTGCAGTTTCAAGGATCTCATTTACTGGGATTTCTTACTGCCCACCTGGGGGCCAGAGGGATGGAAAACAGCCAAGGGCAAAATAAAACACTAACTCCAGGCTGGTCACCTCTGCCAAGGAAATCCATATGCTTTTGTGTGCCTCTGTTTCTCTCTCATTTTCACTGCAATGACCTTGCCCTGATGAAAGAGACCCTCCTCCACCAAGTGCACCCCAGCAGCTTTTCCTAAGCTGGTGGCAATGTTTACAGGGAGAAGGCAGAACATTTTAATTGATGGTGTTATGAGTTCAAGAGTACCCCTCCCAAGGGGTATACTGAAGTCCTAACCCCTGGCACCTGAGACTGAATCCTTATTGGGAAATAGGGTCTTTGCAGATGTAAACTGGTTATGACAGGTCTGACCTAAGATAGGCTTACGTCAGACTGCTGTCCTTACAAAAAGGGAAATTTGGACACAGAGGCGAATACAGGGAAAAGGCCATGTGGAAATGAAGGCAGAGATATGGGTCATTCAGTTACAAGCCAAGGGACACCAAAGCCTGCCAGCAACCGCCAGAAGCTGGGAGACGGGCATGGAACAGATCTTGCCTTGTAGCCCTCAGGAGGAAGCAGCCCTGCTAACACTTTGATTCTGGACTTTTGGCCTCCAGAACTGGGATACGATAAATGTCTATTGTTTTAGCTGCCTTAGTGGAACTTTGTTATGGCAGCCACAGCAAACTTACGCACATGGCTTTGGCTTCCTCTTTCTTCAGTGACCAGAAACAGCATGAGTTATTTATGGAAACCATTCAGATCTAGCCAGTCTTCGACATCATCCAGTGCCACTTGGGCAGAAAGAGGTGATGCCCAGTGTGGCATGCACCTGGACCAGGCAAAAGTATAGGCTCTGCATGGACCAGGCAGACATACGGGCTCTGGCATCTTAAGAAGACATTCTCCAAGGTTTCAGAGGTCAGAGTTTTTTCTTTTCTGGATAATGAGAAAACTAGCTGAAGCACAATATTCTTTCTCTTCTCCATTTTCGTAAGTTGAAGCATTCCTGTGCTGGCTGCATTTCATGGACTGAAATATGTGTGAAAGACTAGTAACACTAGATGAGTTTCATAGGCCCACCATAACAAAGTACCAAAAGTGGGGTGGCTCAATCAAAACTTACTCTCTCACAGTTCTGGAATGCAGAATTCAGAGATCAAGGCTTTGGGAGGGTTAGTTCCTTCCGAGGACAGTGACAGAAAATCTGTTCTGAGCCTGTCTCCTTGGCTTAGAGGTGGCTATTCACATGGCCATTTCCCTATATGAGTGTGTCCAAATTTTCTCTTTTTCTAAGGATGCCAGTCACCCTCCCTTTAAGCTGGTTAAGATCCCACCTCCAAATAAGCTCATAGTCTGAGATACAAGAGACTGGGACTTAAATACTTCTCTTTTGAAGTAGACACAACTCAGTCCGTAACAAATAATGACACTGACTAATGCATGTAGCCCAATCAGTGGCCATCCTTAACAATACTGGAGCCAGGGTTATGGGCTGCCTAATCATTGCTTTCTTGGTCACACATGTCAGTAGAACATCAGAGCTCACATCTAAGGAGAACATCCTTGCACCACCAGGAGTGAACCATGCTAATGGCTGTCTGGCAGCACTGTTCCTTAAGGACACACTTGGCTCAAGGACTTCTGGGTATAAATATTCCCCATACATTTGGAGTATTTCATGCATTTATTTCTTTTCAAAAACACTCTGTCAGTGTCTGTAGCTTTTGGCGTTTAGAATCCAGTTTGGCCTGTGGGCAGCTAGAAATGCGTGTGGGCCAAAGGACTGTGAAGAACTGGGCATTCATTGCCACTCCCAATTAATGCCTCCAGGAGGAAAACTGCTCACAGCATTTTAGGAAGGAGATGAAAGGCAAAGATATCTGCATGGTCAAAAGGAACTTCAGTGGCAGAGGCGGTGTAGACTTGAATCTTCTGAAACAGACCACTATAACCACTCCCTAAAAGAAAGCAGTGAACAGCATGCTGGGTTTAGGGTGAACAGCAGGTACTTCAACGCCCTGCCCCTACTTCTCCCTATGGCTCAAGTTTTTCTGTACTTTTGTCCTTAGACAGATATTCCTAAAGCTGAAGTCTTTTGGACTCATTTTCTCTTTTTCTGTCAATGTTGAAATTTGTTTCTAACTTGTTTCTTCCTGAGTCTTCTTTCCACTTAGGTCTCAGCTCTCTTCCTTTGCCAACAGGTGCATTCATGACTTTTTTTGTATGCATACCTGAGAACCAATGTAAAACATTTATGGCATCAGCACAATTATTTATAACTAGATACTCCAGGCATGGTTAGCATTATAGGAAACCATGAGCCATCCAGGCTTCAGGGTCCTCCAGCATAGTGCTAGTCCTCCCCCTTTTTGACTTTCAATCAGCATCTAAAATAATATTAAAGCAGCCTGACCCAGAAAGGCTTCCCTGGGATCCTCACTCATGGTGGTTCTCAGAAACCACAGAACCTAGGGCCCTGTGTCAGAGATGGCTTTTATCTGTGCTCCTACAGAAAGCCAAGGCAGCTCGAGGGAGTCATGAACCTTCCCTGAGTTCAGAGGGAAGGAGCTTAAGTGACTGATTGCAAAGCCTCATAGTTTTGGGCAGTGGTTTTCAAGTAGGGGTGATTACGCCCTGCAAGAGGCATTAGGCAATGTCTGGCGACATCAGTGAAAGGGGGGAGGTGCTTCCATTGAGTGGATCATTCTTGGCTGCAGTGGTGGGGGGTGGGAGCAGACTGACCTCTGCATTGCAGTATGTGGCATGGCAGCCCTGATCTCTACCCACCAGATGCCAGTACTATCCTTCCCCCAAGGTGATACCAAAAATGTCTCCAGATGTTGCCAAATGTCCCCTGGGGAAAGAGACTGTCTTTATTTCAGACCCATCAACTTACCAGTCTAGACAAATAGCCAATTTTGCTGACCCCTAGTTTTCTTAGGAGGGCTGCCCTATGTAACAATTACAAACACTTCTTATCTTGCCTTCTAGACTCAAGCAACTTGAGATTAGTCCCATCCAAACCATCGTTAGTCCAAAATTTTAATGTATTTTTAAAAGACTTCACATCTAATCTTCACTGATGAAGCCACATGTTTGTCCACAATATTCTCCCATGCTGGCTAATGCAACCGTTTGGTCTCATAGGTAAGCTAAACAATTGTCTTGTGGTTTTATCTACAAAATTATTTATTTTGTTTAGGCCAGGTAAGCAGTATAATGTGATAAAGTCTAAACAGGAAAAAAAAATAAAACACACAGTTACAAATTTCTATGGAGGTGGAGGCTGCAGTGAGCCGTGAAGGTGCCACTGTACTACAGCCTGAGCCACAGAACAAGACCCTGTTAAAGAAAATGTGGCAGACAAACACCATGGAATACTATGCAACCACATAAAAAGGATGAGTTCATGTCCTTTGCAGGGATATGGATGAAGCTAGAAACCATCATTCTCAGCAAACTATCACAAGGACAGAAAACCAAACACCACATGTTCTCACTCATAGGTGGGAGCTGAACAATGAGAACAAATGGACACAGGGAGGAATATCACACACCAGGGCCTGTTGGTGCGTGGGAGACTGCGTGGAGGGATAGTGGAGGGATAGCATTAGGAGAAATACCTAATGTAAATGATGAGTTAATGGGTGCAGCACACCAACATGGCACATGTATACGTATGTAACAAATCTGCACGTTGTGCACATGTACCCTAGAACTTAAAGTATAATTAAAAAAAAAAACTTTTTATGTCTTTTGTTCATTTTTCTCATTTTTCTCCAGTCATCTTCCTCAGCACTTTATGGGAGTTCTTCAGGTATCACAGGAATTATTCCTTTGCATTATGTGTTGCTAGTAGTTAGTATTATTTTCTTGGTTTGACAGTTACAACCAACTTTGAGCCTCCAGAAAAAAAGAGGCCAACTATAGTTACTAAATGCTTAACATTTATATACTGTGTTAATAGTGTATTCATTCTTATCTTCACAACAATCAAAGAGGTAATTCATGGCTATATACAGTTTATAGATGATTAACACTTGGGGTTCATATATAATTTTAATGTAGAACACTGGTTCCTACAAGCATTCTGCTTGGCCTAAAAACATGCATTTCTTTTCATATTTATCAATAACACTTTCCTGTATATGCTATCAACCTTCTTTCTCAATAAATCATTATAAAATTAAAAAAAAAAAACCCATACAGCACAAAGATAATCTGTATGACCCTAACTCACACATTCCCATGAGCGTCAAAGAAACAGGATTAAGGAGCATCAAAGAAACAGGATTAAGTCCACAACCTGATCCCTGGAATCCATGAGTATGCCCTTATATAGTAAAAGACTGAATGTGACCTCATCTGGAAAAAAGGTCCACTGCAGATGTCATTAAATTAAGAATCCTGAAATGGGACATTCTGGATTATTGCCTGAGTGAGCTCTAAATGCAGTGTCCTCCTATCAGACAGAGATGGGAATTATGCAGCCACAGGTCAAGGGGCACCTGCAGGCACCAGAACCTGGAGGACAGACATAGAAGGGGCTCTCCCTTGGAGCTTCCAAAAGGAAGCCGCCCTGCTGCCACCTGACCACCCTGCTGACCTTCTCGATAATGACACAATACATCTCTGCTATTTTAAGCCACCTAGTCTGTGGCCATTCGTTATGGCAAACAGGGAACAATTACAGAATGATAACAGTATCATTTAAAAAATCCTTCTATATTAGGGATAAAACCTGAAATATTTATGGGTGAAATCACGTGCTGTCTGGGATTTGCTTTAACTTACTCTAAACAGAAAACACTGAGCAGATGATGAAACAAACTTGTGACAAGCTGACAATAGCTGGAGGTGAGTGAAGAGTAGGCAGAAATATACCAAGTGTTGTATACTTCTGAATATGTTCAACAATTTCCAAATTAACAAGCCAGGAGGATATGTCAGGGACTGTCAGGCAACCATCTGAACTATATGTGTGGCATCTGTCCCAATCTTCACACAATGCAATTCACTTTAATATCTAATTTTACTCACTACCTTTTTGAAAACAATAAGAAACACACTGGAACCTCATTCATTATTGCTGAAACTGCATATGGCTTATGCACAGCAATCCTGCAACTGAGTTAATTGAAATAAATTTTAATTCTTAACTTCATCTGCCAATATTCTTGATCAGAGAAATGATATCTCAAGCTAAGATCACATACGTACATTTGGATTAAAAAAAAAAAGCGGTTCTTTCTTATTAGATGCACTATACCGGTAGCACATGAATAGAACTGTAAGTACTGGAATCAACATGTTTAATACACTACTATTTTCTGTGGAATCAGATTCCCAATAGCAAGCACATGGCTTGGAAAGAGGCATTCTGCTTATAAAAATTTAATTTATGTAACATGGGCCAAGTCCAAGGATATGACCATAATACCACAGATCACACTTCAAGCTACTGTGAAAACTCTTTAAACTGTTAACTTGTGGTTCTGAAGCAGTAATTAAGGCGAGACCGTGCTGGCTGGGGATCTTTGCAACACTGAAGCTGTGTTAACAGAAGCCATACTCTGCTACAAGCACAGTACTCTACAAACTGGTTATCCTGCTTCTTGTAAAGATATTGAAGGTTCGGCCAGGCGCGGTGGCTCAAGCCTGTAATCCCAGCACTTTGGGAGGCCGAGACGGGCGGATCACGAGGTCAGAAAATCGAGACCATCCTGGCTAACCCGGTGAAACCCTGTCTCTACTAAAAAATACAAAAAACTAGCCGGGCGTGGTGGCGGGCTCCTGTAGTGCCAGCTACTCGCGAGGCTGAGGCAGGAGAATCGGGTAAACCCGGGAGGCGGAGCTTGCAGTGAGCTGAGATCGGCCACTGCACTCCAGCCTGGGCGACAAAGCGATACTCCGTCTCAAAAAAAAAAAAAGAAATTGAAGGTTCTTGATGCATCTAGCAAAGGCAGGACCTGATTCTCATAATGCCTCCTCCGGGAACATTCTGTTCCAGCTTTACTGCCCTGCAAAAAAATGAAGTAAGACAGACAGCCTGAGTCAGCATCCTTCAAGAGAGTCCTTGATGGAATCTGAATGAAAATCAATATGAGAAACAGTCAAGACTTAGCTGGGCTGGGCTGGGCTGGGCAGCAGGCCCCCAGCTCTCATTTGCTCTACATCCAGGAGGCTTCTGGGATCTAAGCCTCATGTTTCCAAGAGCCTTTCAGAATTTAAATGCCTGCATATCTGGGCAGTGCAGGAACTTGGTCGTCTCCAGGAAGATGATCTTTTGGCAGATCAAACTTCCCCCGGCACTTACCAAAATGAAAGGTAACCTAGAACATGGTCAGGTACACTGGCTCATGTTTATAAATCCTTGAACTTTGTGATGCAAAGGTAGGAGTTTTGTTTGAGGCCAGTAGTTCCAGATCAGCCTGTACAACACAACACTGCAAGATCTCATCTCTACCATCTCACCATCCCCCAGCCCCCAAAAAAACAACAACAGAAAAAGGAATGTTGTGTGTGTGACAGAGTCTCGCGCTATTGCTTACACTGTAAATTCCATTTCCCTGGCTCAAGTGATTGCTGTTCCTTAGCCTCCTGAGTGGCTGAGGTTATAGGTGTCTTACCACCACACTCAGCTAATTTTTGTATTGTTACTAGAAATGGGGTTTTGCCATGTTGGCCAGACTGGTCTCAAACTCTTGGCCTCAAGTGATCTGCCTACCTCGGCCTCCCAAAGTGCTGGGATTACATGCATGAGCCACTATACGTGAACAAAAAAACTTTTTTTAATTAGCTGGGCATGGTGGCATACACCTATAGTTCCAGCTAACTCAGAAGGCTAAGGTAGGAGGATGGGTTTAGCCCAGGAGTTCAAGTCTGCTGTGAGCTATGATGACACCACTGCGTTCCAGTCTGGGAGACAGAGCAAGAATGTGTCTGTGAAAAAAAGAAAAAGAAAAAAGAAAAGAAATGTACTCTAGGACAGGGTTTGTTATGTCAGCACTACATTTCGGGGTCATCACTCTTTGTTGTAGGGGTGGCCTTGTACATGGGAGGATGTTTCTCCCACCCCACCTCCACTGCAACAATTCAAAATGTATCCACACATTGTCAAGTGTCCTCTGGTGGGTGCAGAGTGGGAAGGAACCTCCTGCCCCTGCCCCATCACCACCACCACAACTGATGAGCATCAGAGCCCTAGAAGGCTCCTTACTGGAGAGCCATGCCCAGACCGTGCACTGTTCTGCAATACAGGGAGCAAAGTGTGAACCCTTTCCCACTACTATTCAAGCTGATGAGTAAGAAATGGTAAAACAAGTCATCCACAAACAGACCACATGAAAACCGTGTATAGATATGCAAGCATGGAAGTTTAATTGAACTGCCCTTCAGAAAAGTAAACTGAAATTGTTTATGAATAACTATAGCACTGGGCCTCATGCAAAAGGGTTCTGTGAGGTTTTAACTTAACTATGTGCAATTTCTAGGGACATATGATAGATGGTGCAACCATTTCTCTACAGCCCCTTGGCTTTCCAGTAACAACAACAATCACAACAATAACTCAAGGAGAATCACTTGAATCCAGGAGGCAGAGGTTGCAGTGAACCAATATTGTACCACCACACTCCAGCCTGGATGACACAGTCAGACTGTCTCACAAAAATAAAAATAAAGACAAGTTCCTTTGTTTTGTCAGCTTTTTTTTTTTTTTTTTTTTTTTTGAGACGGAGTCTTGCTCTGTCGCCCAGGCTGGAGTACAGTGGCCGGATCTCAGCTCACTGCAAGCTCCGCCTCCCAGGTTCACGCCATTCTCCTGCCTCAGCCTCCCGAGTAGCTGGGACTACAGGCGCCCGCCACCTCGCCCAGCTAGTTTTTTTTTTTTTTTTGTATTTTTTTAGTAGAGACGGGGTTTCATGGTGTTAGCCAGGATGGTCTCGATCTCCTGACCTCGTGATCCGCCCGTCTCGGCCTCCCAAAGTGCTGGGATTACAGGCTTGAGCCACCGCGCCCGGCCCTGTTTTGTCAGCTTTACACCAAAACCCTGCAATCACGGAGGGAACTTGGGAGACAGTCATGTATTAACCCCCATTCCGTTTTTCCCTTCCTTGACTGAAATTTTTGCAGGTTACATAATTATCATTTTTGAATGACTATTTTCATTTAGCTTGTGAACAAAGAATACAATGGATTGCTGGAAATAGAGTCTACATTAAAGCTCTAATTTTATCTTTTTAACTATGACTCTAAAAATGATTTTCCTGCTTTCATCTGTCTGCATCTTTCTTCCCTGCTCCTATACCCTCAATTATGGTAAAGAGCATGGTGCAGAACCAGAGAGGAATATTTCTGGGATCGCAGACCCACACCTCCATTTAAAAGCAGCCAAGATCAGGTATGTAGGGACTCTGGGAAATGAGACCAGTGCCCCCGGGTGGGTACCAAATGTGTACAGTTGCAGCACACCCATCTGCACATCTCCCTGTTTCCTCTGCCACCATCTCCCACGCTGAAGGCTGGGTGTCACGAAAGCATCCTTCATGCTGCTGTCAGGAGCTGAGCAGAGGGTGCCAGCAACTCAGTACCCTAAATATCCTACCATCAGTGACCTGCTCTGTGGTACTAAGTCCGGACTTTTAGCCATTCAAGTCGGATCAGATACTGACCCCCAACCCTCCCATCCCCAAAGAAATGGCCATCAGGCAACGGCATTGTTGAGTTCTGCAGTGATAACACTGTGTAACAAACAAGGAGGCCTGCCTGGGACAAAAGGGAGGGAACAGCACCCTTTCTTTTAAGTCATTAAAGCTGAGAATGTGAGTGGCATTTATAACTGCTTGGGATGTATGGTCTTCTACACCTGTGTGGAAGCTGTCATTCCACCAAGCAGGCATCAGCGACATTCTGGAAAGGGCCAGACAGTAAATATTTTAGCTTCAGTGAGCAGGAAGGCAAAATCAAGTATATTATGTAGTTAACATTAAATACAAAAAGAAAATAAATTTCTCAGAAACTTTTATTGACAAAATCAAAATGTATGAATGTTGAAACTTCCATTTTATATCATTTTATGTGTCATGACATAATCCTCTTAGTTTTTTCACCCTGGCTATTTTAAAATGTCAAAGCCATTCTTAGCTGGAGGTCCTTACTCAGGCTGGAAATTGAGTCTGCCCCACAGACTGCAATTTGCAGAACCTGTGGCTGAGGAGCACAGGAGGACCTACACCCCACCTCCTGGCCACAGACCCAGCTGGCCCAGCTCCAGGCCTGGGGAGACAGGCTGGGATCCAGGGAGCAACAGGGGAGACCACAGAGAAAGGGAGGGAAATTCAGAATTTGCCCTTTGTGTCATGAAAAGGGCTTCATTAGTGCAACGTACTTTCTTTTGAGGTTGAGAAAAAGCATATAAAGTTTACATGAATTAAAATTCACCTTTCTTTTTATTCCACAGTTTGCACGAATGGAGATCAAGAAATATTGCACTGCAGGATCCTGACAATTCCTATGTCACACACAAAATATATGTGAATATCAAGAAAACCCAAAAGGTCCCAGGATCGTCTCTTCTCACTATGTCACTGGAGAAACTCTTCTAATTACAAGAGCACTAAACTCCTACAAACTCAGCTAAATAAATCTCAAAACCTTTCAGGGCCAAGTGCGGTGCTCATGCGTATGGGAGGCCCAGTACTTTGGGAGGCCAAGGTAGGCAGATCATGAGGTCAGAAGTTTGAGACCAGCCTGGCCAACACAGTGAACTCTCATCTCTACTAAAAATGTAAAAAAATTAGCTGGGTGTGGTGGTGTGCACCTATAATCCCAGCTACTCGGGAGGCTGAGGCAGAAGAATAGTGTGAACCCAGAAGGCAGAGGGTGCAGGAAGCCAAGATTGCCCCACTATACTCCAGCCCAGGTGACAATGAGAGACTCCATCTCAAAATCAAAAAAATAAACAAAAATTGAGACTGAAACTGGATGCACCCATGTGTTAGGTGTTGACATTAAGGAGACACAAAAACAAGGTAGTTGGATAAGAATGGGAGTAGAGAACTTTGAGTAAACCTATTAATAGAATTTTGACTTCTGGACCATGAAATGTTTCATGCATTCAAATAAGACAACTGAAAAAGAAGAAAACATGTGTATCTTAAATTCAACAAGAAAATGAAGAGTTTAACCTACTTGTGGGTATTGGTAACAGACACACTAGAGAAAATATTAAATTAAGTAAATTTTGTACAGTCTATACACCAATAGTGAGACATATTCTAAAGACAATAAAATGCAAGAAATCTTGAACTTTATTTCATTGTTTTGGTAGTGGTGGTGGTGGTAGTGGCGATGGTAGCAATGGTAGTGGCAGCATCAATGTAAGCATTTCTGAAACTTTTTGTCTCATAAAAGAGAACAAATGTGTCAATATGTTGATGCTGTATGCAGCAAATTCTCACTATAGAAGCATGACCTAAGTGGTAAGAGATAGGAAAAGAAGCATCCTGTGGGCTTGAGAGAGAGGGACAGTGGGAAAGCATACACAGAAACAATATCTACTTCCTGGATCTCTCCACACAAGAAGCGTTGGAGCAATAATACCCAAATAGAAATGAACATATTCAGTTATCAGTTCTTGGTTTCTAAACATTAAATATCATTCTCCAAGGCTCTTAGGCCAAAGGGCTTATTCAAGGTGAGCAGCAGAAAATCTCCACTGTGAACCTGGAACCTCTTCGGGTCAACGAAAGAGATAAAGGGCCTTAGAGAAGTGGAAAAAAACAACCTAGGGCCTATCCTGAGGAAAATATGAGAGAAGGACCCAGGGCCCATCCTGAAGCTGAACAATACAGAAACACCCAGAGCTCAAGATGAAGCAGAGAATAACAGAAAAATCCAGCAGCCATTCTGAAGGGAAACATGACAGAAGAACCCAGGGCCCATCCTAAAAAAAAAAAAAAAAATGACAGAGGAACCCACGGTCCACTCTAAAGGGGAGCATAACAGAAGAAGTGAGGACCAATCCTCAAGAAGAACATGAACGGAATCCAAGGCCCATCCTGAAGAGGAATATGACAGAAGAAGCCAGGACCCATCTTTTTTGGGGGGAATGGGGGGTGGGGATGCAGTCTGGCACTGTGGCCCAGGTCAGAGTGCGGTGGAGCAATTTCAGCTCACTGCAACCTTTGCCTCCCCAGTTCAAGGGATTCTGCTGCTTCAGTTCCCCAAGTAACTGGGATTACAGGTGCAAGCCACCACACTCAGCTAATTTTTGTGTTTTTAATAGAGATGGGGTTTTTCCATGTTAACCAAGCTGGTCTCAAACTCCTGACCTCAGGTGAACTACCTCCATTTGAGAGGTGAAGCCAGCTGGAATTCCTGGGTCAAGTGGGGACTTGGAGAACTTTTGTGTCTAGTTCAAGGATTGTAAATGGACCAATCAGCACTCTGTAAAAACGCACCAATCAGCACTCTGTGTGTAGCTGAAGAATTGTACATGCACCAATCAGCACTCTGTAAAAATAGACCAATCAGTGCTCTGTGTCTAGCTAAAGGATTGGAAATGCACCAATCAGCATTCTGTAAAATGGACCAATCAGCACTCTGTAAAATAGACCAATCAGCAGAACATGGATGGGGACAAATAAGGGAATAAAAGCTGGCCACCCCAGCCAGCAGCCTGAAAGCTTTGTTCTTTCCATCTTCATAACAAATCTTGCTGCTGCTCACTCTTTGGGTCCGCACCACCTTTAAGAGCTGTAACACTCACTGAGAGGATCTGCAGCTTCATTCCTGAAGTCAGCAAGACCATGAACCCACTGGGAGGAACAAACAGCTTCAGACATGCCACCTTTGAGAGCTGTAACTCTTACCGCAAGATCCGCAGCTGTATTCTTGAAGTCAACGAGACCAAGAATTCACCAGAAGGGATAAATTCCAGACACACCTTGGCCTCCCCAAGTGTTGGGATTACAGCCATGAGCCACCGCGCCCACCAGGGACCATCCTGAAGGGAAATATGGCAGAAGAACTCAGCACCCATCCTGAAGGAGCTCCCATTGGCTGACTTTAGAGCAACATATGAATGTAAAAGAATAATGATAAATGACACCTTTTTTAAAATTAAGAATAAATGAGTCCATACTTATTTTTTAAGATCAAAACAGAAAACTCTTCTTTAAGAATACAAACTAATAAATGTATCTGAATGGAAGAACTAGAAACACATCTCTTTTTTTAACTAAAATGTACTAGTTCAGCATTCAGCTAAATAGTATTTTTCACTGGTCTCTGTCCCAACTCAACTCTGTTGCGGTAGTGCAAAAGCTCATCAGACAATACATAAGTTAGCAAACTTGGTGGAGTTTGGTTTAAGGCCAGCCATATAAGCTTTACTAATTTATGGTAATCAATGGATGCTAAAACCACCAAAGAAAAACTATTGTGAGGAACAGAATAATCACACTATCTCTCAGTATCATAATGCAGATTACTCATTGGTTAAGGAGAGAAGGGAGCTTTGATAGGAAGCCATCTGGTGGATACACCTTTATCAAGGAACAAGGAGATTCTGAGGTCCTGAGGGGATGCAATGAGAAGTATAATTATCACCTGTGCACTGTCCCAACAAAACTGTTCAACATCACAGTAATCATAGAGGAAAATGGACAAATCCTAAAACTACTATGTCATAAAAGGTTGGAGGACTAAAGAGACATAAAACTAAATACAATACAATACCCATGATTACAACGTGAACTAAACAACTGGAGAAATTTACATATGACAGCATGTTTAATAATACCATCATATATTTAATTATGAGGCATGACAATTCTGAGAATGTAAGTACTGTGGTTTTGTAGGACAATGTTCTAAACATCCATGGACTGAAGGAAAGGAAAAGAGGAGAAGAGTGAAGGAGGAAAGGAAACAAACTTACGGAAGTGAGAAAGAAAGCAAACTGGCAAAAATGTTAACAGTGTATTAGGGTTCTCTACAGGGACAGAACTAATAGAATAGACATATATATAAAGGGGAGTTTATTAAGTATTAACTCACATGATCACAAGGTCCCACAAGAAGCCATTTGCAGGGTGAGGAGCAAGACGGCCAGTCCAAGTTCCAAACCTGAAGAACTTGGAGTCCCATGTTTGAGGGCAGGAAACATCCAGCATGGGAGAAAGATGTAGGGTCACAGGCTAGGCCAGTCTCTCCTTTCTGCCTGCTTATATTATAACTGCGCTGGCCGCTGATTATTAGTGCCTTTCCCTCAATGTTAATCTCCTTTGGCAACATCCTCACAGACACAGCCAGGATCAATTCAGTCTTCATAATGAAATAATATTGAATAAAATATTGAAATAAGTAGAATAAATATTAAATGTTCACTGTGATGTTTAAAAATATATAAAAAACCTCACTCACTTTGTATTTATGCCACACTGTCTACTTAACAGCATGCTTTCGTATGTGTCTCTGGAGTCTTGCCACCACATGCTGGGCAGGCATGAGGACCCCTCACCTCTCCAGACTCCGGCCTTGCATTCTCCAGTGCATCTCCTATGTGCAACAAGCCGGAACGGAGCAAGAATCTCCAGCGAAGCCCACTTTCCAGCCCCAAGTTCTTTGACTATGACACCTTAACAGAGTTTCACAGACCCTGTGATAACAAGGCCTGTATTTCTCCTGCTCCTGACTTAAGCAAACACCTAATAATTAGTAGCAGTTTGGAATACTGTTAAAAAATTCACAACAGCATTTACACACGATGCTGGGTGGAAGTATCTGTTGGAGTAATTTGCCCCAACTTCTTGTAAAACTCCCCCTGCCAGGCCCTACCAGGATCTAAATGGAGGCAGAGGTAGACAGGGCAGGTAGACTTGTGGTTGTTTTTGCCCTCTTAAGAACAGCAGATTATCCTTATGAGCATAATGAGTTTAAGACTCAGCGACATCTGCAAAAAATGTTCTGTGTTCAGCTACTGTCACTCAAGGCTTATGGCCTCTCCGTATGTGGAAGATAATCCTTTACCCTTGTTTGTTAGCTGAGTTAGGGGCAAGGATATATCACTGTCATTTTTGATATTGGAATTTTTGGCTTCGGTCAGAATTTTCTATCACCTGTCCTGACACCTGGCACAAAGAAGACTTTAGACAAGCTCAATCAAACAGGTTATTTAAAAACAAGCATCAACAGAGAGCATAGAGCTTGGACAATGTCCCTTATACCCATGGATCCATTGAATGAGAGCCATTCAAGTGCAGGAGCAGTCACTTGCACACCCCCCAAAATGACGGGTCACACTCTGACAGCTCTGCCTCCTCTTTCTCCTGACCTTCCGTGCACAGGCTGGAATGCCCCACTCAGTATGTGAGCCAGCAAGAGGAATAATGAGGGGAGGGAGTGGGGGAAGATGACGAGGAGGGGCAGTGGTAGGAACAAAGTCTCTGTGAATAAGGAAAATACCCATCTGATTTCAAAGTCACCCTGCTGCCTTGAAAAGTGACAATCACACAGGGCTTGGATATAGCCAACCTCATGAAAGCCACTGCACAGAGATTTCTGGCCAGCTAATTTCCCCTTCACTCCCCTCAACAACAATAGACTTACCCATAACACACTCACACAGACATCCAGAAGAGCCACAGAATCAAAGCCAGGGAAGAACTGAGGGTGACCAGCAGGCATGGGTGGCCAGAATCCAACACATGGATTTGCGTCCCAGGGACCCACTTTCTATGCCTCCAGAGCAATGGGGAAGCAACCTCATGCATTACAAGCTGCAGTCTCCTTGTTGGTCCAGAGAGATGGTAATGCTCACCCTGCCTTGTTCACAGGGATGAGTCCAGGGCGGGTGAGATGAAGGTGTTTTGAAAACACACAGAGCACACACAAATGTTCAGTATGGTGACATGTAGCAGGAGACAGGCCACATGGGCTACCAGTCACACCCCCTGCGAGGCCTATTCTTCCCTCTCTGCAGTACCCAGGAATCGAAGGACTGAGCTGTCATGTGATTCATATCACGCTATGAACCCAATTGCTGTCCACTCTTGCTCCAATTTCTTCCAAAGTGGGAGGAAGGGCCACAGGAGAGTTTTCACAAGCTCAGATCATGATGAAAATGCACAAAGAAACACACAGTACCAACAGTCTTCATCATGGCCCCACCTTCTGACACCCCCATTCTAAAAGAAAATGCTGGGGAAGTAGAGCTACCAAAATGCTGTGTTTACATCTATCTATATGCTCCAGGAGCATCCCAAGACAGTTCTGTTGCTGCCAACTGTAATGATGTTAGAAAAGCTTCCAGGAGCAATTCATTCAGAAATAAATCATCCAGTGTCAGGACAGGGTGAGTGGTGCCAGACAAGCAAAGCATGATAGGGACGGCCTGAGGGTAGGGGGAGCACAGTTGGAAAGGATCAAAGCAGGATCAAAGCCTGAAACCAGTCCATTCAGAATGCTTATCACTTATTAAGTCATTTATCAATTTTTGTCATCTATCAAATAAAATTACAGGCAAGTTTCCAAATTTTAACCAGTCAAAATTCATACTACCAGCAGCAAATTTTAATCAGCCAAAAAGTTCACGGTACCATTAGAGCCACCACCACCAACAGCAATGACAAAACTGGTCCCCACATTGCAAGAAACCCTAAACTATCTTTCTCCTTCCTCGCCTGAAAATGCTATTGCAAAACCACTGTCATCTGCAATCTAAGAGAACACAATCTAAGAACATACAGCTTTTGCTAGGCTCAGTGGCTCACGCCTGTAATCCCAGTGCTTTTGGAGGCCAAGGCAGACAGATCACCTGAGGTCAGAAATACAAGATGAAACTGGCCAACATGGTGAAACCCCATCTCTACAAAAACTATAAAAATGAGCCAGGTATGGTGGCACACACTTGTAATCCCAGCTACTTGGGAGGCTGAGGCAGGAGAATTGCTTGAACATGGGAGGCGGAGGTTGCAGTGGACTGAGATTGCACCACTGCACTGCAGCCTGAGTAACAGAGCAAGTCTCTCCCTCTCTCTTTTTTCTATCTCTCTCTGTCTCTCTCCCTCTCCTTCCCTCCCTCCCCCCCCTCCCCACCCCCTTTCCCCGCCTCCCCCAGCCACCAGGACAGACTTAAGTATCTTTTGCACCTGAGATGCTATCTAGGCCATGGTATCCAGCTCTTCCTGCTACAGTGAATATTGTGCACCTGCCAGGAACCTCATAAAGTGAACCATTTCACATGGGGCTTAGGTTAAAAACTGAGCTTGTTAATGCAGAGCTGGAGCAACAAAGGGAAATGATGCCAAAGGCAATCGTTGATCTTTCCTTCAAATATGTGTTGAGCAAAATGTTTTATATGAACAGTTGACAAAAAATTAGGTCTTTCATCAGGAACAGATTTAAATTAAGCGGTTAGATCAGAATTGCTCTCCAGTTTCTTGTCTCATCATTAAAAGTGGAGCTGAAGCCACTGCCTTGATGAAATGGAAGAAAATCTCTTTCCTCTATGGCAAAAGTTAAATTAGTAGACTTTGATCTCTAAGAAATGTTACTCTGTAGTCCAGCTCCCTCCTGGCAAGATTAAAGTCATGATAGTGGTTGGGAGACAGCTCATTTTAAGAGTAATGTGTGTCTACTCTTTTAAGCTCTGTTTTGATTTTATAGGTAAGTCAAAGAAGCACCTTAATTCTATGGAAATTATCTCATAATTATTACCTGTGCACAACAGACAGAACTTAACGTAACTTTACAGGGCATTGCCAGTAAGACGTGAGTATTACATGACAAAAGTGGTCAATTCTGATGCTGGGGCAAGCAAAAATTATCCAATACATTTAAAATTGGATAGCTTTATGTAATGGCCCCATAGTAACTATTGTCATGCAGCAGCTTGTAAAGTACATAAAGGATATATACTGAGGTTATCATAGGACAGAAGACTGCCTATGCCTACTCACTTCAAATGGCCAGAGTTCATCAAAAACAAAGCACAATTGTGTTTTTAGTGTTAAAATCCATGTGCCACAGCGCACATTAGTGGCTTCAGTCTGATCAATTTCAAACCATTCTGATGTGAAAAGAGTGAATTACTAGAAAATGTCTTGAGAATATGATACAGGACCAAAAATGCTCATTTCCCACCCCTAGTTTTACCAGTCCTCATACCAACACTATCTATTGCTGGTTTCTTAAATGTCACTCTGATCCTTGTATGCCCACTAATTCCATTTTTAAAATCTCACTCTATACACTCTTTTCAGAATCAAGAAGAGAGGTAGTCCTACACACTGAAGTAGGATGTTTATATATAAAATACAAAGGACATTGTCTTTTAATATTGACAAGAAATGTGAGCCAGGTTCCATCATTTGGATATGAAAGAATGCATGGTTTATTTTCAAAAAACCAGAAAGATTTCTCTGATAGAATTCATCATAACATCTTTATGAGTTTGTGCTGACTCTCACATAAAGGGGGCTGTGAGAGATATAGCCCTGAAGACTGTTAAACACACACCTGAAGACTTTAATGATGAGGTATGCAGAGAAGACCTCAGGCTAGTGTGCCCAAGAGGTGGAATTCAGGCTTCTTTCCAGTTAAGTTAAAATTCTGGAGGCAAAAATGTTTATTCCTCTGCACACTTGAAAGCCTGGCTTCTTGCCATACACATATTACACCTCCAATCCCTTCCCTCTATAAACCAAACCACATCTGTGTGTGATGACTTCATTTCCTTATACAAGACTGGAAGATTCCTCCCCCTCTGTCAAACAATGACAAACATAAGATCACTCACACATGCATACCAGGCAAAGCATTCTTGACAATGAAGGTTTCCTAGCTCCTTTTTAGGGGAAAAGTTGGGTAAGAATTCAACTGGGATGGTTTCTGGAAGCCTGGGTCTGCACGGGACCAGTGCAGTGAAAAGACAGGAGTCTTCCACACAGTGAAAAGACAAAAGTCCATGTGCCTTGCTTCTTAAAAATAACAACAACAGTACTTAGGCTGGGCACAGTAGCTCACTCCTGTAATCCTAGCACTTTGGAAAGCCAAGACAGGTAGATCACCTGAGGTCAGGCCTTTGAAACGAACCTGGCCAACATAGTGGACCCCGTCTCTACTAAAAACACAAAAATTAGCCAGCCCTGGAGGCAGGCACCTGTAATCCCACCTACTCAGGAGGCTGAGGCAGGAGAATTGCTTGAACATAGGAGGTGGAGGTTGCAGTGAGCCAACATCATACCACTGCACTCCAGCATGGGCAAAAGAGCAAGACCTCATTTAAATAAATAAATTAAATAAATAAATGTACTCAATGTTGACCAGATGCTTACATGAACCAGCTTTTAAAGTGATTCCACCTATACAAGCTACCTAAAGAAGTGAAAATCAAAGAAGCAGAGAGTGGAATGGTGGTTGCTGGGAGATGGAGGCAGGAGAAACAGGGAAAGGTTAAGAGAGGAGATCTCATTTCAGATATGCTTTTTACTAGAATTTTTTAAATGCTCTCAGAATATCCTATAAAGGGAGGTACGAACGTCCCCAGCAAACACTGACAGCCAGGAATCAAACCAAGGGACTAATGGCAGTTACCCACAATCCTGAGTCCATTTTACGGAAAAAGGAGAAAAGGGGAATACTCAACACTGTATTTTTTTTAATTAGAGTATTAAGAATGGTTGAATTATACACCTAAAATGGGTGTCTGATATGTGAATCACATCTCCATAAGCCTTTTTTTTTTTTTTAAATCCACAGTAATCAAGAATGGGTGCATCTTATTATATGTAAGCTGCACCGAAAAAGGATGAGCATGAAAACAAATGTTTGTACACAGAAAGCACATAAAGAACTCTACAAAAATAGTAGGTGGCCACTAAGTAACAACTGTATGTCAATAAGTAAAAAATAATCACTTAAATGATGAAAGAAACTAAGATGACAGGAGGCTCACAACCCAGTTTTTTTGAGGACCTTATTTATACTTATTAGGATGCCTGCACAGATCTGGCTGTTGATGTGAAACAGACATTGTAGACACTGTGAAAGTAAGAGAAATGGTAACCCACCATTTTTTATCTCCACATCTCTCTGGCTAGTCTTTAGTGGGATCAGACAGCAAAGCAGAAAGGCAGTATGATAGAACACTGACCCAGTTCACAGGCTGCTGGGCAACCCTTCTCCTCGTCTGCCTTGCTCCCACATGGTTCTGGGTTCCTCACTCTGAGCTCAGCACTGCCCAGGCACTGGGCACAACAAGCCAGTGTTTTATTGTCACTGTCTCTACCCACTCCTGAGCTCCTGGAGCAAGGTCTCTCCAGGGTGCCAGCATCCCTGGCTCTGAGGAGTCTTCATGGCACAAACATGAATCCAATTTAACCATAGTCCAGGGAAGTCCACCAGTTGCTTCCTTTTTCAAAGGCGCTTGGAGCAGGACACCCAGAAGAGGCAGTGTCCTGGTCGCCAGCTCTTATAACTCAATCATGCTGGCCTGGTAAGCTAGCATCCCTGACCTTTTATGCTGGTGCATAAATACCCACCATCACTGTGCCTTTCTTTACTTGGGTTCTGTCTGCAATACGTCTGTGTTTGCCTTGGAAACTGTCCTGCCTTCACTTCTCCCCAAAGAACATCTGGGAATGTCTCAGGAGCATTTCAAAACTGTATTTAAGTGTCTCTTTCACAGAGGGTTGTCATTCAGAGGGAAACCAAAACTTCTCCAAAGATGTTTTCCTAAGTTTTCGCCCTAATATCAGAAGACTTCCTTGAACTGCAGTATTATGTTTATGGAATTTTGTGTAGACACAGGTAAAGACTAGAAGAAATGTTTTGAGGCCCAGCGCGGTGGCTCATGCCTGTAATCCCAGCAGTTTGGGAGGCCAAGGCGGGCGGATCACGAGGTCAGAAGATCGAGACCATCCAGGCTAACATGGTGAAAACCCGTCTCTACTAAAAATACAAAAAATTAGCCGGGCGCGGTGGCGGGCGTGTGTAGTCCCAGCTACTCAGGAGGCTGAGGCAGGAGAATGGCGGGAACCTGGGAGGCGGAGATTGCAGTGAGCTGAGATCCGGCCACTGCACTCCAGCCTGGGCGACAGAGCAAGACTCCGTCTCAAAAAAAAAAAAAAAAAAGTTTTGAAAAAGTGGGGAGTGGGAGGAAGAAAGAGAAGGTATAATGATGAAATTAGAAAGTAGAGAAAACCAGGCCAAAGGGTGCAGAAAGCAAGCATTCACTCATGTCTTCAACACACAGCTGCACAGTTATGCTAAAAGTTCATGCTTTTTTATGAGCTGAATTATGGACCGTTCACACCTGATGCTGCTTTCAACTCCCTTCCTCTTTTTACCTGTTGCCCTCAGTTTTTGTTTCTAACAGCTTTACTAACATATAATTCACATACCATGAAATTCAACCTTTTGGAGTGTACAATCTAGTGGTTTTTAAAATGTTCACCAAGTTGTGCAACCTCTAATTCCAGAACACCTTCACCACCTCTAAAAGAAACCCTGTGCTGGCTATCAGTCACCCCATGTTCTCCATCCCCAGCCCTAGCAAGCAGGAACCCACTTTCTGCCTGTATAGGTTTGCTTGTTCTGGATACTCAGCATGTTATATCCCCAATCCCAACTCATATGCTGAAGTCCTAACCCTGAGGACCTCAGAATGTTGTCTGTTTATTTGGAGTTAGGGTCTTGAAAGAGGTGATTAACCAAGGTCATTAGGTTTAGTCCCCTATCCAACCTGGTGCCCTCAAAAGAACAGGAGATGAGGACACGGACAGAAGAATGACCTTGTTAGGAGCCAGGGAGAAAACAGTGTCTACAAGCTCAGGAGAGAGGCCTCAGGAGGAACCACCCCTGCCGACCATGTAACCTGGGACTTCGAGCCTTCAGGGCTATGGGAGAATGACCAGCTGCACTTTAAGCCACCAGGCCCGTGGTGCCCTGTTAGGGCAGCCCAGGAGACTAAGGCAACCATGCAGGTTCCATGCCAGGCTTGTGGGAGGCATGGAAATGCTGAGCAAAAGGATTCCCTTTCCAATTCCTGGAGGGAGCAGAAGGAGTGAGGATCATGGGCCTGCCCCCTAAACCCTGAACTCCAGCCTGGGCAACAAAAATGAAACTCCGTCTCAAAAGAAACAAACAAACAAAAAAAGTCACACCATAGGCTGGGCGTGGTGGCTCACTCCTGTTATCTCAACACTATGGGAGGCCAAGGTGGGCAGATCTCTTGAGGTCAGGAGTTCAAGACTAGCCTGGCCAACATGGTAAAACCCCACCTCTAGTAAAAATATAAAAATTAGCCAGTCATGGTGGCGTGCACCTCTGATCCTAGCTACTCAGAAGGCTGAGGTAAGAGAATCACTTGAACCCAGGAGGCAGAGTTTGTAGTGAGTCAAGATCACTGCACTACAGCCTAGACAACAAGAGCGAAAGTCCATCTAAAAAAAAAAAAAAAAAGTCACACAACTGTGAGTATAACAGAGAAGAAACCCCTATAGTAATTTTCCTCAATCTGTAGGGCAAATGTGTCTTTTGTTCTTTTCCCTCAATAGTCCCTCTCCTACAGTGAAAATAAAGTCTCGTGGCACTGGTCTGTACTGCAGCTACAGTAACTCCTCACATCCTGGCCTCTCTCAGTCCACCGCACACTTTGGTGTGCTTGTGGCTGCTTTCCAGTATCTGCCTCCCCTCAAGTCTATCAGCTCCAGGAGGGAAGAAAGCAACTGTCCCTAGTGCAACCACCTCCAAGCATGGGCCTCCGCAGAAGCCACCAACCTGTGCTTACAGAATAAATAACCAATGCATTCAATTACACAATGCATTCACTGAGCAAAAAGGGAATCCCAAAGAAACAAAACAAAAATCTCCTTCCAGAACATGCCTAGCAATAAATCTGTCATCTTTGAAAAGAGATAGGGTCTACAGTCATACTACCCTGAATACCCTGATCTCATCTAAACAAGACATACAATTTTTATGTGCGCTCTATGCACATTTAAAAAAAAAAAAGAAGGGAGACTGCTCTGAGAAATACATAGCTCTAAACATCTGAGTGCTGAAAAACTACACAACCAATAAGATCTAAAACTGCGAAGGGCAAGCTATGCCCAGAGGCGCCAGATTTCACTGTCAATGGGGTATTACAAAGAGGTTGTGTACTCTGTATGTCATCTCTCTCTCACACACATACACACACATGCATGCACATGTGCAAACACTGTATTTCTCACACAGACCCCTTCATCTTGAACTATAGATGCAGCTACACACCTTAGTCTTATTTCTAACACAGGAAGAAACAGAACTAGAAACAAAAATTATGTGGGAATATTCCCATACGCAGGAACACTAGAGGCTTCAGCATTCAACCCCTTCAGGCAAAAAGAGGAAAACTAAATCTAAGGCATCTAAAACTTTCAACAGTATCAGGGATTGTTTTTAACACAACATCTCTTTAGGAAGAAACTATTTTCTACATCAACAAATCAAGAAAAACATGCAAGCGAGGCACTGTGGCTCACGCTTGTAATCCCAGCACTTTGGGAGGCTGAGGAAGGTGGATCACCTGACATCAGGAGTTCAAGACCAGCCTGTCCAACATGGCAAAACCCACCTCTATTAAAAATGCAAAAATTAGTCAGGCATGGTGGCATATGCCTGTAATCCCAGTTATTCAGGAGGCTGAGGCAGGAGAATCCCTTGACTTACAGTGAGCTGAAATCACGCCACTGCACTCCAGCCTAGGCAACAGAGTGAGACTCTGTCTCAAAAAGAAAAAAAGAAAAGAGAAATATGCAACGTGTCTGTCCATAAACTCAATTTACATAAACATGTAAACACTGGCTATAATGGTATTGTTTTATATGTCACGTATGCTTAAATACCAATGCACATTTACATAAAAGAAAAACATCTTGGGCCCCCAAAAACTCAAGCTAAGAACTGCAAACTCAAAATAATGTAACCACTGGTGTCTCACCTATCTGTAACCTGGAAGTTCCCTCCCGCTTCCAGTCTTCCTGCCTTTGCTTCAAAGCAAAGTCTGCGAGAGAAAAAAGAATTGAGGATATGATTCCTTTCCATTTACCTACCCATTTTCTAGACACACTGTGAAGGGGTCATTTACCCCTGAGTTTTTGGCTAAGTCATTGGACAGAGCAGTTAGACCTTGCAATGCCTTTATTATACTTCCATCAGGGGCAGTATTGATTGGGAGGAGCACCTTTCCAGACTGTTAGAAATAAACTTTCAATGCCACAAAAGAAATAGCAATCAAACATAAATTTTCTCAGCATGGCAATTTTACCTTTATAGAAGCATGTGACTTGCAGATGGACCAATGGTGAGAACACACCTGAGCAAGGGAGCGGAAGGGGTTCCTATTCCTGACGCTGGTAGCCCCTACTGCTGTGTCATTCCCCAATTGGCTAGGGTTGCATCACACAGTCTAAGCTAATTCTTATTGGCTATTTTAAAGACAGCAGGGCTAGAACCCCGAGTGGTGGGGTGAGCAGTTTTGGCAGGAAAGATATTTATGGAACAGGTGACTAAAGGTGACTCAGGTCACAGCAGGTGACTAGGATGAGTTGGGACTCTAAATATGTGGGTGAGGAGGGGGATGCACGAGGGGGACATGCAGTTTTGCTACAGGAATAGGTGCAAGTGACCAGGGGAACAGATGTCAACTACTGATTAGAGCTGGTAGGAAGGTTGTTTGCTGAAACTAGGACCAAGGAGACAAAAAGAACGACGAAGTTAAACTTTAAAATGGAGAACAAAGGACAAAGAAACTGAACATACTGACATACTGATTCTTTGAAGAGAAACTTAGAACTCACTGTTTTTAACAACATCCCCCTGCTGAATTTTACAGTTCTTGCTCTTCAAACTTCCTTAACACGTCTTGGTTGAGTTGTTCTTTTTGATTCTCTGTAAGAAGCTTCTCTGAATAAGGTGGAGGAGAGTTAAGTGAGGTTTTAGTAAGTGCTGTCTCCATGAGTCTCTGCACCAGCCCATGATGTATGGTATGACACAACACCCTAGAAGAGTAAGTACACCTACCATGGCTGCGAGAGAAGTTAAGAATTGAGGTTGTGATTCCTTTCCATTTACCAAACCATTTTTCTAGCCACCCTGTGAAGGGGTCATTTACCCCTGAGTTTTTGGCTAACTCATTGAACAGAGCGATTAGACCTTGCAATGCCTTTGTTGTACTTCGATCAGGGGCAGTATTCTTTGGGATGAAGGTAGTATGTTAAGTTTTAATCATT
The DNA here is from genome assembly GCF_043159975.1 of Macaca nemestrina. Classification (NCBI taxonomy): domain Eukaryota; kingdom Metazoa; phylum Chordata; class Mammalia; order Primates; family Cercopithecidae; genus Macaca; species Macaca nemestrina. Next base: position 3,225,430 of record NC_092146.1, on the reverse strand, counting down.
ATGCAAACTCCTCCTCTTTCTGCTAATATCATGTCTAAGGCTATTCTATTTTCTCAAGCCATCTGGCAAGCAGCCCCTAATTGCTCAGGTATTCCTTTAACAGCTTCTCTAATGTAGTTAATAAACCACTGTTGGTTGTATAATTTATCCAATACATTCTTATTAATTATCACCCACCAAAATGTTGACTAAAATCCTGCAGCTATTTGATCTCTGGCTTTAAATTTATCTGGTACTCCTTGTGGGACTCTAATTGCATCTAGATAGATGTGTGGGTCAAAAGACCCATAAGGGGCTTCTCTTGTTTTATGATATTGTATTTTTTTCCCCTCTGGTTGATAAAATGTCAGTGTGAAAGGGACAGCCAATTGGATTAGAGCACAAGTGCTGCTCCAGTTACTTGAAAGAGTGTCCAGTAAAGATCCATCACAATACTACCACACATCTGCTAGGAGATAAACAAGGGCTGCCTGATTGATAAGCTCTTGAAAATTCTTATGCTCATGGCGTCCCTTTAGGTCTTCAAGGAACGCTAAATTTCCTCTTTGTTGTGAGCACACAAAGTGAACTTAGTGTCAGGAGATGGAGGCTGGATGGCCCTCGGGGGCTGGCCTGGAGGGTGTTGTACTTCGGGATTAGCAGAGAGAGCTTGGCATGACTTGTTACCCGAGACTGTGGAATCCTAGAAAAGAGGTACCATATAGCCCATGCCTGGTCAACTGGAGGACCATCCTAGTGGAAAAGGGACCATCTAGGCCTCTGGTCTGCCATGCGCAGACAAAACAATTGCTTTTGTTTAATGTGTGGACAGAATATTTGATCCATTCCAACCAGGCATTTGCATCTTGATATACTATCTCTATTGCTAAAGTTTGTTATAAATCATTTACTGCTACAATATCTACTTTGGTCCTATCATTGGGTATGGAAGGGATGACAGTTTGATCAGAAGAAGGTCCAAATGGAGAAGACGGGTTAGGCTGAGGGATTAATAAAACGCATTTCAAAGACTCTATGAGCTTTGTGCAAGCCAAGTTAGCTCTCATGCCATAGAAGTGACATAAAGTGGGATCAGGATCGGTAGAGGTAAAAATAGAAAGTTGCATTGGATTGCATTGATACTGTTGACAATTAGAGGGAACACTTTCTTTGGTGAAACGAAGTAATGGTGTTAGAGAGGTGCAGCCTTTTGAGGAAGTCCACCCTTGTTCCTCAGTGGTCCACAGAAGGGACAGTGCCACCCTAGAAACTCATCCTTGTTTAGTTCCCAAAAAGTGAGAAATGTGAGGGACTTGGTCTCTATGAAGCAAGAGTTACAGAGGTCAGATGTGCCTTTGGAGAGATGCATATTTTTCTGAGGAGGCCAACTGCCTTTAGTTTTGGAGATCCTGGCAAGGTATGGCTAGCAGGCATCAAATATAATTGTCTGAGGAAAAGCTGACCTGGTTATATTAATAACAAGGTGCTCAGCAGTAGAGTAAGGAAAGAAAGAGTAACAAAATAAATGAAAGGTTAAACTTTGCTTAGCTTTAGTTTGGTAGAATTTCACCCTCGGACTATGGCCCATGACTCCAGAGGGGACAATGCTCTCTGGACGCGTGTAATGGGTCCAGCCTCTTTCTGCTCTTCGAAATGCAGTATCAGTAGTTAGGAGCATTAGATAAGGTCCTTTCCAGGCCAGTTTGAGCTTTTTGTCCTTCCAGCTTTTGATGAGGACATGATCCTCAGGTTGATGTTGATTACCTGAGAACTCCAGGGGTGGTGCCTGTACTGAGACCTTTAGTTTTATGGAAGAGAAAGTAGCAGACAGACCAAGATTATAGTTTTTAAGAAACTGATCTTTTGTTTCAAAGGTAGGAAGGTCAGCAGTGGTGTGTAAATAATGCAATCTGTACAGCCATCTCATAAGGAGAAAGACCAGTCTTTTTCTGCAGGGGAAGTTCAGATTCTCAGCGGGACAATAAGAAGGCATTTGGTCCGTGGTAACTAAGTCTCCAGAACCAATTTAGCTTAGTGGTTTTTTAGAGTTTGGTTCAGTCTTTCCACTCTTCCTGATGAAGGTGGGTGCCAGGGAGTATGATATTCCCATGTTATATCCATTACCTGGACTAATTTTTAATGACATGTGCAGTAAAATGAGCCCCATTAGCTGAATCAGTGTTTTCTATTAATCCAAACCTGGGTATATTTTCTTTTTTTTTCTGAGACAGAGTCTCACTCTGTTGCCCAGACTGAAGTGCAGTGCCGCAATCTCAGTTCACTGCAAGCTCCGCCTCCTGGGTTCACGCCATTCTGCTGCCTCAGCCTCCCTAGTAGCTGGGACTACAGGCGCCTGCCACCACACCTGGCTAATTTTTTTGTATTTTTAATACAGATGCGGTTTCACTGTGTTAGCCAGGATGGTCTCGATCTCCTGACCTTGTGATCCACCTGCCTTGGCCTCCCAAAGTGTTGGGATTACAGGCGTGAGCAACTGTGCCTGGTCAAAACTTGGGTATGTTTTCAACTAACGCCTTGACTACATTATCAGCAGTTGTACTCAAAAAGGGGATAGCTTGAACTCAGTAAGTGAGGTGGTCTACTATTACTAGTAAATGATAAACTATTGGAGGCATTTCTGTGTAATCAACTTAGATACTTCAGAATGGCCTTAAGCCTGGACTCCTTCCCCCAAGTGGTAATCTTTTTATAGTTTTTTAGTTGTTTTGTTTAATATGCTAAGCAACTATCTGTAACCTGTTTGGCCAAGGCATAAATTCCTATACACCCATAAACTCTGAGACCTGCGTCACACATGACCTGGGGCCGCAATGGGTCCCTTGATGTAGGTGTGACAAGATTTCCCTCATATGGGGTTTAGACAACATTTCTCTCTGGTCTAGCAATACCCATTTATTTTCCTTCTAAATTCTCGTTAGGACCTATCTTTATTAATTTTTTTTTCGGTGGAAAATGGGGATTATGGTAGGAGGTGGAAGATAGGGGTGAATTGGAAAATAGGCATTTTTGAGAAAAGGGCAGCCTGTTTGGCTATCTGATCTGCTAGGTTATTTCCTTGACTTTCAAAAGAAAGGCTTTTCTGGTGTCCAGGAACATGGACAACAGCTATTTCTTCTGCTGACTGAAGGTTATTCAATGCTTGGGTGACTAGCTCCTTGTGAACAAGGTCTTGACATTTACTATTAATGAGACCTCATTCAGGGCAAATTTTTCCAAATGTATGAGCCACTCCAAGGCATAATTATAATCCATATAGATGGCTCCTTCCTGGTTTTGTAAGTACTTCAAGGCTTGGCTGAGTGCAAACAGCTCACACAATGAGCAGACCAATTATTAAGCAATTTTCCTGACTCTACTTCTACAAAGGTTTCTCTGTCAATTACTGAATACTCATTGTGTCCTTTTCCCCTTAATCACCCAAGAGGAACTGGAACAGGAATTAAAAGAAATTAAGAAGTGTGTAAGCAGAAACTCAGTTGTATGTAAGAAAACCCAATTCCCCCTGAGAAACAGAAAGAGCTGCAGTCCTTTAAAAACTGTCTGTTTTTCTATGGCTAGTGAGCCTTGTCTCTTCCTTTCCAGGCATGGTTAAGACCCTGGTTTTCTAGCTGTGCAGCTGCAAGGTCACTAGACAGATAATCTTAAGTTGTATAACATATTTTTCCTTGAAAAGCAAGGAATGTGTAATTCATGTCTCAATTAATTGAATAACTGGCTGTTTCTCACTTCTGTAGAAGTGAGAGTGCACAGATCTCTCCCCATCCCCAGAAATGCTTAAAAGGTAACTTAACTGTTTGTTCAGCGCTCAGTCTATTGGATGTTAATCCAACTGGGCCAGTATATCTAAATAGTAAAAATCCTCGTGAACCCCATCGGTCTAATTCCTTAACAATCCCACAACAGAACCACCTATAAATAAGTGTTGTCCTGTCCTGAAGGGAGTTTCTCCTAGGTCTGGCCAGAGTTTTGTATGGTAATAAATCTAAACATGTGTGCTCTCTCTTTAGATTTGGATCCCCTGTTAGGAAACCTGCTGGGTTAAGCGAATTTAAGCAAACTATCAGTGGTTAATGTTAAATCATCTTTTTCTAACAGAATGGCTTCATACTTTAAGATTCCTGAGTCAGTAAGCTACCATTTTGGTTTTTGACTTAGGATAGTTCAGACCTGATGAGGTGTGCTCACAATGAGGTTTCCTCCAAAAGTTATTTTTCTAGTTTCTTCTGTTAGCAAAGCAGTTGCGGCTATAGACAGAATTCATTTGGGCCATCTGTGGGTTACTGGGTTAAGGATTTTTGATAGGAAGGCTATGGGTTGTCAGTGGCCTCCTTGCTTTGGGTATTTCTAAGGTTACGCCCTTGTTTACACTGACAACAAGGTGGTATGGCTGCTTAAAGAGAGTAAAACTAGAAACACAGGCAGTTACTAATAGATGTTTTAACCCTTCGACCTGTTGGATTTCTGGTAATTGCCAAATGATGGGGTCTGGCCCATCTTGTGTGAGCTTTTTGTACAAGGGTTTTGTTTGGGGGGCATAAGAGTCCATTCACAGACAACAGTATCCTACTAATCCTAAAATTTTCTAACTTCTTGTTTAGTCCCTGGCAGAGGCAAGGATATGACACCTTCAATCCACTCAAGCTCAATTTTTTATTTACCTTTGCCAATTAAATGACTTGTTCTAGTATTTGACTAAACAAATTTGCAGACTCCGTAAACCCTTGGAATAAGACTGTCCATCAGTATTGCTGGGTCAACCAGAGTGAGGGTCTTCTCACTCAAAGGCAAATAGGTACTGGCTATCCTCTGCTAATGGACAAGCCCAGAAGGCATCTTTCAAATATATTACTGTAAACCACTGGTGCCTGTATGGGATCCTACTGATAACGTATAAGGATTGGGAACAACAGGGTGTGTAGTTTGGACTATTTGATTAACAGCCTAGAGGTGCTGCACTAACCGGTATGACTCACCTGGCTTCTTTACAGACAGTATTGGAGTGTTATAGGGAGACATACAGGGCTTAAGAAGTTAATCACAGAGAAGAATGTCAATTATAGATTTTAATTTTACCCTGGCTTCTGAGGGAATAGGACACATTGCTTTCTCTTTATTACTTCCCCAGGGGTTTTTTAATTTAACCTGAATCAGAGGAATCTGTAACTTTCCTCAATTCCTGTCTTTTGACCATACCTGGGGATGAATGTGTTCTCTGTCTGTGGTGGTGAGCAAGTTTAGGGAAGGGAGGAATTTTCCATGATTCATTTGGAGGCCTAAGCCTATTTTTAGCATTAAATCTCTCCTAATAGATTTGTCCGTTTCTGGAATTAACAGAAATTTGAAACTAGCTGATGGGTTTTTACACTTCTGTCTCCTCTAAGAGTTTTTTTTTCTTTTTTATTTTGTTTTTTCCTTCTATCTTTGAGCCTCCTGGCTTTACTCTTTCATACCCTTAATACTGCCTGGAGAGTGGGGGTCTAGGTTCATTATGGGTTCTGGCCTACTGGGTACTTTGTTGTACAGTGGACAGAGGAATTTTTGCCTTCTGCTTTTATTTTTCTGTCTCTTTTACATATGCTTTTTGGGCTTGTCTTAGAAGCTCTTCTATAGGTGTATCTTTCCATTTCTCTGCCTTTGTAATTTCTTGTTAATATGTGACCAACTATTAGTTACAAAATGAAGCTTTAACATCCCGCATTTCAGAGGAGTCTTCTAATTCTAGAACTACATATTTCCTCATTTGTTCTGAGTTTTTCTAGGAATTTTATAGGTTCTTTTCATTATCTTTCTAGTATTTTAACATTAGGCCTAGGGGACTATCAGGGGAAATGTGTTGCTAGCTTTATCCTTTTTATCTCTTACTTTACTAGGGGTATTTCCCATCGTGATGGTTTTGGGGTGAGGTTCAAAGGTAAATTTCTCACCTTTTGGGTTGAGACTCAATTTCCGCTACTGGAAATTTGCCTTTTGAGGTAAGGCTCAATTTCTCCTACTGGAAATTTCTGACATTCTCCACTACCGCAGATTTGTGTGAGACTCAATACCCACCAATGGGGATTCCTCACCTCTTTTTAACCTCCAGGATACCCCACCAAGGAATATTTCACCACCCCCATGGCTTTTCTTGCCTTAGTATGTCCCGACCACACCAATTTACTTCTTATATATACAGATTGATGTCTCATGTTTCCTTACATGTAAGAAACCAAGCCATGCCCTGACCACCCTGGGCACATATCATCAGGACATCCTGAGTCTGTGTTACAGGTGTGTCCTCAACCTCGACAAAACAAATTTTCTAAATTAACTGAGACCTGTCTCAGATTTTCTAGGTTCACGTTTTTGGTAAGCATGGAGGGAATTGAGTAGTGATGCCCCTGATCTTTAACAAATCTCCTATTGGTGGTTGGTACTAGCATGAGCTGACTTTATGGCTCAAACCAATAGGGAAATTTGCTGAGGTCTAAGTGCACCCTCTCCAGGCAATCCCTGCTCTCCTCAAACTTGGTTGAGATCTAAAGTTTATTTTGCTGTACAACTCCTCTTTTTTTTGGAGTTTTATTTGCTTCCAACAGAAACCCAAGTTTTCCTGCTTCCATGACAATGGAAGGCAGGTGACTCCTTTATGGAGTTTGAACTTGCTTCCAAAAGGGAAGAATTTTTTTTTTTCCCACTTCTATGATGGTAAAGAGCAGTCTACAGCCTGAGACCCATCAGTAGGTAAGAAACTGGTTTGGGATTCTCCAAATTCCTTTTAAATTACTAAAGTTAGCATTTAACAACCAACTGGTGTTAATTTCTGCTTACACTTAGAACACTCAGAAAGTGTGTAATTTGTGTGATCATTGATAGTTTAGCAGCATTTTGTCCTAGCTGAAATACAGTAATAAGATTTTTTAAAAACTGTTTTTAAAGGAGCTCCATGGTTAAAAAGTCACCAACATCCAAGACGTTATGTGTCTATGTGTGCAAGTTTGTATCTGATAGCCCTTCATGTTTTTGGTTTTCTGTTTGTTTTTCTGTCCTAAGACCTGTTCTTTTTTTTTTTTTTTTTTTGAGCAAGTTTTTTTTTCTCTCTCCTCAGTTGACTGAATTATTTTCACCTGATTTTTTTCTTTTTTACTAGAAGAGTTATTGCAACAGAAGCTACTCTTGGGTTTTTAAGGAAGAGTGCAGTTTAATTTTATGTTTAATTTGGCTCAAAGAAAAATAAAAGTCTCTCCTAGCATCACCGACTTTTCTCTTTGCACTTTATGATGCAAATTTTGCTATTTGATTTTCACTTGAGTTGTTTCATATGTAAAGTTAAGGTTATTTAGCTGACAACTGCCTAGGGTTGTGAAACCAGTTATCAAGCATCTGAAAGTTTAAGACAGGAACTACAAAAAAAAGTGGGGGAGTGGTGTAAATCTATAAAATGTACTTCAATGGGCATACTTAATACGTTTTGTAAGTATTTATGTGTTGTGTACAGATGTTTTACTACTAAAATATGTAAGAGCTCTAATTAATTGCCTTTTACTTAATTTTGTAAACAATGTAAAATTTGATCTTGCCTTTAAAAAGTAAAAGCACTTAAATTGGATACTAATAAACAAACGACTAGTCAAATGCTTTTTCAAGTTTATGTAACTTGAGTAAAATCTTGTGCCTTTGATATTAATAATTATAGAAAAACTGAACTGGGAAATTTTTAGGACATTTCTAATAGTACTTTACCAATAATTTTAAAGATAACTTGTTTATAAACCTTGTGACCAGCATATGGACTCCTGTGTCAGATTAACAAGGTTAATTAAGTAATTCTGAAGAACAAGTGTAACTGGTTTCATGCTGTTTTTATTAGGGCTTCCTGTGTAGAAAATTTTCTCGTTTCAAAGAATGAAGGTTTTTGCTTTTCTTTGAAATGTCTGAATTATCACCTTGGTTAACTAAATGACTTTACAATGACCTGTAATCCTGTTTTTAATATCATGTGTTTTACATGTTTGATATTTGACAAACTTTGCAAAATCAAATGATAAATTATGTCTTTTTTGTAATCTAATTAATCCTTTAATACGTTAGTTTCCCTGAAGTCCAAAAATGACTTAATTAGTCCGATTTGGTATAAAAATTACATGGAAAGCATTTGAAAAGCATTGTCAAATATGAAATAGTGTTTGGTTTTCTTTTGGCTGTACTTGTATAAATATGTTATTATTATGTGTTCCAAAATTATGGGAAACTCCTGTAATTCTGATATTATCAGTAATAATCATAATTGTTGTGTTAAAATTAACTGTGTGCCACAGAGGTAGCAAATTTTCTCATCAATTGTGTCTTTTACATATGGCTGCCTTAAAAATTGTTTTTTTCATCTACAGACAGCTGTCTTGTCTTGTTTTAAATCCTCTTTAAAAGATGGGCTTAAAATCAACAACAGAACTTGTTAATAAGTGCACTTAAATGCTTGTTTTCTGATAATTTGGAAACTGTGACACTGAAACAGAAGTAAAAACTGTCAGAACTCTCATGGAGAACTGAAGTGTTCATGATAACTATCAAACAGAACAGGAGCTGCCTGAAAAACAGAAAACTCAAGTAACCTTTTTGACTTTTTGCTTAAAACGTTGCTAATCCTTTGTTTTGTTTTCCAGAGTTAAAACTTTTCTTTTAAGCTATTTATTTACAGCTTTTAACAACTGAGTAAAGTATACCCCTGTGAACAAAATTTAGAGCGTATTTGTTTCTCTCCTACCTGATTTCCCCAGAATTTGCAAACTATTCTGTGAATATTTTTAATTCACAGCAATAGAGTTATCTGTGTTGGATACAATGAGTTCTAAATTTCTCTTCAAAGAATGAATATGTCAGTATGTTCAGTTCTTTGTCCTCCATTTTAACATATAACTTCCTCGTAGTTTCAGTAAACAACTTTTCCACCAGTTTTAATTAGTTCACATCTGTTTCCCTGGTCACGAGCTCTGTCCTGACTCATCCTGGTTACCTCCTTTGATCTGAATCATCCCTGGTCACCTGCTCTGACCTAAATCATCTTTAGTTACCTGTTTCATAACCGTCTTTCCTGCCAGACTGATCCCCCTGCCACCCTGCCTCATACTCCTGCTCTCTTAAAAATAGCCAATTGGAATTAGCTTAGATAGCACGGTACAACCTAGCCAACAGAGGAACAACACAGCAGTAGGGGCTACCTGCAACAGGGATAAGAACCTCTTCCCCTCTCTTGTTCTCATCATTGCTTCATTCACGAGTTGCACCTGCTATTGAAATAAAAATTGCCTTGCTGAGAAAATTAAATTTATGTTGCAGTGCCACTTTCTTACAGCATCGAAAATTTATAACATTTGCATAAGTGCAACAGGAACCTGTTTTCATTTGTAACAGCAAACAATTGGACAAACTGGTTATTTTTCTAAGGCTTTGACTGGAATGATGTGCTTTTCTTTAAGGAATCAAACTTGACTTACAGATCCAAGAAAGCCTTTGGAAAACTGTCCTCATATTTCGTATACACAGTCCCTGTACAGGAGTTGTGATCTATGGTAAGCAAAGAATGTCACTTAGTGACAGGCACAGAAGCTCCAGGTTTATCCTGGAACCTCAAGAAGAGAGGAAATTCACTTGACTCATATATATTTGATGGCAATCTATGGCTGGGCTCAGCTTTTAAAAAGCCTTATCTAAGATTCCTCCTACGGAAAACAATTTCATCAAAGCAAATGTAAAAGCCTATGTAAAAACTCTTGCTGCAGTGTACACAAATAATTAGGCCAAGTGTAATAAAGCAAATCGGGGCAGGGCAGGGCAGGGCAGGGCAGACCTGGCCGGGCCGGGCAGCTGCACTGCACTGACAGGCTGAGCCAGGTGGTGTAGGTGGCTGCAGAGGCCACTGAGGTGCTAACTGGGTGGCCAGTGGGCTGCTGTGGCCTCAAGCAGCCTCTTCGTGCAGCCATGCACACCCCAAGCAGCAGCGGGCCATGACGCCCAGTGTGCCAGTGAGCTGCAGCAGGCACAACCTGGAGTGATGGTGACTGCGTACAGTATCCAACACAGATAACTGTATTGCTGTGAATTAAAAATATTCACAGAATAGTTTGCAAATTCTACGTACAGGTTGGAGTGAGTGCAGGGGCAAGCAAGGCAGCAGCCCAGGGCCAGAGAGGGAGCCCAAGCCGGGCCATCTCCAGCCATGTCCGATGAGGCCTCAGCCATCATTTCCTAAAGAAGTTTCTAATCCCTGAGCAACCCTTCCTGCTCCTGGGACCCCCTTGTGGGGTGGGCACCTGCCCGGGCGAGGAGCTGAGCTGCCTGGACATCAGTGACTTCAGCTGCCAGCTGTCCTCCTGCCATTGCTCTGACCCACTCCACGGTTTCCATACCAACAGGTGGAACCTAACTTCTCATGGAACAAGTGTTGCCAGCTCAGAAGGCAGTGAGGAGGTGTTTTCATCTATGTCTGTTGGAGATCAAGATGACTGCTATTCCCTGTTAGATTATCAGGACTTCACTTCTTTCCATTTATTTCCTGAGGGGAGTGTCTGCAATGATGTCTCTTCTTCTATAAACACTAACTGGGATTGGTCAGATAGCGAGTTTGAATGGCAGTTACCAGGCAGTGACATTGCCAGTGGGAGCGATGTACCTTCTGATGTCATACCCAGTATTCCAAGTTCACCCTGCATGCTTCCTAAAAAGAAAAACAAGCATCAGAATTTAGATGAACTCCCTTGGTGTGCAATGACAAATGATGAGCAGGTGGAATGTACTGAGCATCTGAGTCAGAAAGTGAGTACTGTGATGAGTCTTCGGGAGTAACTTGATATTATTAAGATCACTGATCCTTCTGTTCAAATCTCCCCTACAGGCAGTGAGTTTATTATTGAACTTAACTGTCTCAGAGATGAAAAACTGATGCAGGTGAGAAACTGTATCAAGGAGCACACGCTTCGCCAATGGCCTGCAAGAGAGGCCTGGAAGAGAAGCAACTTTTAGTTGTGTAAACACCCAGTGGAGTAAGCAGTGCCAGTGCCAGTGCCAGTGCCAGTGCTAGCAGCAGCAGTGCCACCATGGTCAGTTCTGCAAGCAGTAGTGAGTCCAGTGTTGGAAACTCTGCTTCAAACTCCAGTGCCAACATGAGTTGAGCACACAGTGACAGCAACCTGTCTGCAAGTGCAGCAGAGCAGATTCGGGATTCAAAAAAACAATCTGAACAGTGGGAAGTTACACCAGAAGGCCTTACACAAGAGCACAAGAGGCAACTGAAGGAGCAGAGTCAGGCCCGGAAGGAGAGGCTCAGTAGGCTTTTCCTTAATGAAGAGGTGCTGTCTTTAAAATTCACTGAGGAAGACCATGAAGCAGATGTTGATGTTTTGATGTAATAAGGGTGAATTTATCAGCATTCTTCGTGAGCATTAAAATACTCTACCTTATTGGTTTACATGCATCTTGATCAAAATTTTGATTAGGTCTGTGCTGATGTACCGTTAACAATTTAGGCCAGTGGGGGCCAGGCATGGTGGCTCAGGTCTGTAATCCCAGCACTTGGGAGACCAAGGTTAGCAGATTCCTTGAGGTCAAGAGTTTGAGACCAGCCTGACCAACATGGAGAAACCCCCATCTCTACTAAAAATACAAAATTAGCCAGGTGTGGTAGCGCACTCCTGTAATCCCAGTTACTAGGTAGGTGGAGGCAGGAGAATCACTTGAACCCAGAGGCAGAGGTTGCAGTGAGGCAAGATTGTGCCATTGCTCTCCAGCCTGGGCAACAAAGAACAAAACTACTTCTAATAATAATAATTATTATTATTATTTAGGCCAGTGGTTCTTGGCAGGTAGTCCCAGGACCTACAGCTTCAGCATCACCTGAGAAGTTGTTAGGAATGCATACTGGTGGGCCCTGTCCCCAGACATAGTGAATCAGAAACCAGCAGGGAGGTGCCTAAGCATTGTTTCTTAATAAATGCCGGGTTATTCTGATGCACAGTCTAGTTTAAGAACCACTACTTTGGGTAAATGTTTTGACTGTTTAAACTTTATGATGGTGAAGTGAGCTTCTTCAAAGACTGGTACTTATACAGTTTAGAAGATTTCAAGGTACTGCTTACAGTAGTTTACGATGTCAATATACATGTGCAGAGATCATAATTTAGTTCCCTTCTTAATGTTACGATTTCTTAGTTTATTTTTCCTGAAGCACCATGACATAATTCTTGATTCCTGGTGGAAATCTATTCTGAGGTGTGGGGGTGGGCAAGGTGTGGATTGCTGTTAATGATAGTGCCTTCGTTAGATTTAGTTCTGTTTTCATTCATTATTGACTCACGGGTATAAGAAGAGGCCCTAATCTTTTTTCCTATTAGATTTATTGTTTTTTACTTTATGTAAGTTCAGAATCCTTTTTTGTTAAGTGATGACTACTGATGAAATACTGTTACTAGTAGCTGAATTTAAGACAATGCTAGGTTGATTAATATTTAAATGGTGAAAGTAATTAGGCAAAATAAGCAATTCTGCTTTTCTGTTGCTTTCAGAATTTTTAGGCTGTAAAATTGTTTCAGGCAGGACATCAGTCTATCTCTCTTGGAAGTTCTTATTGTATGTCTTTTTTTTTTTCAGCACAGTTCTAATTTTTAAATATTTGGTATAACAGCTTCTGGCACATGACCTAGTTAATAATGTTGAAAATTATCTGATGAAAACCCTTATAGTTCTGCTAAACTTGTCTAAAAATTGCTAGAAATATACAGAGCAATGAGATATAGAAAACACCTTAGCTCGTTGGTTATTAATAGAGCTCTAATTGTAACTGTGAAATCATGGAGTTTCTTTAAATGTTTTCATAGAGTTTGTTATCATGAACACTAGAAATAGCATGATTCCTTTTCTTCTACCACATCTTTAACATACACATGGGTTAAAGAAGATGGAAACCAATACTACTGACAATCAAGCTGCTTTCTGACTTTTATAATTTTGATATTGTGGATAGCATTTTAAAGGTGATCATGATTCTGTAGGAAGAGAGTTAATATTTTTCAAACTCTAGAGTACAGAGGTTAATAAGATTTCTACTTTTTTTTACTTTTTGTTATGTCCAGTAGGTTATTAAGAAAAAGATTCATGACTCAAATTCTTAATTCTCAGTTGATACAAAGGCTTACAATCATGTGTTTTAAAATTTTGATTTCATGTTGGTTCTCTGTAGATTAAATAATGGAAACTGATGATAAAAATTAATACATTGCAGCTTCGCCAAGGTCTGTGGTATATGGTTGTTGTCAGGCCTCTGAGCCCAAGCCAAGCCATCGCATCCCCTGTGACTTGCACTGTATGCCCAGATGGCCTGAAGTAACTGAAGAATCACAAAAGAAGTGAAAATGCCCTGCCCCACCTTAGCTGATGACATGACTTGCACATATACACCCAGATGGCCTGAAGTAACTGAAGAATCACAAAAGAAGTGAAAAAGGTCCTTCCCCGCCTTAACTGATGACATTCCACCACAAAAGAAGTGCAAATGGCCAGTCCTTGCCATAAGGGATGACATTATCTTGTGAAATTCCTTTTCCTGGCTCATCCTGGGTCAAAAAGCTCCCCCACTGAGCACTCTGTGACCCCCACTCCTGCCCACCAGAGAACAACCCCCCTTTGACTGTAATTTTCCTTTACCTATCCAAATACGATACAACAGCCCCACCCTTATCTCCCTTCGCTGACTCTCTTTTTGGACTCAGCCAGCCTGCACCCAGGTGATTAAAAAGCTTTATTGCTCACACAAAGCCTATTTGTTGGTCTCTTCACATGGACATGCATGACAGTTGTAACCTTTTAAAGACTATTAAAGTCATAATTTGAAATTTTTACTAAAATAAAACATATATGTATCTATGGTTTTCAATTGGAGTAGTCCTTCTTACTTTTCTCCCTCCTCCTCTTTGGTTCTCCTAACCAGCTTAGAGGACCCAAAGAGAGACTGGCGATAGACACCAGAATACTTTGTGGAGATAGAACGACTTCACCTCATTGTTTTCGCTTCCAAGTATGGGAAGAGCAAATGGATAGCAGAGTAACTGTATCTAAATTCTTTACCTGCTCTTAGCAAAAGCAAAATCCCACAGAATGACTGCCTGCTGTCTTTACCTATTCTTCAAAGAAAACAGGCCACTTCTGGAGACCACAGAGTGGCATTTATCTGTCAAACACTTGGAAACTATTTATTTAACAGTGACGGTCAGTGACCAGTAAAAGAAAATCCTAATAATCACAGTCTTATTACTTTCAATTTAACTTGACTCACTATTAAACAAGTTTACCAAAGGGCCACAGAGTTGATTTTTAAAGTCTGTAAAGGTTTGAATGTTTATATAAGGGCATCATGAAATTTTGCATAAATCCAGATGAACTGTCATTATAGTACTATAAATCAGAGATAGTCCATAAAGTTGGGTTGAAGGAGATTGAAAGTATTTTCTTTGACCAAAATAAAATAATTTTAAAACTTGGGCTTGCTTATGATCCAAGAGGTATATTAAATAGTCCTCTATCTCCCCAGAAAAGAAACTAGCAAAAAAGACATAAAAAGCTCTTTGGTCTCTGTTCTTGTGCTGTACTTTTTTTCCATTTTAATGTCTTGTGTAGATAATTCAAAGTCTGTACTATTTCTTTCTTGGAATAAGTAAGAATTTATTCAATATGGTGTATCTCTGAGAGTTCAAATTAAAACATCCAACTCACTAGTATTTCTTTTTAAATATAAATCCTAACCAATCGATAAAAAGGCAAGACTTAGTTACTGTAGTATTGGTTCTCACCTGTAGAAAACTGACATTGGAGCAAATTTTATGTCTCCCCTTTGAAAATAAACCTTGTTAACTAAGGGCATAATAAATTTCCCACAGATTTATCAAGAAACATTTTATTAGAGATCTTATAGTAGTATCTCAGTTCCTACTACAGCTTTTTAAAGGATAAGACTTGCATTTCACAAAACAACATATATATTTTTCTATTGTTTTGAACCTAAATTAAAGGAAGGTAGTGTATTATAATGCATAGTGAGGTATAAAAGGCTCGTTCATTGTGTCCCAACAAGAAGTTAGAATAAAAAACTTTTTTTCATGAGACTTACCTCATTTTTGTTAGGCTATGGATGTTTTGTCCAGTTCATCTGTCCCTTGGATTAATTAGATATCTCTCAAGGTACAGGCAAAAGCACTTCAAGGACAGAGATTATATAGCAAGTTGATTTTCTAGAAATTCTTTGAATTCATTTGGGTAATAGCTGGAAAACATTCCTCGTCTTTCCTTTAACAAATGATCTTTTAGCTCATCTATCTTCAAGAAAAACATTTGTTTGGAATTTGTCAGGCCTCTGAGCCCAAGCCAAGCCATCGCATCCCCTGAGACTTGCACGTATACACCCAGATGGCTTGAAGTAACTGAAGAATCGCAAAGGAAGTGCAAATGCCCTGCCTCCACAGTCCGTTTATAGTTTGGGACAACTAATAGGAAAATCTCTTCTTGCATTCAAATGATAGTGTTGATGTTGAGTGCACTGACTCATTCAACATGTCTGAACTAGAAGTAAATTTAATTCTGAAAAGGACTATTAGTTAGGAAACAAGTATTTATATACACATATACTGTGGTATTCATTTTAAGTCTGATAAAGTAAGATAAACCTTGTCTTAAAAATAAAATTATGCTAAATGAATAGAAACTATCTGAGATATTTTAAGTTGGGCATCTTTGTTAGCATAGTATCCAGAACATAACTACTTACAATGGTTAGGTCTTATTTCTTTGGAAAATAACTTACTTATTCCAAAAGGCTCAGAAGGAACTCTGAAAATTCTTCTAACTGGCCATTAAAAGTAAGGAAGTTGCCCGGTACAGCTGAAGATCTGAGCTGACTAACTAAAACTTAATTTTATTTTTTTAACATTAAAATTATTTTTGGCTCTCCCTCCAGTTATTTTTTAAATTAAGATAATTAGTATTTTAACCTAGGAACATATAATGAGAAATTAAATTTTACTTTGACCCTCATTTTGAACTAAGAACAACTTGTTTGGGCTCAAAATTCAACATGTAGCATTTTTTTTTTGGTCAAATTTCTTTGTTACATCTTTGTGGCCAAGAAAACCTGTGGAAATCTGTGTTATAAATTTTGTGGTGAGGGATGGAGGAGAAAAAGGGGAGACTTGCTCTAATTATACATTTTGACTACGTCAAGGTAGTTGTAGACTGTCTGTATAAATAACAAGTTAACACTTACTATTTGGAATTTGAAAGGAATGAGGCACATCTCCCATATATCTCCCAACTTCCTAAGCCCAGCACAATCACATTCCTCCATATTTCTTTCAAACTTCAGAAAAACATCACCTGGGAGATCTCCGATAAGGAATGCTAAATGTATAATGTTAACCAATTGTAATGCTGTAACCGAGAGAATTACCTTGTTCCCTGTAACTTTGCATATCCTGTTTACATTGGGCTATAAAGGGCAAGCACTCGCATTGTTCGAGGCCCTCTTGTATGCTGTGGAATGGAGGGACCAAGTTCGAACTTGTAGTAAAGATCCTTGCCGCTTGGCTTTGACTCTGGACTCTGTGGTCTTCTTTGGGGAACAAACGGTCTGGGCATAACAAATTGTTCTAAGGAACAGTGGCCGGAAGCCATGACTTGCTTTGTGGAGCTGCTGTCTCTTTAACAGTAGCTGACCTACTGGATTTAAACTGAGACTGAAATTGAGATTTGTGGTTATCTAGATAAGGCTTTTCACAATGGAACAGATAATGTCTGTTCCTGTAGTGGATCCATTTAATTTCCTAATTTGCGTACTCTCACTTAACAAGTATTTTCTATTTTGAATCTCTGTGTTGGGAATTTAAAGACTCTCATCAAAAACTATTAATGATAAACAGAAGTATATGCAAAACAATTCACAGATGGGTAAAAATGTCAAATTGTGGGTTTTTGGTTTTGCTTTTTCATTTCAAGGATTAGTTATGTAGTAGCAATATTATAACCAAAGCAACTAGGAAGTTGGCTGGTTTGGAGAATCTTCAAGTAATCTTAAATACTATAATTTATCAGATTGTTAACCAGGATTTTTTTTCCTGTATTACTGCTAAAGGTATTACTATATTAATGCACTTTTGTGTCTTCTGTACATTCTGTACTTATTAAGCCTGTTTTCCCTGAAGCTGTGAGGGAATAACAATAGCTGTATCATAAGTCGTTTCTATTTTGAGTTCCTTCTTGTATTCAAAAGTACTTCAATAATGAAATCTAAATGAGTGCGTATAGTTGTAATTAAAACTGGCTGTATGGGAAAGCTGCCTTTTAAAACTGAATACCAGAATGAAAAGTGTTGTTTTGCTTAAGAATTTTTTCTTTTTTTTCTTTTTTTTTTTTTTTTTTGAGACTGAGTCATGCACTTTCGCCCAGGCTAAAGTGCATTCACTTGATCTCCGCTCACTGCAAGCTCTGCCTCCCAGGTTCGTGTCATTCTCCTGCCTCAGCCTCCCGAGTAGCTGGGACTACAGGTGCCCGCCACCATGCCCAGCTAATTTTTTGTTTGTTTGTTTTCAAGTAGAGATGGGGTTTCACCGTGTTAGCCAGGATGGTCTCGATCTCCTGACTTCATGACCCGCCCGCCTCGACCTCCCAAAGTTCTGGGATTACAGGCATGAGCCATGGGGCCGGGCCAAGAACTCTTATAATACCATATTGTTTCCTTTGATGTACCAAGTTATTACAAACCCCACTCAGTTTATACTTCTGAGTCAGCTCCTTTCATGCTCTATCCCAGAATGTTTACCAACAGAGAAGAACTGCTCTCTTTTCTTTTGCTCACAGTTTGGTTATGGCTTCATAACTTTATTTGGTGAAAGTCCCAGATACCCAAATGTCATTGGCAAAATATTTTTTTCCAGAGAGATCAGATTTCTAGAGAGACTAGCATTCATGGTAAGTGAAAATTATGTCTAATTTTTAAAATCCATGCTATTATTGGGAAGTAGGTATAATTTTTGTTGACAAAAAATAGAGCTATTTTCCTTAATCTTAAGTTAGAATTTTATAAAAGAAATGTCTGAACAGTTTTATGTACAGAAGAGCAATTCAGCTTTTCAGCAGTAACTATCTTTTGCCACTAGAGGGAGATCCGTGGTTGCTTTCTCCTTTGGAGAATTGCTGCTTTGCTTTCGTATTTAATTTCTAAAGTTGGAATAGACTTTATTCTCAAAATTCCTTGAGTGTTATTAAATACTTTCATTTATTAGTCAAAGGTAAGTTAATTAAGCTTGTTTAATGGTGTCAATCTTATGCTTTTCTGTAATCTTCTATTTTTAATAAATGTGAGTTAGTTGAAAAAATAAATAAAGCAAACCAGTCCCACCAGGATATGTCTTTAGTAAAAATGGGAAACTGGAGAGAGAAAAATTATGTTTCAAAACTACAGTAGACCTGTTGTTAATTCTAGCCTTGCCTAATTTTTTCCTCAATTTTAACTATTGTCTACAGTTTGGACCAATTCTAATTTTTCTTAGTTGCAAGTATTCAGAATAATACTTTCAATTTTCTTCCTTCTTTTTTCCTTTCTTCGAAGTTTGTAGTCACTGAAAACTAAGCTGTGTTTTCAAAAAAAAGCCCTGAGAACTGAAGCCAGACAACTTAAAGTTCAAAAGAAAATAACAGCAACCTATTTACATAAATAAACCACTTTCATCCATGCACTGTAGAGTAATATGACCTATCGTGATTTTCCAGGATTGTTGTTTTGTTTGTTGTTGTTTTTTCTCCCTTCCTCCGTCTAGTTTCTCTTCACAGGACATGAGACTTCACAAGCTGCTAAAAACGAGCTTTCCGACCTACCCATCTAGGAATAAATCCTCTTAGCCATGAGAGATCAGACGAAACCTGAGCCCAGAGACTCATTTTCTTGTAAAACGCTTTCTCTGAAAGATTTTTTAAAAGGGTGAAAATGTGAAAGGAAAACATCTTGGGCCCCCAAAATCACTAAGGAAAACTCAAGCTGGGAACTGCTTAGGGCAAACCTGCCCCATTCTATTCAAAATAACTCCTCAGCTCACTGAGATAGATGTATATCTCATTCGCCTCCCTTGGAAAGGCTAATTAGAAATTAAAACTAATGTAACTATTTGTATCTCACCTATCTGTGACCTGGAAGCTCCGTCCCTCGTCCCAGTCTTCCTACTTTGCTTCAAGTTATCCCAGCCTTTCTAGACCAAACCAATGTACTTCTTACGTATATTGATTGATGTCTTGTATCTCTCTCTAAATGTATAAAACCAAGCTGTGGCCAGGGGTGGTGGCTCACGCCTGTATCCTAGCACTTTGAGAGGCTGAGGCAGGTGGATCATTTGAGGTCAGGAGTTCGAGACCAGCCTGGCCAACATGGTGAAACTCTGTCTCTACTACAAATACAAAAATTAGCCAGGTGTGGTGATGGGCGTCTGTAATCCCAGCTACTCGAGAGGCTGAGGCAGAATTGCTTGAACCCAGGAGGGGAAGGTTGAAGTGAGCCAAGATTGTGCCATTGCACTCCAGTTGGGCGACAGAGCGAGACTCTGGCTCAAAAACAAAACAAAACACAAAACACCCAAGCTGTGCCCCAACAACCTTGGGCACATGTCTTTAGGACTTCCTGAGGCTGTGTGTCGTGGGTCGTCCTCAACCTTGACAAAATAAACTTTCTGAATAAACTGAGACCTGTACCAGATTTTCTTTTTTTACATTTATATTTTGGCTCAAGTGAGTTATTTTCTCCGCCTTAAACAGTCCAGAGTCAAACGCAAATCACCATTTAGGAGACTAGGCAATTTTTCCATTGACATTTGGATAATTTCTTTTTAAAAAGCAAAATTTTGTGATACAAGTTGCAGCAAAAACATCTCCTTATTAAACAATTACAGACCACTTGGACACTCCAGGGAAGGTCTATTAACATCTTAATATATGGCTCCCAGTGTTCCTGCGTTATTTGCTATTACAAGTTAGAGTTATGTGTTCACTTCTCTTATGGAGAAATTTGTCCAAATACCTAGGAATGCAGGATTAAAGGCATACAGTCCATTCAGCTGTTAGGTATAATGCTTTAAATATTGAAAACAAGTAAAGTGAGACTGACATCAAGTCTAATGGGATTTGGAAAGAGAACAAAAGCAGATATACTCTTAAGACCGCCTAAGGGGGACCGATGGTGTTCTGGGTTTCCATGGAAGGTAAGCGGAAACAGGAATTTCTCACAATTGAAGAAAATCAAGAATCCCAATAAATCCCACTATCATGTCTGTAATTGATGCCATATCTCAAGCTCCTGGGCCACAGCTTGGTCCAAGGAACCATCATCCCTGTGGAATATTCTGCTGGCCTCCAATAGCCAAACCACCTGTTGCTGATTCGCTCCAAGGTCAGAGGATCGCTTGAGCCCAAGAGTTCAAGACCTGCCTGGGTAACATACTAAGACCTCATATCTACTAAAAATTCAAAAATTAGCTGGGCAGAATGGTTTGTGCCTGTAGTCCAAGCTATTGGGAGAGTGAGGTGGGAGGATAGCTTGAGCCTGGGAGATTGACAACGGTTACAGTGAGACATGATCAGGCTACTGCACGGCAGTCTGGGACAGTGAGATCCTCTGTTATAAAAGGAAAAAGGAAAGGTAAGGTAAGAAAACATAAGAGCGGGGCATGCAGATGAGGGCAGGGAAAAGGGTGGGGGGTCAAAGGGATAGAGAGGAGGGGCAAGGGCAATGGTGAGGCAAGAAAGTAAAGAGAGGAGTGGAGGGGAGGGAAGATGGAAGGGGAAAGGGAAGGAGAATGGGAAAGGAAGCGGAAAGGGAAGAGAAGAGGAGAGGAAAGTGGAGCAGATGAGAAGAAAGGCAAGGAGGGGAGGTAAGGAGAAGAGAGGAGAGGGAAGGGCAAAAGAGAGAGGAGAGTAAAGGAAAGGAAAGGACAAGGCAACAGAAAGGAAAGGAAAAAGAAAAAAACAAGAGCGGAGGAAAAAGGAGGGAAGGGGAAAATGGTAAAGGGCAAAGAAAAGGACAAAAAAGGGAAAGTAAAAAGAAAAGGGTAAAAAGGAAAGGGGAAAAGACAGGGAAAAAAGAAAATGAAAAAAGAAGTAACTAAAACAAAATCTCAAAGAAATATTTGTGCAGAGAAGTTCACAGGAGCATTATTCATTACAGTCAAATGGTGGAAGCAACTTAGGTAACCATCCGCAGAGGAATAGTGACCTATCCATACAACGGAATAGTACTGAGCATTAAAAACGAAACACATTCTGACACATGCTACCATGTGGATGAACCTGGAGGACTCCATACTGAGTGAAATAAGCCAGTCACAAAAATGTAAATACTGCAGGATTCCAATTCTCTGAGGTCCCACAGTTGTGAAGCACATGGAAACACAAAGTCGATGGTGGGTGTCAGGGACTGGGGAAGTAGCGGAATTAGTGGGTAGTAGGTATGGAGTTTCAGGACTACAAGACAGAAAGAGTTCTGAAGGTTGGCTGCACAACACTGTGAATGTAGTTACTGAACTGTACACATAAAAATGGTTAAAATGATACATTTTATATATATTTTAACAATAAAAAATACTTATTCAACAAATTTTTTGATATTTTGACAACTGTACTGTTAATAACATTACTTGTGATTCTATTTTTTTTTTTAATTTTAGAAAGTGATTCTGAGACCTCTGTGGCTTCACTCAGTGACCTAAATAACTAAAGAAAGTCATGCGCACACACAAGTTACAGACACTGGTGTAAAACAAAGGGGCCAATAAAGGCTCCAGACCCTTTGAGTCTGAGGCTCAAAAGAAGGAGTTTGTACTTACTGCCCCACAGGGGCACACGTTGGGGCCTCACTGAAGTTTCTGCCCCCACACTGACTGCTGAGCCACTGGTGTTTGAGTCTTCAGCATCAGGATAAAGGGGGTCCCAGCAAGGAAAGTTTGAGTGATGTGGCCCAGCATGGCATGGGGTGGGTGACACAACACAATGTGAGTGGCGTGGCCTAGAATGGCCCAGTGTGGGTGACACTGACTAGTGGGGGTGACTTGGCCCAATGTGCCCTTAGCCAGCTGTGGCAATGAGGCTATACAGATAAAAACTAGTTCCATATGGTAGAAAGTTCTATTGGGCATTCTGAGTTAGACCATCTTCATGCAGTCCTTTTAGTTGGTTTTGGTTTATGCTCCAGACATTGGTTTTTAAAGCTTTGGTTT
The DNA here is from genome assembly GCF_043159975.1 of Macaca nemestrina. Taxonomy (NCBI): domain Eukaryota; kingdom Metazoa; phylum Chordata; class Mammalia; order Primates; family Cercopithecidae; genus Macaca; species Macaca nemestrina. The sequence goes on along the minus strand of NC_092146.1, from coordinate 3,203,165 downwards.
TGGGGGCTTTGGTTGGTTGCTTGGTTTCTGTAGTTCAAACAGCAATCAAACAACATGACTTTTTTTCAGTAAATACAATTGGCATCCCTATGGCTGGGTTCTGCATTCACAACAAAATTCGGAAGGAAAATACAGTATCCTTGGGATGCAAAACCCCAGATACAGAGTACTGACTTTTCCTACCAGCAGGTTTTGCAAGGTACACTGCAGGATTTGAGTGTGCATGCATTTGGGTATCTGGAGGTGGTCCTGGAACTGATTCCCCAAAGATACTAAGCAATGACGGTAATGAGTACAAACACGCTCTTAAACAAAAGGCCTTGAATCAAGTATACTAAATGAGGCTGTTCTAATTCTCGGTAGGGGTCATCAGAGGAGGAAGGTCAGTCTTGGCCAGCAGCCTCCCCAATGGCAAGCACATACTCTCTGCTCCCCAGCTATATAATCTGAAATTGCATCCACTGGACCCACCACCTCCGTCTTCCTCTCTCCCTTAGAACACCAAGACCTTCACATTAGTCATCTCTAAGCAAAACTTTTAAGAGAAATCATCTTCCTTTTTGCTTCCAAATTTTTCACATTTATGACCTTCCCATCTGTCTCTACTGCTCCTTTTCCAAGGCTAAACCCTCAAAAATCTCCCTCCTGCAAAAAATACATCCTGTCCCTCCATTCTTTATCTTATCTCTTGAATCTCTTTCCCTCCCCTGCCCAAGAGACAGTGTCTCGCTCTGTTGTCCAGGGTGGAGAGCAGTGGCAAGATAAAAGCTCACTGCAGCCTCAACTTCCTGGACTGAAGCAATCCTACTAACCTCAGCCTTCGAAAGCACTGAGATTACAGATGTGAGCCACTGTCCCTGGTCCTCTCAAAGCTGTTTTATTCAACCAGTCTCCCCCAGTATAAAAAATCCTTCCCCAACACCGGCTTTCCCGTCAAGCGCTGTTCTACTTCTCCCCTTATCTGCACGAACCTCTCCAAGGAGAAGAGTGTCGACGGTACCCTCATCTTTTTAGCCACTATCCCATTTATTCCATCTTCAGCCAGCCACAGATGCAATGCCCCTACCTTAGAAGCCAACATGAATACCATGACCTCTATGTGCCAAGGACACCTCTGCAGCCCTGTTAACTCTAGGTCTCCCCTCGCCTCTCTTGTCAATCTCTGCTCACTCTTCGGGATCTCTCAGGAGTTCCCTGCCAAGGAACTCGTACTCCTCCCATCTCCCTGGCCTCTAGTCCCAGGCCATCTCACCAGCTCTTAGCCTCATTTCAATTCCTACGTCCAGAGCTTCCTTTTTACACTTTTGCCTTCTGTCTTCCAAGTACAATACAGTCCCCTGATGCTTTATAAACAGCTGCTAAATCCAGCATCAAGATTCTTGACTTCAAGTATGATTTGCCTCCTTTGAGTCTTCCATGCTCATATTCCAGTTTACGTTTACATAAAAGGCAGGCAGGCGGACAGGATTATTTATTTATTTATTTATTTAACATTGAGTCTTGCTCTGCACCAAGGAGGGAGTGCAATGGCACTATCTCGGCTCACCACAGCCTCCGCCTCCTGGGTTCCAGCGATTCTCCTGCCTCTGCCTCCCGAGTAGCTGAGATTATAGGCACACGCCACCATGCCAGGCTAATTTTTTATTTTTAGTAGAGAAGGGATTTCACCATGTTTGGTCAGATTAGTCTCGAACTACTGATCTCAGGTGATCTGCCAGCCTCAGCCTCCCAAAGTGCTAGGATTACAGCATGAGCCACCATGTGAAGGAGAGAAAAGTATTCAGAGCAGCAAGTAATGGAAACCAGGGAAGATCAAATCCTTCAATGGTGAAGGAAGATTACCATAATCAGCCCCTCTCACAACACTAACTGCCCAACCCACAATGGCAACACTCATTGAAGAGTACCTTCCCATAAGCTCTGCTCTTACCAAGAAATACTTCAGGCGAAGGAGATCAAAGAGCCACATGTCCATCTCCTCAAAGTTATTTTTAGATCTTGTCAGAGTTGGACAGGAGAAATGAGAGACTTCTCACTCCACAATTGTTCTGGCAGCTTTTAAAGTAGGTTAGCATGAAAAATCACCTGGACTATCACTCCTGCTTTTTTTTTTTTGAGATGGAGTTTCCCTCCTGTTGCCCAGACAGGAGTGCAGTGGCGCAATCTCGCTCACTGAAACCTCCGCCTCCCAAATTCAAGCAATTCTCCTGCCTCAGCCTCCCCAATAGCTGGGACTACAGGCGCCTGCCACCACACCTGGCTAATTTTTCTAGTTTTAGTAGAGAAGGGGTTTCTCCATGTTGGTTAGGCTGGTCTCAAACTCCTGACCTCAGGTGATCTGCCCGCTTCGGCCTCTCAAAGTGCTGGGATTACAGGTGTGAGCCACTGCGCCCAGCTTTCACTGCTGTTTTTTAATTCTAGCTAATTTTTATCTCTGCTCCTCCAGACACCTCTCTTTGCCACTCCCCCAAGAGAAGATGTATATGCCTGCAGCCAAATGCTTGGAGAAGTCAAGAAAGAAAATGCAGAAAGGCAAAGGAAGGAAAGCTTCCCAAAGACACCAAAGCCACGGTAAAAAACAAACAAGCAAAAAAACCCGCCTGCCTACTTCACAAGTCAAAACAAAAAGAAGTTGAAAGAAATTTTGAAATGAGAGTACTCTCTAAATTACAAATGCGATACAGCTCAACTCTTCTTTTGTTTCTTCCTCAAAAATGTTTTTCTCCTAATAACTATGCCATAAAAAATAGTCAAATTCCCAGCCATCCTAGAAAGGCTTTTTAAAGCCCATAATGTAATTGAAATCTTTACTTGCCATAAAAAATATACAAGTAGGCCAGGCCCACTGGCTCACACCTATAATCCCAGAGCTTTGGGATTTGGTGGGAAGATCACTTGAGCCCAAGAGTTGGAGGCTGCAGTGAGCTATGACTGCACTTTTGTAAGAGTTATTAATAAATTATTTTTGGCATAGAGAGGAAAAGGGGTCCTTGGGAAGTTTTTGTTTTTAAAGCTGCTCCAGAAATGTTTCTAGTAAAATCAGACTGGCAATCTTTGATATGCAAATGCAGACCATTAGAAAGCCACCCAAACATTGTGATTCCTCCCTCTTCTTCTTGCCCTTCCCCACATGATCCTGGCAACATAGCCACCCCCACATATCCCCGCGTGTGCAGAACAGGCTGGTGCCCTGCATTTGCATATTAAGAGACTAGGGTGGGAGGGCCACCTTTTTTCGCAGGCTACATGAATGACACGCCTGGTCAAACCAATCAGCTGAACCCTATGCAAATCAAACACTGCCTCCTCCAGCCTACTCATAAAAATGACTGGTATCCATGATACTTGGGGTCTCCTCTCTCAGCTTTGGAGCCCCTTCCCTCTGTCTCTATATAAGGGAGTTTCTTCCTTCTTTCTTGCCTATAAATTCCCCGCTCCTTAAAAATCACCCCATCTCTGTCTGGGTTGTTTTATCTAATTCTACTCGAGACAAGAGTCCTGGTATTCCTCCACTCATTGGAGCGGTATCAGCACCATTGTACTCCAGCCTAGGCACCAGACGAAGACTCTCTAACAAAATTAAAACAAATAAACGTGTGTGTGTGTGTGTGTGTGTGTGTATAATTTATGTACATTTGCCACCATATGCTATACTAGTATATATATATGATATATACACACACATATATACAGTAGTATACCATATGGTGGCAAAGGTACATTGTGGCATTACATGTCTCAACCATCATGTTTTTACTGAGGGAAATGTGTTCTGTGTACCAGGGACAAGACAGAAATCATGTGGCATCTCCTTCACGTTATCTCCCTAAACCAGGCCCCTAAAAGAGTGAACGCAAAAGGCACGAAATGGGTCAGCACCCTTCACATGTATGTTAAGCTGGCATTGCTCAGAAGGCATTATAATGTAGCTAAGAACCAGGGAAGCAGAAGGCTGTCCATGTAAAATCCCAGGTCCAACATCTACCTAGAAGCCCTGCCTTACACATCAGCATGGACAGAATGCACATGTGGCCACCACTCTGGTTTTATGATAACAGGGTTACATAAGGAGGGTCTTCAAGGTAGGGGCTCTCCAAAACCAACACCAATTCTCAAGAGAGCAGGTCGGCCGCAGCCTCTGTTATCAACAATCCCACCTTCTTGGTGCCTGGAGAACATCGGGATGCCATAAACAAAGGTCATCTTTCAGATGACCGAGACTCCTCTCTTCTCCCACCCTGCACAGAAGTGACCCACACCTCCTTCATTTCATGCAACAGCACTTGGGCTCTGTCCTCTGGTTGCAGCTTGTAAGGCAAGCCAGCAACAATCCCTTCCAATCCTAAGGTATAAATAACTGATAAAGTTTAATGTATTACCTCTCCCAGGACTGTTGGCACTTTACTGGGACAAGGTCTCACATCAGGCAAATGACTGTTTGTGAAATGCCAGGCTTTCACAAGCAAGGCAAGATGGGAATAGGGTGGAAAAGAAGGGATCAGGAAAAGCGAAAGTCCAAGTCACACCATGGAGGTAGTACATGCCTTAAGCACTCAGGACTACATGTAGTTCTGCAGAGGACAAGACAGCAAGCATCTAGGCGTCACTAGACAGACTGTCTCTGTTGCAACACCTTCTATAGTGAGAAAGCAAACACAGACAGTATTTCCATGAATGGGCATGGCTGAGCTCCAGTAAAACTTTATTTGAATGTCACATCATTTCCATATGTCAACAAAGTTTTGCTCTTTTTCTTTTTCTCTTTTTGAGACAAGGTCTTTTTCTCTCTCCTAGACTCACCTGCAGTGGCACAAACATGGCTCAATGCAGCCATGTTTGCTTAACCTGGGCTCAAGCAATCCTCCCACCTCAGACTCCCAAGTAGCTGGGACCACAGATGCACTACCACCACACTTTGCGAATTTTTTTTTTTTTTCCTCTTTTGGTAGACATGAGGTCTTACTGTGTTCCCCAGACTGGTCTTGAACAACTTGTGCTCAAGTAATCCTCCCACTTCGGCCTCCCAGAGTGCTGAGATTACAGGAGTCAGCCACACTCCCAGCCTCTTTTTTGACTCTTTAAACATGTAAAACCATCTTCAGCTCAAGGCTTCTAAACACGGGACCACGGTCTTGCACTTCCCAGGGCACTGTCCTGCAGAATCCTCACTAAACAGAGCTATGAATTACTGGGGAAAGCTTTCCTGCATTTGAGGAACCAGGGTGCCCTAAAAAGCACACAACTTGAAAATCACACTGGCCCACCTGCCACCATGCAACTGTGAGCTGATCCACAGTTCAGAATTGTGGGACTTAGCACTTACTTGTCAGTGCCCTGTCCTCAGTTTCCCAAGATGTAAAATGAGAAGAGTCTTTCTAGTGATGCAGATTTGCTATGCTGGCTTGAATGCACCTAGAGCATTGCCCTGCAGAAGGCAGATTCCCAAAATAGGTCCCAGCTAGAATATTGATTATTTCTGTCCTTATCTCTCCTTACGGCTGGGTTACATTTCCACCTGTGCCTCAGAGGTCAGGGTTTGGTGTCTGTTTCACGATCTGACCACAGCACTGAGAACACACAGGTACATGGGAAGGAATCCATGTTCAAAGAACAGAGGTCAAAGGCAGGGCAGGCTACTTTGGTCTCCTCAAAGAACACACAAAGATATTGGCCTTCCCTTCATTGGAAGATTCAGCTCTGAAAAGTACAAGAAACTGGCTTCTGCAAGCTCTTCCTTCCACCTTTCTTGGCCTTGTCTTGGGCCCTATCTATCTCTTCTCTGTTATTACCCACCCTGAGTGGTTCCCTCCTATGCATTTCTTCTGCTCTTCTTTCTGCTCTCCCAGTGCCTGAGTAGTACTCAGTTTATAACAAAGATGCTTTATTTACAATCTCTACCTCATGCTGTAGCAAAATAGCAAGACAGAAGTGTAAGCAACAAACCCCGATGGTTGTTTGTATTTATTTATTTATTTTATTTATTTATGAGACGGAGTCTTGCTCTGTCGCCTAGGCTGGAGTGCAGTGGCACTATCTCGGTTTACTGCAAGCTCCACCTCTCAGGATCATGCCATTCTCCTGCATCAGCCTCCTAAGTAAATGGGACCACAGGCGCCTGCCACCACACCTGGCCAATTTTTTGTCAAACCCTGATAATTTTTAACTTGATATGCAATTCCAGTAATTCCTTTTCTTATTTGAACTAAGCACCAGGCCAATTCTACAAAGTTCACGCAAAATTGCTGGGTCTCAAGAAATATAAAATGACCTCCTGAATGTCATAAGTTTTTTTTGAAAAACATTTTTCACCACAAGTATACTTTTCATTTGCTATATCATGCTTTATGAAGGGGACAGTCATTCCAATGACTTAAAATGATGGAAGTCCAATCATTTCCAAGCAAGAGTCATTAGAGGGCAACACAAAGACTGGTCACCCAATTGCATCATGTGTTGTCAATTTCTCTTGCATTCTCCCTAAATGCTCCAAAAGGAAATCACCTATGTCAGTCTCATCAGTGATGATAAAGAGGACTTAGGGTATCAGATATTTTCCCAACCCTGAATAGTGAGATGGATGCTTGAGGAGCTGACACTTGCCCAGTGTGCCTGTGGTTCTCTCCTTATCTCTATCCATGCTGGCCCTTGAGAAAGGCTGCATTTTTGCTTCTCTTCCCTCCAGTATGTGTTCTCTCCACTTCTAAAGGGCTGGAGCACATTCAGCTCAGCCACTTGTTTCTTGCTTTCTTCAGTTTTATTTTGAAGAAGGAAGGAGGCTAAGTCAGCCGGGGAGAGAAGAGAGAAAAACACAAAAGAGATGATGCTGCCACACTTCCTTTGATATCAATCACTTTCACTGCTTGTTAGGGACCCTTGGTTCCTAACTGTGCCAACATGGAGATAACAGACAGGGACACATTTTCTGGAACCAACAATCTGAAACTGCTATCTCCACAGTGACACTGAAACTATGCCCATCTGCATGAACCAGTTGTGACCATGCTAGATCACAGAAGGTATTTTAAAGGCATGTACAAAACCACTGGTCCTGAACCCTTTTTGGACAGATTTATTGACATATGAACCACAAGCCATGCCACAAACCACATGCCATAATATAAACCACATGCCATGACATTTTGAGTACAACAACAGCTTTTAGTACCTGCAGAGTTGTACAGCCACTATCAGAACAATTAACTTCAAGAATTTCCATTAACCCTGTATCCTTTAGCAGTCACAACCTCTTACCTGCCTAAACCCCCAGTCCTGGGCAACCACTCACATACTTCTTGTCTCCACAGACAGACCAAACCCTTTTTCATTTAGTCCAAAAGCCTCTATAAATATTGGGCAGGTTCCCTGGCATGAATGATACTAACAAATTCCCAGTCTTACTATACCTCCCTGTGCAAGGCAGTAAACAAGCCTGTTCAGTCTTTAGAAGTCACACAGGCTTCCTGCAATTTCATTCCATGCCACACTCACAAGAAAAGCCTCTTGATCCCCAGACCAAAAGCAACAGTACTGAATTCTTGACCCGGGATATTCAACAATGTGGCTCCACTGCTGAAGTCAAGGGCTGCCACCTTCTCCTCCACACTCAGAGTTGCATAAGTCTGGGATGTTACATCATTTCCAATTTCATCACCTTTGCAGTGAGAGGTGGGAAAGAAAAATCATTACGCCACATCCTGTGCTAATGATGCAGGGTTCCTGTCTACTACGAGTTTACATTTTGATTTTCCTAATAAGGTGACTAACTGGCAAACAGGCCAAACAGATCAGAAGAAGGAAGACCAAAGGGAGGTCTATTGGGATTAATAAATATAAAACACAAGATTAAAGAAGAAAAAGTGTTTTATCTGTTTTTTTTTTAATTGTTTTATCAGGTTTTTTTAAACTAATTGAGTGAATTCTCACAAGGATCTGTTAAGTACGTTCTCTTAGGGTATACAAAAAGGTTACTAAGGCAGAAAGAGGTTAACTTGCCCCAGTCGAGAAGCAGATCCCTCCAAACCTTCGGCAACCCCACACTAGAGTGTAGGGTGCACAGGTGCACTGATACCTAATGCACCATCAGAGCACACTGTGAGGGGAATTTCTGCTTGACTGTACTTGTTAGTGGAGCCTAAGTTCAGTGAAAACTCAAGCAACAACCTGGATTCATTAAATATGACTTGCTACCTTGTCCAGTCTAACAAAACTGAAAGCACTGATTCCTTTTAAATTGAAAATAAAAAGCAAAGAGAGGTCATTACAAGAATTAATGAGGAATCTTTCTGCACATGTAGCACGCTTTGTTTGTCTCCTCAACTCTGTGTGACCGTGTGGGGACCTTCTCTAGGTGCTTTCATTTGTATTCAAATGCACAGTCCCAGGGCTCAGTTTTCAAAATAAGCAGACCAAAAATGCTGTACAAAGTCCTAGAAACACATGAACCGGCCCGTTGTAGGCTCAGAAGAAAAGTGAGGACCATAGCATTTTTTCAAATAAAGGGGGCTAGGAAGCAGTCCAGTCACTTGAACAGAAACTCCAACCTGACGTGGAACTCAGTCTTTCCCTGAAAGACTCACAGGAGACACTAGGTGTCTGCATTTCAGAAGACTTTTAAGAATCTTAACCAAAGTAAACAGAGAAAGCCTGAGAGCCCACAAGAGCAATTAGCAAAAGGAACCCTCACATAACAAATATGGTGATGTCTAAAGATGTTAGCAACCAGGTAAGTGAACTCAGGGGGTGCCATGTGTCATAAACTTGAAAGCTACATTGGCCATGAATATACAAATATAGGTGTTACCACAGACAGCTAACGGACATTTCAAACTTTCTCTTCACATTCATGATGGATTCATGACAACCCGAAACATTCTGCTTCCATTTAGAAAAAGGGACACTCTTGACGCACATCAACAATTTCACTGTCATTAACATAAATGTTAAGGCCAGGCACGGTGGCACATGCCTGTAATCACAACACTTTGGGAAGCTGATGTGGGAGGATCACTTGAGACCAGGAGTTTGTGACAAACCTGGGCAACATAGGAAGACGCCACCTCCATAAAAAAATAAGCCAGGTATGATGACACACACCTGTAGTCTACCTACTTGGGAGTCTGAGGTAAGAGAATCACTTGAGTCCCAGAGGTCGAGGCTGCAGTGAGCTGAGATTGTGACACTGCACACCAGCCTGGGCAACAACAATGAAAAAGATAAATGTTAAGAAGTGGACAACCAAACCTCATTTTCTTCTCAGTGTCTATTTCATGTCAAAAGCATCCATTGCCTTTCAAAGTCTTCATTATCAAACTCTGACTAAAACTTTAATCGACAACATCATTTCAAAAGTAAAGGCCAGGCACGGTGGCTCACGCCTGTAATCCCAGCACACTGGTAGGCCAAGGAAGGCGGATCACGAAGTCAGGAGATCGAGACCATCCTAGCTAACACGGTGAAACCCTGTCTCCACTAAAAAAAAAAAAAAAAAAACACACACACACACACACAAAAGTAGCCAGTAGTGGTGGCTGTCAGGCCTCTAGGCCCAAGCCTGCACATATACATCCAGACGGCCTGAAGTAACTGAAGAATGACAATGACAAAAGAAGTGAAAATGGCCAGTTCCTGCCTTAATTGATGACACTACCTTGTGAAATTCCTTCTCCTAACTCAGAAGCTCCCCCACTGAGCACCTTGGGACCCCCACCCCTGCCGCCCAGAGAACAATCACCTTTGACTGTAATTTTCCTTTACTACCCAAAGCCTATAAAACGGCCCCACCCCTATCTCCCTTCGCTGACTCTCTTTAGACTCAGCCCGCCTGCACCCAGGTGAAATAAACAGCCTCGTTGCTCACACAAAGCCTGTTTGGTGGTCTCTTTACACGGATGCTTGTGACATTTGGTGCCGTGACTTGGATAGGGGGACCCCCCTTGGGAGATGAATCCTCTATCCTCCTGCTCTTTGCTCCATGAGAAAGATCCACATACGACCTCAGGTCGTCAGACTGACCAGCCCAAGGAACATCTCACCAATTTTAAATCAGGTAAGCAGTGTCTTTTTACTCTCTTCTCCAGCCTCTCTCACTATCCCTCAACCTTTCTCCTTTCCATCTTGGCACCATCCTTCAGTCTCTCCCTTCTCTTGATTTCAGTTCCTTTCCTTTTCTGGCAGACACAGGAGATGCGTTTTATCCGTGAACCCAAAACTCCGGCACTGGTCACAAACTCGGGAAGACAGTCTTCCTTTGGTGTTTAATCACTGCGGGGACACCTGCTTGATTACTCACCCATGTTTCAGAGGTGTCTGATCACCACAGGGATACCTGCCTTGATCCTTCACCCTTAGTGGCAAGCACCACTTTCCTGGGGGGCAAGTACCCCCCACCCCTTCTCTCCATGTCTCTACCCTCTCTTTTCTCTGGGCTTGTCTCCTTCACTATAGTCAACCTTCCACCCTCCATTCCTCCTTCTCCCTTAGCCTGTGTTCTCAAGAACTTAAAACCTCTTCAATTCACATCTGACCTAAAACCTAAACGCCTTTCTTCTGCAATGCCAGTTAACCCCAATACAAACTCAACAATTGTTCCATTCCAAATAGCCAGAAAACGGCACTTTCGATTTTTTCATTCTACAAGATCTAGATAATTCTTGTCATAAAATGGGCAAACGGTCTGGGGTGCCTGATGTCCCGGCATTCTTTTACACATCAGTCCCTCCCTAGTCTCTGTTTCCAAGGCAACTCATCCCAAATCCTCTTTCTTTCCCTCCCGCCTGTCCCCTCAGTCCCAACCCCAAGTGTTGCTGAGTCTTTCCAATCCTCCTTTTCTACAGACCCATCTGACCTCTCCCTCTCCCCCACAGGCTGCTCCTCGTCAGGCTGAGCCAGGTCCCAATTCTTCCTCAGCCTCCGCTCCTCCACCCTACAATCCTTCTATCACCTTGTCTCCTCACACCAGGTTTGGCTTACAGTTTGGTTCCATGACTTGCTCTTCCTCACCTGCCCAACAATTTCCTCTTAGAGAAGTGGCTGGAGCTAAAGGCATAGTCAGGGTACATGTGCCTTTTTCTCTATCAGACTTCCCTCAGATCAGTCAGCATTTAGGCTCTTTTTCATCAAATATAAAACTCAACCCAGTTCATGGCTCGTTTGGCACAACCCTGAGACTCTTCACAGCCCTAGATCCTGAAAGGTCAGAAGGCCGTCTTATTGTCAATATGCATTTTACAACCCAATCTGCTCCCAACATTAAATAAAGCTCCAAAAATTAGATTCCAGCCCTCAAACCTCACAATGGGGCCTAATTAACCTCATCTTCAAGGTGTACAATAATAGAGTACAGGCAGCCAAGGAGCAACATATTTCTGAGTTGCAATTCCTTGTTTCCACGGTGAGAGAAACCCCAGCCACATCTCCAGCACACAAGAACTTCAAAACACCTAAGCCACAGCAGTCAGGCATTCCTTCAGGATATCCTTCCTGAGGATCTTGCTTCAAGTGCCAGAAATCTGGCCACTGGGCGGAGGAATGCCCACAGCCCAGGATTCCTCCTAAGCTATGTCCCACCTGTACGAAACCCCACTGGAAATTGGACTGTCTAACTGGCCCAAGGCTCTGACTGACTCCCTTTCAGATCTTCTTGGCTTAGCAGCTGAAGACTGACGCTGCCAGATTGCCTCAGAAGCCTCCTGGACCATCACAGACACTTTGGATAACTCTCACAGTAGAGAGTAAGTCCATCCCCTTCGTAATCAATACGGAGGCTACCCATTCCACATTACCTTCTTTTCAAGTGCCTGTTTCCCTTGCCTCCATAACTGTTGCGGGTATTGACGGCCAGGCTTCCAAACCTCTTGTAACTCCCCAACTCTGGGGTCAACCTGCACAATACTCTTTTATGCACTCCTTTTTAGTTATCCCGACCTGCCCAGTTCCCTTATTAGGTCAAGACATTTTAACTAAATTATCTGCTTCCCTGACTACTCCTAGGCTACAGCCACACCTCACTGCCACCTTTTTCTCCAGTTCAAAGCCTCCTTCACATTCTCCCCTTGTATCTCCCCATCTTAATCCACAAGTATAGGACACCACTACTCCCTCCTTGGTGACCTATCATGCACCCCTTACCATCCTGTTAAAACCTAATCACCCTTACCCTGCTCAACACCAATATCCCATCCCACAACAAGCTTTAAAAGGATTAAAGCCTGTTACCACTCACCTGTTACATCATGGCCTTTTAAAGCCTACAAATTCTCCTTACAATTCCCTCATTTTACCTGTCCAAAAACCACACAAGCCTTGCAGGTTAGTTCAGGATCTGCACCTTATCAACCAAATTGTTTTGCCTATCCACCCTGTGGTGCCAAACCCACATACTCTCCTATCCTCAATACCTCCCTCCACAACCCAAATGATTCTGTTTCAGATAAACATATCTGACCTCGTAGATCTAAATCCTTTCCCCACTCCCCTTTCCATTCCTTAAAAAACAGCTCCCACACTAGCTCTCCCTGACTCATCCCAATCCTTTCCATTACACACAGCCCAAGTGCAGGGCTGTGCAGTCGGAATTCTTACACAAGAACCAGGACCATGCCCTGTAGCCTTTTTGTCCAAACAACTTGATCTTACTGTTTTAGGCTGGCCATCATGTTAGAGGCCCTGAAAATCACAAACTATGCTCACTTCAGACTCCCTACAGTTCTCATAACTTATAAAATCTATTGCCTTCCTCACACCTGACACATATACTTTCCGGTCCCCAGCTCCTTCCGCTATATTCACTCTTTGTTGAGTCTCCCACAATTACCACTTTTCCTAGCCTGGACTTCAATCCAGCCTCCCACATTATTCCTGATACCACACCTGACCCCCATGACTGTATCTCTCTGATCCACCTGACATTCACTCCATTTCCCCGTATTTCCTTCTTTCCTGTTCCTCACCCTGATCAGACTTGGTTTATTGACTGCAGTTCCACCAGGCCTAATTGCCACTCATCAGCAAAGGCAGGCTATGCTATAGTATCTTCCACATCTATCATTGAGGCTACCGCTCTGCCCCTTCCACTACCTCTCAGCAAGCTGAACTCATTGCCTTAACTTGAGCCGTCACTCTTGCAAAAGGACTACACATCAATATTTATACTGATTCTAAATATGACTTCCATATCCTGCACCACCATGCTGTTATATGGGCTGAAAGAGATTTCCTCACTTTGCAAGGGTCTTCCATCATTAATGCCTCTTTAATAAAAACTCTTCTCAAAGCCACTTTACTTCCAAAGGAAGCTGGAGTCAAATGCACACCATAACAGTGACAGCAAAAAATCACCCAATAAAAGCAATTCTAGACCAGACACAGTGGCTCGTACCCCTAGTCCTAGCACTTTGAGAGGCCAAGGTGGGCAGATTACTTGAGCCCAGGTGTTCAAGACCAGCCTGGGAAACATAATAAAACCCTATCTCTACAAAAAAAACCCATCTCTCATTGCAAGGGCCATCAACAGGCATCATATCCCATCACTCAAGGCAACACTTATGCTGATAAGGTAGCTAAAGCAGCAGCTAGCTTCCAACTTCTGTCCTTCACCACCAGTTTTCCTCCTTCTCATCAGTCACTCCCACCTACTCCTCCATTAAAATTTCCACCTGTCAATCTCTTCCCACACAAGGAGTGGTTCTTAGACCAAGGAAAATATCTCCTTCCAGCCTCACAGTCCCATTCTGTTCTGTCGTCATTTCATAACCTCTTCCATGCAGGTTACAAGCCGCTAGCCCACCTCTTAGAATCTCTCATTTCCTTTCCATCATGGAAATCTATCCTCGAGGAAGTAACTTCTCAGTGTTCCATCTGCTATTCTACACCTCCTCAGGGACTGTTCAGGCCCCCTCCCTTCCCTACACATCAAGCTTGGGGATTTGCCCCCACCCAGGACTTGCAAGTTGACTTTACTCACATTTCCCGAGTCAGGAAACTAAAATACCTTTTGGTCTGGGTAGACACTTTCACTGGATGGCTACAGGCCTTTCCCACAGGGTCTGAGAAGGCCACCACAGTCGTTTCTCCCCTTGTGTCAGACATAATTCCTCGGTTTGTTCTTCCCACCTCTATACAGTCCAATAACAGATTGGCCTTTATTAGTCAAATCACCCAAGCAGTTTCTTAGGTTCTTGGTATTCAGTAAAATCTTCATAACCCTTACCATCCTCAATCTTCAGGAAAGGTAGAACGGACTAACAGTCTTTTAAAAACACACCTCACCAAGCTCAGCCTCTAACTAAGCCTCTAAAAAGAAGGACTCTGTCAAGGATAGAGCCCAAAACTCACCCAACCAAGCAAGTAATTACGTTGAATCCCATTGGGCGCTCTCTAATTGGATGTTCTGCGTCCTCCCAATTCTTAGTCCTTTAATACCTGTTCTTCTCCTTCTCTTACTCAGACCTTGTGTCCTCCATTTAGTGTCTCAATTCATATAAAACCACATCCAGACCATCACCAATCATTCTATATGAGAAATGCTCCTTCTAACAACCCCACAATATCACCTCTTACCAAAAAATCTACTGTCAGGTTAATCTCTTCCACTCTAGGTTCCCACGTCACCCCAATCCCACTTGAAGCAGCCCTGAGAAACGTCACCTATTATCTCTCCATACCACCCCCCAAAATTTTCACAGCCCAAACACTTTACCACTATTTCATTTTGCTTTTCTTATTAATATAAGAAGACAAGAATGTCAGGCCTCTGAGCCCAAGCTAAGCCATCATATCACCTGTGACCTGCACGTATACATCCAGATGGCCCGAAGTAAGTAAAGAATCACAAAAGAAGTGAAAATGGTCAGTTCCCGCCTTAACTGATGACATTATCTTGGGAAATTCCTTCTCCTGGCTCAGAAGATCCCCTACTGAGCACCTTGTGACCCCTGCCCCTGCCTGCAAGAGAACAACCCCTTTGACCGTAATTTTCCACTGACTACCCAAATCCTACAAAATGGCCCCACCCCTATCTCCCTTCGCTGACTCTCTTTTCAGACTCAGCCCACCTGCAACCAGGTGATTAAAAAGCTTTACTTCTCATACAAAGACTGTTTGGTGGTCTCTTCACAGGGATGCGCGTGACAGTGGCAGGCAACTGTAGTCCCAGCGACTCGGGAGGCTGAGGCAGAAGAATGGTGTGAATCCAGGAGGTGGAGCTTGCAGTTAGCTGAGATCGCGCCACTGCACGACAGAGCAAGACTCTGTCTCAAAAAAAAAAAAAAAAAAAAAAAAAAGTATGACATTGCAAACAATTTCTCTACACCATTCACTGAGAACTGAGAAGTACCAACTGTAACTGCAAGCTGAAAACTGATTAAAATGTGTACAAAAGGGTCAGAAATAAAACATATTTAACCTACATTTGGCTGACAAATGACAACCCATCCTCCACAGGCAGAATTTTTTAATCTCCTATTTAAAATCACAGGATACTAGTGTCTTCTCTTCACCCACAACACATCCCACAAGGGTTAACGTTGCCTTTTTTGTTTTTGTTTTTTTTTTGGTGGTGGGGGAGTGCACAGTCTCACTGTGCAACCCAGGCTAACATGCAGTGGATCTCAGCTCTGCATGTTAGCCTGGTCTCATCTCAGCTCATGCAACCCCTGCCTCACAGGTTCAAGCAATTCTCCCACCTCAGCCTCCCGAGTAGCTGGGACTGCAGGCACATGCCACCATGACTAGCTAATTATTCTATTTTTAGTAGAGATGGGGTTTTGCCATGTTGACCAGGCTGGTCACGAACTCCTGAGATCAGGTGATCCACCAGCCTCGTCCTCCCAAAGTGCTAGAATTACAGGCATGGGCCATCACACCCAGCCAAGGTTGCCTTTTCTGATAAAACCTAATTAACTTGCGTCTCAGATGGTCACATCACATGGCTTCCACTTATTGTCATCATCGGGTGAGATGATACTGGAGGAGCTACACTGGAGGAGAGAACATTTCAACCCACAAGCCAGGCAAGCCATTCCCTAAAACACAATCTGGATTGGAGTCATTAAATCTGCCTGCCAATGGGCCAAATTTGCAGAAGACAAAAGAATGAAAGACGATGATATCACCATCCTGAGCCCTCTGAGCTTTTATGGTTTCTCTGTTTAACTCCAAGAAGCACTAAGCACTCCTCATTTCCATGGAAGGACTTCATTTATCAAATCCAATGCCTGGCCTTTTTCTCTATATACAGGTATGTATTCAACTTGGCTGCTGTGGCAAGAAAGCAACAATGTTAGTCAGGGCTGTCCAGAGAAACAGTGCCAATAGGGTTTGTGCACGTGTGCATGGATGGACAGATGGGTGGGTGTGTGGGTGGGTGGGTGGGTTTGTGGGTGGGTGGGTGGGTGGATGGATGGATGGATGGATGGACGGATGGACGGACAGATTTTAAGGAACTGGCTCACAAAATTGTGGAGGCTGGCAAGTCCAGACTTTACAGGGCAGGCCAAAGACCCAGGGAAGTGTAGATGTTACAGTCTCTAATCCTAGGGCAGGCCACTGATAGAATTCTCTCCTCTTTGGGGGACCTCAGTCTTTTTCTTAAGGCCTTCAACTGATTGGATGAGGTCCCACCCACATTACACAGGTCATGTGCTTTACTAAATGTCTACTGATGTTAAGTTTTTGCTTCATCTAAAAAATGCCTTCAGCAGCATTCCAAAGTACGTAACCAAATATCTGAATACCATCACCTAGGCCAGACATGCTGGCTCATGCCTGTAATCCCAGCACTTTGGGAGGCGGAGGTGGATGGATCATGAGGTCAGGAGTTTGAGACAAGCCTGGCCAATATGGTGAAACCCTGTCTCTGCTAAAAATACAAAAATTAGGTGGGCATGCGGCACACACCTGTAGTCACAGCTGCTCAGGAGGCTGAGGCAGGAGAATTGCCTGAACCTGGGAGGCAGAAGTTTCAGTGATTATTTCAACATGTAAACCACATTACATTATCAATAAAGATATCTTGCATTCTCTCTTTTTGCACTAAGTTTTTCAAATCCAATGTGTATTTTATACTTCTCAAGACATCTCAATCTAGACTGGCCTCATTTCAAGTCAGTCCATATTGGACACTGCAAAGCTATAAGGCAACAAAATTACCCAAGGAGCCACTGCAGGAGGCTGTAGGCTATGGGAGGAGAATCAAGGATACAGGAGAATGGGTCCAGGGCATAGGGAAGAACTCACAGGAAAGAATTTCCAACAGGGCAAGAAGAGGGAAGTAAAGTTTGCTGTATCTTTCACAGTACGCCTGATGCTCTGCTAGGCATTTGATATATACTCTTTCTTTCCACCCCCATAGAAATCTGGAAGAATCAGAAAAACAGCAGCAGGGTCACATATGTGACACAGCATAACAATATGTCAATAATAAAGTCAGTACCATCCCATTTTTGCTGTGCTAAAAAATATAAAACATAATGGGCCAGGTGTGGTGACGCATACCTGTAATCCCAGCACCATCCTGGCTGACAAGATGAAACCCCATCTCTACTAAAAATACAAAAATCAGGCAGATATGGTGGGCACATCTGTAATCCCAACTACTCTGGAGGCTGAAGCATGAGAATCACTTGAACCCAGGAGGCGGAGGTTGCAGTGAGCCCCGATTGCACAACTGCACTCCAGCCTGGGCAACAGACCAAGACTATGAAAAAAAAAAAGAAAAATAGCATGATGAAGATAATAAACCCGCAAGTGGCAACGCTCAACGCAGGACATTGCAAAGCCCAAGTTCCCTTCCTTAACAGCATGGGGACTCCAGAGTCCACATCAAAGTGGTCCTTGATATTAGTTCCTGTGGAGAAGGCATCCTCCAAGGGTCCTCATAGGTAAGCAGCCCCCAGAGGTCCTTACAGGTCACCATGGCCCAAGGAACAAGAGAAGCACAGCTTTGCCATCTTGCTGGGGCCAAAACTCAATCATCAAGCTATGTGAGTTTCTCACTACAGCCCACTGCCACAAGGTGCTGAGCTCCTCTATGTTCACAGTAACTCTTAATGTTATGATGACTAATGCCAACAATGGTATATTTTGTACAGTCACTCTGAGTGACACAGGAATGGACGGCTTTGCATGTATTGCCTGTCAAACTCCTACAATCAATCAAGACAGGGGTTACTACGCCCACTCTGCAGGACATTGAGAATTCAAAACTTGCTCTCAGTCACACCACCAGGATGAGTGGGGACTGAAACCCAGGTCAGTCTGACTGCAAAGTCCTTGTACTTGACTCTTATGCTATGGAGTCCTCTCATGAGCCCCTGAAAGACAGCCTGTACTGTCCACCTAAACTGTTGCACATGGTGAGGAAAAAAGGAAACGTGGTTTGGGCATCTAGGGCTTCCCACTGACTCACAGTTTCTGGACACTGGCACTACTGACATTTGAGGCTGCAACATCTCGGTTGTTGTGAGGCCATCCTGTGCACATCCCTACTCTCCACCCACAAGATGACAGTACACCCCTTATCCCAGGTGTCTCAACCAAAACTGTTTCCAGGCATTGCCAAGTGTCCCCTGGGAAACGATAATCACCTTCCTGGTTGAAAAGCAATGCATAGACATCCCAAACTTCCCCACCAGATGTTAGGACGGGTGGTGCATGCCCTGGGCACAGAGCTCTGCCACACTCAGCATCACAGCTTCCTCACTGCACTTGGAACGATACTCAATTCCCACAGCGCTACTACTACAAGAGCCACATGAGGGGCACCCACCAGAGGGTGGAGCATACCTCTTTTTATTTTAAGACACAGGGTCTTCTCCATTACCCAGGCTGGAGTGCACTAGCGCCTTCATGGCTCACTATAGCCTCATCCTTCCGGGCTCATGTGATCCTCCTATACAGTCTCCGTAGGAGCTGGGATCACAGGCACTCAACAACAATGCCTAAGTAATTTTTTTTATTTTTTGTAGAGATGGGGTCTCACTATGCTTCCTAGGCTAGTCTCAAACTCTTAGGCTCAAGCAATGCTCCCAGCTTGGCCTCCCAAAGCACTGGGATCACAGGTATGATCAAGAGTAGCAGTTAATAATTCTGATATCAAATGAGATGAACCTGACTCAGGATAACCATGTCCTCTTTCTGGGACCAATGTTTGTCCCTTTACCTGATAATGGCCAGCTCATGGCTGAAACACAATGCAAAGATTTTAACTAGATGGCCACCTTGAACAATGGTAACAGTTCTGTTCCTCTCTTAGCCTCACAGGTATCAGTGTTTTTTATTCACTTTTGCCTTTTTCCTCTAACTGTCCCTATGTGGCTGTCCACTGGCACAATGATGAATATACCAAGGACAATACTTCCTTTCATCTTTTTATTATCCTTCCCCTCCTGGTAATGACTAGCAGGTAAAGTCCTCAGGTAGCATCAAGGGTGAGCTGGTCAGTGGCATGTATGTGACTCTGCAATGGACAGAAGTGGTGACAAACATCTCAATATATGACCCTCTTTCAGGGGTTCTGGGAAGGATATTGATCACACTGGCATAGTCTAGACACAGACCATCAGGACACCCAACCATGAGAAATGGCAGTAGGAACGAAGGAACATGTAAGAAGGCTCTACTGCACCATGCTAACTTTGGAGACTAGGGCTGTTCACCAATCAGATGCAGCCTGTCACCCATGAGCACCTCTGCTCAACAAAGCATGGGCTGCTCTCTGCATCAAGGGAGCCAAGGAGGTAGAACCTGTGGGAGGGCAGACATTCCAGAACCCCCACCCAAGCCCAAGACCCCAAAAAAGGAAGCTGTGTTCCTGGGCAAAGCTGCCTGACAGATGAGGAGCACAGCAAAGTCACCTCTATTTCATCTTCAATTTCCCAACTGCCTTGGGCTCAGATCTCAGTGCTGTGCAACCCAAAGAGGAAACCAAGCTGACAGAAAACACACAAACCCTAACTGTGAATAGGGAAAAGTCCATCCTCTGCATTCTCTATGGGCACGAGAGTCAGAGGGCATGGGATGGGGTTCCCCCCAGGCTCACTACAAGACAAGTGAGCACAAGGGGCAGCCAGGTGCCTGCAGCCCCACAGACTCATCAGGAACCCATGAAGAAGCAAGGGCTAAATCAGCTCCAGCTGTGGCTCTCTCAGTGTTCCTGAACAAACTGCTGGGAGCCCCGGCCCAGTTCAGCCTTCCAGGGCTCAGTCATAGAGCTGCCATACCTTTGCTTAGGCTGCTGGACTGCATATATGTCACTTCCTTCATTAAGCAGCTGTCAAGGAGAGTAGGTTCCTGACTTCTCTTCTCCAAGGCCTGTAGGCTTCCAGCCTTATTCATTCAATGCAAGCTTAAAGGTCGGCCTAAAAATCCTCTTTCCAGATAGAATTCAATGCATGCTGCTCACCCCCACTCTGACTTACTCAACAGCCATCTGAAAATACAGCATGCTGTCCTCTTCCTTCTTGGCCTTATCATAAAATAAGTGATGGGGCAGCTTAAATGAGGACCTACCTTTGTTCTCATAACACACTGATTATAAGTAAACGACCACTCCTGATAAAACTATGTGTGGGTGTCCATGTTATTGAAACAACCCATACAGAGAAAAGAAATAAAATCGCCGTTTGAATAAAAGAAAAAGAAAAATTAATTTTCACCAAATTTTAAAAGTGCATTGGCTAGGAGGGGAGAGCCGGAAAGGGAAAAATGTGTCAGGGACAGTGGCTCACACTTGTAATGCCAGCATTTCCGGAGGCTAAGGTAGGGGAATTGCTTAAGCCCAAAAGTCAAGAGTATACTGAGCAACAATAGCAAGATCCCATCTCCTGTTTTTAAAAAAGTAAAGTGAAAGTCAGCTGCAGCCATCTAGACAGAGGCCTGAATTTAGAAATGATCCTGGTTGGTACTTCCTGGAGACTGTGGCTGGGAAACCGTCAATAAACCACTTCACCCTTCAACAAATCACTTGACCTGACTAGGCAAGCTCCAATTTTCTCATAGTAAAATAAAGGAAATATCTTATGTCTAAGCATAACATACAGGCCAAAGAAAGGCAGCGCACAGAGAAGTTAAGAGTTGAATGTATAAAAGAGATCACATTAAGACTCAACCCTAGTGAAACCATGAACTTTGGATGATGCTGATGTGTCCATGTAGGCTTATGGATTGTATCAAATACACTGCACTGCTTTCATGGGGGATGCTGATAGTGGGAGACAATGTGCATGTGCAGCGGATGCACAGGAATTCTGTACTTTCTGCTCCATTTTGCTGTGAACCTAAAATTGCTCTAAAAAATAAACTCTATTTGAAAGGAGAAAAATAGCAGTTCTATGCACTAGCCATGGACAATCTGAAAATACCATTCACAAGAGCATCAAAAAGAATAAATTCAATGCTTTAAAATACAGACCACAAGAAAGTGGCATTATTATAACTCAAGCACCACTCAGCCTGAGACTTCCACAATCCTGAATCTGACTCTGCCTCCCCAGTAAACACGGGTCTACATGAAACAGGGTGGCCACCTGCTTGTATCACAGAGACCATACAGGACACCACAACACACCTGGTTTTTACAAAGTTACACGTACTGAGTTGTCCACACTTCCCTGGTATCCATTCTCCTTCAGTGCAAGTCAACAAACAGACCCACCTTCCTCCAACTATAGATGGGTGTGTGCCTGGTTGCAGGGCATAGGCCACACCTAGGAGAGTGAGCAGGTAAATACAAGTGTGTATCTAAATGTGTTTCACTTGACTTTTTTTAAAAATAAAAGATGCATTAGAGGTTCCTCTAGGTGTGAGTCACAGTGCTGCTGGCCGTGAATGCAATGTGAGGGAACCAACAGAAACACACAAATTAAATGGAAATAGATAAAACGAACTTATGTACTGATTACCTGGAAACAACATTTGTGGCCAGAGGCTTGCAGAAACCATGTATTTCCCCTACTGTGTCAGGAGTTGGTTCCTTCTGGTGGGTTTGTGGTATCTGCTGACTTCAAGAATGAAGCTGCAGACTTCACAGGGAGCGTTACAGCTCTTAAAGGTGGCCCGGACCCAAAGAGTGAGCAGCAACAAGATTTATCGTGAAGAGTGAAAGAACAAAGCTTCCACAGTGTGGAAGGGGGGCCGAGCAGTTTATGCTGCTGGGTGGGCAGTGGCCAGCTTTTATTCCCTTATTTGTCCCCATCCAGTCCTGCTAATTGATCCATTTTACAGACTGCAGATTGATCCATTTTACAGGGTGCTGATTGGTCCATTTTATAAACCTCTAGGTAGCCACAGAGCACTGATTCATACATTTTACAGAGTACTGATTGGTGCATTTTACAAACCTCTAGCTAGCTGCACAGCACCCATTGGTGCATTTTTACAGAGCACAGATTGGTGCATTTTACAATCCTCTTGTAAGAAAAGTTCTTCAAGTCCCCACTCCACCCAGGAAATCCAGCTGGCTTTGCCTCTCACTAGGGACAACGATTTCTATAAAATCTCAGTGACTTATAGAACATAGCTCCCGTGAATAATGGGAATCAACTATACACGTGTACAACATGAAGATGTAGCTATCCTAGTAATATCTGTTAGACCTAAAAAAAAAAAAAAAAAAAAAAAGAGACCTAAACCCGTCTTGCTGCATCTTCATACTCCATACACATCTCTGAATGACCCATCACTATCCCTTCTCCCTTATGCACCTGTTCTCCTGCTCCTCTGCCTTCAACGGTTCCTGCCTCTTCTCTACTAAATAAGGGTTACAGAGTTGTAGGACAGCAGCGCTCCATCACAGAGAAACCTCTCTCCCCATAGACTTTTTATAAAGATGAAATTAGATTAAAATGAACACCAATGGCAGCTGTGAATGGAAAAAGCCAGGGCCAAAGAGAAACTGCCAGCAATGAAGGGCAGCCTTTGTCTCAGCCTCCTGAGTGGCTGGGATTAGAGGCGTGTGGCACAATACCCAGCTAATTTTTGTATTTTTAGTACAGACAGGGTTTCACCATGTTGGTTAGGCTGGTCTCTAACTATTGGACCTCAAGTGATCTGCCCACACTGCTGGAATTACAAGCATGAGCCATCATGCTTGGCACAAAATTATTTTTTTTTTAATTTTTAAAATATTTAACTTGAGAATATTCATTGAAAATTGGTAATCTTCTGTGAATTTGCTTACGTAGGCTTTGGTATCTTTTTAAAAGATTTGTTTCGTTCCTGCTTGACATATTTGGTCCTTTTAGAATCTGGGCTAGAACAATTCTCCATGAAGGCAAGTATGTTTAAAAGTATTTGGTTTGTGAAGATCACTCACATTACACGAGAAATTTCCGTCTTGAGTCTCATATTTGGTCATTTGCTTGCTTGGAAACATTTCCAGATCATGTCTTAGAGGAGTTGTAAAACAAGAAAGAACAGTTTACCTGTTTTGAAACTGAGTCTTGCTTCTGACCCTGGATACATTTTTTCCATCCATTTCCCAGTACAACATGAAGACAAATACTAGAGCTGCTCCTGATATGCTGAGTCATAGCAACTGAAGCGGTTGGGGAGCTGTTGGGGCCTCCTGTGTGGGATGGGCTCAAGGGCCATCAGTCTATTAAGGGGAAGGTTACACTCACCAGACTACGGAGGATTCATCACCAGATCAGGAATAGGATCCTAGGTCTTTTTGTAGCGAGTTGTTTGGCATGAGGCCCTTCGTTACTGGGCTCAAAGAACACAAAAAGGTCAACTGGTTTTTGTGATTGTCTGTTGTTTTTCAGTAACTAACATATAGGGATAGATTGAAATAGAGATTTCTCCCAAACAGCGCTGGATGACTATGACCTGTTCCAGGATTTGGTGACCATTGTTTGTGCCCATGTTCAATTGAGTTCAAAGTTAATATTTAACTTTTCCTTCACACAGATGCACATGAGTAGACAGCCAAGAAAGGCCCTCAGACAGCCCTATAAGATAACCCTCGATTACAGAGTATATTGGAAGGTTCCAGCAAATTTTCTTCTGGAATTGGGTTCTTTTCTTTCTTGGTTCCTGTCCAAGGCAGCTGAGTCACTCCAAGTTCCAGTCAACATAATAATGATACAAATCCCCTGTGGTGCCCAGTGAAGATCCCAAAGACAGACTTGAAGCCACTGGACTGCACCATATGCAGCTTTCAGCACTGGCTGTGGCAGTGTGATTCCCCATAATTCTACAAATTCAGATTAGGGGCTGTGAACAGTGTCAAAGATGAATCAGAGAATGGTGCTAAAACAACTGTATAGAGTGTTTTTGGCCAAGGCCCTCCAGTGACAGAAAAAAAGACACAATTCCTGTATTTTCCTGGAGCAGTGTCACAGCATGATGAGGTACAGCATCAGAACTTTGATCAACATTTCTGTCCAAAGACAGGGCTGTTATACAATACCAGTCTGCATGTCAAATGACAATAACAACAAAAATCTACAAATACACAGGTCTTTGATTTAATCCAAGCAGTCATGGATGAGTTACAGAACTCAAATTCGGCTCAAACAACACCAGTTTCCCAACAAGTGAATCAACTAATCCCCAGAAGTCTTCATTCCCTTTTATACATGCTGCACAAGTGGACTGTGAGAACAGGTCCCTGCAAGAAGTTAAGACTTCTGGGGAAACCAGGCAGGAAAATCAGAATCCTCTTTCCCTCTTGATGAATGAGACAATCTTCCAAGGGGCTTAGCGATTGCTTATGTGATAATGCCAGTTCCTAGCCCCTTAAAGCACAGAAAAGCAAGTAGGAAAACATCACCTCCATTGAGCATAAAGAGTTTCTAGAAAGCATTCTGGCAAGCAGAATTGAGACTCTGTTACATAGCCCTGATAAGAAGAAGGTGGAGGGAAATGACCAGCAGAGTCTCTCTCCATCATACTCCCAGCCACAGGGAAATGCACTACACATTTATCACTCGCTCAGAAAACCAGCCAGTGCCAAAATCATGTTGCTTATCCTCAAATGCATGTCCTCTAGCACATTCCAAACGGTTTCATCCTTCCATTCCATCCTCCCCTTCTCTCTCTCTCTCTCTCACACACACACACTCTCGATCATACACACTCCCTCTACTCCCAATCTCAACAATATTCCACTCCATGCACCTGATATGCACCTTGTATCACCATGCCACCAATCAATCAACAAAATGTCTTGGTACATACAGAACAGAAAGAGCAGTTTGATCTCTTCCTATGTTGCTTGCAGCGCAAGTGCTCAAGCACAACTCACAAACACTGCAGGCCTCCACAAAACATTCACACGAGCTGAGAAGAGGGTTCCCTTTCCAAAAACTGACATTGGTTTTCTCACTACTAAAATTTGACTTTAAAGAGGCTGGCTCGTTTTAATATAAGTTTTCTTTAGACAAAACATGATTAGAAATTACCAAGACTGGTAGCATAATGGTATCTGAAACTGCTAGTCCTGCACTTGGAAAAGTGGTGGTTAAAAAAAACCACAGCATGGCCAGGCACAATGACATACCTGTAATCTCAGCACTCTGGCAGGCCGATGCGGGCAGACCACAAGGTCAGGAGATGGAGACCATCCTGGCTAACACAGTGAAAGCCCGTCTCTACAAAAAATACAAAAAATTAGCCAGGCGTGGTGGCGGCGCCTGTAGAGTCCCAGTTACTCCAGAGGCTGAGGCAGAACAAAGGCGTGAACCCGGAAGGCGGAGCTTGCAGTGAGGCGAGATCGCGCCACTGCACTCCAGCCTGGGCGACACAGCGAGATTCTGTCTCAAAACAAAAACAAAAACATAAAGCACAACATGGCTTTCTTTTTTAATAAGGCCAAGTTCTCCTCTTCATTTAGTTCACGTACTTCTACTTTCATCTTCTCTTTTACTGCGCATGAATTTCTAGGTCACCTGCTTGTCAGACACAGGGTGGGCTTTCTGTTTTAACAACCAAGGGCATGAGCGGCAAGTTAATAAATCAGTAAAAAGAGCAACTGAAGGATGGACCCTATTCCTCTCGCTCCATCCCACAAACCACTAAGTGTCCTTTCCACCTGGACAACCAGGAAAAACAAGAGCTTTGCACTAGCAACTACTCTGCCATAGATATACATAAAGAGAACCACTTCAGTGAATCAACACTAATTCCCCTCAAAAAGGTATTTTACAACTTTTATTTTATATTTTCTTATTTTATAATCTATTTTATTTGTTCATTTTAATTTTATTTCATAAAGTTATTTCTTTTTTTTTTTTTTTTTTTTTTTTGAGACGGAGTCTCACTGTGTCTCCCAGGCTGGAGTGCAGTGGCTGGATCTCAGCTCACTGCAAGCTCCGCCTCCCGGGTTCACGCCATTCTCCTGCCTCAGCCTCCCGAGTAGCTGGGACTACAGGCGCCCGCCACCACGCCCGGCTAGTTTTTTGTATTTTTAGTAGAGACGGGGTTTCACCATGTTAGCCAGGATAGTCTCGATCTCCTGACCTCGTGATCCACCCGCCTCGGCCTCCCAAAGTGCTGGGATTACAGGCTTGAGCCACCGCGCCCAGCCATGAAGTTATTTATTTAACTTGCTGGTAGCCCCCAAAGGCAATAGTTGGCTGCTCTGAGCATAGGAAATTCCATGTGACACAACACATCCCTACAGAAATGCTTCCCAACGCTTTTTTTTTTTTTTTTTTTTTTTTTTGAGACAGAGTCTGGCTCTGTCACCCAGATACTGGAGTGCTGTGGCATGATGGCTCACTGGAACTTCAACCTTCTGGGTTCACATGATTCTCCTGCCATAGTCACCAAAGTACCAGGGATTAGAGGCATGTGTCACCACACCCAGCTAATTTTTGTCTTTTTAGTAGAGACAGGTTTCACCATGTTGGACAGGATGGTCTTGATCTCTTGACCTCGTGATCCACCTGCCTCAGTCTCCGAAAGTGCTGGGATTACAGGCATGAGCCAACACACGTGGACTTCCCTAGTGTTTTCTAAAAGGAAATTTGTCCATGTTTGCTGTGTACAATGGAGGTGGGGAATGGAAAAGCTTTAACTCCCTGAATTGTACTTTTATTGTCGTATGAGCAAGCAATTCCTGTTTTTTTCTTTTTCTTTTGAGATGGAATCTTGCTCTGTCACTTAGGCTGGAGCTCAGTGGCACACTCTCAGTTTATTGCAAACTCCACCTCCCACATTTAAGTGATTCTCCTGTCTCAGCCTCCCAAGTAGCTGGGATTACAGACACGCGCTATCACACCCAGATAATTTTTGTAGTTTTAGTAGAGATGGGGTTTCACCATGTTGGCCAGGTTGGTCTCATGCTCCTGACCTCAGGTGATCCACCTGCCTTAGCCTCCCAAAGTGCTGGGATTACAGGCCTGTGAGGCACTACACCCAGCCAGATCTTTCTTACACCTAGAACATTTCAATCATCAAAACAAAACAGCTTGAGGTTAGGAAAAGTAAGGAGGCTGAGTCGGCATGCCAATGACAACGCTTGCTTCTCCTAACTGAAACCGAGCATTCAACATGCCAACCACTGAGCCCTAGAAGCCTGGAAACAGGATTTACAGCAAAGTATAAAAGGCTGGTCCGTGGATACTGATAACCGAGTCTTAACCACAGAACATGGTTCACATTGCAATTGATCCATTAGCTACTGAGTGATCATTACTGTATGCTGAGTACTGTGCAGAATAGAAACAGAATGTAAATAATGATCATTGCTATCACAAATTTTCTGACCAGGTGCAGTGGTTCATGCCATCCCAGGATTTTGGGAGGCCTAAGTGGAAGAATCACTTGAGCCCAGGAGTTCAACACCAGCCTGGGAAATACAGTGGGACTCCATCTCTACAAAAAAATACATAAACATTTTAAATCAGCAGAGTGTAGTGATGAGCACCTATAGTCCCAAGCTACTCAGTAGGCTGAGGGAAAGGACTGCTTTAGCCTAGAAATTTAAGGCTGCAATGAGCTGCGATTGTGCCACATCTCTCCAGCCTGGATGACAGAGTACGACCATCTCTCTCTTTAAAAAATAAAAAATAAAAAGAGGCTGGGCACAGTGGCTCACACTTGTAATCCCAATAATTTGGGAGGCCGAGGCGGGCAGATTATGAGTTCAGGAGATTGAGACCATCCTGGCCAACACGTTTCATGAAACCCCATCTCTACTAAGATACAAAAAATCAGCTGGGTGTGGTGACACACACCAGTAATCCCAGCTACTCAGGAAGCTGAAGCAAAGGAACTGCTTGAACCCAGGAGGTAGAGGTTGCAGTGAGCCGACATCCCACCACTGCCCTCCAGTCTGGCGACAGAGTAAGACTCCATCTCAAAAAATAAAATAAAATAAATCCCATAAATTTTTAAGAATTTACAGTCTTTCTGGTAAGGGGGAAAAAAGCATAGAAGAAACAGGTGGCAAAAGACCACTAGGATAGGCAAAAAATAAACTAGTAATAGAAACCTGCTAGTAAGTGCACAAACTAGAAAATCTAGAAAAGATGGCTAAATTCCTGGGGAAAAAATGCAATGCTCTGAGATTAAATCAAGAAAAAATAGAGACCATAAACAGACCACCAACAAGCAGCAAGAATAAATCAGTAATTTTAAAACTGCAAAGAAGAAGAAGTCCAAGACCCAATGAATCCACAGTTGAGTTCTATTAGACATTCAAAGAGGAATTGGTACCAATCCTACTGAAACTATTCCAGGAGAGAGAAAGAATCCTCCCTAAATCATTCTATGAATCCAATACCAGCCTTATACCAAACCCAGGAAAGGATATAACAAAAGAGAAAATTACATGAAACCATAATCCCTGAGGAATACAGATGCAAAAATCCTCAACAAAATACAAGCTAACCAAATCCAATAGAAAGATAATACATCATGATCAAGTGGGTATCATGCCAGGGATGCAGTGATAATTTAACATATGCCAGTCAATGAATGTGATACAACACATACACAGAATTAAAAACAAAAAATATTCTCAAGAGACACAGAAAAAGCATTTGATAAAATCCAGCATCCCTTTGTAATAAAAACCCTCAGCAAAATAGGCAGAGAAAAGACTGATCTCAAGGTAATAAAAGCCATGTATGACAAACCCACAGGCAACATCAGACTGAATGGGGAATAGCTGAAATCATTCCCCCTGAGAACTGGAACAAGACAAAGATACCCACATTCATCACTTCTATTCAACGTAGTAGTATAAGTTCTAGCCACAGAAATCAGGCACAGAATGGAACAAAGGGCAATCAAATTGGAAAAGAGGAGTGAAATTTTCATTATTCACTGATAATATGATCGTATAACTAGAAAACCCTAAATACTGAATAGCAGTGGTGAGAGAGGACATCCTGGTCTTGTGCCGGTTTTTTACAAAGAACTTAAATTTGCAAGAAAAAAACAACCCATCAAAAAGAGGTAAAGGATATGAACAGACACTTCTCAAAAGAAAACACTGATGCAGCCAATAAACATGAAAAAAAGCTCATCGTCACCGGTCATTAGAAAAATGCAAATCAAAACCACAATGAGATGCCATCTCACATTAGTTACAATGGCAATCATTAAAATGTCAGGAAACAACAGATGCTGCAGAGGATGTGGAGAAATAGAAACACTTTTTTTTTTTTTTTTTGAGACTTTTTTTTTTTTTTTTTGCTCTGTCGCCCAGGCTGGAGTGAAGTGGCGTGATCTCGGCTCACTGCAAGCTCCAACTCCCGGGTTCACGCCATTCTCCTGCCTCAGCCTCCTGAGTAGCTGGGACTACAGGCGCCCGCCACCGCGCCCGGCTAATTTTTTGTAGTTTTAGTAGAGACGGGGTTTCACCGTGGTCTCAATCTCCTGACCTTGTGATCCGCCTGCCTCAGCCTCCCAAAGTGCTGGGAGTACAGGCGTGAGCCACCGCGCCCAGCCAATAGAAACACTTTTACACTGTTGGTGGGAGTGTAAATTAGTTCAACCATTGTGGAAGACAGTGTGGCAATTCCTCAGGAATCTAGAGCCAGAAATACCATTAGACCCAGCAATCTCATTACTGGGTATATAGCCAAAGGATTATAAATCATTCTGCTATAAAGACACATGCACACATATGTTTATTGAGGCACTATTCACAACAGCAAAGACTGGATAAAGAAAATGTGACATACATATGCCATGGAATACTAAGCAGCCATAAAAACAGATGAGTTCATGTCTTTTACAGGGACATGAATGAAGCTGGAAACCATCATTCTCAGCAAACTAACACCAAATAAAAAACCTAATACTGCACATTCTCATTCATAAGTAGGAGCTGAACAATAAGAATACACGGACACAGGGAGGGGAATATAAAACACCAGCCTGTTGCAGGGTGTAGGGGCTTAGGAAGGGAGAGCATTAGGAGAAATACCTAATGTAGATACAGGTTGATGGGTGCAGCAAACCACCATGGCACATGTATACCTATGTAACAAACCTGCACATTCTGCACATGTATCCCAGAACTTAAAGTATAATTTTAAAAACCTACAATAAAAAAAGAAAACCCTAAACACTTACCCAAAAGGCTCCTAGATCTAATAAACAAATTCAGTAAAATCTCAAGATACAAGATCAATGTACACAAATCATTAGCACTGCTATACACCAACAGAAACCAAGGTGAGAATCAAATCAAGAACTCAATTCTTTTTACAACCACAGTGAAAGACACGTTTTATATATACACATATAATATATACACACATACACACACACACACATTTATTTATTCATTTAGGAATACACTTACCATGGAGGTAAAAGATCTCTACAAAACACTGCTGAAAGAAATCATAGGCCAGGCACAGTGGCTCAACGCCTGTAATCCCAGAACTTAGGGAGGCAGAGGCGGATGGATCATGAGGTCAGGAGTTCACCACCAGCCTAACCAAGAGGGTGGAAACCCCATCTCTACTAAAAATACCAAAATTAGCTGGCCATGCTGGTGGGTGCCTGTGATCCCAGCTACTAAGGAGGCTGAGGCACAATTGCTTGAACCCAGGAGGCAGGGGTTGCAGTGAGCCAAGATCACGCTACTGCACTCCAGCCTGGACGACAGAGCGAGACTCCATCTCAAAGAAAAAAAAAAAAACCATGGATGACACACAAAAAATGGCAATACATCCCATGCTCATGAGTAGAAGGAATCAATATTCTGAAAATGCACATACTTCCCAAAGCAATCTGAAGCTTCAATGCATGCAATTTCTATCAAAATGCCACCATCATTCTTCACAGAACTAGGAAGAACAAATCCTAAAATTTATATGGAACCAAAAAAGAGCCCTCATAGCCAAAGCAAGAATAAGCAAAAAGAGTATATCTGGAGGCCCACATTATCAACTTCAAATTACACTACAAGACTACAGTTAACCAAAACAGCATGGTACTGGTTTCGGTATTTTTGTTTTTATTTTTGTTTGTTTGTTTGTATGTTTTGAGACAAGAGTCTCGCTCTGTTGCCCAGGCTAGAGTGCAGTAGCACGATCTCGGCTCACTGCAACCTCTGCCTCCTGAATAGCTGAAGCGATTCTCCTGCCTCAGCCTCCTGAATAGCTGGGACTACAAGCATGTGCCCCTATGCCCAGCTAATTTTTGCTATTTTTAGGAGAGACAGGGTTTCACCGTGTTAGCCAGGATGGTCTTGATCTCCTGACCTTGTGATCCACGCACCTCGGCCTCCCAAAGTGCTGAGATTACAGGTGCGAGCCACTGCACCCAGCCAGTACTGGTGTTTTTAAAAGGCATGTAGACCAATGGAACAGAATAGAGAACCCAGAAGTGAAGCCCAAATGCTTACAGCCAACTGAACTTTGACAAAGCATACAAAAACACAAAGTGGGGAAACATCGCCCCATTCAATAGGGAATAGGGTGAGAAACCAGGCAAACCACATGTAGAAAAATGAAACTGGATATTCATCTCTCACCTTGTACAAAAATCAACTCAAGATGAATCAAAGACTTAAATACAAAAACCATAAAAAACTCTAGACGATAACATCAGAAAAATTTTTGTAGACATTGGCTTAGGCAAAGACTTCATGACCAGAAACCCAAAAGCAAATACAACAAAAACAGAAATAAATAAATGGGACTTAATTAAAAACCTTCTGCACAGCAAAAGAAATAATCAGGATAGTAAACAAACAACCCATAGAGTGAGACACAATACTCTCAAACTATGCATCTGACAAACAAGTAAACATTCAGACTCTACAAGGTACTCATATCAGCAAGAAACAAACAAACAAAAAAATAATCCCATCAGAAAGTGGACAAAGAACATGAATAGATAATTCTCAAAGGAAAATATACAAGCCAGGCATGGTAGCTCAAACCTGTAACCCCAGCACTTTAGGAGGCCGAGGTGGGTGGAACACCCGAGCTCAGAAGTTAGAGACCAGTCTGGACAACATAGCAAAACCCCATCTCTACTTAAAAAATATATATATATATGTTATATATATATGTTTTATATGTTATATATGTTTTGTATATGTTATATGTTTTATATGTTGTTTTATATATGTTATGTTTTATATGTTATATATTTTATGTTATGTTTTATATATGTTGTTTTGTTTTATATGTTTTATATATGTTGTATGTTTTATATATGTTATATACACACACACACAGCCAACAAACAAGAGAAACTGTTCAATATCTCTAATTATCAGAGACATATAAATTAAAACCACAACAAGACACCACCTTACTCTTGCAAGAATGGCTATAATTTAAAAATCAAAAAACAATAGATGTTGGTGTGAATGTGGTGAAAAGGGAACACTTTTACACTGCTGGGGGGGATCGCAAACTAGCACATCCATTGTGGAAAACAGCATGGAGATTTCCTTAAAGAACTAAAAGTAGAACTACTATTCAATCTAATAATCCTACTATTGGGTATCTACCCAAAAGAAAAGAAGTCATTATATGAAAAAGACAATTGCACATGCATGTTTATAGTAGCAAAATCAGATGGGAGGTGTCTGCGCTGGCATTTTATTCCAGTTGCAAACTGTAGTCCAAGGGTGAGAATGCGGGAATTCGTGCTTCTCTAGATTGCAGAACTTACCACACTAGAACAGTTCACAGGGAAACTAGGCAATGGAGGCTTTTTTTCTTTTTTTTTCCTTCAGCCTTTAGTGCATGGGTGCACTAAAATCTCAGAAATTACCAATAAGGAACTTATTTATGTAGCCAAAAACACCTGTACCCTAAAAACTATTTGAAATAAAAATTAATTAAAAAATAAAACCACTTAAAGCCTCATATGGTAGGTTTCTTATAGACAGCAAAGAAAAAAAAAATCTCCTAATGAAACACATTTTTCCACACCTAATAAATGGTTCCATTTATTAAGGTACTAATAAAAAGCAATAATAAATAATTAATAAAACAATACAATACATGGCAGAAACTATTTTTAAATTACAAAAATAACAGATCTAGCCAAGACCCTTGGATTTTAATTTGCCTCTCTACACAGCTATCTGTGAGATATTAAACTTTTCTTTCTAGGTAGGTCTGAATCTACTTATATGAAAAGAATCACCACAACCCAGGCACAGTGTCTCACACCTATAATCCTAGCACTTTGGGAGGCCAAGGCGGGGGGAATCACTTGAGGCCTGGAGTTCAAAGACCAGCTTTGATCAACATAGTGAAACTCTCATCTCCAACTAGGTGGTGGAGGTTGCAGTGAGCTGAGATTACGCCACTGCACTCCAGCCTGGGCAACAGAGCAAGACACTGTCTCAATTATACCTGATGTAAATGACGAGTTGATGGGTGCAGCACAGCAACATGGCACAAGTATACATATGTAACAAACCTGCACGTTATGCACATGTACCCTACAACTTAAAAGTATAATAATAATAAATAAATTAAAAAAAAAAGGAAGAATCACAATTCCCCTTTGTTAAGTAATACAGTCTTGCAAGACATGATTCTCAAACTGCAAAGTACATTAAAATCAACTGAAAATTGTCTGTTTATGCAGGGTTTATCAGCCTCAGCACAAGTGACATTTGTTATGCCAGATAATTTAAGGGGGCTATCCTGCACACTCTTAAGATGTTTAGAATCCCTCTATCCACTAGATGTCAGGAGCACCCTCTGCCCACCACCCAGTTGTGAAAGGCAACAATGTTCACATACATGGCTGAATATCCCCTGAGGGATAAAATCCCCTCTCCTCAAGTGAGAACTGGAATCTAGGATGGATTCAAGAAAGCTACATATTTAATAAGCACCTAGCCAGGTGAGGTGGCTCACACCTGTAATCCTAGCACTTTGGATAGACAAAGCAAGAGGACTACTTGAGCCCAGGAGTTGGAGACCAGCCTTGAGAATATGAGACCTCCTCTCTGTAAAAAAAATTTTTTTTAAGTAACCAAGTATGGTGGTACATGCCTGTAGTTCCAGATACTTGGAAGACTAGGGTGACAGGGTCACTTGAGTCCAGGAGAAAAAGACTGTGTACACTGAATGTACTGCAGGGGTTCAAAAATCAGATGGGAGGTGTCTGTGCTGGCATTTTATTCCAGTTGCAAACTGTAGTCCAAGAGTGAGAATGTGGGAATTCTTATTAACAGAGCTGACTTTCCAGGGTATGACAGGATGTATCCATAGCCACAGGGATCATGTTCCCCTCCACCCACAAATACGGCAGAGGCTGTGCAATGCTAACTATTCCATCCTCCTGTAATGGAAGTCTATGTCTGCCCCCTTTGCCATGTGACTTTTCAGTGCCTTTAGACTAGAATAGCCCTCCCCACCCAGTGCAGACTGGACCTCACCATGAGACTTGTTTTGGTCAAACGGGATGTTAGGGGTAGTGACAAACAGAGCCTTTTTTGTTTCTTTTTTTTTTTTTTTTTTTTTGAGACAGAGTCTTGTTCTATCCAGGCTGGAGTGCAGTGGCACAATCACGGGTCACTGCAAGCTCCACCTCCCAAGTAGCGGGGGCTATAGGGACCCACCACCACGCCCAGCTAATTTGTGTGTGTGTGTGTGTGTGTGTGTGTGTATTTTTAGTAAAGACAGGGTTTCACCGTGTTAGCCAGGATCGTCTCCAGTCTAGGCAACGGAGTTAGTCACTTTCAAACATTGTGATCTGCCTGCCCCAGCCTCCCAAAGTGCCAGGATTACAGGCTGAGTCACTGCACCTGGCGGACAGACGCTTTACATGTACCTGCATGATTTATTTTGGCTTCCTATACCTGACAGGAGAAACACAGACAAAAATATGCCCCAGGGTCCCCTGATCCCAGAATGCGGAGGTAAACCATTTTAACCTTAAACCTAGCGCAGAACCTGAGTAGGCCTTCCTATTCCCAAATGAGCCCACGAGAGACACAGCTTAACACTGAGTAGGGAGCAAGAAAGAAATAATATAAGCCTCTAAATTTGGGGGCCATTTGTTGTGCAACATTAGCATGGCAGAAAGCCAACCAATACACTCCCCCAAACTATTTTTGAACCAAAATGCTGATTAACAAGCTGATTATTATTGTTGAGTCTTCTGTCTCTAACTCCACCAGTCTTCTTCCACCATTGTGTGAAGCCACAAGCCCCAGAGGCTCTTGATTCAGGCCACAGAAATGCAAACATGCATAAGGAAAAGTCCTGGGAGCCAGGCCCCACATGCCACCTCTGCGTGCATCATGGTGGTCTCATTCCTTATCCACAGCTGACACAGACTCTGAGACTCCAAGTCCAGAAAAGTGGCTCTGGCAGAGTCCCCAGTAAAGTCCCAAACCAAGGGTGGCAGGGCCCAGACCCAGAGGTACTTGGAAAGCAATGAGGACCTAGACACACAAGTGTGTCTCTGAGCTGCTCAGCAATCTTGGAGCTTTCCAAAATGGAAAGCAAACCCTGGCTCACTCAGAGGCAAGTCAAGACTCAGAGGGCAGGCATGGTGGCTCATGCCTGTAATCCCAGCACTTTGGGAGGCCAAGGAGGGAGGATTGCTTGAGCCCTAGAGTTCAAGACTAGCCTTGAAAACAAAGTGAGACTCTATCAACGAAGTGTGTCTCAATCAATCAATCAATCAATCAAATGAAGACTCAGTGAGTAAGCAGGCATACAAACCAAATGGTTCAACAGTACTGGATTTTTGAATTATTATTATCATTTTTCAAGACGGAGTCTGTCACCCAGCTGGAGGGCAGTGGTGCGATCTTGGCTTACTGCAATCTCCACCTTCCTGGTTCAGGCTGTTCTTCCGCCTCACCCTCATGAGTAGCTGGGACTACAGGCACATGCCACTACACCCGGCTTTTTTTTGTTTGTATTTTTAGTATAGATGGGGTTTCACCATGTTAGCCAGGATGGTCTCAATCTCCTGACCTGGTGATCCGCCCCGCTCAGCCTCCCAAAGTGCCAGAATTACAGGTGTGAGCCACCGCGCCTGGCCAGATCTCTGAATTAAAGAGACAAAAAAACACTGGGAGGCCGAAGTGGGCAGATCACCTGAGGTTGGGAGTTGAAGATCAGCCTGACCAATATGGAGAAACCCCATTTCTACTATAAATACAAAAAATCAGACAGGTGTGGTGGCACATGCCTGCAATCCCAGCTACTGGGGTGGCTGAGACACGAGAATCACTTGAAGCAGGAAGGCAGAGGTTATGGTGAGCCGAGGTCGTGCACCACTGCACTCCTGCCTGGGCAACAAGAGCAAAACTGTCTCAAGAAAAAAGAAAAAAAAAGGGGGGACAAAAAAATTAAATAAACCTATAAATCTTGCAGGCAAAGTAAGTCTCTCCTTAAAGAGGGACAATGTAATAGGCAGAATTATGGCCCCCAAAGATCTCCAGGCCCAAAACTCCGGGATCCGTTAATGTATTTCCTTATATGTCTAAAAGGGACTTCACAGGTGTGATTAAATTAAGGATCTGTAGATGTGAGAGTTATTTTTGAGAGGTGAAGCCAGCTGGGCTTCTGGGTTGGGTGGGGACTTAAGAGAACTTTTCTGTCCAGCTAGAGGATTGTAAACTCACCAATGAGCACTCTGGGTCTAGTTAAAGGTTTGTAAACTCACCAATCAGCACTCTGTAAAAATCCACCAATCAGCACTCTGTGTCTAGCTAAAGGTTTGTAAATGCACCAATCAGCACTGTGTAAAAACAGACTAGTCAGCGCTCTGTAAAGCAGACTAATCAGCACACTGTAAACGGACCAATCAGCAGGATGTGGGCAGGGCCAAATAAGAGAATAAAAGCTGGCCACCTAAGCCACAGTGGCAATGTGATCGGGTCCCCTTCCACACCGTGGCAGCTTTGTTCTTTCGCTCTCCCCAATAAACCTTGCTGCTGCTCACTCTCTGGGTCTTCACTACCTTTATGAGCTGTAACACTCACCATGAAGGTCTGCAGCTTCACTCCTAAACTCAGCGAGACCAAGAACCCACCAGAAGGTACCACCAGAAGGTACAAACAATTCCAGATGCGCCACCTTTAGGAGTTGTAACACTCACTTTGACGGTCTCTGGCTTCACTCCTCAAGTCAGCAAGACCACAAACCCACCAGAAGGAAGAAACTCTGGACACAGCTGAACAGCTGAAGGAACAAACTCCAGACACACCATCTTTAAGAACTGTAACACTCATGCAAGGGTCCGTGGCTGCATTCTTGAAGTCAGTGAGACCAAGAACCCACCAGGAAGAACTAAGGTAGATCCACATTATGGATCTTCCAGGTGGGCCCAATGTAATCACCGGAGTCCGTAAAAGTAGACAGCCTTCCCAGCTACAGTCTGAGTCAGATTTGCCTACGGAAAAACGGTTGAAGAGGTGCTATGCAGCTGCTCTGCAGATGAAAGAAGGGGCCACAAGCCCAGGGGATATTGCCAGTCTCCAGAACCTGGAAAAGGCAAAGATGCCAATTCTCCCCTAGAACTTCCAGAAAAGTCATGGCCCTGATGAAACCTCGATTTTAGCAGAGCAAGACCCGTTTCAGACCTCTGGCCTTCCAAACCTTAATAAATAGGTGTTTAAGCCAGTGAGTGTGTGGACATTTCTCACAGTAGTGACCGGAAACTAACATGATCAATTACAATGCCAACCAGGAAAGTACAACGGCCTATCAATGAGCCTTGCATTGAAGGTATAGATGCCACAGAAAGTCATGTCCCATGAAAGGTTTGAGCAAATCAACCTCTGCATTCTCCAACCCAACCTAGGAACAATAATTTTGGTCATACAGACACAAAAGGTTGATAAATTTTGTAAAAAATAACCTATGATTCTGTTTGTGGGTCATTCAGGGTTGTGACTTTGGGGAGACCACAGAAGACAGCCTAACTCTTGCTGCTTGGAATCCCATGACCTCAGCTCTGGCGGGAAAGTCACACAAGCCCCTTGGGAAATGCAAGCTTCCTAACTCTCAAAGGACCTTCTGATTCCATCCAAAAGATGCAGCACAAGAGAGACCTGAAGGGCCAGTTTTACCTGACCAAAACTGTTTTCTACAATGACCTTTAGGTACAGGAAAGTGGGAGAAATGTGGAGGAGATACAGAAAACGGGAACAGAGAAAATTAGTTCATGCTAGAACGGAAGCTGAACTATAAACAATTTTGTGAGCAATACTCCATTTGTGAATGATTTTCCATTTTAATGTAATTGGAAGGAAGGGGAGCCTGTGTCTCCAGCTGACTTATCTCAGAATATTCTCCTACCTTCCTTAATTACCCAAAATTGGTTGGTTTGCCTTTTTTTTTTTTTTTTTTTTTTTTTTTTGAGACGGAGTCTCGCTCTGTCGCCCAGGCTGGAGTGCAGTGGCCAGATCTCGGCTCACTGCAAGCTCCGCCTCCCGGGTTCACGCCATTCTCCTGCCTCAGCCTCCCAAGTAGCCGGGACTACACGTGCCCGTCACCATACCCAGCTAATTTTTTGTATTTTTAGTGGAGATGGGGTTTCACCATGTTAGCTAGGATGGCTTCGATCTCCTGACCTCGTGATCTGCCCCTCTCGGCCTCCCAAAGTGCTGGGATTACAAGCGTGAGCCACCACACCCAGCCTTGTTTGTTTCCTTATGAAATGGAGTCTCGCTCTGTCACCTGGGCTGGAGTACAACTGTATGATCTTGGCTCAATGCAACTTCCACAACCCATGTTCAAGTGATTCTCCTGCCTCAGTCTTCTGAGACTGAAATTACAGGCATCTGCCACCACGCCCGGCTAATTTCTCTATTTTAGTAGAAACTTCTCTATTTTAGTAGAAACAAGAGTTTCATCATGTTTGCCAACCTGGTCTCAAACTTCTGACTTCAAGTGATAAACCCAACTTGGCTTCCCAAAGTGCTGGGATTACAAGCAGAAGCCACAGTGCCCAGCTCATCCAGGGTTTTGACAGAAAGTCCTACACAAAAGTAGAATTTCATACATTATACAACAAAAGGTCACGGTATCTGTGAAATATCCAAAGAAGTAAATCCACGAAGGCAGAAAGTAGATTCAGGGTTACCAGAGAGCTGAGGAGAAGGGAAAGTGGCTGTAATGTCTTAACGGGTATAGGGTCTCTTTGGGGAGTGATGAAAATGTTGGAAAATTAGATAGTGATTGTTGCACAACTTTGTA
Source organism: Macaca nemestrina (assembly GCF_043159975.1). NCBI lineage: Eukaryota > Metazoa > Chordata > Mammalia > Primates > Cercopithecidae > Macaca > Macaca nemestrina. Next base: position 3,163,560 of record NC_092146.1, on the reverse strand, counting down.
AATATACTAGGAAATTCCTGAATTATACACTTTAGGGAAGTGAGTTGGGTGTATGCTCCGTAAAACTGTCAGTAAAAAGGAGAAAAAACTAGGATATTAGCCAATGATTACAAGTCACTGCAAATCTAAAATTTAACCATCCTAAAAAGATAAGCCTCTTTACAGCGCCTGAAATGCTCCAGGAATCCGTTCCACACCACATCTCATGAGTGAAGAACCTGAAATAAATGAACTGAGGTCAACAGCAAAGATGAGAAGCAGTGACCAGAGGTAACTGCAGAATGAGCTAGAAGGCAAAGTGGAAGAACAGGGCTTTATCACCAAATTCAAGGAAATGCTTTTGTGAAAAAGGGTCCACACTAATTTAAAGCTGCTCTCTGAACCAAAAGTATTATCTGTCCCCAAAATAAAAGAACAACAAAACAATGAGAACAAACACACTGATTATTACACATTTTCTGGTTAACATTCTAGCTGCTCCAAGCCTTGTTAGATCAGAAGCCTGAAAGGCAAAATTGCCCCCTTTGGTGCACTGACTTGGAACTGCTTCTTTTTCACAGGACAAGGAGATGAAGAAGAAAATGGATTTTATTTGCCTGTGAAAGGCAAGCTCAGTAAGTAGCTGTACTTGGCCCAAAAGTTCTAGGGGGGGCAGAGCAGCACCTCAGATCCCCTGGTACCAGCCACAACTACAAGCTCATGCTGCAAGGGTGTGTGTGACCATACAACCTGACCATATCATCAGAATGCCATTTCCAGCATCCACAGCAGAGAGAGGGTACAATTTGGCCCAATGATGGCTGACTCCTATTTGGGGGAATGTCATGGCTTGTGTGTCACACACATCAGCACCCAAGCCACCAACCCTGAGTTATTCTTGGAACAGTGTAGGAGAGAAATATCTGGAACAACCAGCAAAGGAAAAACTACCATAATTTATAAAGACTTCCTTTGCAACATCAGCCCTCAAAGTCTGTGTGGTCCTTGGACCATCACCATGGGTGTCAACTGGGAGCTCCTTAGAAAGGCAGTGTCGTAGCCATGCCCCTCATTCACTGAATCACAAACTGGGATTGGGGATTGGGAATTGGGATTCAGTGTTTTAGTTGGTGTTTTATTTATTTTTTGTTCTGAGACAGAATCTCGCTCTGTCACCCTGGTAGTAAGACTGCAGTGGCACAATCATGGCACACTGTAGTCTCAACCTCCTGGGCTCAAGGACCTCTTGTCTTAGCCTCCAAATAGCTAGGACTACAGGCTCATACACCTCCACACTCAGCACTTTTTTTGTTGTTTTTTGTTGTTGTTGTTGTTGTTGTTTTAAGAGCTGAGGTATCCCTATGTTGTGAAGGCTGGTCTTGAGCAATATACCTTCAGCCTCCCAAACTGACAGGATTCCAGACATGAACCATGGCACTGCACTGGACTCTCTGTTTTAACAAGTTCTGCAAGTGGGTCCGATGCATAATGAAGGTAAGAACCACTGGACAGCCACATAAACATTTACAGCAGCATTATTCACAATAGTCACAATAAAAAACAAGGAAACAACCCAAACATCCAATGATAAACAAACCAAGGTGCATTCATAAAGGATGGAATCCTATCCAGTAATACAGAGGAATGTGTTGGTGACACGTGCAACAACATGCAGCCCCAAAATCATGATGCTGAGAGAAAGATGCCAGGCAAAATAATGAGTACAATTTCAGTAATACCAAGTTGTAGAAAATGCAAACTATTCTATAGTCACAGAACACTCACCAATGGCTGTCTAGGGAAAGAGGTATAGAGATAGGGAGCAACATTACAAAAAGGCACAAGTAAACTTTGCAGAGTGATGGAAATATTCTTTGATTGTGGTGCTGGTTTCACAAATATTTGTGTCTATGTATGTATGAAAAAACACGTGACACCTATAATCCTAACACTTTGGGAGGCACTTAGAGGCAGGAGGATTTTCCCTTAAGTCCATGAGTCCAAGACCAGCAGCCTGGGCAATTTGGCAAAACCCTATCTCTTCCAAAGAAAATTGAAAATTAGCCAAGTGTAGTGGCATGCATTTAGTCCCAGCTACTTGACAGGCTGAGGTGGTAGGATTACTCGATCACAAGGCTGAGGCCAAGGGTGCAGTGAGCTGGGACTGTGCCACTGGGCTCCAGTCTGGTAACAAAGCAAGTTCTTGATATAAAAAGGTAAAAAAAAAAAAAAAAGACTAGGTGTGGTGGCTTACACCAGTAATTCCAGCACTCTAGGAGGCCAAGGTGGGAGCACTGCTTGAGCCCAGGAGTCTGACACCAACCTGGACAACAGAGTGAGCCCCATCTCTACAAAGACTATATAAAAAAAGAAAGAAAAGATGGACTAAACTGTACATTAATGTCTAGCTTACTGTACTTCAATATACCTCTATCAAGATATAAAAATATGGAAAGCAGAGTGAAACTAATAACTGCCCATTTAGATAAAAAAAGCAGACTACATATTTGTGTAAGGACAGTTGAAAGTGGTAGAGAAAGATCTGTAATGTTGCACCCTAGACTGAGAAGTGGTGATTCTGCTAGACAAGGAGGAAAAGAACTCCACAATGCTTGGATTCTCTGAAATTAGTACAATTACCTGTTACCTGGGAGTGGGGTGTGGGAGGGGAAAATGAGCTTGGGGCAGGCAAAAAGATACCTAGGGGCACATATCAAAGCTAATTAGAGGGAGGAAAACAGATGCAGGCAAGCTTCAGCGCAGAAGGAGGAAAAGGCCCAGCCAGGCAGGAAAGGAGGAAGGTTGGCACTCACTAATGAGCGTTAAGTAGAGAAGAGGGGCATGTGTGGACACTCGTTATTCAGGGAACAAACACAGATGAACATGATCACCAGACTGAAGCCAACAAGCAGTCATGGTTTCTCTGCCTACACAGCATTTTACTTTTCACTGGTAAATTAATACTTCCAAAGGGTTAGAAAGTCTTTTTTTCCTCTTCAAAACTCAGCTTCAAAGTTTTCTTTATCATTTTTGCTTTAGAGGGAAATCCCTATTTCCATGGAATATATGCAAACTAAAAGACACTTGCATTTCTTTCATAGGTTCCATGGGATTTTTATTCCTTCTACTTCATTACATCTTCATGGAGGATGTAAGTACCTCATTTACAGCTATCAGCAGGTGCAAAACTTCTAAGGTCAGATATCTTAACCTCCCCAGTGCTCACCTTTTGGAGCTGGATAACTCTTTGTTGGCAGAGGAGGGGACCATCCACTGTATTGCAGGAGGCTATCCCTGGCCTCTACCCATTACATTCCAAAAACACACCTTCTTCCTTTGTAATAATCAACCTGGGCCGGGCACGGTGGCTCAAGCCTGTAATCCCAGCACTTTGGGAGGCCGAGGCGGGCGGATCACGAGGTCAGGAGACAATCCTGGCTGACACGGTGAAACCCCGTCTCTACTAAAAAATACAAAAAACTAGCCGGGCGAGGTGGCGGGCGCCTGTAGTCCTAGCTACTCAGGAGGCTGAGGCAGGAGAATGGCGTGAACCCGGGAGGCGGAGCTTGCAGTGAGCTGAGATCCGGCCACTGCACTCCAGCCTGGGCGGCAGAGCGAGACTCCGTCTCAAAAAAAAAAAAAAAAAAAAAAAAAAAAAATCAACCTGTATGTTGGGAGCTTTTTGCCCTGGATTGAGGACAACACAGCAAAGGTATATCCTGGGCCAACATCCAGCTTCCCTCCAAGCATGAGGTTCACAGGCAGGTTCTTTCAAGACGAAAGACAGAGAAGGCATAAGGGGTGTGTGCCCTCAGCTCTCCAGGGACTTAGGCCACACCTTTCTACAGGTAGCCCTTTTCCCACCTCCTTTACGCAGTAATTCCCACTGTTAACACAAAAACAATGAGCTCTTCCAGTATGCCACATTTCCAGCTAATTAATTCCTATGGGATTTCACATTTAGAGACTGCAACAAGTCCATCATTATCCTGATTTTACAGATAAGAAACTGAGGTGGAATGCCCATTACTCTGTTAAAGTTGCCTTCTTTTCCCTTTCCCCACCTACCCTTCCTGGGGAGGGCAGCGGGGGGCAAAGTGACTAAGTCAGGTCTCACCATCTGGGAAGTTCAACCAAGCACAGAGAGATACTCATTCATGGAAACATGACTCTAAAATATCCAGAAAAGGGCCAGGTGCAGTGGTTCACACTTGTAATCTCAGCACTTTGGGAGGCCGAGGCGGGCGGATCACCTGAGGTCAGGAATTCAAGACTAGCCTGGCCAATATGGTGAAACCCCACCTCTACTAAAAATACAAAATTAGCCCAGCATAGTGGGGCATGCCTGCAGTCCCAACTACTTGGGAGGCTGAGGCAGGAGAATCCCTTGAACCCAGGAGGCAGAGGTTGCAGTGAGCTGAAATCGCGCCATGCATTCCAGCCTGGAAGACAAGAGCAAAACTCCATCTAAGAGAAAGAAAGAAAAAAAAAAAGGTTCAGAAAAGAGAGTCTATAGAGACAGGAACAAGATTTGTGGTGGCCCGTGGCTGGGAGGTGGGAGCAGAAATGGGTGACAGCTGTGCAGGAGTGCTCTCATTGTATATTGAAACTGTTCTGAAACTGGCCTGCACAGTGGCTCAGGCCTGTAAGCCCAGCACTTTGGGTGGCCGAGGCAGGCAGATCACCAGAGATCAGAAGTTCAAGACCAGCCTGGCCAACATGGTGAAATCCCACCTTGACTAAATATACAAAAATTAGCCAGGTGTGGTGGCACACGACCATAATCCCAGCTACTCAGGAGGCTGAGACAGGAGAATCGCTTGAACCCAGGAGGTGGAGGTTGCCGTGAGCCGAGATCACATCACTGCTCTCCAATCTGGGAACAAAGTAAAACTCTGTCTCAAAACAGGGAGGGAGGGAGGAAGGAAGGGAGAAGGGAGGGAAGGAAAGAAGAAGGGAAGGAAGGAAGGAAGGAGGGAAGGCAGGAAGGCAGGAAGGCAGAAAGGCAGGAAGGCAGGAAGGCAGGAGTTCTAAAACTGGATTATGGTGATGTCTACGCAACCAAGTAAATTTACTAAAACGCACGGAATGATACACCTCAAAGAGGTGACTTCTATGTCACTTATATCTCTATTAACAATATTTTAAAAAACATTTAATTTTAGGTCAGGCTGAATACTTCTAAGTTAAATGAAACATCACAAGCTGACATCGGGGCAAGCAGAAGGCAAACATTTATGGCAAAGCCAAAAGAAACAAGTAACACAGAGCTTGCAAAGGGAATGACTGCCCAACCTGAATATACAATGTATCTAAGACAACTCCAGGAAATACAGAAAGCCAAATAACAGCAAACACTGCCCAACTCAGTGGCATGGAGAGAAAGAATTTCCAATGGGATGAACATCTGGGCCAACAGAAACCCATAGAGACAAATTTATTTGTTGTCCAAATACAGAACATTGAATGGAAATGTAAATAAAACAGGAAACTAGAGAAGGCTGAACATTTACTTTTAGACAGCAAACCATGAATCTAGCCCAAACTTCCCTTACAACAAACACCACGCAGAAAAAGCAGATTAATGATCCCCAGACTTGGTCCTCTGTTGTGCCAGACACATAAAGAACATAAAATTCAAAAAGGACAATTTACTCTGTTTTCATTGCAGTTAAAGATGAACTGGGAGCCGGGCGCGGTGGCTCACACCTGTAATCCCAGCACTTCGTGGATAAGAGGTAGGCGGATCACGAGGTCAGGAGATGGAGACCATCCTGGCTAACACGGTGAAACCCCGTCGCTACTAAAAATACAAACAATTAGCCGGGCGAGGTGGCGGGCGCCTGTGGTCCCAGCTACTCGGGAGGCTGAGGCAGGAGAATGGCGTGAACCCGGGAGGCGGAGCTTGCAGTGAGCCGCGATCGTGCCACTGCGCTCCAGCCTGGGCCATCGATCAAGACTCTGTCTCAAACAAAAAAAAAAAAGGTGAACTGATAAATAATTAAAACATACGACCTCTTGTTGCAACTACTGTTTCTAATTTTGTAATACATGTTCAGGATGTTCAAAAAATTACAAAATGTAACTAGAAACTCACTGCTGGGTAGGTATTGAGATAAAAATGAAATGTTCCCATGAGCTAATCTTATTCTACATTTAGTTTCAGTACACTAATGTAACTAAAGTTAATAATTTTGCTGACTTCAAGTTTCCAATTATAAAGCTTCACATACAATTATTCCAGCTAAAATTGATTTATTTCTGCAGAAAGATGAAAGCTGCTCATTTTAACAAGCCTACTTTCCTAATGAGAAGTTACTGCCGTCATTGATATAAATTATACAGCTACTACTTCACCAATGCTATAAACTATTTGGTTTGTTTGTTTGTTTGTTTTGAAATGACTTTCGCTCCTGTAGCCCAGCCTGGAGTGCAATCACGCGATCTTAGCTCAGGACAACCTCTGCCTCCCAGGTTCAAGTGATTCTCCTGCCTCAGCCTCCCCAGGGTGGGAGTAGCTGGGGTTATAGACATGCACCACACCACACCCAGCTATCTTGTATTTTTAGTAGAGATGGGGTTTCTCCATGTTGGTCAGGCTGGTCTCAAAGTCCCCACCTCAGGTGATCAGTCCACCTTGGCCCCTCTAAGTGCTGGTGTGTCAGGGATTTATTGCTTCCAGAGGCTTTTTGGTCTCACTGACTTCAAGAATGAAGCCGCGGACCTTCATGGTGAGTGTTACACCTCTTGAAGCATCCAGAGTTTGTTCCTTCAGATGTTCAGATGTATCCAGTGTTTCTTCCTTCTAGTGGGTTCGTGGTCCTGCTGACTTGAGTGAAGCCACAGACCTTCATGCAGTGAGGGTTACAGCTCTTAAAGGTGGTACAGACCCAAAAAGTGAGCAGCAGCAAGATTTATTGTGAATAGCGAAGGAACAAAGCTTAGGCAGCACGGAAAGGGACCCATTGGGTTGCTGCTGCTGGCTCTGGTAGCCAGCTTTTATTCCCTTATTTGGCCCCATCCACATCCTGCTGATTGGTCCATTTTACAAAGTGCCCATTGGTCCATTTTAGAGAGTGCTGATTGCTGCATTTACAATCCTTTAGTTAGACACAGAGCACTGATTGATGCATTTTTACAGATTGCTGATTGGTGTGTTTATAATCCTCTAGCTAGACAGAAAAGTTCTCCAAGTCTCCACCCAACCCAGAAGCCTAACTGGCTTCACCTCTCACTGGGATTACAGGCATGTAATCCAGCAAACTAATTTGTTTTCATAGTCTCTCTAGAAGTTAGCATATTCAGAGATTTCATGTCCCTGGAGCTATCATTTGGCCTTACTATTTATTCCCTTAAATACCTCTTGCACCTCAAACACCCAGAAACTCTACCTAGACAGCTGCCCTTCACAACAAGCACAGGAAATAAAGTCAACACTTAGGAAATAAAGTCAACTCTGGCTTCAGAGGTCAACCTGCTTAGGGTCATTATCTGAGGTACACTTCTGAGATACTACGGATGGTGATTTGGCCGGCAAATAAGCAAATGAATAATTACAAGTGTTGTCAGACAACAACAAAAGATGAGAGGATTCTAGTTCACAGCTGAAGCAATCAGTGGTTTTTCACTCACCTGCTTCCAATATGAAGTCACCTGTGTACACGCAAAATACATTGTGCCATCTCGTCTCTTACAAGGGTGAGGCTATGGGGGCATGCAAAATATATCCCCAAATATACTCTGCATTTGCTTTACTTACACTTTATTATAACTGTCTTATGAGGGCCTAAATGCACTGGTCTCTGGAGAGTGGAGACAGGTGCATGAATTGAGATAGTTAAAAATTCTACTTTCTCTTTACAGTGAACACGTAAGTATTACTATAAAGAGAAGTAACAGGTTTAAAAAAAAAAGTAGACATGAATATTTCACTTTAGTAAAGGATGAGCACTAATCATGCTCAGCTATGAGTTATCCTGTTGGTGATAGTAGCGGCAACCCATCTGGAGCAGCGGTTTGGAAAATGCTGACTGACTCAGAGTAGGCCTGGCTGGGGTCGCACACTCTGTAGAGTCATCAGGAGCTGCGAACAGCGAGGCCTGCCCTTCTAGGCGCAGCTGCAACCACCCAGCCACAGCTGTGTACCCAGGCATACCTGTACTCTCAGGGTCCCAGGAAGGCCTTGCCCCTCCAGGCTCAGAAGTGCCTGGTCATGCCGCCTGGCCTCTCCCCAATCCCAGCACCTGCTCCAATTTCAGAGCAAAGTTGAGGCCAAGCCTGAGTGCTGTTGTGACCCAGCTGGGTGTGTACATGCTTGAGGCAACACTGACATGCCTAGTCCCTGCCACCTTGGCCCCCTCCAGACTTTGGGCACTGATGAGCACAAGAAGGAGGCTGGAAGGCCAAGAGTATCTCAGTGCATGCCTGCAGGTACCCCTCAGCTTGGACAGCCTAGGCACCATGGACAGCATGTTTATGGCCATGGGAGGCAGACACGTTCCTAGGCAGGAAGGGGTGGGTCCCTAGTGAAACCTCACCTTCAAGCCAGAGATGGCCTGAAGCCTGGGGACCAGGCTGCTAGTTCAGTGTGGAGTCTGTAGCCAGAAGCAAGAGCTTATGGTGCTTTCTTTAGGCCCACCCATGGACCCCATGGATCAGTGAGCACACATTTCCTCCCTTCTGATACCATGAAAACTCCAGACTCAGCCAGACTCAGCTAGACTTCAGGATGACCTGCCTGTGGAAAGGAGTTCCCACTTTAGGTCTACTGAGAGCTGTTCTGTCGTTCAGTGAAGCTTCTCTCCACCTTGCTCTCCTACCAATTGTCTGTGTACCACAATGTTCCTGGATGTAGAACAAGAACTCAGGACGCACCAAATGGTGGGACTGAAAGAGCTGTAACACAAACAGGGCTAAAACACAGCCCTCCCTCCCTGCTTACCATGTTGCAGGCAATGAGGACAGACAAGTTGTCGACTTTCAAGATGGGCTCCCCAAGCCAGGGCTGTGATACCCTCTTTGGCTCTCTGCAGTTCCTCATGTCTCCAATCTTCTGGGTGCCACCACATTCCCCTTATCCAGATGCAGGTGCCCACAACAAAAGCCACATGTGGTACATCTGGTCTAGCCACAGCCTCACACGGAGCCAGCACCCCACATTCACAAAGACACTGTAGTGCTCTATGCTTGGCTTGTGCTACCAGCCTGCCGGGCCAAGTGGGTGGAATGAACCCAGCAGGCCTGAGCAAAACTAAGGCAGAAAACACCACCCGACACAAAGGTTTCCCTCTGGCAAAGCAACACCCCAAGGAACCTGTGACATCAATACATACAAATCCACAAGTATTGTTCCCTGTAGGCTTTTTAATGCACTGCACCAGTGTATCAGCATCATTTCATATAACAAAGTTATACTGAAAATTCATTATTCACAAAGAAGAAAATAGATGCAAACCCCAAAAAGAATACATAAAAACAAAAACTGATATGTCAATCCTCTCAGTTAAACTAAAAGTTAAACAAACTAAAAATCTGATATGGAAACCTAGAACTACTTGAAGTTGGTTGGCATTTAGCCTGATGAAAACCAAATCTTCAGCTATTCTCAGCAAATGAACTCAGCCAAAAGACCTTAAGTCACCTCCACAACCCATAATGTGGTCTGAGTCCTGTGTATAATTTCTACATTTATTCACTCTGTAACAACAGTAAGGTAGCAGCAACCAAATGACAATTTTCTCAACAACCACAACAAAAATACCCACAAGTTTCTCTACCTGTTGTCATATGGTCTATGATAATTTCTGTCATGTAATGGACAAAAGAGATTAATCATTCTCATTTTCACCAGCTTCTGAGCTAGGTGCACCTCAAAGGTTGCCTCTTCTAGTTAGGATTTTTGAAGTATCCTAATAAACATCACCGGAAGTAGCTGAAATTGGCATACAATCACCAGTGTGTTTTGGTGAAACAAAGCAAGCCGAATGTGACTTTTTTTCCAAAATCAAAATGGGAATTAAACCAAATCATGTCTCCCAGACTGATGTGCAACTGACAGAACTTGGCAATTGCCATTTTCAAGTTTATAATTTTGAATCCCTGAGTTTTTATCCACATGGAGCTAGCACTACAGTTGTATAGGATGAGAATGCATGATAAGATTCTGTTGAAAGGCCGGGCGCGGTAGATCACACCTGTAATCCCAGCACTTTGGGAGGCCGAGGCGCGCGGATCACAAGGTCAGGTGATCGAGACCACAGTGAAAACCCATCTCTACTAAAAATACAAAAAAAACTAGCCAGGCGCTGTGGTGGGTGCCTGTAGTCCCAGCTACTCAGGAGGCTGAGGCGGGAGAATGGCGTGAACCCGGGAGGCGGAGGTTGCAGTGAGCTGAGATTGCACCACTGCACTCCAGCCTGGGGGCAGAACAAGACTCCGTCTCCAAAAAAAAAAAAAAAAAGATTCTGTTGAAAGAAGATCTGAAGGCAAGGAACCAAAATTATTCCAACCCCCAAAGGAACTAAATGGCAGGGACTTCAATTCCCTATTCACCTGCTTTTAGAAAATACAATCAAAAACTGTGAAGTCACCTGGACTTTTATGGCAGCTGGGAATTACGTTTGCATACTGGCACTACCAATTTTTGCAAGGCAGATTTTGGTGACAGATCTACACTTAACTTTCTTTTCTTTTTTTTTTTCTTTTTTTTTTTCTTTTTTTTTTTTTGAGACAGAATCTCTATCGCCAAGGCTGGAGCACAGTGGCACGACCTTGGCTCACTGCAAGCCTCGCCTCCTGGGTTCACGCCACTCTCCTGCCTCAGCCTTGTGAGTAGCTGGCCACCACAACCAGCTAATCTTTTGTAATTTTAGTAGAGACGAGGGTTCACCATGTTAGCCAGGATGGTCTTGATCTCCTGACCTTGTGATACACCCACCTCAGCCTCCCAAAAATTGCTGGGATTACAGGCATGAGCCACTGCACCTGACCCAACTTCACTTCTCATCTTCCCATGGATGACAAGATATAGGAACAACTAAAGGAGCATAAGTGTCCAGGTTCACACTGAGTATCACCTACAGTGCACCAGAAATGGAAATCACAGCTCAGTTCTGCTGAATTTTTCTTCAGTTCTTAAAATGAGTTTAGATGGTACCACTATATTAAAGGATTTGTTGGCCAAGTGTGGCAGCTCACACTTGTAATGTCAGCACTTCAGGAGGCCAAAGCAGGAGGCCTGTTTGAGTTCAGGGGTTCAAGTCTAACCTAGGCAATACAGCAAGACCTCTCTCTACAAAAATTGAGAATTTTTTTTTTTTTAAAGCAGGGCATAGTGGCATTCATATGTGGTCTCAGCTACTTGGGAGGCTGAAGGAGTGGATCAGCTGAGCCCTGGAAGTTGAGGCCACAATGAACTGTGATTACCCCACTGCACTTCAGCCTGAGTGACAGGGCCTGTCTCTAAAACTAGATAAGTAAATGGTCTGTTATAGGCCCAGCGCAGTGGCTCATGCCTGTAATCCCAGTACTCTGGGAGGCTGAGGTGGGTGAATCATGAGGTCAAGAGATTGAGACCATCCTGGCTAACACAGTGAAGCCCTGTCTCTACTAAAAACACAAAAGATTAGCCAGATGTTGTGGTGGGCGCCTGTAGTCCCAGCTACTCAGGAGGCTGAGGCAGGAGAATGGCATGAACCTGGACAGGAAAACTTACAGTGAGCTGAGATCCGAGATCACGCCACTGCGGTCCAGCCTGGGCGACAGAGCTACACTCTGTCTCAAAAAAAAAATAAATAAACAATAAAAATAAATAAACGGTTTGTCATTACGGATGTAAGAAATAAAATGCCACCACATATATATGTAAACTTCTTCTTCTCCAAATTTCCATCTATCAGGCAATTCAGCCAAGCAAAAATGCTTGCAGCATTGAACAATACTGCACGTTCACAGATGGGCATAGTGACTCACACCTGTAATCTAGTACTCCAGGAGGCCAAGGCAGGCAGATCACCTGAGGTCAGATGTTCGAGACGAGACTAGCCAGCATGGTGAAACCCCACCTCTACTAAAAATATAAAAATTACCCAGGCATGGTGGCACATGCCTGTAATCTCAGCTACTCAGGAGGCTGAGACAGGAGAATTGCTTGAACCCAGAAGGTGGAGGCTGCAGTGAGCTGAGATCACACCATTGCCCTCCAAGTGACAGAGTGAGACTCCATCTCAAAAAAAGAATACTGCACATTCACACAGACTCTAACAACAGGCAGATCCCTAATTGGAATCAGTGAAGCTACCCAAAAGGGAACATGTATCCTTCTTGCTCCAACATGATGGTGCTAGGGATACAGTTCCCAACAGACATGAAGGAAGGTTTCAGCATCTTAAAGAGCTGGCTAGGAAAGTTACCAAGCCAGGGAGAGCCTCACCTTCTCCCTCCTCTGGTATTCTAGCCTAAGCAGGTGTTCCTGAAAGGAAAGAGCCCTGTGCAGGCTATCTGGGGTCATAATCTCAGTTCCAGGCTCAAAGGAAACAAGCAGAAAAACTCTCATACTTTCTTTAAAGCATTCTGGCTACGGCCACCATGATAGGAAAAATGACAGGAATTTAAGGCAGACACCCAGGTCAAGAATAAACACTGTTGGAAGCCAAAAGTCTGAGGGTTGTGACGAACTCAGCATTCTACTGGAGGCTGTATGATCAAACAGCAAACTGTTTATCATGAATGCAGGATGTGAGCAAACTCGTATCTGCACCTGCCACCAGAAGGTTTGCTGAGGACAGTCACTCCCTGGCACCAGGCTCGCTGAAGTTATCTACTGGAACATCTGGAGACTACTGTTCAGAGAATGTAGTCATGCAGGCCTGCACTAAGTCAAGCAGCTGATCACAACCACCCCCTTCTCTGTATCTCCTTTACTCAATAAATATGAAGGGCTCTAGAAAGTCAGTACCCTTGTTCAGTAGAAGCCAGGAGCCCCGACCCCTTCTTCCAAATATACTCTTCTGTCTTTGTCTTTATTCCCGCATCCCCCTTTGTTACAGTCCAGCAATGTCCACGGCAAAACAGTGTGAGTTTTGCTGTAAGCATTGCTTGTGCTTCTTTCACAGGATCTCCTAGGACTGGAAAATTGCCACACTCCCAAGAATCACTCAGAGGCACCCTGCAGCACAAAGCGCCTTCTGACTTGCTGTGCATTCCTCAACTAAAATGCATAACTAACTTACCAATGTTTACCAAAATACTGCTTATTTTAATCATGTAAAACTGCTCCTCTAAGCAAAGGACATAAACAACTGTAAGTTTATCCCAATGTTTAGTTAACATAAAATCATCGTCCTTAACCAGTCTGAAAAACACACGGCCTCCCAGACCTTGAAATCCAAATTTTCACACCTGGGAGGGAGAGGGAGGCTTGAGGCCACTCTTTCAGCCCTTTAACTCTACATGGGAAGACAGGCACATATTCTGTGACTTCACACCACCATTTCAGGCAGGACAAAAGACACCGAAATACCAGAACAAGGATTATTCTAGAAAACGTCACTTCATATGAGATCACAGAAAGCAACATTACGGCCCAAAGTAAAATACAGGTTAGCAGCTTCACAGCTCAGAGGTAGCAATCCATTTTATTTCTAAAATAAACAAAGGCAAAAACAACTTGATATTTGTAGTCTATTTTATATTCATATGATTAACGCACTGGGAAAACAGCAAAGGTTCTTCATGAACATACGTCTTGTTTTTGAAACTACAGTCATGACTACAAGCTTCTGATACATTTTGCTTGTGAGATGTATTTTGGTAAGACTGTGCAAAAAGGTGAGGATAACACTTTCTAAAGGGGACATCAAAAAAGATCCTCCATGTCAACCAATGAGAAAGCAAGAACTGGTACAGAAAAAAAGCAAAGCTTTAACAGCCTCAACAACATACCTGACTTTTTTCACTGTGGTTTCTTACACACATTAAGAACCTAAGCTGTTCTTTTCCTTTCTTTTGATATTGCCTGAGGTGTGCAAAGGCATAAAGTTCATGTGTCATCAGAAAGAGGAGTCAAGGATGGTACTGAAGACTGGAGAGATTCACCTAAGGCATTCTACCATGTGTTACAGAACATGGGATCCCTAAGACTTGCAGAACAAGTAATTACAGCAACGGTGTTTTGACGGGAGGGCTGCTTTACAGAGTGAGCAGCAGATATGGAATGTAGATTCTATAAACAAAAGACCAGAGGAAGGTTGTTTCCCAGGGCAAGGGAACATAAAGAGTAAAGGAGTCTGGCCTTGAAAGCAGGTAACAAAGGACAAGGAAAGTTAAACAAGTTAACCCTTTGAAGAAGAATGTCTTACTGTATTTAACAGGCCATAAGGTTGTCTCTGTAAGACCTATGGGCAGATGCCCCATGTTTGGGGCTGGGGCCGGAGAGACTGCAGAGAAACATGCTGTGGAGGATAGCACCATGGGCATCTCTGGGCTGAGGGGAGTGTTCTCTCTCCTGATTATGACACCTATCTGATGCATGTGTTAAAACACGTAAAGCTATACAACCAAAGAGCCAATTTTACCATACAGTAATTTAAAAAATAACAGTATACAGATATAGTCCTAAAATTTATGAGGGAGGGAAGGTCAGCCACGGTAGCTCACGCCTGTAATCCCAGCACTTTGGGAGGCAGAGGCAGGTGGATCACGAGGTCAGGAGTTAGAAACCAGCCTGATCAACATGGTGAAACCCCGTCTCTACTGAAAATACAAAAATTAGCCAGGCGTGGTGGCACATGTCTGTAATCCCAGCTACACAGGAGGCTGAGGCAGGAGAACTGCTTGAATCCAGGAGGTGGAGGTTGCAGCGTGCCACTGCACTCCAGCCTGAGCCACAGAGCGAGACTCTGTCTTTAAAAAAAAAAAAAAGAGGGAAAAGATAACATAACAGAAAAAAAAAAAAGCAAGCAAGTTACTAGACATCCTAAATGATAAAGATACCTTTCCAGACCCAATTCAAAACTTCGGAAAACAGGAAAATATAAGCATATTGGGCTCCAAGCATTATAATTCTATCTGCTTCAGCGGAGTATCGTTCCTCACACCTGTAGTCTTAGCACTTTGGGTGGTCAAGCAAAGAGGATGGATCACTTGAGTCCAGGATTTTGAGACCACCCTGGCAATGTAGACAACTCCTTCTCTACCAAAAATTAAAAA
Source organism: Macaca nemestrina (assembly GCF_043159975.1). Taxonomy (NCBI): domain Eukaryota; kingdom Metazoa; phylum Chordata; class Mammalia; order Primates; family Cercopithecidae; genus Macaca; species Macaca nemestrina. The sequence continues at coordinate 3,148,374 of NC_092146.1, read as the reverse complement.
ACAAAAATAAAAAAACGCAAGTATGGAGGTACAGACCTGTAGTACCAGCTGCTCCAGAGGCTGAGGTGGGGGACCTGTTTGAGCCCAGGAGGCCAAGGCTGCACTAAGCTGAGATCGCACCACTGCACTTCAACCTGTGCAATAGAGTGAGACCATCTCAAGAAAGGATAAGTAAAAATTCAAAATACATGAAAATACAGTTCTAGCTCATTTAATACAAGAAGCCTGGGAAATCTTTCTCCCCACATCCCCCACTCCACACACCTTCTGTCTCAACGAGAATACTAATGCTACAGAAGCTCACTGATGTGCTCAAAGATGCACACAGTGCATGGCACTGTGGCTGCAAATGAGGTTTCCAACATGGCTGTCCCCAGCCCCCAGGTCCAGCTGGAACACAGAATTCCTGAAAACAGGCATGACTCAGGGCAGCTCTGGAGCTCACTTGGACATGGGGACCAGGGGCTGGCTCAGGATGAAACATGCCACAGCAGAACCTCACTTTAGACCCCTTTTTCCTATAGACACCTGGAAGAGGGCCTTCACAAAGTATAATACAGGTCCATACCCAGCTGCCCCACCCTGTCTCACTTCAACATTTGTAGGAAGAGAATGAGATGAAGGCGGCACACTAAGTCGACTCCTTCTGAGATTTCTAGTGATCCTACACCACTCACAATTCACTGAGCAGAGAAACCTTGTGCCACTTGTTCGTAACCAACTCCAAAGTACCAAGGAGTTCACCCTCCTTGTAAGTAAGACCTAGTACATCTGTGATGACATCAATACAACCAAAAGGAAGGGGCTGAGAAACATGCACTAAGGGAGTACTTGAATGTAGGGCTCCAGGAGACCTGTGCTGAAACAGAGCTTGGACAGCTAGCAATGACCCCCACTCCTGCCCCACCGCCCACTGCAAAACCCTCTGACCTCATTTGTGATCATTCTGCAAAACCCACTTCCTACCTCCTCCTTCCCTTTCTCCTGTAAGCATCTGAAACTCTTACTGTACTGATCAGCAGCTGTGATTTATTTCCTAATATATCGCCCTAAAATTTGTGTGTCTTGACAACTACAGAAATTGAAGTTAATTTTTCCTTGGCATCCACCTTCCCATCTCCCCAACAGGCCTTGACCAAAACAGGATTAAACAGTTCAGTGCTCCCCAGCCTTTTTAGCACAAAGGACCACTTTCATGAAAGACACTTTTCCATGGGGTGGGGATGGAGGATGATTTCAGGATGAAACTGTTCCACCTCAGATCATCAGGAATTAGGTTTTCATAAGGAGCACAATGCCTAAATCCCCTGCATGTGCAGTTCACAACATGGTTCTCACTCCTATCAGAATCCAATGCTACTGTTGATCTGACAGGAAGTAAATCTCAAATGGCAATGCTCACTCACCTGCCACTCACCTCCTGCAGGTTCCTAAGAGGACACAGACCTGTACTGGTCTGAGGCCCAAGGCTGGGGACTGTTGCTAAAGTTGACTATACAATTCAGGGTTTCTCCTTGGCACTGTTGGCACTCAGGGCCAGACCATTCTCTGCGGTGGAGCTGTCCTGTGCACACAGGGTACTGTGCAGCATCCCAGGGGTGCACCCACAAGATACCAGGAGCTCCCCCTACCTTTTCCAGCTGTGGGAGCCCAAAAATATCTCCAGACTTTAGCAAATGCCCCCTTCAAAAGCAAAGGACCAAAGCATGCCAAATAAGAGCCACTGGTTGGCTGCTACATTCCAGAACTCAGTGTGAAAACATCATTCCAATAAGCAAGCATGTTGTCTACCTTCATTTTTCTTCTTCCATTTATTTATTCATTTATTCATTCATTCATTCGTTTATATATTTTTGAGAAAGCATTTCACTCTCATTGCCCATGCTGGAGTGCAATGCCATGACCTCAGGTCACTGCAACCTCCACCTCCCAAGTGATTGATTTTACCTCAGCCTCCTAACTAGGATTATGGGCATGTGTCACCATGCCCAGCTAATTTTTGTATTTTTAGTAAAGGTGGGATTTCACCATGTTGGCCAGACTGGTCTCAAACTTCTGACTTCACATGATCTACCCAACTACTCACCCTCCCAAAGTGGGGTGAGTTTTTTTGGGTGAGGGAGATAGGGTCTCACTGTCACCAGGCTGGAGTGCATTGGTGTGATCTCGGCTTACTGCAATCTCTGCCTCTCCTCAGTAGGCTCAAGCAATTCTCATGTCTCAGTCTGCCAAGCAGCTGAGATTACAGGCATCCGCGACCACAACCCATTAATTTTTGTATTTTTAGTAGAGACACGACTTCTCTATGTTGGTAAGGCTGGTCTCGAACTCCTGGCCTCAAGTGATTTGCCCTTATCAGCCTCTCAAAGTGCTGAGATTATGGGCATAAGTCACCACACCCAGCCTCTACTTTCATTTCTAAGTCTTCCCTTTTTTCTGAACACATAGTGTAGCATGCCCCAAGTTGAACTCTCTCATTCCATCAGCCAAGAACAGACATAGGCAAAAGGAAACAGTACCCATCTTCTTGTGAAAACTCAGTATACTCTTTCTTCCATCATCTTTACTTTAAATTTCCTCCAGTTCCATCTGCTTTGCTCCCAATTGCATCTGTAACAGCTTCCAAGTCACTACTGCAACATTCAGGCATGCAGTGGATTCTCCATAAATATTTGATGGTGATGACTGCAAAGGGGCGCATTCTTTAACGGCTGCATTTCTCCACTGGAAATCTGAACCTCCTTTTATCAACCTAGGCTCTCTTTGCCCTTCAGACACACGTGGAGTTCTTCAGCTCTTTCCCACATCCAGCTTTTCTTTTGGTTCTGGTGGGTTTGCCAGGCTGGCCAGTGTGATCCCTTTGGTCAAGTCCCACAGAAAGGGTGGCCAGGAGTGTAGCAGGCAAGACCTAAGGGGAAAAACTTGAGTCCCATCTCTAGCTCAAGACATCAATTACTTCCTTCACACTAAAAAATAGTTATGGGGGAAAAAAGTTTTCCTTTCCAATTGGAAAAAAGTTTACCATATGCCTTTTAGTGGTGCTTCCTGGCTGGAACTGATTTTTTTCAATGTATGCAGCGGTGAAAGATTAACAACTTCTCAGGATGTAACATACCAGGATTTTTTGTTTTTCCCAAGTGGAGAAAAAGGCAAATGGAAGGCATCAGGAAAGCAGCACAATGATGGTCTTGCCTCACTGCGCAGAGAAGCTGTGATGATGAGCCAGGCGGGGAGATTCAGGGCAAAACACCAGAATCTGGACTCCCAGCAGAAAACTGGAAAGGGGCCAGGTCCAGGTTCTAGTGGAAGTGTTCTCCTATCCAGCAGGAGTGGAGCAGAGAATCTGAATTCCTGACACTCAGGATCTGCTGGAGATGACCTCCCTTGGCCGGGAACATTTTTCTGCCTCTGGAGAACATCAGCCACCCAGGTTTCCAAGTGCTTTCAACCAAAGGCTGACAGGAGGTGACACCAGAGTCCTGACAAGAGAGACACCAAAAAAAGAACAAATGGCAGGGGAGTTAATCTGGGAATTCACCTCTCTAAAAAACATAGAATTCACTTTCTCCCCATCCTCATTTACAAATAAAATTTCTCATTCATTGCCATAAAAAATACAAAGAACCAGACAAATGACATATCTACCAAGTAAGAAAAATAACATCCTGACTCAAGACTGCTGTGCAGAAAACAGCTAACAGTCGTGATTCGACGTTTTTAAAATACTGGACTACTGGAAAGTCTCATCTTGTTGGAAGCATTTATTAGCTTTTTAATACAAAAGACTTTCATCTCAAAAGACTTAACCTCAATACTTAGGCCTTAAACTTAACGAAGGGGAAGGGAAAGCCTAAGGTATCCAGAGTATGTGAGGATCTCAAAATAACAGATATGGCACTACAGTACCCTAGCATAGGACTGTTACTGACAGAAGCACCTTTGATTTTACTTATGCCTTCCACCCACACCATCCTGAGGAATATTTACCACAATCTGCTTAGGTTGGCAACATGGCGATTGGCAGTGTCATTTTTTAAGATGGGGAAAGTGAGACGCAGAGCAGCTAAATGTATTGCCCAAAATTCTACACTCAGTGAGGGACTCAGGCTTGGAGTTCTGTTTTTTAAATCAAAATTGGACCAAACCGCCTCAGTTTAAAACTAGAGGTCGTCAGCTTCACGTTAAGAACCCATTTGCTGAAATTGTTTTCCTGGCCAAATCACTGGCTGAAATGAGTCATTTTTTTAAAAAGACAAGCCCACCTGTGAGTTAAATTTTATTGACTTCACACCTTCCTCCACAAAAAGCACAACTCTCTTGACTGCTGTTTTTTGGTTGTTGTTGTTTTGGGGTTTTTGTTTTGTTTTGTTTTGTTTTTTGAGACAGAGTCTCACCTTGTGCCCCAAGCTGGAGTACACTGGCACCATCTCGGCTCAATGCAACCTCTCCACCTCCTGGGTTCAAGCAGTTCTCACACCTCAGCCTTCCAAGTAGCTGGAATGCGCCACCACACCCAGCTAATGTTTGTATTTTTTTAATAGAGAACATGTTTTCACCATGTTGGCCAGGCTGGTCTTGAACTTTCCACCTCAGCCTCCCAAAATGCTGGATTACAGGCATGAACCACCTCACCTAGGTATGACTACTGTTTTGGGTTTTGTTTTATTTTGTTTTTGAAACAGATTCTTCCTCTGTTATTCAGGATGGAGTGCAGATGTGTGCTCACCACAGCCCAGAACTCCTGGGATCAAGAAATCTTTCAACTTCAGCCTCTTGAGCAGCTGGGATTATAGACTCACACTACAATGCCCTGTTAATTTTTAAAATATTCTTAGTAGAGATGAGGTCTCAAACTCCTGGCCTCAAGGCTTCTTCCCTGCTTGGCGTCCCAAAGTGCTAATATTACGGGCATGAACCACCATACCTGGCCAACAGTTTTCCTTATTAAGGTTTCACTGCAGTAACTACAGAATAACATACTCCAACAGAACTTTCTGCAATTTCCTGCTATCCAATATGACTGCGCATGACTCTCCAGTATGGTGGCCACCTAACCTTATGCAGCCTCAGAGTACATGAAGTACGTACGGCTAGTGCTACTGATAAAACAGAATTGTTGCTTTCAATTAAGTCTGAATAGTCACATGTGGCAACTGGCTACTATATGCAATGACAAAGCTACAGAAGAAACCACCTGATTCACTGACTTTCTGGGAGTCTGTTGATACATCTACATATATACACACACACACACACACACGTATTTCCATAATCATAATGTAGAGTCTCCTGTGAGTGTGTGTATAATTTATAGATTTTTGTTTCCCAGTGGGAAGATCCACACTAGACAGAAAGGCATAATAAACACCAAGCTTAAGAGCTGGACTTTGAGGAATTCTAGTTCTGTTTTTTAAATTTACACATGAAAAATATGCTTAGAAAAGTTGTGGGAGTTCAAAGTTACATAACTGCTCAAGGGTAAAGCAAACATGGTGGGCACTTTCACAACTTAAGGACAAATGGAGACAAAGGTAGCTTTTCTAGCCAAACATACCTAGGTCAATGGAACTTGCCATTGTGGAGATTAACTCAGGGGCTCTAATCACCACATTGTCAGCTCCTGAGAGTGGTACACAGCCTCTTAAAAAGCTCTGTGAGAGAGACTCATGGTGCCATCTCACAGATGAGAAAACCAAGCCTCCACTAGACAAAACAGATTCGAAACCAAATACATTCCAAAGTCCCACACCATAATATATCTCTATGCAGTCCATTAAAACGCCCAAACTTTCCAGAGCAGTTAGAAGATTTGTGTATCTACATGTGAAATGTAAAGGGAGACAGTTATAATTACTGGACTGATCAGCCTTGGGTGAAAGAAGACTAACAGCTAAAAACTGTTCCCACGAAGGATCCTAGTAGCACACACTCTGTAGTTGGGGACCAGGGCATACCCTAGCCTACCCCCAATCCAAAGTCCCCAAACAGGGCTTTGCTTTGTTCATGGTGTGCCCTGGGCCCAGCACAGTACCTAGCACCTAGCAGTAGGCTGATGTATTTTTTAATGAACTGTTACCTTAAAAGGCAAAAAAATATCTACTAAAATTCAAGATTATGTTGTACAGAACCAATGGTACTGCAAAATTGTAATCATTCACTTCTTTTTTTTTTTTTTTTTTTTTTTTTTGAGACGGAGTCTCGCTCTGTCACCCAGGCTGGAGTGCAGTGGCCGGATCTCAGCTCACTGCAAGCTCCGCCTCCCGGGTTTACCCCATTCTCCTGCCTCAGCCTCCCGAGTAGCTGGGACTACAGGCGCCTGCCACCTCGCCCGGCTAAGTTTTTGTATTTTTAGTAGAGACGGGGTTTCACTGTGTTAGCCAGGGTGGTCTCGATCTCCTGACCTCATGATCCGCCCGTCTCGGCCTCCCAAAGTGCTGGGATTACAGGCTTGAGCCACCGCGACCGGCCATCATTCACTTCTAACTGTGTCTACAGTAAAGTTATTTTTGCACACAGGTTCCTCTTTTTTTTTTTTTTTTTTTTTTTTTTTTGGAGGTGGAGTCTCACTTTGTAGCCCAGGCTACAGTGCAATGGCATGATCTCAGCTCACTGCAACCTCCGCCTCTTGGGTTCAAGAGACTCTCCCCTCTGGGCCTCCCGAGTAGCTGGGATTACAGGCATCTGCCATCACCCCGGCTAATTCTTGTATTTTCAGTAGAGATGGAGTTTCAGCATGTTGGCCATTCTGGTCTTGAACACCTGATCTCAAGTGATCACTCACTAGCACTGCCAAAGTGCTGGGATTACAGGCCTTCGCCACCGCGCCTGGTCCAGTTTCCTCTTTAAAACTGCCAGCAGAGGAGAGAACTCCTCTGAGCCCAGTAAAGGGGCCAAATGCCTTGGGGCAGGTGGTGAGGCAGCAAGGGTGGCAGAACTACACCACAAATTTCCATTTTTGACCTACAGGTGTGTGTTCTACTACGGCCTGCAATCGCCTTAAGGGCCCCTTTTAATAAACGGATCCAGTGATGAACAACTTTTGTTGTGTCAGTTACCCAGCTCGGCGGCGTTCCACAAAAATCTGTGGCATATGTGAGACATGACTACTCTTTAAAATAAATGAGTCATACTCAACATTTTTCCATATTTTATTTTTCCTAACTGCCCCTTTTCTAGGAAGGACTTCTAAACTTTCCATAAAAACCACTTCCTATACTGAGGCCACCGTCTGGGACATTAGCAGTGAGGTGGCTGGCCTCCTCTCCGCCTCCTAGTGTGGAGTCCTGCCCCTCGCCTTACAGGCTGAACCGGGGATTCTTGCCTGTCAGCAGAGGAAAACACCCAGAAAGCAGGTCAAGCCATTCTTGACCATGCAAAACAGTTGCAAATAAAACAGGCTGGGATTTTGTTTCTCACTAAGTTTTACTCCAGATCACCACCGACTCGAAAATAATCACATCGGTCCCTACCTGTGTGGAATTTTAGACTCACGTAGCTGGCTGCAGGAACATGAGGCCGTGCAGTGAGTGAGCCCTAGCCTCTGGCATGACCGCGCATAGACGACGCACGTGAAGTCCAGCCCTAGTCCAGCGCCGGCGGGACTCCAACGACCCAGAGTTGTCACATATCCGGACATCACTGACTCCCGAAGGCACACGCCTCGCCCACTCCGTGAGGAAAGGTCCCCCTGGGAAGCAAGACCGGGCCCAGGATCTGCTAGACGGCGACTCGCCAGAGCCGAGGTTTAACAAGTCTGCGCTCTCCCGTGGGGGCGCTTTGCAGAGCCAGACAGAGCGGGATGGGGCGGGGGGTGCCCCCAGGCCCGACAGAGCGGTGGGGCCGGACTAGGAGGGGAACTCCCGACCTCTTTGACAGTTTTTGTCTGGGGGTGGCGGTGGAGGTGAGCCTCCCAGCCTCCTCTCCAGTTCCCACACCCAAGCTCCTGGCTTTTACACCAGTCTGTTCCTAAGCATTTCTGGCTCTTTGTGGGAGGTGTTTTGCAAAGGGGGAGCGTCTGCCTATCCCCTTTTTGGAGGTGGGGAATCTGCTCAGAAACCTAGCAGGCGCCGTGGGGCCCTAGCCGCCCAGCCCGCCGGTCGCCCAGCTCTGCGCAACTGCGCCTTCCTCCCAGGTCCGGGCAGGCCGGCCCGAGTCCGGTGGATGAAAGGGACTCCCCTTCACCACGGCGAGAAAAATCCCACCACCTGCCCCTTCCGCCCACCAGCGGTAGCGCTGGGCCCAGCAAACCCCAAGAGCGGCAGACGAAGGGGCACCGGGAAAAAAACCGAGTACTTCCATTTTCGTAAACTTACCAGCCCCCTCCCCTTCCCCAGACAAAGGAGTCTCTCCCGCCAACCTCCATCCCCTCCCCACACGGCGCGCAAGCACTTTGGGGGAGCGGCCACCTCCGAGTATTGTTGAGTCCAGGCAGCGCTCCGCACCCCAGTCCGAGCGCCGCCGTAACAGTTGGGGACCTGCGTCTCCAGGAATTCGGGCAAGCGGACCCTCTGGACGGCCCAAGCCGCCTGCTGGACCCCAAGGAGTCAGGGCAGTACGCAGAAGTTTGCGACCTGCGCCCGGTCCACGGAACGCAGAGCACTCACCTTGTCGCTAGCACGGCAACTTGTGGCGGCGGCGGCGGGTACCTGGTCGCACTATATATCTCCCTCAGGCGGTCAGCTTTCGAGGCCCAGCAGTGCGGCTGCCGAAAAGAGCCCGTCGCACCGGCCGGGTAGAGCCCGGCGCCCCGGAGCAGCAGCGCGCCGCCCCTGGGCCGCCTCCGCCCCCCCGCCGCGGAGTCCGGGGAACTTCGCGGTTGCTGGAAAGTTTCGGTAGCAAATGGCGACCGGAGAGCACTGCGGTGACGATGGCGGCAGCGGGGCGGGGACGTTGGCCGCTCCTCGCTCTAGAGCGCAAGCTGCGGGCGCTGGAGCCGGCGCGGTGGCTGCAGCGAAATAGGGCGGCACTGCACGGCGGCGGGAGGGACTGACACTGGCAGTGACCACCGCTGGGAGGGGCGGCTAGCACGCAAATGCTGGCCGGGAGGACTGTGAGCGCGACGGCCCCCGCTAGCCACGGCCGGCCACTCCTCAACGGCCGGCCGTGGGATACCCGCGTCCCACCAGCCCCCGCCCCAGCTCCGGCGCCCTAGTGGTTTAGATCGGGAAACAGCCCCTCCTCCAAGGAGGATCGGGAACTGCGAACCTGCCCCTCCCCTATGCCGAGGGTGGGTGAGGGGAACCTGGACCACTGCTAAACTGTTGCCCTCCCCCAGCTGAAAAAGGAAGCCGCCCGGCCGCCCCCTGGCACCTGACCGAGGGTGTACCTCCCTCAAAATCGTTGTCTTAGAAGACAGCCCCAGTTGTCATTTCCCCACCTCGAAAAAAGGGACAGTCCCCTCTTTGCAAAACACCTCCCACAAAGAACCAGAAATGCTTAGGGACAAACTGGCGTAAAAGCCAGGAGCTCGGGTATGGGAATTAGAGAGGAGGCTAAGAGGCTCACCTCCACCGTCACCCTCAGGCTTCAGCCCTCGAGCATTTGCAAAGTGCGTTATGTTGCCAATGTTTACATGGCCTGGCCTTCGTGCACTCAAGTCTCCAGCGCTCCTTCTTCCCCTCGCGGCCTTAATTCAGTTAAACAGATTTCCACTCCTCCTCCCCACCACCTCTGGGGCCTGCTGTGTTGAATATTTTTGAACAAGTTTTCCCCTCCCTTTAATATATAATGAGCTTCGTGCTGAGATCCCAGTACACTCAGCAATTTATAACCTCACTGTCTTCTCGCGCACTAGACTATCTGTTGCTCAAGCTGTGGGGGAACGGGAACCCGAGATGACTTTTTAAGGTTCGATCCTCCAACCAAAAAAGCAGACCTAAAAACTACCCTGCGAAATAGTGCTGTAAAACCTCAATGATATAAAACCACGGTTGCTACACCATCGTTAGAGCACATCGGTAAGAAAATACATACACAGTCTCCATAATTGTGAATCAGCAGAATAGTGCCTTATTATGTCTTATTATCAGCTGCCATTCAGAGGTCTCCAGAAAGACTTGGGGCCTTCCATTGAGCCTGCCCTTCGTTGCTCCCAGGCTACTTGGGCTTGTGTAGACTGATGCTGAGGTATTGCATGCAATGGAAAAACTAAGGGTGCAATAGAAAACCCAACGGAGCTCATGATGCAACCCTACCCTGGGTACACGTGTTTCCCTTCCCCCACCGCCTTCTGGTGGAAGCACTGTGTTTTTTCCGCCTGTAGGGTCACTTTGCGTTTAATTGAATCTTCTTTCGCCTTGCTCATTCAGTTTCAGAAAGTAAAGGAGGAGTGTTCATCTTTAATGCTCTGGACTGACAGAGACTCAGCCCTCGGCTACCGCACGCCCTCAAGTAGCTGCGCAGCCAAACCGTCCTCCTAGCCTGCCACCCCGGCTTAGCACTTGGAAATTCCACACTGAACTTGATTAAAAGGCCTCTTTATATGTTCTAATTACTTGGCAGATGTCAATCTTTTAAAGTAGGAGAAAGTGATGGAAATCCTCACGCTCAGACGGGAGCACAGGGTAGCCAAGTTTTACAGCTGATCTTCTGTAGCTAGCTGCAAGACAGCTCAGAATCCATCCTGCCTGTATTGTAATATCCCAATCATCCAACCGGGTTTATTGCCCGTGAATAGTCAATAGCTTTTATCATAGGCTTATAGAACACCAAAGGACACTGTAACAACTAAGTTAGGAGAGAGACCTCCTCTTTTTGTCATGCAATCACCAAAATTCCTCTTTCTGAAGTGCTAGATGGGCGGTAGATAAGTGATAGACTGTGTTATTTTGTTTCGAATTTTTCAAATGTGCAGTCCTATCAGGTGGGAAAAAACAAGAAAACAAGGTTGGAAGGAGCTAGTGCATTCTGACAAAGCTAGCCACAATAATTTCCACAGATAACTACTGCACTAGAGATGTGTGTGTGTGTGTTCCAGTTATTTTCAGTCACTAATTGGAGGCAGGGGAAAAACTAATCTGTTTGCAAGAAATGTCACCAACGGTAGCTGGAATTTTCTTTTTTTTTTTTTTTTTTTTTTTTTTTTTTTTTTGGAAACCAACTCTTCTTTTGTCTCCCAGGCAGCAGTGCAGTGGCACTATCTCAGCTCACTACAACCTCCATCTCCCTGGTTCAAGTGATTCTCCTGCCTCAGCCTCCCGGGTAGCTGAGGTTACAGGCATGCAGCACCACACCTGGCTAATTTTTGTATTTTTAGTAGAGATGGGGTTTCACCATGTTGGCCAGGCTAGTCTCCAACTACGGACCTCAAGTGACCCGCCCTCCTTGGCCTTCTAAAGTGCTGGGATTACAGGCATGAACAACCATGCAGGCCAAGTATCCAAAATTAAAATTAAAAGCCAGTAGGGGCTGGGTGCAGTGGCTCATGCTTGTAATCCCAGCATTTTGGGAGGCCAACGTGGGTGGATCACCTGAGGTCAGGAGTTGGAAACCAGCCTAATCAATATGGTGAAACCCCGTCCCTACTTAAAATACAAAAATTAGTCGGGTGTGGTGGCTTGCACCTGTAATCCCAGCTAGCTACTCAGGGGGCTGAGACAGAAGAATAGCTTGAACCCAGGAGGCGGAGATTGCAGTGAGCAGAGATCCGTTCACAAGCCTGGGCTACAGAGCAAGACAACATCTTAAAAAAAACAAAAACAAAAAAAAAAAAGGCAGTAGGAACCCACGCAAAGGCTGGAATGCAGTGGTGTGGTCTTGGCTCACTAGAGCCTCCGACCTCAGTCTCCCAGGTAGCTGGGTCTACAGGCGAGCACCACCATGCCTAATTGTTTTGCATTTTTTGTAGAGTCGAGATCTCACCATGTTACCCCAGACTGGTGTCAAACTGTCTGCCTCACATTCCCAAATTGCTGCAATTAGAGCGTGAGCCATAGCATTCCACCTCAACTAATCTTTGAGCAAGGAGCAAAGGCAGTTCATTCTTTTTAACTCACAGTGCTGGAACAACTGGACATCATATGCAAAAAAAAAAAAAACAAAACAAAAAACTCCAGACATAGACTTTATACCTTTCACAAAAAAGTAAAATAGACAATAGCCCTAAATGTAAAAGGCAAAACTATGAAAACTCCCAGTAGATAACATAGGAGAAAACCTAGACAACCTTGGGTTTGGCAATTACTTTTTTTTTTCTTTTCTTTCTTTTTTTTTTTTTTTTTTTTTTGAGACCGAGTCTCTCACTTTGTTGCCCAGGCTGGAGTGCAGCGGTGCCATCTCGGCTAACTGCAACCTCTGCTGATTCAAGCAATTCTGCCTTAGCCTCCCAGGTAGCTGGGATTACAGGCACCTGCCACCACAGCCAGCTAATTGTTTTTGTTTGTTTTATTTTCTTTTTTTAGTAGAGATGGGGTTTCAACATGTTGGTCACGCTGGTTTTGAACTCCTGACCCTAACTGATCGGCCCACCTCAGCCTCCCAAACTGGTAGAGTTATAGACGTGAGCCACCACATGCAGCCTGCGATGACTTATTAGATAGAATAGCAAAAACATGCATGAAAGAAAAAATAAACGATGTTGGCCAGGTTCAGCCTCCCACCACTTTGAGAGCTTGAAGCAGGCGGATCATGAGGTCAGGAGTTCAAGATGAGGCAACATGGTGAAACCCTATGTCTACTAAAAATACAAAAATGAATTTAGCAGGCGTGATGGTGCATGCCTGTAATCCCAGCTACTGGGGAAGCTGAGGGAGGAGAATTGCTTGAACCCCAGAGGTGGAGATTGCAGTGAGTCCATACAGCACCACTACACTCTAGCCTGGGCGACAGAACAAGACTCTATCTGGGACAGAAAAAAAAGAAATGATGTTACACATCACTAAAACTTTAGAAGTATACAAAAGACATTTAATACAGTGAAAGAACACATCACATAGTGGAAGCAAATATTTGTGAAATCCATATCAGATGAAGGCTTTTACTTAAAATGTGTAGGCCAGCATGGTGTCTCACACGATAATCCCAGTGCTTTGGGAAGCTGTTTAGGTAGGACTGCTTGGGCCAAGGAGTTTGAGGCTGCAGAGAGCTGTGATAAGAACCACTGCCCTGGCCGGGCGTGGTGGCTCAAGCCTGTAATCCCAGCACTTTGGGAGGCCGAGACGGGCGGATCACGAGGTCAGGAGATCGAGACCATCCTGGCTAACACAGTGAAACCCCGTCTCTACTAAAAAATACAAAAAACTAGCCGGGCGAGGTGGTGGGCGCCTGTAGTCCCAGCTACTCGGGAGGCTGAGGCAGGAGAATGGCGTAGACCCGGGAGGCGGAGCTTGCAGTGAGCTGAGATCTGGCCACTGCACTCCAGCCTGGGCAACAGAGCGAGACTCCGTCTCCAAAAAAAAAAAAAAGAACCACTGCCCTCCTGCCTAGGCAACAGCTAGGTCCTGTCTAAATTTTTAAGTATATATGTGTGTATGTATTATGTATATATGTATGTGTATGAATATATTTATATGTGTATTATGTGTGTATATGTATGTATTTATATATTTCTATGTGTATGTATGTGCATATGTGTATGTGTATCACATGGATGTACATACACCTATTGTATGTGCATACAGTATATATAAAGATTATTCTATATATATGCACATTGTATTAGTCCATTTTGACACTACTGATAAAGACATACCCAAGACTGGGCAATTTACGAAAGAAAGAGGTTTAATTGGACTTAACAGTTCCATGAGGCTGGGGAAGCCTAACAGTCATGATGGAAAGTAAGGAGGAGCAACTCATCTCTTACATTAATGGCGGCAGGCAAAAAGAGAGAGCTTGTGTAGGGAAACTCCCATTTTTGAAAACCATCAGATCTCGTGAAACTCATTCACTATCATAAGAACAGCGCAGGAAAGACGTGCCCCTATAATTCAGTCACCTTCCAGTAGACTCCTCCCACAACATGTGGGAATTGTGGGAGTTCCAATTCAAGATGACATTTGGGTGCAAACCATATCACATATAAACATGAATACAGGCCAGGCCCAGTGGCTCACGCCTATAATCCCAGCACTTTGGGAGACCAAGGCGGGTGGATCACGAGGTCCAGAGATTGAGGCCATCCTGGTTAACACAGTGAAATCCCGTCTCTACTAAAAATACAAAAAATTAGCTGGGCATGGTGGGGGCGCCTGTAGTCCCAGCTACTCGGGAGGCTGAGGCAGGAGAATGGGCTGAACCCGGCAGGCACAGCTTGCAGCAAGCTGAGATCCGGCCACTGCACTCCAGCCTGGGTGACAGAGCAAGACTCCATCTCAAAATTTAAAAAAAAAAAAAAAATTTCACCATGACAATGTAAATTGATAGTTTATCTTAGTTTATCTTTACTGGTGTAGTCACAGCCAGCCCACAAGAGACAAATGCATATCAGGTTTTTCCTCTGCCCAATTTTGTCAATGTTATCTTATATTTAAAAAGTGCAGATTCAGCCAGCATGGTGGCTCAGGCCTGTAATGCCAGCACTTTGGGAAGTTTAGGTGGGTGGATCACCTGAAGTCAGGCGTTAGATACCAGGCTGGCCAACATGGTGAAAGCCTGTCTCTACAAGAAGTATCAAAATTAGCCAGGCGTAGGGGTGCATACCTGTAATCCCAGCTACTCAGGAGGCTGAGTCAGGAGAATCACTTGAACCCAGGAGGCAGAAGTTGCAGTGAGCTGAGATCATGCTATTGAACTCCAGCCTGGGCAACAAGAGCGAAACTCCATCTTAAAATAAAAATAAAACAGTTTCACTGAGGTAGACAAAGACGTGAATGACTATTTTTTTCCTACGCACCTCTTACATGAAAACTATGTGCTTCTCAATATCCCACCCTTTGCCCCGTTAAATTTGGAGACTTCAAAATTATCCTCAGCGAAATGCATATACCAATGTGGTGGTTAATACTGAGCGTCAACTTGATTGGCTTAAAGAATACAAGTATTTATCATGGGTATGTCTGTGAGGGTGTTGCCAAAGGAGATTAACATTTAAGTCAGTGGGCTTGGAAAGGCAGACCCATCCTCAGTCTGGGTGAGTACAATCTAATTAGGCAAGAAAATGTTGATTCTCCTCAGGAGGCACCGCCAACACCCCTATTTGTTTCTAGACCAACAACTAGTGAATTTTCTAATTTATATTAACAGAAAATTGGAAAACAGGCATGGGAATGGATATTAAGGGCGTGATACCAGTGGAAGGAATGTATAGTTGGATCAGGGTGAATTTATTGATTTGGGCCCGTTATTAGAGACTCTGCATTTAATACTGCACCTCGTGGAGTTAAAAAAGGTTCTGACCGTTTATTTGCTTAGTTAGTTGAAATATGGATTAAAAGATGGCCCACTGTGAGCAAGTGGGAAATGCCTGATCTCCCTTGGTTTAATATAGAGGACGGGATCCAAAGACTTAGGGAGATTGGGATGGTGGGGTGGATTAGTCACTTTAGACCTACTCATCCTAGCTGGGAAGGCCCAGAAGATATACCCCTGACCAATGCCAGGGCAGCACCTGCATCTTTGAAGAGGCTTGTTACTGCTTTTCTCTGTATGTCAGATCTAACAGTGGAAACCACAGTCACTCAACTACAAAATTTAAATACGATGGGAACAATTGGATTCCAAGGTGGTGGGGGCCAAGTGGTGGCACTCGACCATCAAAGGCAAAGTAGGCATAGCTACCATAATGGACAGCATAGGCAAACAGGCAATCAGAATAATCTGACTCATGTAGAGCCCTGGCATTGGCTAATCAATCACAGTATTCCTAGAAGAGAAATTGATAGGAGCCCTACTGCATTCCTATTCGATTTATACAAGCTGAAAACCTAGGTTGAATGGACAAAAGACTAGCTTGAATTATAAAAACTGAGAATCACAGCCCCTCAATCAATTACCAGATCTGAGCCAGTTTACAGACCCAGAACTGTTGAATGAAGGGGAGGCTGGGTCCCTTTGAGGAAGGACCCCACTACACTACCGACAATTTATGCAGTGAATCTTTCTCCCATCTTTCCTTCCCCAAGAAGATTTCTGGCCTTTTACCAGGGTAACTGTGCACTGGGGAAAGGAAATTATCAGATATTTTGGGGAGTACTGGACACTGGCTCTGAGCTGATGTTGATTCCAGGGGATCCAAAATGTCACTGTGGTTCTCCAGTTAAAGTAGCATCTTATGGAGGTCAGGTAATTAATGGAGTTTTAGTTTGTTTTAGTTCCAATTTACAGTGGGTCCTGTGGGTCCCTGGACTCATCCTGTGGTCATTTCCCTGGTGCCAGAATGCATAACTGGCATAGACATACTTAGCAACTGAAAGAACCCCACACTGGCTCCCTGATTAGTAGGGTGAGGGCTATTATAGTGAGAAAGGCCCAATGGAAGCCATTAGAGCTGCTTCTACCTAGAAAAATAGTAAATCAAAAACAATATTGCATCTCTGGAGGGACTGTGGAGATTATAGCCACCATTCAAGGATTTGAAATACACAGGGTTGACGATTCCCACCACTTCACCATTCAACTCTTCCATTTGACCTTTGCAGAAGACAGGTGGATCTTGTATAATTACAGTGGGTTATCCAATTGTAGCTGCTGCACTGGATGTAGTTGAATTGCTTGAACAAATTAACACATTTCCTGGTACCTGGTATGCAGCCATTGACTTGGCAAATGACTTTTTCTCTATTCCTGTACATAAGGCCCACCAAAGGCAATTTGCCTTCAACTGGCAAGGCCAGCAATATACCTTTACTGTCTTACCTCAGGGGTATATCAATTCTCCAACCTTGTGTCATAATCTTATTTGGAAAGACCTTGATTACTTTCACTTCTGCAAGATATAATGCTGGTCCATTCCATTGTTGACATTATGCTGATTGGGTCCAGTGAGCAAGAAGTAGCACATGAGGCTGGGCGCAGTGGCTCACACCTATAATTCCAGCACTCTGGGAGGCCAAGGTGGGCAGATCACAAGGTCAGGAGATTGAGACCATCCTGGTTAACATGGTGAAACCCCATCTCTACTGAAAAATACAAAAAATTAGCCAGGCGTGGTGGTGAGCGCCTATAGTCCCAGCTACACAGGAGGCTGAGACAGGAGAATGGCATGAACCCAGGAGGTGGAGCTTGCGGTGAGCCGAGATCACGCCACTGCACTCCAGCCTGGGCGACAGAGCAAGACTCCATCTCGAAAAGAAACAAGAAAAAGTAGCAAATGCATTGGACTTATTAGTGAGACATTTGTATCCCAGAGCATGGGAAATAAATCTGACTAAAATTCAGGGACTTTCTACCTCAGTAAAATTCGTAGGGGTCCAATGGTGTGGGACCTGTCAATATATTCCTTTTAAGGTGAAAGATAAGTTGCTGCATTTGGCCCCTACTACAGACAAGAAAGAGGTACAATGCATAGTGGACCTATTTGGATTTTGGAGGCAACACATTCCTCATTTGGGTGTGTTACTCCAGCCCATTAATCAAGTGACCCAAAAGGCTGCCAGTTTTGAATGGGGTCCACAAATGGAGAAGGCTCTGCAATAGGTCCAGACTGCTGTGCAACCTCGTCTGCCATTTGGGCCATATGACCCAGTAGACCCAATGGTGCTTAAGGTGTCAGTGGCAGATAGAGACGCTGTTTGGAGGCTTTGCAGGCCTCCATAGGTGAATCAGAGCGGAGGCCTCTAGGATTTTTGAGCAAGTCCCTACCATCTTCTGTACGTAACTACTGTCCATTTGAGAGATAGCTCTTGGCTTGTTACTGGGCTTTGTTGGAAACTGAGCATTCGACTACGGATCATCAAGTCACCATGCAACCTGAACTGCCTGTCATGAAGTGGATGCTTTCTGACCCATCTAGACATAACGTGGGTCATGGACAGCAGCATTCCATCATCAAATGGAGGTGGTACATATGTGATCAGGCTGTAGTAGGTCATGAAGGTACAAGTAAGTTACATGAGGAGGTGGCTTAAATGCCCAAAGGCTCCACCTCTGCCACCCTGCCTTCTCACCCCCAGCCTGCACTGATATCCTTATGGGGCATTCCCTAAGATCAGTTGACAGAGGAAGAGAAGAGTATGGCCTGGTTTGCAGATGATTCTGCACAATATACAGGCAACACCCAAAAGTGGATAGCTGCAGCACTACGGTCCCTTTCCTAGAACTTTGAGCCTGGTTGTGCACCTCGTTGTGCACTGTGCATAAAACAACAAATGGCCAGATGTGCCATTATTTGCTGATTCATGAGCTGTAGCAAATGGTTTAGCTATATGGTCAGAGACTTGGAAGAAGCATGATTGGGATATTGGTTAAAAAAAAAAAATTGGGCAAGAGGTACATGGATGGACCTCTCTGAGTGGTCAAAAACTGTGAAGATATTTGTATCCTATGCGAGTGCCCACCAAAGGGTAAGCTCAACAGAGGAGGATTTTAATAATCAATGGGATGGAATGAACCGTTCTGTGGACACCACTCAACCTCTTTCCCTAACCACCTCTGTCATCACCCAATGGGCCCATGAACAAAGTGGCCATGGTGGCAGGGATAGAAGTTATGCAGAGGCTCAGCAACGTGGACTTCCACTCACCAATGCTGACCTGGCTACAGCCACTGCTGAGTGCCCAATTTGCCAGCAGCAGAGACCTTCACTGAGCCCTTAATATGGAACCATTGCTGCCTTGAGGTAATCAGCCAACTACAGATGGGAGTTTGATTATATTAGACCTCTTCCATCATGAAAAGAGCAGAGGTTTGTCCTCACTGGAATAGACACTTACTCTGGATATGGGTTTGCCTGTCCTGCATGCAGTGCTTCTGCCAAGACTACCATCTGTGGACTCACAGAATGCCTTTTTCACCGTCATGGTATTCCACACAGTATTGTCTCTGACTCACTTTATGGCTAAAGAAGTGTGGCATCGGGCTCATGCTCATGGAATTCACTGGTCTTACCATGTTCCCTGTCATCCTGAAACATCTGGATTGATAGAACAGTGGCATGGCCTTTTGAAGTCACAATTACAATACCAACTAGGTGACAATACTTTGCAGGGCTGGGGCAAAGTTCTCCAGAAGGCCATGTATTCTCTGAATCAGCACCTAATATATGGTACTGTTTCTCCCATAGCCAGGATTCATGGGTCCAGGAATTAAGGGATGAAAATGGAAGTGGCACCACTCATCATCACCGCTAGTGACCCACTACCAAAATATTTGCTTCCTATTCCCACAACATTACATTCTGCTGGCCTAAAGGTTTTAGTTCCAGAGGGAGGAATGCTGCCATGTAGTTCCAGAGGGAGGAATGCTGCCATGAGTAGACACAACAATGATTCCATTAAACTGGAAGTTAAGACTACCACCTGGACACTTTGGGCTCCTCCTCCCTTTAAGTCAACAGACTAAAATGGGAGTTACAGTGTTGTCTGGGGTTGGCTGACCCAGATTATCAAGATGAAATGAGTCTACTATTCCACAACAGAGGTAAGGAAGGGTAGGTATGGAATACTGGAGATCCACCTGAGGTCAGGAGTTTAAGACCAGCCTAGACAACATGACAAAACTCTGTCTCCACTAAAAGTATGAAAGTTAGCTAGGCACACAGCCGGGCACAGTGGCTCATGCCTGTAATCCCAGCACTTTGGGAGGCTCATGCCTGTAATCCCAGCACTTTGGGAGGCCAAGGCAGGCAGATCACCTGAGAACAGGAGTTCAAGACCAGCCTGGCCAACATGGTGAAACCCCATCTCTACTAAAAATACAAAAACTGGCCAGGTATGGTGGCAGGCACCTGTAATCTCAGCTACTCAGGAAGCTGATGCGGGAGAATCGCTTGAACCTGGGAGGCAGAGGTTGCACTGAGCTGAGATTGCACCATTTGTACTCCAGCCTGGGGCACAAGAGCAAGATTTCGTCTCAAAAAAAAAAAAAAAAAAAAAAAAATTAGCCAGGCACAGTGGCATGTTCCTGTAATCCCAGCTTGTAGGAATGTTGAGGCAGGAGAATCGCTTGAACCCAGGAGGCAGAGGTTGAAATGAGCCAAGATCGTGTCACTGCACTCCAGCCTGGGCAACAGATTGAGACTCTGTTTAAAAAAAAAAAAAAAAAAAAAGGAATACAGGAGATCTATTAATCTCTTCATAAAACTGTGCCCTATGATTAAGGTCAATAGAAAACTACAACAGCCCAATCCAAGCAGGACTACAAATGACCCAGACCCTTCAGGAATGAAGGTTTGGGTCACTCCACCAGGAAAAAATCCACAACCTGCTAAAGTGCTTGCTGAAGGCAAAGGGAATATGGAATGGGAAGTAGAAGGTAGTCATCAACACCAGCCACAACCACGCGACCAGCTGCAGAAACAACCATGGTAATTGTCACGAGTACTTTCTCCTTCTTTTGTTAAAAACATGTTAGTGCATGTATACACCTGCACTAAGAAAATATCTTCATTTTATTTTCTTTCTCCTTTATCATGTGACATAAGATATATTGACTTCATGTCAGCATTTAAGTATTATTAACCGTATGTATTAGTATTTGTGTTAGGGATTGGTGCATTTCCTGTCATATAAAGGATAATTGTATTATGTTAGGCATAATTATGGCCTAACGTAATCTCAGGAGATGTGTATGGGTTCACGGTGACAAGGTGTGGACTTGTGATGGTTAATACTGAGTGTCAACTTGATTGGATTGAGGGATATAAATTATTGATCCTGGGTGTGTCTGTGAGGATGTTGCCAAAGGAGATTAACATTGAGGGAAAGGCACTAGTAATCAGCGGCCAGCGCAGTTATAATATAAGCAGGCAGAAAGGAGAGACTGGCCTAGCCTGTGACCCTACATCTTTCTCCCATGATGGATGTTTCCTGCCCTCAAACTTGGGACTCCAAGTTCTTTAGGTTTGGAACTTGGACTGGCCGTCCTTGCTCCTCATCCTGCAAATGGCTTCTTGTGGGACCTTGTGATCATGAGAGTTAATACTTAATAAACTCCCCTTTGTATATGCATATATATATATATATATTCCATTAGTTCTATCAGTGTAGAGAGATCCCTGACTAATACAACCCATCTCCCAGGTGTGTGTCCTTAACTTTGGCAGGTAAATATAAGGTGGGACACTAGGGTGAAACAAGTTTAAGGGGGTGCCAAAAATGCAGTCATCAAGATACATAATATTATAATGCCATATTTTATTTATTTTTAACAGTTATGAAATATATGTTTATTCTGAAACTTCTAACCAGTTGTACAACTAACCCATGACAAATTACCAGATTAATTTTACTTTATTTCTTCAAGCCTGGGGTTTTTCAATGACTTCAAATTTGGGATCTTCAAATTTGAAGTTGGAGAACCTATTCATGTCTACTTTACCGTGCATTTGCTTGAACTTAAAAGCTCCCTCTCCAGCTCTTGCTGATACTGTGGAGCAGTATCAACAGGTCCTCCAGATATCTGTCACTTAGATTTGTATTCTCTAATCTTGTCCATAAAGAGTTTCTGTACAGGATCAAGTTCCTTATTAAATGCCACTGCAGTTAACACCAATGTTCCTCTGCAAGTAGACTGAGACTGCTGACTGAATGACAAAGGAGAACCTGAAGAGCCTCTGAAGAATCATGCTGATTTTTTTTTTTTTTTTTTTTTTTTTTTTTTTTGAAAGAGAGTGTTGCTCTGTGGCCCCGGCTGGAATGCAGGGGCATGATCTTGGCTCACTGCAACCTCTGCCTCCCATTGAGGCAGCACTGCTTTCACCAGGGCACTAGCTGCGGGGAGTCTGTCCCTTACAGACCCCTGACCCAGCAACAGATGGATAAAATACACTGACACATAGATATTCTGCTTTGCCAATCCAGCTGAGGGTCCAAGGCCACTGACAGACTCCAAGCAGAGTCTTGTAAAGAATGGCAGCAGTGGCCCTGAGCAGTTTGCATTCCAGGCATTTATTTAGTATAGAATTAACAACAGGAGCTTTGAGTAAACACACTTGTGGGTAATTAACAAGGTTAAGAGAGTATTCTACGAATGATTAAAGCTCAGATACCAAGGTCTAAAGCAAATACCATTAGTGGCAATTTTCCTGGTCGAGGTCCCTGCCCCCCTGCCCGCAGCAGGTCATCTGGCTCAACGGTTAGTTAATGGAAGTAGGGTAAACAGACTTAACTGTGGAAGCCTCTGTTGACCCTAGTATTCCCTATAACCTAATGCTCTAAGGTAAGAAATGGCCACCTTCAGCCTGTTCAGTTGTTACAAGCTATATAACCTTTCAGCCTTCCAAAAAGGTTTGTGACTATTCCCTATAACTTTCCCTAGTATTTCCCTTTAACATTTCTGCCACAATCCTGAGTGATTACCCTAATATTTCCCTTTAATGTTTCTGCCACCATCCTGAGAGAATCCCAACACCCGGGTTCAAGCGATTCTCCTGCCTCGGCCTCCCAAGTGGCTGGGATAACAGGTGAGCAGTATCATGCCCAGCTAATTTTTTGTATTTTAGTAAAGACAGGGTTTCAGCATATTGGCCAGGCTGATCTTGAACTCCTGACTACAGGAGATCTGCCTGCCTTGGCCTCCCAAATTGCTGAGATTACAGGCATGAGCCACCGTGCCAGGTGGAATCATGCTGATTTTATGTTAGGTGGACTCAGTACTCGGCTACCAAAGCTGTGGCATTGGCCACACCATTCTACTTCCGGCCCTGGCTCCGTCCCTCACATGCCTACTGCCATTGCAGTGCATTCTGGGCAGCTGTTATAGTCACTCAAGGCTCGCTGGACAGGAAACTCTCTTCCTGTTGCTTGGATGGTCCTTTAATGCCATATTTTAAAAGGCAAAAATGATGCAAATATTCCATTGTGAACAAAATACCAAAATATTAAATAAAGCTTATTGTATTTGGTGATGATGATAGATTCTAAAAAGCAGAAATGGCCAGTGTCTCAGGCCCAGCCACCCATTCAGAAAAGGTGAAGGTCACTGGAAAGACTTGGCCAAATCAAATGTACCCTGAGAGGAGCAGAAACTGGTCAGCAAAGGAAGAACTGAGTAGGTAGGAAAAGTACTGGATCAAAAGGGGCAGCAGATTTTGTTTTGGATCTGGCAAGGCTTTTATCGTTTCAAAATATATTCAAACATTCTGTCACTGATTGTCATAGTAACATATGAAGTGGTTGGGGAAATATCATGATCATATTCCTTTTACAAGGGAGAAAAGTTGACTTTCAGGTTAGTGACTGGGTTAGTTTCCTGTCACTGCTGTAACGAATTACCACAAACTTAGTGCACATGTATTATCTGATGGTTCTGGAGGTCAAAAATCCCAAATGGGTGTCACTGGGGGTGATGCTTAATTCTACATGTCAACTTGGCTGGGCCTCAGGATGTCCACATAACTGCTTCAACATTTTTTCTGGATGTCTCTTTCAAGGTGTTTCCAGATGAGAGTTAGCATTTAAATCGCTAAATTGGCCAAAGTAGATCACCTTCCTTGATGTTGTGGGCACCCTCCAACCCACTGAGGGCCTGAGCAAAGCACATAGGATGAGGATAGCTGGATTTGCCCTTCCTCTGACTGACTGCTTGAGCTGGGACATTGATATGTTCTCTGGGCTCGGGGTGCTCAGGCCTTCAGACCTAATTTGGAGTCTACACCATTGACTCTCTAGCTCTCAGGTTTTGAACTATTCCACTAGCCTTGCAGCTTGCAGACAGCAGATCATGGGCTTCTCAGCCTCCACAATCTCATGAGTCAATACCTTAAAATTGAATGCCTTTATATGTATCATATTGGTTCTGTGTTTTTCTGAAGAACCCTAACACATTGGGTAATATCAAGGTGTCAGCAAAATTGTGCTCCATGGCCAGGTGCCATGGCTCTTGCCTGCAAGCCCAGCACTTTGGTAGGCTGATGCAGGAGGATCACCTGAGTGATCACATGGTTGACATAGAGAGACCCCATTGCTTAAAAAATGAAAAATAGGGCTGGGCACAGTGGCTCATACCTGTTAATCCCAGCACTTTGGGAGGCCGAGGTGGGCAGATCACCTGAGGTCAGGAGCTCAAGACCAGCCTGACCAACATGGAGAAGCCCCCTCTCTACTAAAAATACAAAAATTAGCTGGACTTGGTGGCTCATGCCTATAATCCCAATTACTCAGGAGACTGAGGCGGGAGAATTGCTTGAACCAGGGAGGCGGAGGTTGTAGTGAGCCGAGATCACAGCACTGCACTGCTGCCTTGGTAACAGAGTGAGACTTCATCTTAGAAAGAAAAACAAAAAAAAAAATGAAAAAATATTAGCCAGGTGGCATGTACTCCCAGCTACTTGGGAGGCTGAGGTGAAAGAGGATTGCTTGAGCCCCAAGAGTGAAGGCTGCTGTGAGTTATGATCATGACACTGCACTCTAGCCTGAGTAACAGAGAGAGACCCTATCTTTAAAAAAAGAAAAGGGCCAGTGTGGTGACTCATGCCTGTAATTCCAGCACTTTAGGAAGCTGAGGCAGGCTTCTTGAGTCACTTGAGGTCAGGAGTTTGATGGCCATCAAGGACACTGAGAGTCTGTAGTCTCACTGAGAAGCCATGCAGCTCTGCACACAGGTGGGTCACTAAAAGTGGTCACCATTTCCACAGTTGAGAACAATCTGGCTGAAGCTAATGCATACTTTAGTCTGTTTATAGAAACAGGCAGCATATAGGGTATGTTTTGAGGCACACACTTTAGTCCCTGGGAGCCCCAAAGAGCTAAGTGTTCCCCAACGAAATGTAACAAGTGTCCTGAATCATGCCTAGCAGCAGGCCATCATTCTTCTGTGCGTCATGTTGCTGTCTTCTTTTCCTCTGTAGAAGGCGTGAGACTGCCTTAGAGGCTTTCGGCTATATCTGTGGACTGTCAGTGATGATCTGGCCCAGATCATACACTTGACCCAACAAGGAAACTCCGTCTCCATTACTGAATTTCCAACTTTTGTCAGATAGATAACCTTCTCCCAGTTTCCGAGACTTTAGCCTTGAAACTTTCTGTGCCTGCTTCTCCTCTATACCAATCAACAAATCCCCACAAGCTGCCCATCCAGCCCCTTTTGCCTTTGCCACCCATCATCACTTGCCCTTTTCTTCCAGCCCCACTGCCCCTACTTGGGACCTCTTTCCCCACAACTGGACTGTTCCAGCATTCTCCGAATTATCTCTGCCTTTACACAGCTTTAACCGTAATGTGTCTCTGTTCTCTTGGGTTGCTCTGGCATCTGTAACGACTTCCTGCTCCTCCCCACCTACTTCAATCCTCCTACCTCAGGCTCCTAAGTAGCTGGAACTACGTGTGCCACAATGCCCTGCTAATTTTTAAATTTTTTGTAGAGATGGGGGTCTCACTATGTTGCTCAGGCTGATCTTGAACTCCTGGGCTCAAGCAATCCTCCCACCTTGGCCTCCTAAAGTTCTGAGATGAAAGGTGTGAGCCACCATGCCCAGACCAGTTTGCATATCTTTGTCTAACACTGAAGGATGGAATTAGAAAACACTAAGAGGAAAACATGAATAGCCTTATATTAATTTTATATTAAGCACTTGAAATACTACATCTTTCTGCCAACGCTGGTTGGCAGAAAAAAAACAATAGAGTAACATGCAGCAGAAATAACTCATGGAAGACAAAGGTATGGTGGGGTGTGGAAGAAAAGGAAGAAAAGAATATTCCCCCTGATGGGTCTACTTAATGGTTCTTTTCCACTTTCAGTCACTCATTTCATATTCGGTTGCAGTGTCTACTGCACCAGCTTTGGGCTAGATTACATTTTGGTCTGTAATACCAATGCAGAAATAATCAGTCTGTCTTACCTATGAATATACCTGCTTATCACCCACATCAAGACATGGAACATTCTGCATGGTTCCCTCATCCCCCTTTTTGGTTGATATTCCCACAGAAGTATGCTAAGATTTCTGATTTCTCTCACTGTACATTAGCCCTACTTGTTCTAGTTCTGATTTTAGTGAGGGCTTTTAGTTTCATGTGACTACGTTGTGTCTGGGGTCAAATGTTTATCCTAGCTATGTCTGGAAGAATTACAAATGTATTTTCTGATCGTCTTATAGAATCATTTTGCTCTCTTCCAAACACATCTTTTTAATTTTTATTTATTTATTTATTTATTTTTTTGAGACACAGTTCACTCTGCTGCCCCAGGCTGCAGTGCAGTGGTGCCATCTCAGCTCACTGCAAGCTCTGCCTCCCGGGTTTACGCCATTCTCCTGCCTCAGCCTCCCGAGTAGTGGGGACTACAGGCGACCACCACCACACCCGGCTAATTTTTTGTATTTTTAGTAGAAACGGGGTTTCACCGTGGTCTTGATTTCCTGACCTCACGATCCGCCCGACTCAGCCTCCCAAAGTGCTGGGATTATAGGCCTGAGCCACCATGCCCAGCCCTTTCTCATTAAACCACTTGAAAATTCATGCTTAGTGTTTGTAAAATAAACAGATGCAAAAAGAACTTGTAGCTTGAAAAGTATAAAGCAGGAGTAGTGAACAGAATCTATGGGCACATTTTCCCTACAGTGAATTCTTTTGTCTTCACCCTCCTGCATTCCCTGCTTCAACAGCTCCAGATCAGTAGAAAAAAATCCAACTGATATGTGCCCTTTATTCCTCTCTCAATAACTTTATGTAAATGTAAAAACATCAACTCTGAAAAACATAATGCATTCATTCCCACCAAAAAATAGTGCAGAGAGGTTTGTTAATGTTTGAGAACTTCAAGTAATGGAAAAATTGAGCCATATAAGAAGAGATGCATAATAAGTCGCTCTGCGTTTAGCTCCATTTTATTATTAAGAATCTAGCACTACCAGTGACAAGTCAGTCAGGCATGTTGATTTTGCTTAACTTTCTTCTAAAAGTTCAGGTGAAAACAAAAGTTCCCTAAGCAGATGTTAACAGCTGCAAAAGGAAATACAATATGTTGCTATGAATTACTTCAGAGGCTTTTGAAGATATTAAATGTTTTAAACAGAAGAATAGTTAAAAACGAAGAGCAAGTGTAAATAATCTGGGATTTTTTTTCCTTCAAAGTTATTTTGGGGCTGAAAATTGCAAGTGGAAGAAAATGACTAAGTGATACTTAAACCAGTCTTTCTCTTGATCTTGTTTCATGGTCTTCACCTAAAGCTCTAGAGAAACAGTGAGTGCTCCAGGTTGTTGAGATGAAAGGTCTAGAAAGATGGCTTTGAGAATTGGTGAGTGAATGTGGGCCAACTTGTGAAGGAGCAAAATTTCCCCCATGCTGCTGACTTTTCAACTATTCCTTCTCTCATTTCTCCCAACTCCAAGGTATATGGAACAGGCTTTGTGGATTGGGCAGAGGTCTTCATGATCCTTGTCCTTTTGTGGGATTCTAGCCTCTTAATTGTGTGTAGGTCCTATGTTTTGCTTCTCACCGGGAGAATATGGCAGAGTAGATGGGATACCACTCCTGTGATGAGGTTCCTTTAGACATGCTCTTGAAGAAGCAAGCAGCTATGTGGCAAGGAACCAAAGGCAGCCCCACGAACCCCTCAACCAGCAGTTAGCAAGACACCAGGGCCCTGAGTCCTGCAGCCAACAGGAAAGGAACTCTTCTACAACTGAGGGATTTTTTTTTTTTTTTTTTTTTTTTGAGTCAGGTAGTGCTCTGTTGCCCAGGCCAGCGTGCAATTGTGCTATTAAAGTTCACTGCAGCCTCAATCTCCCATGCTCAGGGCATGTTCCCACCTCAGTGTACTGTGCAGCTGGGACTATAGGCATGTACCACCATTCCCCGATCACCATGACTCACTCATTTGGCCAAATGATAACTCCAAAAAAAATTTTTTTTTTTTGAGACGGAGTCTCTGTTGCCCAGGCTGGAGTGCAGTGGCATGATCTTGGCTCACTGCAACCTCCACCTCCCAGGTTCAAGTAATTCTCCTGCCTCAGCCTCCTGAGTGGCTGGGATTACAGGTGCATGCCACCACACCCAGTTAATTTTTGTATTTTTAGTAGAAATGGGGTTTCACCATGTTGGGCAGTCATGATCTGCCTGCCTCAGCCTCCCAAAGTACTGGGATAACAGGCATGAGCCACTGCACCCAGCCCCCAAATTTTTTTAAACAGAAAAATCTTTACTCTGATAAAGGACTTAACTTTCCAAACAACAATACCCAATGAAGATAGCATGAGGCCAACTGATTCTCTTTCTTTTCTCTCCTCCTTTTTTTCCCTGCCATTTACCCAAAGGGACAAACACCTTTTATTATGTTTCAGTATTACATAAAAATCTTTTTCAAAAGAGAAAACTAAATTTCATGTTTTTGTTAGTGTA
The DNA here is from genome assembly GCF_043159975.1 of Macaca nemestrina. Classification (NCBI taxonomy): domain Eukaryota; kingdom Metazoa; phylum Chordata; class Mammalia; order Primates; family Cercopithecidae; genus Macaca; species Macaca nemestrina. The sequence goes on along the minus strand of NC_092146.1, from coordinate 3,120,000 downwards.
TCTTTGATGTTAAAGTTAGTTTTTTAAAATAGAATTTTATTTTATTTATTTTATTTTTGAGACAGAGTCTTGCTCTGTCACCCAGGCTGGAGTGCAGTGGTGCAATCTCAGTTCGCTGCAACCTCCACCTCCTGGATTCAAGCGATTCTCTTGCCTCAGCCTCCTGAATATCTGGGATTATAGGTGCCCACCACCATGCCCAGCTAACTTTTGCATTTTTAGTAGAGACAGGGTTTCGCCATGTTGGCCAGGCTGGTGTCAAACCTCTGACCTCATGATCCACCCATCTCAGCCTCCCAAAGTGCTGGGATTACAGATGTGAGCCACTGTCGTCCAGGTCCTTTTTTTTTTTTTTAATTTTTTTTAATTTTTTTTTTGAGACAGCCGCACTCTGTCACCCAGAGTGGAATGCAGGGGCACTAGCTCAGCTCACTGCAAACTTCACCTCGTGGGTTCAAATGATTCTCCTGCCCCAGCCTCTGGAGTAGCTGGGACTATAGGTGCATACCAGCTAATTTTTGTATTTTGTAGAGACAGGTTTTCACCATGTTACCCAGGCTAGTCTTGAACTGACCTCAGGCGTTCCACCTACCTCAGTCTCCCAAAGTGCTAGGATTACAGGCATGAGCCACTGCACTTGGCCTTAAAATAAAATTTTAGATTTCTATCGAGTTTTAATTAGTTTGACCATAAGGTAAGATTTTCATAAATTTTTGAGAACCCTTTGCAATTTTCCATCCAACAGCAGATCAATTTCCTAAGAAAACCCTGTTATTCAGACATAGGGGTCCAGATTCTGGCCCCACATTAGTATGATTTTAATGTTTTAACCTACAGAAAAAGGCTAAATAATTTCTTTCAAATCTTAGCCAACTTGTTTGTACCCACAGAATTTCATTTATAAGGCCAACCTTTCACAAATCCCTTTTCATTTTGCTTAAACCTTGTTTGTTCTGTTGCTGTTTTGGATTAGGACAATCTTTAAAACCCTCTGAACTACACAAAATTACTTTCCCTTGAACAAAATCTATATTTCCATGCCTTCTTATAATCCTTTACCAAAAAGCATGTTAAGACCTTGTATGTAAAACTGTTTCTCCAGTAATCTCAATTACACATGACAATGTTAACACTTAGCAACTTTTTGTTTTGTTTTGTTTTGAGACAGAGTCTTGCTCCATACCCCAGGCTTTCTACCCTTAACTGGGTAGAAAGAAGTCTTCCTGATCATAAGGCAGATTTTTAGAAACCAGCAACATTTGGACATTTTTAAGAATCTCCTGGATGGATGTCACTTTCCCTCTCAGTGCATCATCCCCTGACCTTCCTGTGGGGGGGCAAAGACAACATACAGACAGAAAGCAAAAATTTCTCTTGGTCCTTAGAACACTTGCAATTATCTAGTGAGACAAAAGGCTAAGCTTTGAACATCTCAGGAGGGCCTTGACAGCATGTGGCTATAATTTAACCCATAGAGTAAAGTGCAGGGTGAGGGAAATGAGTGTAAACTTTGTTAGTTTTTATGTATGAAATGGTTTCCCTCCCCCTACCCAATTTCTGAGATGAGGTGATGGGGATGCTTTTCCTTTTGCAGTTTCCATGAGCAGGTGACCACATGCTTTTGCAACTTTTGAAACCCTGAATGCTTTCTGGAGTCAGGCAGCAATGTTGATGTTTGAGGAAGCTCTATTAATAGTGATAAAGAAAAGGAATGTGGGCCCTGTTGGGAACAAGTAAGTGTAGGAGCAAATGACACTTGCGGGGTCTAGAGCAAAACGAAAGAATGGAGCCCCACTTTTCAAAAATTAGGAATTTAAAGATGGCCAGAGCAGAGCATTGAACTGAGTAAGGAACATGTCTGTTTTTGGTATTTTCTAAAATGTCAGATAAGTCAAAGTATACATCATGGGGCTTTTCTGTCTGGTTTCTTTCATTTAACATAATGCATTTGAGTTGCCTGTGTCAGTCATTTCTTCCTTGCCATCCCTTCGGAGTAGAATTGTTTGGTCATAGGGTTAGTGTGTGTTTAACTTTATAAGGACTATTTTGCATTCCCACCAGGAGTATATGTGAATTTCACTTGCTCTGTATTTTCATCAATACTTGTTATTGTCAGTCTTTTCAACTTTATCAATTCTATTAAAGGCATTTTACTTTGGATTTTCCTGATAACTAATAGTTTTCAGCATCTTTTTAAAGTATATTGGTTATTGATGTCTTCTCTTTTGAGGTGATTGTTCTGATCTTTTACTCATTTGAAAAAAGTTGGGATGGAATACTTAAGTCCAGGAGTCCTAGATCAGCCAGGCCAACATAGTTAGACCCGATCTCTATAAAAAATAAAATAAAAATTAGGCCGGGCGCAGTGGCTCACACCTGTAATCCCAGCAGTTTGGGAGGCCAAGGAGAGTGAATCATCTGAGGTTAGGAATTTGAGACCAATCTGGCCAACATGGTGAAACCCCATTTCTGCTAAAAATACAAAAATAAAATAATAATAATTACCCAAGCATAGTGGTGCTCGCCTATAATCCTAGCTACTTGGGAGGCTGAGGCAGGAGAATTATTGGAATATGGGAGGCGGATGTTGTAGTGAACCATTGCACTCCAGCCTGGGCAACAAGAGTGAAACTCCATCATAACAACAACAACAACAACAAATTAGCTGACTGTAGTGGTATATGCTTGTAGTCCTAGCTACTTGGGAGGCTGAAGCAGGAGAATCACTTGAACCTAGAAGTTCAAGGCTGCAGGGAGCTATGATTGTGTCACTGTGCTCTACTGTGTGTGTGACAGGCATATTATTAGGAGAGGGCCCAGGAATGGGATGACCCATGCTAAGAACTGGTCTCTAAAATAAAAAATAAAAAATAAACAAAGTTATTTTTTTTTCTTATTATTATTGAGTATAAGACTTACCTATGTATTCTGGATACATGCCTTCTGTCAGATATGTTTTGTAAAATTTCCCCACACTGTGGATTTCCTCAAATTTTTCGTTTATTTGTCAGACAGCAAAGGTTTTTAATTTTAATAATTTCTATTTTGTCTATTTAAAAAAATATTTGTGCCTTTTGTGTCCTGACATAGAAATCCTTTATCTGATTTCTCATAGATTTTTCTCCTAGATTCACCGATAGTAATTTAAGAGCTTTAGCTCTTTTATATTTGATGCATTTTGAGTTAGCCTGGGGGTTTGGTGTGAAGTAAGGATCGAGATTCATTTACTTTCCTGGTGCAAATATCTATTTTGTTCTGGCACCAGCTATTTGCAAAGTTTGAATTTTAATTTGGAAAAATCCAGAGTTAGTGCCATGCTGATTTGATACTTTTGCCATCATGTTATGCTCTTTATACACAGTTTTTGATTTCTCCTTGATTTGAATCACTTGAGCTTACAGTAGACTCAGGTTTGCTCCACTTGAATTAGGGACTGTAATTCACCAATGCCATGAGCAAAGAGAAGCTAACTGTAAGAGTTAAAGAAACGGGAAAGAAACCCAAAAAGCAGCTTAACAGTCAGACAGGGTTTCTGGCTGCTTTGGGTCTGAAGCATTCTCTCTTATAGACTAAGAGTATTTAAGGGTTCAGGATGAGAGAGCTTATCACAAGCTTGGAATGTTTCTGTGTAAGAGAGAAGTTTATGGCAGGGTTGGAATTTTGGGGCGGACACCTCTGTAACCAGGGGCTGGAGGTAGGAGGTTATCTCAGGGCTGGCATGTCTCTGGTTGGGGATGGGTTTATCTTATGGTTGGAATGTTTCTGGTCAGAGATGTCATTTGTGGTTTATAGTCATGCTGACCTTTGGACATTATGCTGAAGCCCTTTGGATTTAGGTGGTTTTTGATCAAGGGGGAGTTTAAAATGCTCATGCTTGTCCAAGATGGGGATGCTACTGCTGTTACTAAGAACTCTCTAAAAGTGCATAAGAAAAGTTCCATGTGATACACTATTTTTGTGTGTGGTCTCCCTCAGTGACTTTGGATAAGTAATCTGAAGAGTTTAGCAACCAGTCTCCTGATTAATGCAGGCTATTTTCCATGTTTGTTGTGGACAGATAATACGCCTGCTCTCTGCTCCAAGGTGTCCATGCTCTAACTCCTGAGTCCTGGAAGGAGCCAGTTCTGTCCACATGTTGATTGTAGGAATTCTGAGTTCCACAAGTGTAAAATAATACATTTGTGTTGTTTTAAGCCTCTAAATTTGTGTTAATTTGTTGCAGAGGCAACAGGAAACACACAAAGTATTGCGTTAGATTTATATTTTAGTTTCAGAGTATTTGTAGGTAGATACCTTTGCCCCTACACTTTACACTACTGAAATGGGAAGGAAACATGCTACTTAAATTCAAGCATAGACTTGCACAAATTAGCATAAACTAGCCTAGGGGCTGACAGCATTGTAGCTAAAAATAAACAAAGGAATTATAGGTCAACTTCCATCCCCAGTTCCAACATCTTCCACTGAGGGACTATATAAAGTGTTTATGAGGAAGGGTGCTGTGAGACCTCTGCCTTTAATGGAAAATTTCATCTTGTAATTTGATGCAAAGGGGGGGTAATTACAGGAATTGTATAGGTTCATTGTGGTTTTGCTGTTATTGTTAGCATTTTTCTTCAGATCAGTGAAAATTTACAATCCACCCTATCTAAAATGAGGAATATCAGGAATTTTCTGCTCAGTCTCCCACTCCTTACACTTTTTTTCAGGTGAGCTAGCCTTCCCAAATATTTTAGTATTTTCTATTTGGGGAAAAAGATCAATCATGCAACTAAAATGTGTCCTTTAAAAAAATCACACGGAATTATTTCCCCAGCATGGATTATAGTCGGCTTGCTACAAAGGGTTGTAAAAATAGATAACGTGTTCAAATGAATAGAAATATATATTTTTAAAAATTTATATATTTTAAAATATATTTATATATATCCTACATATACTTACATAGCTAATTCCAGGTTGATATATAAATTAACATAAATACTTATATGTAAATGTATATATAACCTATTAATACTTATACATAAATATGAATACATGATATATATTGAAATTATAACGTAAGATAGGTGACATTTACATATGTATATGATGTGATTAATATATATTATGTAGTATATGTTATTTTAAATAATTACATAAGTAATTATGTAGTTACTTAATGTTATATTTTCATAACATTATATGATATATAATTAATGCTTATATAATTATTTACCATTACAAATAAATAAAAACAATTACATAAATGTAATAATTACATAAACATATTTTTATGTTGATATTTAAATGTTACATATTTATACTTTATAAGTTTATATGTATAAAATTGTACATATCAATAAATATATGTGTGTGCATATTTATGTGTGTGTGTGTAGTCAAAACAAATCAAAATCAGGTTCCCTCTGGGATGTAAGAGGGAGGTGAATCACCTTAGGCCTGGGTAGGCTCTAGGTGTGAGTGGCAACTGCTGTCTGAAGAGGCAGGCTGATGCTTGTGCTGGCTGGGGATGGAAGCAGGGTGGGTGAGCAGCACCTCTCCTGGGCCCAGGCTGCTCATGGTAGCTCTGTGCAAGTTGGGTGTTGGCCCCTGCCCCTTGGTTCCTGGGTAGGGAAGGGCCCCAGGGCTGCCAGGCACATTAGGATTTCTTTGTTACAACTGAATTCATAGGTGAACCCAGCCCTAGGACCCCTGAGTCAGTCTTTCCAGATTCCTCTTCCTCACTTGCTCATTGATGTGGAAAGTTCTGGAAGCTCTGCCTTTCCCCTTTGACACAGGATTGTGATCATTTTCGGTGTTGACATAGGAGAGATAGCACAGTTTTCCAGAGGAGTTTTGTGGGTTTTTTAAAGTATGAATTTGTTTTTTCTTTTTGGTAAGATGGAGTCTCCCTCTTTAGTCCAGGCTGGAGTGCAGTGGCACAATCTCAGTTCACTGCAACTTCTTCCTCCTGGGTTCAAGCATTCCTCCTGCCTCACCTCCCAAGTAGCTGGGATTACAAGTGTATGCCAACACACTCAGCTAATTTTTATATCTTTATTAGCGATGAGTTTTGCCATGTTGGCCAGGCTGGTCTCGAGCTCCTGACCTCAAGTGATCTGCCTGCCTCAGCCTCTGAAAGTTCTGGGATTACAGGTGTAAGCCACTGTGCCTGGCCTAAAGGTATGATTTCTAGTATATTTCCTTCTACAATGGAAAGAACTTTAGACAAATATTTAGGAACAGTAAATATTTAGACATGTTTGGCACACCTTTTCCTAATTGATGTAATCCCAGCATGGATTATAGTCGGCTTGCTACAAAGGGTCGTACAAATAGATAATGTGTTGAAACGAATAGAAATATATATATTTTAAAATTTATATATTTTAAAATATATTTATATATATCCCACATATATAGCTAATTTCCAAGTTGACATATAAATTAATATAAATACTTACATGTAAATGTATATATAACCTATAAATACTTATACAGAAACATGAATACATGATCTGTATTGAAATTATAACATAAGATAGGTGACATTTACACATGTATATGATGTGATTAATAATATAATTATGTAGTATATAACTGTTATTTTAAATAATTATGTAAGTAATTATGTAGTTACTTAATGTTATATTTTCATAACATAGTATGATACATAATTAGAGTTTATATAAGTATTTACTATTACAAATAAATAAAAACAATTAATTATTACATAAATGTAAATAAAACTCAGTGTATTCCTTTGTATTTGACTCCTAAGTACATTTTATATAATGTAGCCGTGTAGCCAATGTAGGCATGTTGGGTGGTCCAATTTCACGTAATTCATAGAGAGTAAGGAATTAAAGGAAAGAAAGTGTCCCAGTGTTTGCTTCCTTTTGAATGTGCTTTCAGGGCAAGGGTCTTAGGCTTGGACCTGTGTTGACTGCGTAAATTGGCTCTTTCCGTTCTCCCCAAGCCCTGGTCCAGTGTGGGCAGGCATGCTCTGCACATCAGAGCCCAGTTCCATTTTCAGCTTAACTGCTATTTCTAAAAATGCATAATGCTTGGTCATGAGACAATAGTCTTTCAGGCTATAGACTTTGAAATGTTTCAAACTCATGCCATAAAGGTGAACATCTAAATGGATTTATAGCCTCCAGACCCTGAGAGTAGGAGGAGCAGCCAAGAAACTACCCAACCAAACAGGGAGAAGTGGATCAACTCAGTTAGGTTAGTCAGCACACACCAATATTTCAAGGTATTTTTACACCAAGTTGGTCAAGGATTTTACAGTTATAACAATTTGGGGTGGCCCAATTGCTGATAGTTCAGAAACTGAGAAAGAAGAAAGCACTCCAGTCATTTTATTCTTTGATCAAGCTGTGATCAACACACCAAGAATGAGTGGGAGGGACATAAACTTGTGCCTTGATACTTTTCAAAGGAAGCTCCCTCTGATCATTTATCCCTAGAAGTGAAATTTGAATTCTGAATTCTCTATTCTCTCTGCTTGGTATGCTTATATTCCTCCAATGACTCCCTTTTCTAGGTGTGGTCCAGTGTAGCTTGTGGACAGCAGAGAGGGCAGCCTGTTGGAACTCACAGACAATGCAGACCTGCAGAGGGAGAATGTGCATTTTTAGGGATACTGCCCCATGCCCCACCACCAGGGATTGGTGAGGGCATGAAGATACGGTCTTGTTCTGCTGAGCACAATAGGGCATCTGTGAGAGAGTATTGCTAACACTTAGGACAGATTATTGTGTCCAGCATGGATTTGGTTATTGTTTTTTACCTAAAATAGTGTTCCCTGCTTTATTTTTGGTTGTCTATAAAACACTGGAGTAGGCCAGTTTTCATACAATGTGGTTTTCGACTCCTCTTAGGACATGAGGAAGGGAGACAAATCTGTCCCCTCATCCCAGGAGGACATTTGGCAATTTCTAGAGTCATTGTTGGTTGTTGTACCTGGTAGTGCTAGTGACATCTAGCAAGCAGAGGCCAGGGATGCTGCTAAACATCCTATAGTGCATGGAGTAGCTTTCTCATGCCCCTAAAGGATTATCTAGAAACACATGACAATAGTGCCAAGGTTAAGAAATCTTGTCTTACACAATGTTTTCCATTCTGGATCTTTCTGATTGCTTATAATTCAAAATCAACATTCCTTGGTAAGAATACCTGCAAGGTGAAAAGTATTTCTTAATAAATCATACATATGGAGGCCCCTGGTATAAGTAGTCCAACTGTTGACAATGTTACATTTGATCATTGATTAAAGGCTGAATGCCAGATGCTTGACTTCTAGAATGGCAACACATGTCCACCCTATCATAGTGGATAAACTTTGTAGTCAGAATCTTAGCTTATTCTGGTATGCATATGCATACATACAAACCCTGGAAAAATATATATATATACACACACACACTGTGAATATACAACCATCTTTGCAGTGGTTTTATCTTTGCAGTGGTTGTATATTCAAGACAGTTAAGTTGCTTCCAATAAGAATTGTGGTTCTTGTTTTTTGAAAAGATATTGGAGGATAATCATTGCTAACATTTCTCTATAGCTAATATGCACTTTCTGCTACACAGGGGATCCTATTTTAATTGAAAGATGGCATTTTGAAGCTGAATTGAGCCCGAATACTACCCGTAGCAATTCAGTGAGAGCAAGTCTTTCAAAAGCATTAAAGATAGCAAATGCTTTCCACAAAGCTCACATGCCATCTTGTTTATACTCTTTCCCTGTTCAGTCTCTGGACAAAAGGGATACGATGACTTCACTGCCACCCAAACGATCAGATTCGTGTTTGTGCATTTCTTAACCCTTTGAAGCTCAGTGTTTTAGATATATTTATCCTTCCTAGCAAATGTGGGTTATAAGAAATATTACTCTTTTTTTTATTAAATTTTTTAAAATTTCGATAGATTTTTGGGGGAACAAGTGGTGTTTGCTTATATGAATACATTCTTTAGTGGTGATTTCTGGGATTTTGGTGCACCCATCACCTGAAGAGTGTACACTGTACCCAATGTGTGGTCTTTTATCCCTCATCACCACCCCCCCTTTCCCCCGAAGTCCAAGTTATCATTTTTATGCCTTTTCATCCTGATAGGTTAGCTTCCACTTAGTAATGAGAACATACAATGTTTTTCATTCCTGAGTTACTTCACTTAGAATAATAGTCTCCAATTCCATCCAGGTTGCTGTGAATGCCATTATTTTCTTACTTTTTATGACTGAATAGTATTCCTTTGATATATAGGTACCACATCTTATTTATCCACCCATTGATTGATGGGCATTTGGGCTAGTTCCTTGTTTTTGCAATTGCAAATTGTGCTGTGAATGCATGTGCAGGTAGTTTTTTCCTATAATGACTTCTTTTCCTCTCTATAGATGCCTAGCAGTGGAAATGCTGGATCAAATGGTAGATCTATTTTTCGTTCCTCAAGGTACCACATTGTTTTTGATGGTGGTTGTACTGGTTACACTCCCACCAACAGTATAAAAGTGGTCCCTTTTCAGTGCATCAATGCCAATATCTATTATTTTTTATTTTTTGATCATAGTCATTCTTGAAGGAGTGAAGTGGTATTACATTGTGATTTCAATTTTCATTTCCCTGATCACTGTTGATGTTGAGCATTTTCCCACACACACTTGTTGGCCATTTGTATATCCTGTTTTGAGAATTGTCTATTCATGTCCTCAGCCCACTTTTTGACAGGATTTTTTTTTTTTTCTTATTGATTTGTTTGAATTCTTTATAGATTCTGGTTATTAGTTTCTTGACAGATGTATACATAGTGAAGATTTTCTCTCACTCTGTGGTTTGTCTGTTAGTTCTGCTGATTATTTAGTTTGCTGTGCAGAAGCTTTTTAGTTTAATTAAGTACCATCTATTTATCTTTGTTTTTGTTGTATTTGCTTTTGTGTTCTTGGTCATGAAGTCTTTGCCTAAGCCAATGTCTAGAAGGGCTTTTCTGATGTTTTCTTCTAGAATCTTTATGGTTTTATGTCTTAGAATTAAGTCTTCGACTCGAGTTGATCTTTTTTAATAAGATGAGAGATGAGGAACCAGTTTTATTCTCCTGCATGTGGTTTGCCAATTGTCCCAGCACCATTTTTTAAAAATACGGTGTCTTTTCATCACTTTATGTTTTTGTTTTGTCAAAGATCAATTGGCTGTAAGTATTTGGGTTTATTTCTGGGTTTTCTATTCTGTTCCACTAGTATATGTGCCTATTTTTATACCAGTACCATGTTGTTTTGGTGACTATTGCCTTATAGTATAATTTGAAATCAGGTAATGTGATGCCTCCAGATTTTTTGTTGTTGGTTAGTCTTGCTCTGGCTATATGGGTTCTTTTTGGTTCTATATGAATTTTAGGATTGTTTTTTCTAGTTATGTGAAGAATGTTGGTGGTATTTTGATGGGTGTATAGTTCCAAGAGCTTTTTGAATGAGTCTTTAGGGTTTTCTAGGGGTACAATTATGTCATCAGCAAAGAGTGACAGTTTGACTTCCTCTTTACTGATTTGAATGCCATTTCTTTCTTTCTCTTGTCTCATTGCTCTGGCTAGGACCTCCATTACTATATTAAATAGACATGAAAATGGGTATCCTTGTCTTGTTCCACTTCTCACTAGAAATACCTCAATTTTTCCTTGTTCAGTATAATATTTGCTGTGCATTTGTCATAGATAGTTTTTATTACTACCTTAAGGTATGTGTCTTCTATGATGATATTGCTGAGGGTTTTAATCATAATGGGATGCTGGATTTGGTCAGGTGCTTTTTTAGCATCTATTGAGATGATCATGTGATTTTTGTTTTTAATTCTGTTTGTGTGGTATACCACATTTATTGACTTGTGTATGTTAAACCATCCCTGCATCCCTGGTATAAACCCACTTGATAATGATGGATTATCTTTTTGATATGCTGTTGGATTCAGCTACCTAGTATTTTGTTAAGGATTTTTGCACTTATGTTCATTAGGGATATTGGTCTGTAGTTTTCTTTTTTGTTATGTCCTTCCCTGGTTTTGATATTAGGGTGATACTGGCTTCATAGAATGATTTGGGTAGGATCCTTGCTTTACCTTTTGGAATAATGTCGATAGGATTCGTACCAATTCTTCTTTGAATGCGTGATAGAACTCGGCTGTGAATCCATCTAGTCCTGGACTTTTTTTTGGTTGGCAATTTTTAAAATTACCGTTTCAATCTTGTTGCTTGGTATTGGTCTGTTCACAGATTCTGTATCTTTCTAGCTTAAACTAGGAGGGTTGTACATTTCCAGGAATTTATCCACCTCCTTTTCTAGTTTATGTGCATAAAGGTGTTCATAGCAACTTTGAGTATTCTTTTCCTTTTCTGAGGTATTAGTTAAGTTGTAATAGCTCCTGTTTCATTTATAATTAAATTTATTGGGATCTTCTCTCCTCTTTTCTTGGTTAATCTTGCCAATGGTCTATCAATTTTCTTTGTCTTTTCACAGAAACAGTTATTTATTTCATTTATTTATTGTATTTTTTTTTGTTTCAATTTCATTTAGTTCTCTGATCTCCATTGTTTCTTTTCTTCTGCTGGGTTTGGGTTTGGATTGTTTTTATTTCTCCAGTTCCACAAGATATGGCCTTAGATTGTCTGTTTGTGCTCTTTCAGAGTTTTTGATGTAGGCATTTATTGCTATGAACTTAGCTCTTAGCACCACCTTTGCTGTGTCCCAGAGGTTTTGATAGATTGTGTCACTATTATAGTTCAGTTCAAAGAATTTTAAAATTTCTTTATTGATTTCAGTGTTGACCCGTCAATCATTCAGGGGCAGGTTATTTAATTTCCATGTATTTGCATAGGTTTAGAGGTTTCTTCTGAAGTTGATTTCCAATTTTGTTCCACTGTGGTCTGAGAGAGTCCTTAAGATAATTTTGAGTCTCTTAAATTTACTGAGACTTGTTTTGTGACCTATCACATGATCTGTCCTGGAGAATGTTCCATGTACTAATAAATAGAATGTATATTCTGCAGTTTTTGGGTAGGGTAGAATGTTCTGTAAATATCTGTTAACTCCACTAGTTCTAAGATGTAGTTTAAGTTCATTGTTTCTTTGTTGACTTTCTGTCTTGATGACCTGTCTAGTGCTATCAGTGGAGTACTGAAATCCCCCACTGTTACTGTGTTGCCATCTATCTCATTTCTTAGGTCTGGTAGTAATTGTTTTATGAATTTTGCAGCTCCACTGTTAGATGAGTATATATCTAGAATTCTGATATTTTCCTGTCGCGATAGTCCTTTTATCATTCTATAATGTCTTGCTTTGTCTTTTTTAGCTGCTGTTTCTTTAGAGTTTGTTTTGTCAGATATAAGAATAGCTACTCCTGCTTGCTTTTGGTGTCCATTTACATGGAATATCTTTTTCCGTCCCTTTATTTTAAGTTTATCTGAGTCCTTATGTGTTAGGTGAATCTTCTGAAGACAACAGAAAGTTGATTGGGGAATTCTTATCCATTCTGCCATTCTGTGTCAGTGGAGCATTTATGTCATTTACATTCAATGTTAGTATTGATGTGTGAGGTACTATGATATTCATCATACTATTTTCTGACCAAATACCTTTTTTTCATTGTGGTTATTGTTATATAGGTCCTGTGAGATTTATGCTCTAAGGAGGCTCTATTTTAGTATATTTCAAGGCTTTTAATCAAGATTTAGGGCTCCTTTTAGTAGTTCTTATAGTGCTGGACTCATAGTGACAAATTCTCTCAGCATTTGTTTGTTTGGAAAAGGCCATATCTTTCCTTCATTTGTGAAGCTTAGTTTCACTGAATACAAAATTCTTGGCTGTTTATCGTTTTGCTTAAGGAGGCTAAACATGGGACTCCAAATTCTTCAAGCTGATAGGGTTTCTGCTGATAAATCTATTGTTAATCTGATAAGTTTTGCCTTATAGGTTACCTTATACTTTTGTCCCACAGCTCTTAAGATGCTTTCCTTTGTCTTGACTATAGATAAATTGATGACTATATGCCCAGGTGATGATCTTTCTGCAATTAATTTTCCAGGTTTTCTTTGAGCTTCTTGCATTTTAGTATCCAGATCTCTAGCAAGACCAGGGAAGTTTTCCTCTATTATTCCCTCAAATATATTTTCCAAACTTTTAGATTTCTCTTCTTCTTCAGAATACCAATTATTCTTAGGTTTGGGCATTTAACATAGTCTCAAGCATCTTGGAGAAGTTGTTCATTCTTTGACTTTGATGGATTGAGTTAATTTGAAAGCCTTGTCTTCAAGCTTTGAAATACTTTCTTCTGCTTGTTTGATTCTATTGCTAAGATTTTCCAGTGCATTTTGCATTTCTCTAAGTGTGTCCTTGACTTCCAGAAGTTGTGATGATTTTTAATTTTGCTATCTATTTTACTGAAAAGTTTTTCTTTTATATCTTGTATCGTGTTTTTTATTTCTTTAAGTTGGACTTCACCTTTTCTGATGCCTCTATGATTAGCTTAATAAGAGACCTTCTGAATTCTTTTTCTGGCAATTCAGAAATTTCATCTTGATTCAGATTGTTCTTGAGCTGGTATGCTCTTTTGTGGTCACTAAATAACAGTTTTAAAAAATATATTACCAGAATTGTTTTTCTGGTTCCTTCTCATTTAGATAGACTATGTCAGAGAGAAGATCTGGGGTTCAAGGGCTGCTGTTTAGGTCCTTTTGTCCCACAGGGTCTCTCTTAATGTGGTGCTCCCCTCCTTTCCCTAGAGATGAGTATTTATGAGAACCAAACTGCAGTGATTGTAATTGCTCTTCTGGGTCTAACCACCCAGAGTAGCCACTGGGTTCCTGGCTGGTACTGGGGAGTCTGCAAAGAGTTCTGTTATGTGATCATCTTCAGGTCTGTCAGCCATAAATACTAGCACCTGCTCTGGTGGAGGTAGCAGGAAAATAAAGTGGACTCTGAGGGTCCTTGGTTGTGTTTTTGTTTAGTGTGCTGGTTGGCCTCCAGCCAGGAGGTGATGCTTTCAAAAGTGCATCAGGTGCAGTCCTTTAGGGAGGATGCAAACTTTCCCTAGGGACACATGGTTAACTATTCAGGTTTCTCAGGTAGTGGACAAGTTTATAGAGCTCCCAAGAGATTGCGACCTTTGTCTTCAGCTACCGGGGTTGGTAGAGAAAGACCACCAGGGGGTGGGCAGGGATAGGCCTGTCTGAACTCAGCCTCTTTCTGGGTAGGGCATGCTATGGCTGTTTTTGGGGAGGGGTTGGGGGTAGAGTGGGGTGTGGTTCCCAGTCCAGTGGAGTTATGTTTCCAAGAGATATTGGCTGCCTCTGCTGAGTCATACAGGTTGCTAGGAAAGTTGGGGAAACCCAGCAATCACATGCCTACTCATGCAGCAAACAGCCTCAAAGGCTGGTCTCACTTCTGCTATGTTCCTCTAATAGCACTGAGTTTACTTCCAGGCAGCTGGTGACCAAAGCTGAGAACTTGCCCCAGACCATTCACCTCCCCATTGATAAACTAATCAGACTACAGTTTTTTAGTGTCTCAGGGAGCCTGCAGTGGTCATTCAGTTTCTTCAAAGGGTCTGTGGATTCTTTTGGCTTTCCTTGTATGTTCCTGTGGTTGTTCTTGGACCAAAAGTTTATGATATAAATCTCCATATGATGGTCTATCTGTACAAGCAGGAGCTGCAAGCTGGTCCTGCCTCCTAACCGTCATCTTAATCCAGGAATATTACTCTTATTAGACAATTTGGAAAACTGATACAAAAGCCGTTGGGCCAGGTGCACAATAGTGGCAGACTTATCTACACAGGATTCAGCAATCAGCTCAGAAGGCTCGTTACAGTGTACCATATTGCTGATGGGACTAATAAGAAGTGAAAGAAAGCCTTTATTTTGATAGTATTGTACTCTACTTGTGAAGGGTGATACTGAAATATCTGCCTTAAAGAAAATGTTTAATCAAAGACCATTGATGGACATGGATTTTACAATGCCTAAAAGAATTTTGAAAAGAAGCCTGATGATTGGCATTGTGGGATCTTAAAACGATTATAAACAAACACAACTCTCTCTTTTCCATGCACTCATGTTCTAACTCACCACTGGTTGAGTTTCTAGTGTTTTACTAGTGCGCATTGTAGGGAAGGCAGCGATCTTGAAAGAAAGTCAGGATTCATATTTCCAAGGAGATGACCACGGCATCCATCTGAGGCTTGTGTGGTGGCCTGAGGTTTGGGTGACTGCAGACTTGATTGTGCCAACACCCAGCTTAGATGGTTCATGGTCCCTGTTTCCACATGATGGTAAATGCAGGCATCAAGTGTTATCTGTTTGTGTAGTTAGTTACATTATTAATAAGCTTTGCATTGTGAAACAGATTTCAGATTTACAACAAATGTGTAGAAGCACATTTTTCACAGCTAAGAAACCAACAAGGGTCCAGTACTATGAACTAAACTCCAGACTTTATTTGAATTTAATTAGTTTTCCCACTAACGTGCCTTCCTGTCTCCATCTACTACCCCATGTCACATTTAGTCATCATGTTTCCTCAGTTTCCTTTTGGCTGAGACTGTTTTTCAGGCTTTCCTTGTTTTTGATGACCTTGACAGTTTTGAGCAGGACTGCTGATGTGTGTTATATAATGTAATTAGATTTGTGTTTTTCTGAGATATTTCTCATGGTCAGCCTGGATTTAAGGGTTTGGGAAGAAGAAGGTGCCCTTCTTCTCACATGACTTCAAGGGCATGTGTTATTCATATGACTTATCACTACTGGTCTTCATCTTGATTGCTTACTTAGAGTGGTATTTGCTAGGTTTCTCCACTGTGACATTATTTGTTGTTTTCTCTTTCCATATCCATTCTTTGGACTTGTTTCACTGAGTGACCATTGATTTTAAGTACCTTTTTTTTTTTTTTTTTTTTTTGCTGCCAAAGGCAGTCCAGATTTGCCCTGATATATTATAATGCAGTTACAAAGTCCTTGAATTTACACCTACTACTTTTAACTATGAAACAGGGTTCATAAAAGCAAAGAGGCATTTAAGATAGTAAAACAGAGGTTTCTGTAACAGTTTCAGATAGTATTGAGATTTGCTTTGAGCTGGAATTAAATTCATGTATATGTTCTGTAAGTTGTTAAACAACAAGGAAAAATGTGACTGTGTACATATGTTGAGCTTGTGAGGCAGGTCCCTATGATTATGGCTTAATCCATATTATAAGTTATTGTGCCATTTTGCAGATGAGAAAACCAAGGTTCCTAAAAGCTAAGTAATTTGTATCACACTGCTGGTGAACAAAGCAAGAGGGCTCTTTAACTAGGGCACTCAGCTCTAAAGCCTCAATTTTTTTCCATTTTACAATGCAATCTTCATGGATTGGAGAAGGGTAAATAGGAGAGGTTTTAAAATAAATTTTATTTCCTTTAAATGCTTTTAACATCTGAGTTAATGCGTGGTATTCAAGGCAAATCAAGTTTGAAAGGATTCCTCTATTCCTGCCCTCCAGCTTTTGCACATACTGGTTCCCCAGGGACCTTTTATTTATTTGCCGGGATAACTCTTTTTCTTCTGCAAAACACTACTCAAGAATCCTCTGTAATCTAATGTTCTTAGACAAGCCCTATCTGACCCCAAACCCAGGCCAGTCTCTCTCACAACTGCCAAAGCTGTATTGGGTCTATGGAGCTGGGCACTTGCCACACATAGACATGTGCCCACATCAGCAAGTCTGTACAATATGGCAGCTGGCAGTTGCAGAAAGCATGCAGTAGAAAAATGGTGGTAATACAGTTGGGGCCACATGAATTTCACCCAAATGAATGCAATTTTATTCTGCAGGTAATGAGTGTCCATTGCTGGTTCCTGAGAAGAATTCTGAGGTGCATTTTAAAAGGCCTCCTTGGTAGTGATGTGATATAATGAATGAAAAGGATGGAGAGGAAGTAGAATGTCGTTTTGTGGTGCATGTTTTTATGTATTTTATTTGTACTTCTTTTCCTCCATTTTATGATGCAATTCCTGAGGTCAGGCATTGTGCTTCCCTTTCGTCTGCCCGCAGCACCCACTGCTACTGTTCAGAGGACATTTTCTGCTGCCCCTGTAGAGAATGAACATTCAGTACCTATTGTGGGTCTAATAGTTGTCAGAGACTAGGACCACAAAGCTTCATAAGTTGTACAGACAACCTAAAACGACTCCATGAACCATCCAAAGTGCCACAGAATAGTTTTGCCAGGTGGCTTTCTTGGCTTGCATGCTGAGTACCACATTGTAATGACACCCATCCCTTTCCCCGTCAAATGATTGTCTTCAGGTTGTCTCTGGCAGTGTTAGTCTTTGGGGCAGGACAACTCCATACACACCACCCACAGCTCCAGGAACACCTGAAACAGCTTTTTTTTTTTTTTTTTTTCAGACGAGTTTTGCTCTTGTTGCCCAGGCTGAAGTGCAATGGCGCCATCTCGGCTCATCACAACCTCTGCCTCCTGGCTTCAAGCAATTCTCCTGCCTCAGCTTCCCAAGTAGCTGGGATTATAGGCATACGTTACCAGGCCCAGCTAATTTTTTGTAGTTTTAGTAGAGATGGGGTTTCTCCATGTTGGTCAGGCTGATCTTGAACTCCCAACCTCATGTGATCTGCCTGCCTTGTCCTCCCAGCGTGCTGGGATTACAGGCATGAGCCACCACGCCTGGCCCAAAATAGCTTTTTAAACTCCACTGGTATTATATCTATGAAAAGGTTTCATTTCAACCTGACCTTCTAACACCTAAGAGAGAGAAAGAAACCTACCTCCTCTACAGACCTGACTAATTCCATCTCTGCAACATGGAAATCAATGATATATTAAGAAGTAAAGCAGCATTCATGTAGCTGAACAAGTGTATCCTCAGCTTCCGTAGAAGTTGCCACAGCAACACAAGTCAGAGAGCTTCACCTACTTCCTAGCCTTCCTTAAAATCTGCTTCAACAAATTGCCCTAGAAAAAGACTGAGTAGAAAAATGGTATCTTTCACCAGCTGAAAATGTCATATTCAGTGTTAAGTGTAGTCCCCATAAGATATGCAAAAAGAATTGTTTTTAAGAAATCATGTAGGAAGAATAAAAAATGATCAAAATGGAGTTTTTATCCAGCCGAACAGGACTCTGAATCCCAAAATAAAGCCTCTTACATGGAAATGAAGCTGAGCCCTGGCTGACCCTGAGAATGTATTCACTAGAGGCCAAGCCAAGTGTTGTTGAGCACCATGCTTGTTTCCTCTACATTTGGCTCTGACATAAAACAAAGTGAGAACATTGATCTTTTGGTGCTATTTATGCAGAACGTGTGCATCTCACTAAGCGAAGCTATTTCCAAGGAAGTTAAAAGAAGTTATGTGGGATGCTTGACTGCACACAAAGATGAATATCCAAGGAACAGTCAAGGAGTCACCCTATTACATTGGGATGCACTGATGAATGGAAAGTGTCAGAATTCCAGTATTGGAAAACCACTTGAGAAGTTTGAAGCTACGTCTCTATTCCAAGAAAGATGCGCTCAACACAATGTTGAGTGAATTGAATTGAATTTTATGTTCACCTTTTGTGGGGTGAATTTTGAGTATTCAGTAAGTAGAACTGAATTGAGTTGGATTTTGGATCCAATCTTACCTACTCTTTCCCATTCAGATGGAAATATAGGCTATGTGGTAAAGACTTAGAATCTCAGAATTGGAGAGGACCATAAAATTTGTAATGTCTGAGTCCTTCGTTTTACTGATAACAAAATGAACCCAAGAGAAATTGACCATTTGGCAATGTCAGTGAATGTAGTAGATGCAAAAAAATATGTATGTTCTGGCCTTTGGCAGGTTTATTCACGTCTTGGTTTTGATATTGTACCCTAGTTATTTAAAATGACATCACTGGCAACAAGTGGCTGAACTCCCAACCTCAGGCGATCTGCCTGCCTTATACACAAGATGTAAACAAGACTCTATGAACTATTTCACAACTACTTGTGATTATATGATTATGTCAAAATACAAAGTTAAAAAAAGCATGAGCCAACTAGTACTTGAGACTGATCTAGAATGATATTGAAAGCCATGGCAGAAACAAAGGGTAAGCATATAGGTAAAATGGGAAAAATTATCCATAATGACAGCCCCTGCTTTGGGGACTATTAGAAAGACACAACACAGAGAAGAGTAAAGGTCTTTGCATTTGGCAGGTAGGGGACAAGTGTCTCAGAGAGTAATAGTTAAATGATTTTTTCCAGTGTTATCAGTCAGCTAGTGCTACAGTAATGCTGTGCAACAAGTTTTGTCAAAACTGTGGTGCTTAGAACAATGGGCTTTTATTCTCACACTTATGAGTCTAAGGCCAGCTGCAATCTTGCGGACTAAACTGGATCACAAACTCTGGGGTCAAGCTTCTAGGCCACAAATTGGGTTAAGCTGTGTCACACATGTCTTATTTGGGGCCCAGACAAGAGGAAAATATTTTTCTCCTCATAGAAGTTCATAGTTTCCAAAAGGGCCATATGATACCCTGTAAGTCCAACGCTCAGAATTATTTGTACACTGTTATCTCTGTCCTTTCGCGTTGCTCAAAGAAAAGTCACATAGCTATGCGCTGGGGAAGTATACTTCACCATAAAGGTTTGAGTGGTGGGCTATAGTGAGGGAGGTAGGAAGGAGAATAAATATTTTTGAATAATGATAGAATCAACTACTCTTGATTAATACACTTGTGGTATAGGAGACTTTTCAGTTAAAATAACATTTAAGAATTGTTACAAATTTTTTAAGTTTATTTTAAGCCAGGTATCATGTTATGTAATTTGGAAACACAATCTTATTTAGTTTTCCTAGTCATTCAACCTGATGACGTTATCATCACTCCACTTTCAAAGTCCAAAACCCTGAAGCTCAGAGAAATCTTGACCAAAGTCATAGAGTAAGCTAGTAAGTGGTAGAGTCCTGGTTTAGATCAAGACTGGGGCTTATTTTCAACCAGCAACACAAAACAACAAAACCTTTCATATTTATTAAATTACTTGGTACCAGGATTTTTATTTTCTTTTTTTTTAGTATCTTACATGTGTAAATTACCTGAATGCTTATACCAGGGAGTACAGTTTTGAACTTACGTCTACTTAGACTTCATCAAAATATCTATTGAAAGAAATGTTTTTAGGGAAAATTGGATAAAGGGCATGCCGTCTCTCTGTTCTTTCAAATATTCTGAAATCAGTGAGGCCAAACCAGACAGAAAGAGCTAGGCAGAAGATTTGATTTTCCTGGCTCTTCCAAGAATTGCTCATGTCATAGTGAACTTTAACGGATGCCACTGGTTTACACTGAGGTTTGTTCTAGCAAGTGGTCTGCAGAAATTCATTGTAGTGTTTACTGTGAAGCTGTTCTGGAAGATGCTGTTGCTTCCATTACCAATGCGCTGCCAGGGAGAATTTCCTATAAAGTCCTAGTAGTAAAAACAGTGCTTTTCCATACTGTTTTCTTCTATTGCACTAACAGTACAATTGAATTTGTTGTTAGCCTACTGACATTGTGAACTTTGCTGTGGAGTAAGTACTGTTGAATAACCTCCCTAAGGTTATATAGGCTTAAAAGAGGCAGAGCTTGTATTTAAACTCAGGCAGGCTAGCTCTGGAGTCTATATTCTTTGATGCTGGGCCATGAAAGTAAATATGTAGGTTATTTTATATGCTCAAACCATGGTGGACAGAGTTCTAAGATGGTCCTCAGTGATTCCCACCTCCTGATAATATTTATGCCCTTTTATCAACCTTCAATATGGGTTGACTTAGTGACTTGTTTCTTCCTAATAGAATATAGAAATGGTAAGATGTCACTTTGGTGATTAGGTTACAAAATATTATAACATTTATCTTGCTAGCACACTCTGTCATTATGTGCCTTTTGAGACTCAGTCTTACTGGCTTGAGTCCTGTTGACTCAGAAGCAGGTCATTACTCAGTCAAGAGATGAGATCACAGATTCTGGGCTGACACTTAGATTATCAGTATGTGTTGTTTTAAGTTGCTAACTTTTGGGGTAATTTGTTATACAGCAACAGTAACACACCCAACTTTAGTCTCAGTTCTACTTTCACTTGTTGGTCCTAATGGTGTTTTTCTCACTAACTTTTGTTTCAGTCCTCACTCAGTCACCACTTTTGGGAATGTGGTAACTTTAAATAAGCAAACAAGAAACAGATCTTGTTTTAGGATTCAGGACTCTCTGACTACCAAGTCCATGTTAGTTTTATAGAAACTAGTTGTGAAAAAAATGACTAATTCTTGAAACCATTTCTGCACTACATTGCATCATGTAGAGATGGTAAGAATTAACGGTAGCCTCCAAATTATAAAAAATAAATATAAGTTTGGACTAACTTTATTAGAATTCTGGGAATGTGGTTAAGTGTAAATAAGCAAACAAGAAATGAATCTTGAATTAGGATTCAGGACTCCTTTACCTTTAAGTCCATGTTAGTTTTATAGAGGTTAGTTGTGAAAAAAAGTGACTAATTCTTGAAATCATATCAATACTGCATGGCAGTATGCATACATGGTGAGAATTAAGGTAGGCTCTAAGTTATAAAAAATGAATAAAAGTTTGGACTTAATGTATTAGATTTCTGGGAATGTGGTAAGTATAAATAGAAAAACAAGAAATAGGCCTTGAATTAGGATTCAGGATTTTCTGACTCGCAAATCCATGTTAGTTTTGTAGAGGCTGGTTGAGAAAAAAATGACTGACTCTTGAAACTATATCTGTGCTACATTGTAGCATGTACAGATGGTGACAATTAAGGTAGGCTCCAGATTATAAAAAATGAATGGAAGTTTAGACTTTTTGTTTTAGAACACCGAGATTTCTGATGAGTTTTAATGCAGTGGGTAAGAGACACATTTCAGGAAGATCCTAATGAGAGTGAAGAGAACACTTCTATTAGTTGTGTGCTACTGTGCAAAAAATCATCCCAAAGCTAGTGGTTTAATGCTACAAATTTCTCAAGATTTCTGTTGGTTTTGAATTCAGTAGCAGGTCAGTGTGACAATTCTGGCTTGGGCTTGCTCATAAGATGTCATCTGGAGATGCAGTCATGTGGAGGCTTCACTGGGGCTGAAGAATTCATTACTAAGATGGCACCCTCACAACTTAGTGTTGTCAACTTGGTTCCTTTCTATGTGGGCTCTTCTCATGAATGCTTGTGTTTCCTTATGACTTGGTTGCTGGTTACCATCACAGCAAGCTTTGGAACCCCTTAGAGCAAGCTTCAGAATCTCTGTAAGAGATTTTTATGACTCCTATTAGATGAATACATGTGTTAAATTGGCCATATTTATCGAGAATATAAATTCTAGTTTAAAATTTTTATTTTATTTTTTTGAGATGGAATCTCACTCTGTCACCCAGGCTGAAGTGCAGTGGCGTGATCTCGTCTGACTGCAACATGTGCTTCCCAGGTTCAAGCAATTGTCCTACCTCAGCCTCTTAAGTAAGTGGGATGACAGGTATGTACCATTATGTCATGGCTAATTTTTAAATTATTTTTAGTAGAGGTAGGGTTTTGCCATAATGGCCAGGCTGGTCTCGAACTCCTGACCTCAAGTGATCTTCCCACCTTGGCCTTCCAAAGTGTTGGGATTACAGGTCTGAACCACGATGCCTGGCCTAAAATTTAGATTTTAAAAATCTCAGATTGAGTCCACACAGTAGAGACATTTTATTTAATCACTGAAGAAATTTGTTGAAACACATTATATTATTGGTGCAAGGTAGATAACATAATTTAAAATGTGGTTTTTCATTGTATATCTATTATCTGCTAGAGATATTCAATATACTTTTAACAATTAAATACATTTTTTAATTGCTAGCTAGAGGAACTAGGGATGCCACAACTGAAAAAAATGATTTAAAAAGCATTTTCAAAATTCAGTAATTTTTGACCTCAGGAAATAAATATCTGCAACATGACAACCCATGGCCTAGTGATTTCATTGGAAAAAAAAATTGAAGTGATTTCCCACTTATTATACTGGAACTTTTGGCTGGACACCTATTTAACCATGCATTGGGAAGGCTTAAGCTTCTTGGAACAGTGGGCTAAATAAAAGAGAAATCTTTCTGTTTAAAGCAGATCTCACCAGGGTCTGGATTTCCACCGACTGAGACTGGAACAGAATCAAGCATTTCCCCTAGAGCTTTCAAGCAGTGTTCTTCCTGCATGGACTTCTACAATGTGAGACTTTCAGAGAGCAACAGAAAGGAAGTGATTTATATTATTCCAGAAAATTAGCGATTATGTTATTCCAGAAAATTGGAACCTAATTTTAGAGTGGCTTTCTTGTTTTTGAAACCTGCACTGGTTTTGTCCAAAGCATTGAAATTATCAGTGGCTTTGAAATGGACAGCAAAACACAACTACCTCCCATTTGAGACTCTCTCTTGAGTGGCTGTATTTCAGCTGGATTGCAGTAGTGGGAGCAGCACCATGTGCGTAATGGGATATCTGGATTCCACTTCTGCCCTGGCCTCAGTCTGCTTTCCTGTAAAGGTAAGTGTAGCAGGAACTATTCAGCTTCATTCTCTGTGATTTTCTGGGGAAAAAACATTCAGCATTGAAAAAATGGAGACCATATGACTCATGAACACTGACAAATCACTACCTTTTCTCCATAATAGTGGTTGCTCTTGCCTTGCAAAGGTCAGCAAAGTGTTTCTCTAAGGGGCAGGTACTAAATATTTTAGGCTCTGTGGGCCACATCAGCAGTCCCCAATCTTTTTGGAACCAGGTTTGGTGGAAGAGTTTTTCCACAACTGAGATGGGGGTTGGAAAGATGGTTTGGGGATGATTAAAGCACATTACATGTGTTGTGCACTTTATTTTTACTGTTGCATTGTAATATATAATGAAATAATTATATGACTGGGAGACATTAGATATCGGTTTCTCATAAGAAGCACACAACCTAGATCCCTTGTATGTACAATAGGATTCACCATCCTATGAGAATCTAATGCTGACCCTGATCTGACAGGAGGTGGAGCAGGTAGTAGTGCGAGTGATGGGGAGTGGCTATAAATACAGATAAAGCTTTGCTCACTCACTTACTACTCACATACTGCTGTGCATCATGGTTACTGACAGATCATATGGATGACTAATAGGTCACCGGTCCATGGCTCAGGTGATAGGAACCTCTGGGTTACATGTTCTCTGTTGTGGTGACTTAACTGTAAAAGCAGTAAATGAAGGGGTGGTTTTAAATACAACTTTCTTTCCTTTTTTTTTTTTTAAAACAAAAGTAGCTGACGGCAGATTGGCCTACGAGTTTGACTTCATTGTCCCCTGCTACATTGGTTCCTTTCAGAGGACCTGGGATTATATAAAATTAAGGAACATAGACCTAAAGAGATAGTCTGGCACTCTTTGAAGTGTGATGTGACAAATGGTGAGCTGTATTAATAGGTGCTATTGTTTCTTCATGTGTGACCTTGGGTCATTTGTGTGTATCACTGATGTTAATCCCTCAAAACAGCACAAAGAAAAGTGACTTTTCCAGAGAACTTGCCATTGGAAGTCTTTACCACTTAACTTAGTACTACTATAATGCCACAAGAAAGCCATGGAGCTATTTTGCTGCCCACAAGAATCCTCTGGGGAGATTAACTTCCCAGTATCCTGGCCACATCACCTTTCTGATTCTATTGCGTCAGAATTCCCATCCTGATGCATGATTATGGAAGGATGACTTTCCAAGCTCCCTCGGGTTATGGGTAGAATGTACTTCCTTGAAGCTGTAATCCTCATAGCAGCTGGCTTCCACAAGGCCAGCAAGAGACTACCACTGTAGTGACACATCCGCACTTTTAGGAAAGCTGTGACCTACTTCAGACGGCTTACCTGGTTAGGTCAGGTTCACTCACAATTACCTCCCTCCCTACCTTTTTAAAGAAATAGAGATTTTTCACATGTCCCTTACCCCTATATAGATGCAGACTTCCCCACTATCTACATTTTGCACCTGTATTACAGTCTGAATGTTATGTTTTTCCAAAATTCATGTCTAATCTTAACTCCCAATGTGATGGTATTAGGAGGTGAGGCCTTGGAGAAGTGATTAGATTATGAGGGCTCTGCCCTGATGAATAGCATTAGTGCCCCTAGGAAGAGCTTGAAGGGAGTGATCTAGTTTCTTTCTTCTGGGTGAGGATGCACCAGAAAGATACCCTGAGTGGAGCAGAGAACAGTGTGGCCCATGATACTAAAAATATTTACTATGTCTTCCTTTACAGAAAAAGTTTGCTGACCCATTGTGTATGTTATAAATAAAGTTTTGGTGCCACAAAAGAAATAGCACTTGAATGTAAAATTTTCTTTTTAATTCTCAGCAAGGCAAGTTCCTTCTATAGAAGGATGTGCCCTTACAGATGGAGCAATGGTGAGTGCACACTTGGACAAGGGAGAGGAAGTGGTTCTTATCCCTGATGCACCGTGGCCCTTGCTGCTGTGTCCTTCCCCTATTGGCTAGGGTTAGACCACACAGGCTAAACTAATTCTGATTGGCTAATTTAAAGAGAATGACGGGTGAGTGGTTTGGCAGGAAAAATGGTTATGGCAGAGCAGGTAATCGGAATGAGTCAGGTTGGAGCAGGTAATCAAAAAAGATTGCTTTATGATGAAGTTAACTTTAAAAGTAGAAGGCAAAGAATTGAACATACTGACATTAAATCTTTGAAGAGAAACTTAAAACTCATATCTAATAATTCCTTCCTCTTGCATTTTTCTTAGAGTTCTTTGTCTTCAGACTTCTTTAACATGTCTTGGCTTAGTTGTTCTGCTTGATTTTCCAAAAGAAGAAGCATCTCTGGATAAGGTGGAGGATAGTTAAGGGAGGTTTTAGTAAGTGCTGTTTGTATGAGCCTCTGCACCAATCCATGGATGCATGGTATGACACAAGACCTGGCAAGAATAAGTACACCCATTATGGCTGCCAGGGAAGTAAGAATTGAGGCTATTACTCCTTTCCATTTACTGAACCACTTTTCTAGTCATTCCATAAAGGAGTCCTTTACCCCTGAGTTGCCGGCTAACTTATGGGACAGAGCAGTCAGACTTTGTAATGCCTTTGTCATACTTCCATCAGGGTGATGTTGTTTGGGATGAAGATACAACATTGAGTTTTAATTATGAAGCAAACTCCTCTCTTTTTGCTAATGTCATGTCTAAGGCTATTCTATTTTCCCAAGTCATCTGGATAGTAGCCCCTAATTGCTCAACTATTCTTTAATAGCATCTCTAGTTTAGTTAATAAATTGCTGTTGGTTTTAATAGATGTAGTTTATCCAATCTACATTTTTATTAATTGTCACTCACCAAAATATTGACTGAAATCCTGCAGCTATTTGATTTTGGGTTTTAAATTGAAAACAGCTACCATGAAGCCCACACCCAGTTGACTGGAGGACCACCCTAGTGGAAAGGGGACAATCTGGGCCTCTGGCCTGCCGCACACACAAGCATAACATTTCCTTTTTTTAATGTGCAAATGGAATATTTGATCCATTCCAACCAGGCATTTGCATCTTGGTATCCTGTCTCAATTGCCAAAGTTTGTTTCAAGTCTTTAACTTCAACGACAGCTATCTTGGTCTTGTGGTTAAATGGAGGAGGAACAATTGTTCCATTGTGAGAGATCTGGAAGAAGGCTTAGACAAAGATAGAGGTGGTGGGGGATCAAAGAGACAGGAGAATGGCGTGAACCCGGGAGGCGGAGCTTGCAGTGAGCTGAGATCTGGCCACTGCACTCCAGCCTGGGCGACAGAGCGAGACTCCATCTCAAAAACAAACAAAAAAAAAGAAACACATTTCAAATAATCCAATAGGGTTTGTCCTTGAAACCTCAGCCCCCATACCATAAAACCAGCTTAAAGAAGAGAACTGGCTTAGAAAAGAGGAAGAACTTTGAGCGTTTGAGATAAAAATCTGTATAGAATTAAACTGGTTTAGCTGACAGTTAGCAGGGAGGGCTGTCCCTCTAGTAAAATGAATGTATGGTTTTTAGGAAATTTCAAAAACCTGTTGGGGTGGTCCATTCTTGCTATTGGTCCACAGAACACGGGACCAGTTACAGCATACAAGCTCTATACTGGGGAGCAAGACTTCTGGTTTAACACTGGAGTCTTTATCGAAATCTCCCTGGATTAAATGGCCCCAATTCTCTAATGCCCAGTCTGATGAGAGCTAGGAGGGACAGATACTTTTCTAAAGTGGAGAGCTGTCTTTGACTTGGCAAGTCCCCACAGGGTCTAACAAGGCAAGCATCAAATGCAATAGTTTGAGGCAAAATGGACTTGGTTATGTTAATAACTAAATGGTCAGTAATTGAGCAAGGAAAGAAGAAAGAGTAATAGAATACACGAAAGACAGTTAAATTCTTCTTAGTTATAGTTTGGTAGGGTTTTTCCCTGGGACTATGGCCCACGACTCTGGAGAGGACAGTGCTTTCTTGACTCGGGTGTGGTAAGTCCATCCTCTCTTTGCTGTCCAGGTTGTGTTTTCAGTAGTTAGGAGCACTAAATAAGGATCTTCCAGGTTGGCTCAAGCTTCTCTCCTTCCACCTTTTGATGAGGATGTGATCCTCAGGCTAATGTTGATGCACCGGGAACTCCAAGGGCAGCACCTGTGCTAATAGACCTTTAGTTTTAAGAGAAGATAAAGTAGAAGATAGACCAAGTATAAAGTTTTGAAGAAACTGATCTTTTGTTTGAAAGGTAGGAATATCAGCAGCAGAGCATAAATAAGGTACTCCAAAGAGCATCTCTTGAGGAGAAAGACCAATGAAGGTAATCCATAGAGCATCTCATAAGGAGAAAGACCAGTGTCTTTCTATGGTGCAGTTCAAATTCTCAGCAGGGTGATACGAAGAAATTTGGTCCATGGCAATCAAGTTTCTAAGACTAATTTGGTTAAGTGGTTCTTTAGAGTCCGATTCATTCTTTCTACTCTCCCTGATGAGGGTGGGTGCCAGGGAGCAGGGTGTTCCCATTTAATGTCTATTGTTTGGGATAGCCTTTTAATAATGTGTGTGGTGAAATGAGTTCCATCATCTGAGTCAATATTTTCTATTAGTCCAAACCTGGGTACTATATTTTCAATTAGGGCCTGAACTGCATTATTGGCTGTTATGTTTGGAAAGGGGATAGCTTGAACTCAGTAAGTGAGGTGGTCTACTACCACTAGCAAATATTTTAGACAACCTATTGGAGGCATTTCTGTGTAATCAACTTAGATACTTCAGAATGGCCTTAAGCCTGGACTCCTTCCCCCAAGTGGTAATCTTTTTATAGTTTATTAGTTGTTTTGTTTAATATACTAAGCAACTATCTGTAACCTGTTTGGCCAAGGCATAAACTCCTATGCCCCCATAAACTCTGAGAATTGCATCACACATGACCTGGGGCCACAATGGGTCCCTTGATGTAGGTGTGACAAGATTTCCCTCATATGGGGTTTAGACAACATTTCTCTCTGGTCTAGCAATACCCATTTTCCTTCTGAATTCTCTTTAGGACCTATGTTTATTAATTTTTCTTTTTCAGTGGAAGAGAAAATGGGGATTATGGTAGGAGGTGGAAGATAGGGGTGAATTGGAAAATAGGCATTTTTGAGAAAAGGGCAGCCTGTTTGGCTATCTGATCTGCTAGGTTATTTCCTTGACTTTCAAAAGAAAGGCTTTTCTGGTGTCTAGGAACATGGACAACAGCTATTTCTTCTGCTGACTGAAGGTTATTCAATGCTTGGGTGACTAGCTCCTTGTGAACAAGGTCTTGACATTTACTATCAATAAGACCTCATTCAGGGCAAATTTTTCCAAATGTATGAACCACTCGAAGGCATAATTATAATCCATATAGATGGCTCCTTCCTGGTTCTTAAGTACTTTAAGGCTTGGCTGAGTGCAAACAGCTCACACAATGAGCAGACCTACTGTTGGATAATTTTCCTGATTCTATTTCTACAAGAGTTTCTCTATCAATTATTGAATACTCCTTGTGTCTTTTCCCCTCAATCACCTGGAAGAAACTATCTAGGAATAAGTGTCATCCAGTCCTGAAGGGAGTTTCTCCTAGGTCTGGTTGAACCTTTGTATGATAATCAATTAAATCCAACATGTGTGTTCCCTCCTTAGATTTAGATTCCCTGTTAAAAAACATGCTGGGTTGAATGAATTATCAGTGGTCAGTGTTAAATCATCTTTTCTAACAGAATGACCTCATACTTTAAGATTCTTGGGTCAGTAAGCCATCTTCCTGCTCTCTGGTTTAAGATAGTTCTAACTGGATGAGGCATGCAGTTAGGCATGCAGTTAGGCATACTGCTAATTTATCTCCAAAGGTTAACTTTCGGCTTTTCTCGACTAATATTGCTGTAGCCATGAGGGACTAGATGCATTAAGGCCAGCCACAAGTGACTGGGTCTAAGATCTTTGATGGGAAGGCCACGGACTGCCAGCAGCTTCCTTGTTCTTGAGTCAGTACTCCTAAAGCTACTCCACTGTCCACATTAACAAAAAGGTGGAATGGCTTTTCTAGGGAGGGTAAGGCTAAAACAGGGGCAGTTATGAGCCTTTCCTTTAGCTCCTCAACTTGATTAACTTCCTCAAAAGTCCGCATGAGACGGTGAGGCTTTTCCTGGGCAAGTTTTCAATGTAACAGTTTACTCTGCAGTGCGTATGAGTCAATCTGTAAGTGGCAGTATTCAACTAACCCTAAAAATTTCCTGAGTTTTGGTTTAGTTTGAGGCAAGGGTAGGGACACAATTCCCTCTATTCATTCAGGCCCTATTCTGCACTTGTCTGCACTTACTAAGTGGCCTAAGTATTTAACT
Organism: Macaca nemestrina; assembly: GCF_043159975.1. Classification (NCBI taxonomy): domain Eukaryota; kingdom Metazoa; phylum Chordata; class Mammalia; order Primates; family Cercopithecidae; genus Macaca; species Macaca nemestrina. The sequence continues at coordinate 3,090,086 of NC_092146.1, read as the reverse complement.
TCAGGCTCTATATACTGAAGCTTTCTTTTTGAGACTCATAGCCCCTCAAACTGCAGATGGTTAAGAATATGTGTAGAGAAGTCGGTTACGTTCTCTATATCTTCACCAGATATAAGAAGGTCATCCACATGCTGCAGAAGGCATATTTGTTCTGGGACGACAAGTTATTCTATTACTTGTTCTAAAATTTGGCCAAAAAGATTAGGGGAGTCTGTGAACCCCTGGAGCAAGACTGTCCATCGATATTGTTGTTTCCACCCTGAGTAGGGATCATCCCACTCAAAAGCAAATATATGTGAGCTATATTCAGCCAGGGGACATGCCCAAAAAGCATGCTTCAAATCTATTACAGTAAACCATTGATGACTACATGGAATCTTGCTGAGAATGGTGTAAGGATTGGGGACAACGGGGTGAGTAGTCTGGACTATTTGGCTGAGAGCGCTAAGGTCCTGTACTAGCTGGTATGTCCCATCTGTTTTCTTGGCTGGCAGTATTGGGGGGTTATAAGGGGACATACAGGGCTCGAGAAGCCCATCTGTAATAAGGCCTTTGATTAGAGGCTTCAACCCTATCCTACCTTCTAGGGGAATAGGGTATTGCTTCCTTCTTACTACTTCTCCAGGGGTTTTTAACTTCATGTGGATCACAGGGACTCTGAGTTCCCCTAAGTTCCCTTCTTTGGACCAGACATTAGATTAATATATTTTTCATCTGCAGTGGTGAGTAGGTTTAATGAGGTGAGGGATCCTCTTGGGCTGACTTTTAGACCTATGCCCAGCTTTAACATTAAATTCCTCCCCATTAAATTAGTTACTGCTTCAAGGATTAACAAGAACTGAAAATGGGCTGAGAGATCCTGGTATGTAACTTCTGTGCTTTCTAAAATTTTTGCTCTAAATCCTTCCCCTTTTACCCCGGAGACTAAAAGTTCCTCTGAGGAGGAGACAACGTTAGATGAGGGGGAAACAAACAGAGCAGCAAGCAGCCCCTGAATAGACTAAAAAGGTGATAAGCTCATGTTGAGGTCCCACCTCTAAATTTACGAAGGGTTCCTGGTGGGACTAAAGATAAAAGAGACAGAACCCCTGACTCCCCTATTCTTCCTTGAAAGTCATGAGTGGAAGGACTTCTTTATCCTTTCTTAGTTCAGGACATCCTCTCTTGAAGTGGCCTGTTCTTCCACATCTATAACACCTGTCTTGTCCTTCCTCCTCCTTTGTTCTGGGCATCTTTAACCCTGCTCCCCCATACTCTTTAGGGTGCCTGGTAGATGAGAGCCTTGGTCCTCTGGATGGAGGCTGGGGTCCTTTAAAGGAGAATTCAGACCCTTTATTTCTGGCTCCCTGGGAACTCCGCTAGAAGTATATGGGTTTGGAGTCATCTGTTGGAAGGTGGATAACGTAAGTTTTGTCTTTTGTTCCTGTTTTTCCTTTGTCCCTTCTCCCATATACTTTCTGAGAAGCTCACTTAGAGGACAGTCTTCCCAATTGTCTATCTTTTGTAACTTTTTTGAAATGTCTGGCCAACTTTTAGTGACAAAATGGAGTTTCAACATTCCTTGCCCAAGTGGATCATCCAAATTGAGGCCTGCATATTGCCTCATTTACTCCCTCACTCTGTCCAGGAATCTCATAGGCCCTTCATCCTTTTCCTGTTGTATATCAAATGCTTCAGAAAGATTTTGGGGTACTGATTTCCAAATTCCTTTTATTTTCATCTCCCTTATGTCCTGCATATTTTTATTATCTGCATTGTTATTTTCCCACTGGGGTTCTTGTGCGGAGTCTTTCTTGTCCACTGTGGGAAAGTTTTCACCAGAAGGGTGAGTGGGAGGTCACTCATGATTTGGCTTTCTGTCTGTTCTTGGTGTATAGGAATGCTTGTGATTTTTGTACATTGATTTCGTTTCCTGAGACTTTGCTGAAGTTGCTTATCAGTTTAAGGAGATTTTGGGCTAAGAGGTTGGGGTTCTAAATGTGTTATACAATCATGTCATCTGCAAACAGAAAATTTGACTTCTTCTTTTCCTATTTGAATACCTTTTATTTCTTTTCTTGCCTGATTGCCCTGGCCAGAATTTCCAATGCTATGTTGAATAGGAGTGGTGAGAGAGGGCATCCCTGTCCTCTGCCAGTTTTCAAAGGGAATGCTTCCAGTTTTTGTCCATTCAGTGTGATATTGGCTATGGTTTGTCATAAATTGTTCTTACTATTTTGAGATCCGTTCCATCAATACCTAGTTTATTGAGAGTTTTTATCATGAAAGACTGTTTAATTTTGTCAAAGACCTTTTCTGTGTCTGTTGAGATAATCATGCGGCTTTTCTTGCTGCTTCTGTTTATATGCTGGATTACGTTTATTGATTTGCGTATGTTGAACCAGCCTTGCATCCCAGGGATTAAGCCAACTTCATCATGGTGGATAAGTTTTTTGATGTGCTGCTGGATCCAGTTTGCCAGTATTTTATTGAAGATTTTCACATCGATGTTCGTCAGGGATATTGGTCTAAAATTCTCTTTTTTTATTGAGTCTCCGATGGGCTTTGATGTCAGGATAATGCTGGCCTCATAAAATGAGTTAGAAAGGATTCCCTCTTTTTCTATTGATTGGAATGGTTTCAGAAAGAATGGTCCCAGCTCCTCTTTGTACCTCTGGTAGAATTCGGCTGTGAATCCGTCTGGTCCTGGACTTTTTTTGGTTTGTAGGCTTTTAATTATTGCCTCAATTTCAGAACTTGTTATTGGTCTATTCAGAAATTCAACTTCTTCCCGGTTTAGTTTTGGGAGGGTGTGTGTGTCCAGGAATTTATTCATTTCTTCTAGATTTTCTAGTTTATTTGTATAGAGGTGTTTATGGTATTCTCTGATGGTAGTTTGTATTTCTGTAGGATTGGTGGCGATATCCTTTTTATCATTTTTTATTATGTCAATTTGATTCTTCTCTCTTTTTGTCTTTATTAGTCTTGTTATCAGTCTGTCTACATTGTTGATCTTTTCAAAAAACCAGCTTCTGGATTCATTAGTTTTTTGAAGGGTTTTTTGTGTCTCTATCTCCTTCAGTTCTGCTCTGATCTTTGTTATTTCTTGCCTTCTGCTAGCCTTTGAATTTGTTTGCTCTTGCTTCTCTAGTTCTTTTAATTGTGACATCAGTGTCTTCATTCTCATTGGTTTCAAAGAACATTTTTATTTCTGCCTTCATTTCGTTATGTACCCAGTAGTCATTCAGGAGCAGTTTGTTCAGTTTCCATGTAGTTGTGCAATTTTGAGTGAGTTTCTTAATACTGAGTCCTAATTTGATTGCACTGTGGTCGGAGAGACAGTTTGTTGTGATTTTGTTCTTTTACATTTGCTGAGAAGTGCTTTACTTCCAATTATGTGGTCAATTTTGGAATAAGTGCAATGTGGTACTGAGAAGAATATATATTCAATTGATGTGGGGTGGAGAGTTCTATAGATGTCTATTAGGTCTGCTTGGTCCAGAGCCGAGTTCAAATCCTAAATATCCCTGTCAAATTTCTGTCTCATTGATCTGTCTAATAGTAACAGCGGGGTGTTAAAGTCTCCCATTATTATTGTGTGGGAGTCTAAGTCTCTCTGTAGGTCTCCAAGGGCTGGCTTTATGAATCTGGCTGCTCCTGTATTAGGTGCATATATACTTTGGATAGTTAGTTCTTCTTGTTGAATTGATCCCTTTAACCATTATGTAATGGCCTTCTTTGTCTCTTTTGATCTTTGTTGGTTTAGTCTGTTTCATCAGAGACTAGGATTGCAACCCCTGCTTTTTTTTTTTTGCTTTCCATTTTCTTGGTAGATCTTCCTCCGTCCCTTTATTTTGAGCCTACTTGTGTGTTTGCATGTGAGATGAGTCTCCTGAATACAGCAAACTGATGGGTCTTGACTCTTTATCCAATTTGCCAGTCTGTTTTTTTTAATGGGAGCATTGAGTCCACTTATATTTAAAGTTAATATTGTTATGTGTGAATTTGATTCTGTCATTATGATGCTTACTGATTATTTTGCTCATTAATTGATGCAGTTTCTTCCTAGCATTGATGGTCTTTACATTTTGGCATGTTTTTGCAGTGGCTGGTGCCGGTTGTTCCTTTCCATGTTTAGTGCTTCCTTCAGGAGCTCTTGTAAGACAGGCCTGGTGGTGACAAAATCTCTCAGTATTTGCTGGTCTCTAAAGGATTTTTTTTCTTCTTCACTTATGAAGCTTAGTTTGGCTGGATATGAAATTCTAGGTTGAAAATTCTTTCATTTAAGAATGTTGAATGTTGACCCCCACTGTCTTCTGGCTTGTAGGGTTTCTGCTGAAAGATCTGCTGTTAGTGTGATGGGGTTCCCGTTGTGGGTAACCTGACCTTTCTCTCTGGCTGCCCTTAAGATTTTTTCCTTCACTTCAACCTTGGTGAATCTGACAATTATACGTCTTGGGGTTGCTCTTTTGGTGTTCTCTGTATTTCCTGAATTTGAATGTTGTCCCGCCTTGCTAGTTTGGGAAGGTTCTCTTGGATAATATCCTGAAGAGTGTTTTCCAATTTGTTTTCATTCTCCCAATTACTTTCAGGTACACCAATCAAACGTAGATTTGATCTTTTCATATAGTCCCATATTTCTTAGAGGCTTTGTTTCTTTTCACTCTTTTTTCTCTAATCAAGTCTTCTCACTTTATTTCATTAATTTGATTTTCAATCACTGATATCCTTTCTTCCTCTTAATTGAATTGGCTACTGAAGCTTGTGTATGCTTCACGAATTTCTCTTACTGTGCTTTTCAGCTCCATCAGGTCATTTAAGTTCTTCTCTACACTATTTATTCTAGTGAGCCATTCATCTAACCTTTTTTCAAGGTTTTTAGCTTCCTTGTGATGGATTAGAACATTCCAAGCTCCTTTAGCTTGGAAAAGTTTGTTATTACTGATCTTCTGAATCCTACTTCTGTCAACTCGTCAAACTCATTCTCTGTCCAGTTTTGTTCTTATGCTGGTGAGGAGTTATGTTCCTTTGGAGGAAAAGGGGCTTTCTTGTTTCTGGAATTTTCAGCCTTTCTGCTCTATTTTCTCCCCATCTTTGTGATTTTATCTACCTTTGGTCTTTGATGTTGATGACCTACTGATTGGGTTTTGGTGTGGATGTCCTTTTTGTTGATGTTGATGCTGTTCCTTTCTGTTTGTTAGTTTTCCTTCTAAGAGTCAGGCTTCTCAGCTGCAGGTCTTCTGGAGTTTGCTAGAGGTCCACTGCAGACCCTGTTTGCCTGGGTATCATCAGCAGAGGCTGTAGAACAGCAAATATTGCTGCTGTATCCTTCCTCTGGAACCTTCCTCCTAGAGGTGCATCCACTTGTATGAGGTGTCTGTTGGCCCCTACTGGGAAGTGTCTCCCAGACAGGCTACCTGGGGGTCTGGGACCCACTTGACGAGGTAGTCTGTCTATTATCGGAGCTAAAATGCCATGCTGGGAGAACCACTGCTCTCCTCAGAGCTGTCAGACAGGGATGTTTAAGTCTGCAGAAGCTCTCTGCTGCCTTTTGTTCAGATATGCCCTGCCCCCAGAGGTGTAATCTAGAGAGGCAGTAGGCCTTGCTGAGCTGTGGTGGGCTCCACTCAGTTTGAGCTTCCCTGCCACTATGTTTACACTGTGAGCATAGAACTGCCTACTGAAGCCTCAGCAATGGCGGATGCCCCTCCCCCAGTCAAGCTCCAGCGTCCCAGGTCATCTCAGACTCCTGTGTTAGCAGTGAGCAAGGCTCCATGTCCATGGGACCTGCTGAGCCAGGCACAGGAGATATTCTCCCAGTTTGCTGGTTGCAAAGATAGTGGGAAAAGCTCAGTATTTGTGCAGCAGTGTACCATTCCACCAGGTATAGTCACTCCTGGCTTCCTTTGGCTAGGAGAGGTAAATCCCCCAACCACTTGCACTTCCCAGGAGGGGCCATACTCTGCTCTGTTTTAGTTTGTCCTCTGTGGGCTGCACCCACTGTCAAACCAGTCCCAGTGAGATGAACCAGGTACCTTAGCTGGAAAAGCAGAAATCATCTGTCTTACAGGTCTTATAAAATAATTACACAAATGAAGAAGAGAGGACTCAAATAGCAAAACAACACATCTCCAATGAACCACAAAGACAAATAGACTGAAAAAAAAATGAAGGATTTAGAAAACAATGACATGACAGGGACAAAATATCAAATATCAATATTAACTTTGAATGTAAATGGATTAAATATGTCACTCAAAAAATACAGTTTGGAGAAATAAATTTTTTAATAAAACACTAATACAACTATATATTGCTTAAAAGAAATTTACTTTGCTCTTAAAGACACGTATAGATTATAGATTGAAAATCAAGGGTCAGCAAAATGTATTTCATGCACATAGAAACCAAAAGCAAGCAGAGGTAATTATAGCTATTCAGATAAAATAGATTTTAAGTCAAAACTTGTATGAAGAAAATTAGAAAACAAAGAATGTCACTATATATAACGATGAAGGAATCAATTTAACAAGATGATACAACAGTTCTAAATACATATGAACCTAGCATCAAAGTACTGAGATTCATAGAGCAAATATTACTAGACTCAGGGAAGAGAAAACCATACAACAGTGGAGGGCTTCAACATCCCACTTACAACTAGTCAGATCATTAAGACAGAAAGAAAATGAGTAATGGAAGACTGGATTTTGACTTTGGACCACATAGACCTAACAGACATTTACAGATCATTCTAACCAAGTGCATAATGTAAATGTTTCTCATCAGTACATGAAACATTCTACAAGACAAACAATATATTAGGCTACAATACAAGTCTCAATATATTTTTAATAATTGAAATCATATCAAGTGTTTTCTCAGACCACAGAAAACTAAAACTAGAAATCAATACCAAGAGGAACTCTCAAAACTATGAAAAAGTATATGGAAATTAAACAACTTGCTTCTGAACAACCACTAGGTCAATGATGATAGAAAGGTAGAAATTAAACATTTTTTTCAAACAAAAGAAAATGGAAACATAACATACAAAACCTCTGGGATAAAACAAAATCTGTGCTGAGAGAACATTTGTACAGTTAAATGCCTAAATCAAAAAAATTAGAAAGATCACATGTCATGCATGGTGGCTTACACCTGTAATCCCAACACTTTGGTAGGCCAAAACAGGGGGAACACTTGAGCTTAGATGTTTCAGAGGAACCTGGATAACATAGTGACAGCCTATCTTTACAAAAATTTTAAAAATTAGCCAGGCATAGTGTCACATGGTTGTAGTCTCAGCTACTGAGGAAACTAAGGACTTCTAGAACCTAGGAAGTTGAGGATGCAGTGAGCTATAACCACTCCACTCCACTGAGCAGGATGACAGAATGAGACCGTGTCTGAAAAACAAAAAACAAACAACAAAAAACCCCAACAAATTAACAACTTACTATCACAGTTCAGGGAGCTAGAAAAACAACAAACCAAACCCAATGCTAGCAAATGAAAAGAAATAACAAAGATCAGAGGATAACTAAATAAAATAAACAGCAAGAAATTTATGAATAATCAATAAAATTAAATATCATTTCTTTGAAAAGACAAAATTTGTAAGCTGCTACCTAGACTAACAAAATGAGAGAAGATCCAAATAAACATAATCATAAATGAAAAAGGAAACATTACAACTGACACTACAAAAATTTTTTTAAAAAGATCATTAGAGACAACTATGAGCAACCATATATTCACAAACTAGAAAACCTAGAGAAAATGAACAAATTTCTGGAAACATACAAACTCCCAAGATTGAACCAGGAAGAAATATAAATCCCGAAAAGGGCAATAATGAAAAGTTAGATTGTTTGACTAATAAAAGTGTTTCCAACCAATAAAAACCCAGAACAGATGGATTCAGAGCTGAATTCTACAAAACATGCAAAGAAGAACAGGAACGAATCTTTGTGAAACTGTTCCAAAAATTGACAGGGAGAAAATTCTCCTTAATTCATTCAATGAAAGTCAATATCACTGTGATGCCAAAGCCAGATAAGGATACCAAAAAGAAAGAAAGAAAGACAAAAGAAAACTGCAGACTAATATCCCTGATAAACAAATATATAAAAATCATCAACAAAATATTGGCAAACCAAATCCAACAGCACAGCCATAGTATAATAAACCACAACCAAGTGAATTTTATTCCAGAGATGTAACCATGGTTCAACACACAAAAATTAATAAAAGTGATTCATTATATAAACAGAATAAAGGACAAAAAGCCTATGATCATCTCAGTAGAGGCATGAAAGCATTTGATAATATTCATCTTCCCTTTATAACAACTCTCAACAAACTGGACATAGAAAGAACATACCTCAGAATAGTAAAGGACATGTATGACAAACCCAAAGCCAACATTATACTCAATGGGGAAGAGTTGAAAGCACATTTCCCAAGAAGTGAAACAAGACAAGAATGCTGATTCTCACCACTTGTATTCAACACAGTACCTAAAGTCCTAACTAGAGCAATCAGGTAAGAGAAAGAAATAAAAGGCATTCAAATTTGAAAGCAAAAGTCAAATTATTTCTGTTTACTGATGATAAAACCTTACAGCTAGAAAGTCTCAAATACAACACCAAAAAATTTATATTTGATTTTAAAATTCAGTAAAAGTTTTAGATACACAATCAATATAAAAAATTAAAACATTTCCAGACACTAATTATGACCAAGCTGAGAACCAAACTATGTTTTATATAGTATATATATTATTGGAATAGTATTTAGCAATACCAAAGAATGAAAGCGTATCTTTTTTAACAACATGGATGAAACTGGTGACCACTATCTTAAGTAAAACAACTCAGAAATTGTAAAAAAAAAAAAAAAAAAAAAAAAGGCACTCTCACTTATGTGGAATAAAGTGTGGAATAACAGACACCAGAGACTTCCAAAGGTGAAGGACTAGGAGGTGGTGAGAAATGATAAATTATTTAATGGGTACAATGTATGTTTGGGTGATGGTTATGCTAAAAGCCCAGACTTCATATGCAATATATCTATGTAACAAACTACACTTGTAATCCTCTCTTTTTTTTCAGTCAAGGAAAGGTGGTTTTCTATTAGGAAATCCACCAATATAATCATATTTTAGAAATAACGAGAAAAATATGATTATCCCAAAAACTGAAGAAAAAATTTGAAAAAAAATTCATTCCTGATATAGCCACTTAATAAAACAGGAACTGAGGAGTGTTTCCTTTAACAACATAAACATATGTGCAAGTGTGTGATTCAACCACTCACCCAGGATGTGATTTAATGTAGCATTTTCACCAAAGTCAGAAAATGCTAAAATAGCTTCATGTGTATATGGTATATATGAATTTTACGTTTGTTTCTATATATATAGTATATAAATATGGAAATGCATACACATTTACATGTATCTAAAGATAGACAATAAAATATAAATTTCTTTTTAATAAGGTCTTAATTCTACCTAATATAACAAAGCTATCCTGCCTACAATAAGAACGCACTAACTTCTTATACAGAAGAGGAGGTTAAGTATATTAGTGATGTTCACTCTTCTTGATATCTTGTAATGTAAATACAACAACATAAAATTAATAATATGTACATACTATGATATAAAGTTAATACATCTTACTTGTTATATGACAATGAAATAAGACCGGGAAGAAAACAGAGATATTACATTAACATGTATTTTTAACTTTTATTTGTGTTTCCATGTCATTTTGTTTCATGATGAAAAAATATGTGAAACATAGTGAGGAGGCAGTCCATCTGCAAGTCAGGAAGAAAGGCCTCACTAGAAACAGATCTTGTTTGACCTTTATTTAATATTTTCTCCAAAACTGAGACACAAATTTTCACCATTTCCTGTTTAAGCCACCATAAATGGTATTTTATCATGACAACACAAGACAGCAGAAGACTATGTGATATTTTAACTTAGCTTTTCCTCATTTCTCTTTCCAGTTTTGTGATTGTCTTGTATGCAATGCTAGTAAGAGTTCCTGGTTCCAAAGAGGGTAGAGCACACCTGTTGGCAAGGAGTTATGTTTGCCTATTTTGACATCCCTTCAGCTTCCTGAAAGAAAATAAAAAGGGCTTTGTTTTATTACACAAGATCAATAAAGTCATAAGCTGGTTTCTTAAAAATATCTACAAAATCAACAAATGTTAAACTGACCAAAAATGGAAAGACACCCATATTCATGGATAAAATCATGTTTTAAAGATGGCAATACCCCACAGAAAAACCTAGAATTCAATGTAATCAGTAGCAGTATCCCAATAGCCTTTTTGGTAATAATGGGAAAGCTGATCCAAAAATTGATATGGAACTACAAGAGGCCCTAACATCCAAACACTTTTGAAAAAGAAGAACAGCACTGAACAAGTCACATTTACTGATTTCAAAACTTGCTTACAAAGTTACAATCATTGAAATAGTGGTTCTGGAATAAGAATGGTCACATAGAGTAGCATAGTAGAGCGGAAAGCAAGAAACAAACCCTTAATATACCAACTGGCTTTCAACACGTTTCCAAGATCATTCAAGGGCGAAAAACAAAAAGAATGAAGCCACACTCCTACCACGTTATATGAAGAAACTAACTCAAAGTACTTCAGCATTGAAATAAGTAAACCATGAAACTCACAGAAGAAAACAAAGGGATAAACTTCACGACCCTGCATTTAGAAACTGTATTTTGGATAAGTCACCAAAAGTACAAGGCACAAACAGAAAAACAGATACTTAAGATTTTTTTTTTTTTAAACTGTTCTTTAAAAACAGGTTAAGAGATGTGAAAAGGCAACCAACAGAAGGGGAGAAAATATTTGCATAACTTATATCCAATAAAGGTCTAGTATCTAAAATAATTTTTTTTTTAATTCAACAACATAAAACCTAAATAACACATGGGCAAAAGATGTGAATAGACATTCCTCCAAAAAAGACATACAAATGACCAACATGTTATGGACATAAAAAGATATCCAACATTATTACTCATTAAGGAAATGCAAATCAAAACAACTGGATAGCATATCACATCTACTAGGATTGCTATATTTTTTTGAACTGGTAATAGTGGGGAACTGAAGAAATTGGAACTGTTTCATAGTTTTGGTGGGAATAGAAAATGGTGTAGCCTCTGTAGAAAAGTTTGGTAGATCCTCAATATATTAAATATGAAAAAGGCATAAAACCCATAATTACTTTCATGAATAAACATCAAAGAACTCAAAAGAGGAATTGAAATATATAATCATACATGAATATTTGCAGCAGCATTTTTCAAATAGCCCCAGTGTGGAAACATCCAAACATTCACCTTGATGAATGGATAAACAAAATGTGTTATATCCCTACTATGGAATGGTATCAAATTATAAAAAGCAGTGAAATACTAATAAATGCTATAGCTCTGAAAAAACTATGCCAAATGAACCAGGCATAGTGCATCATGCCTGTAATTCCAGCGACTCAGCAGGCTAAGATGGTAAGAAGGAAGGGCACATTCAATGGGCTCTCTGTGGCTCTCTCTGCCCACATAGCTGGTAGATCTCCTTACAGGCTTTCCTCAGCTCATGATGGTAGTCACTTTTGGTATGTCATGTCTGGAACAACAACGTTGGATCTACAGGGCTGTCTTATTGCCTTTTTTTTTTTCTTTTTTATTATACTTTAAGTTCTAGGGTACATGTGCACAACGTGCTGGTTTGTTACATATGTATACACATGCCATGTTGGTGTGCTGCACCCATTAACTCGTCATTTACATTAGGTGTATCTCCTAATGCTATCCCTCCCCCCTTTCCCACCCCACAACAGGCCCTGGTGTGTGATGTTCCCCTTCCTGTGTCCAAGTGATCTCATTGTTCAATTCCCACCTATGAGTGAGAACATACAGTGTTTGGTTTTCTGCTCTTGCGATAGTTTGCTGAGAATGATGGTTTCCAGTTGCATCCACATCCCTACAAAGGACATGAACTCATCATTTTTTATGGCTGCATAGTATTGCATGGTGTATATGTGCCACATTTTCTTAATCCAGTCTGTCACTGATGGACATTTGGGTTGGTTCCAAATCTCTGTTCTTGCAAATAGTGCTGCAATAAACATACATGTGCATGTGTCTTTATGGCAGCATGATTTATAATCCTTTGGGTACATACCCAGTAATGGGATGGCTGCGTCAAATGGTATTTCTAGTTCTAGATCCTTGAGGAATCGCCACACTGTCTTCCACAATGGTTGAACTAGTTTGCAGTCCCACCAACAGTGTAAAAGTGTTCCTATTTCTCCACATCCTCTCCAGCACCTGTTGTTTCCTGACTTTTTAATGATTGCCATTCTAACTGGTGGGAGATGGTATCTCATTGTGGTTTTGATTTACATTTCTCTGATGGCTAGTGATGATGAGCATTTTTTCATGTGTCTGTTGACTGCATAAATGTCTTCTTTTGAGAAGTGTCTGTTCATATCCTTTGCCCACTTTTTGATGGGGTTGTTTTTTTTCTGGTAAATTTGTTTGAGTTCTTTGTAGGTTCTGGATAGTAGCCCTTTGTCAGATGAGTGGATTGCAAAAATTTGTTTCCCATTCTGTAGGTTGCCTGTTCACTCTGATGGTAGTTTATTTTGCTGTGCAGAAGCTCTTTAGTTTAATTAGAACCCATTTGTCAATTTTGGCTTTTGTTGCCATTGCTTATGGTGTTTTAGACATGAAGTCCTTGCCCATGCCTATGGCCTGAAGGGTATTGCCTAGGTTTTCTTCTAGGGTTTTCATGGTTTTAGGTCTAATATTTAAGTCTTTAATCCATCTTGAATTAATTTTTGTATAAGGTGTAAGGAAGGGATCCAGTTTCAGCTTTCTACATATGATTAGCCAGTTTTCCCAGCACCATTTATTAAATAGGGAATCCTTTCCACATTTCTTGTTTTTGTCAGGTTTGTCAAAGATCAGATGGCTATAGATGTGTAGTATTATTTCTGAGGGCTCTGTTCTGTTCCATTGGTCTATATCTCTGTTTTGGTACCAGTACCATGCTGTTTTGATTACTGTAGCCTTGTAGTATAGTTTGAAGTCAGGTAGCATGATACCTCCAGCTTTGTTCCTTTGGCTTAGGACTGTCTTGGCAATGTGGGCTGAATAGGTTCATGGCCAGCCCTGGAGCCCAGAAGAACCAGTCACAGTCAGTAGGTGATGACCCAGAGGGGAGAAAGGCCTGTGCCAGCCACACTCCCAAGAAATTCTTCCCAGGAGACAGATGCCGGGGTTGTCTGGAGTCAGGCCTGACAACCGGGGACCCAGACTGTTCCCCCCATAAAGTGGGGAGGGCCGACAACATCTCTAGCGCCTGCAGCCTCCCGGTGCAGGTAGGAGTCACAAAGATGCCACCCTCGCAACCCACAGAGGGAGAAGGAGCTCCAAGAGCCCAGCGATGGAGCAGTTGAGTGATCACATCCACATCTAGGAGCCTCCCCTCAGAACCAGAGCTCCCTTCAGAGCCTGGAGCAGGGGGCCGATAAGGCGTGGGCGGGAGCTGGCCACAGGGGAGCCTACCTCCCCCTGGGCCTGGTGCAGCAGGCTGCAGAGCTGCTGGTCCTGAAGCACCCCACTGGGCATCCTCCAACCTCTGCCGCATGTCGCATAGGCACAGGGCACCTCGTTTCAGCTGCCTCTGCCCCATAGGTATTTTCTCTAAGCATGTCCCAAGGATAAAAAACATAGCTGTGGGTAAACAGAAATGTAAATCTCCAGTTCAATATAAGGATTAGGAACAGCAAATTGTTTTTTTCTTTGATTATGACTACACATTTTTGAAGAATGTAGAGTATCTATATGAGACTGGTAGAATTTAAAATATGTATGATGTTTCTGAAGTGTTATTGACAGCATATATTAAATGCGTAAGAATGTACATTTTCTTTGCTTTTGAAATTTAATCTTTAACCTGCATCTGAAAGACACTGTAGTTGTGCAAATAACATAATATAATTAATTCAAACAAGGCCAACCCATAAAATGTAGCCACTGTAAAAACTTGGGAAAAATACATTGACATGGAAACATCGTAATTATTAACTGAACAAAGAAAAAAATGTTAAAACCTTAAATGCCTTTAAAAAAAGTATATACTCATCCTCAGAGTTTCAAAAACTTTGTTCCTGGCCAGCCACAGTGGCTCACACCTATAATGCCAGCATTTTGGGAGGCCAAGGTTGGTGGATAAGTGAGGTCAAGAGTTCTAGACCAACCTGGCCAACTCCATATTTACTAAAAATACAAAAATTAGCCAGATGGGGTGGTACATTCCTGTAATCCCTGCTACTTGGGAGGCTGAGGCAGGAGAATCACTTGAACTAAGGAACTGGAGTTTGCAGTGAGCTGACATTGTGCCACTGCACTTCACCATGAGCCACAGAGTGAGATTAGACCCAGTCTCAAACAAACAAACAAACAAACAAACAAACCAAAAAGTTCTGTAGCAGATTTTTGTATTATAATTATCACTTAGTGGCCACTTTAAGTACAACTATCACATGGAAAAGTAGTGTATTTTCTCCTCCACCAAAAGGAATACTTGCTTAAGAAAGTCAGAAACCACTATCATCATATTCTGTTTTTAAGAATTAGCCTTTCTGCTAAAATTTCTTTACAACCCCAAAATCATTACTGAGGGCACTTTTGTGGTCATTTATGGTTGTATGCAGGGCTGTGAAAAATGTACGTCATCCCAAGGGCATATGTGTTGGAACAAGGCAACACTCTACCTCCTGTTTCAACATTCATAGTGAATGCTATTCATTCAGTACGAATGAACTAATATAAACAAGATAATAAACTGTTATAAACAAGATAACCTTTTACAGTCTATTTAAAACCACATTTTCTTTGCATTTTCGTGAGTTTGTTGTTGCTGTTGGTGGTAGTGATTCTGTTATCTGAGGTGGCCTCCAAGTGTCATGCTTTAGTGTTATCTAGCATTTCTAATCTTTATTTTTTTATTTTATATTTTTAACCTATATTTTATTTTTTTTTAAGAAGGAGGGAACGGAGAGAAATGGAGAGAGAAATTTGTAGGAAGAAAAGCGTTAATATCAGTAAGGCTATGATTTGCTTTATGGATAAAATACATGCGTCAGATAAGTTTCATTCTAAACATAAGTTACAGTGTTGCTGGCTGTGAATTCAATGATAATGAATCAACAATATCTATTGAATAAAATGTCTTTAAACATAAAGTTATATACTAATTGGCTGATGAAAATATTGAGACCAGGGGGCTTGCAGAAACCCAACCCTGTATTTCCCCAAAGAGTAATAATGAAGTATTTGGTAATTCACTGTTTAAAATTAGTTTATAGAACCAAGTACTGTCAATAAAGAGTATGAACTAGAACCAAGTACTATGACTGTATCAACTGTAGTTATATTGGTAACATTATGACATTAGATATGTTTTTCAAAAGTTACATTGAAGTAAACCAGGAGAAAAAAATCTTGCCTTTGAACAAATATTACCTTGAAAATTACTTAAAATACTATCTTTTAAGGTTTGTAGAAATAATTCCCAGAGCAAATGTAGACACTGTATTAGTTTACAGGTCACAGACCTATTTACAGTGAAGTGTTCAAAGTGTTCATCTTTCCGAAGTGTTTCGAATAAAAGGAGACAGGGACAGTGTTGAACTGTTATTGTCACCATGATAAAGCTCCAGGCAAAATGAATGACATTCACAAATACTTTCTGAAAAATTCAGTATTCATTTTGTCTGTGTACTCTGAGTTGAATTATTCTAGAATTATTCTATTTTTCCTCACAATCACTCAAATGCGTAAAACTTTGTGCTTTTTTTTTTTTTTTTTTTTTTTTTTTTTGAGACGGAGTCTCGCTCTGTCGCCCAGGCTGGAGTGCAGTGGCCGGATCTCAGCTCACTGCAAGCTCCACCTCCTGGGTTTACGCCATTCTCCTGCCTCAGCCTCCTGAGTAGCTGGGACTACAGGCGCCCGCCACCGCGCCCGGCTAGTTTTTTGTATTTTTTTAGTAGAGACGGGGTTTCACCGTGGTCTCGATCTCCTGACCTTGTGATCCGCCCTCCTCGGCCTCCCAAAGTGCTGGGATTACAGGCGTGAGCCACCGCGCCCGGCAACTTTGTGCTTTTTAATGTGTCTCTAGGTTTCAGTTAAAACAAAAACTCTATAGGAGTTAATTCAATTTAAAAAAGAAACAGAGAAGAAAAGAAAGGAAGAAAAGAGAAACAAAACAACTATCTTGGCTTTCATGTTCAATCATTTGAAGTTTCTACAATGATAGTGATGATACAATTTCTGTTCCATAAATGTAAACTGTAACCAGCACTCATGAAAACCAGCACAACCCTCAGCATGTTTCACTTTTTATCAGTGATTCTCACATGCTGTGGTTGTGGCTTTGGTAACAGCTGGGGAAAATAGCTTTTCAAATAAGAGACTCACTCCTAGTAGTAGGAAAAACCAATATTGTCAATTCCAGTATCTATATCTATCAGGGGACAACGTCCATTTTTAAACAGGAAAGTAAAGAATGCCTTCTTTATGGGAGCCCAGCCTTTACAGCTTTCATTTGGTGGTGGAGTCTCAACTCAGGATCAGTATGATTCTGTGTGAAATTCAGCATCCCTGCCTGCATGACCTTATTTTCTAAGCCAGTAAACCTACTCAGGAAATGGTGTGACCTGGCAGCACAGATGCATGGCATACATATACACAGAGCAGCCAAGCCTCCAGAAGTATTGCCAGTAAATGCAGCTGTTATGCAGGGCACATAGACCTTTTCTTCTGGGTAGACAAAGTGCTGCCTGCTTGCCCCCTCCCATCCTCAATAAGCAACCCCCAGCCAGCATGTTGGTGGCTGTCATACTTAAAAGCCCATTCTGTGCAAGTCTGTGATAATGCTGCAACTATCAGCAGACCTCCAAAATACTGTCCTATTTTCACTGATCACACCAGCTTGGGTCTCCCCAACTTGGGGTTCTCAACTTTGCATTACATGATTAGAAGGTTTTCCAGAAGTTCTGATGCTCAGGTCTCACCTGTGACCAATGGCAAATCTCTGGGATGAGACTTGGGCACCCGTATCTATTGAATTCCCTGATGTGATCTGACTTCAGGATGCCACTATGACTAAGAATCACTGAGCATCTCCAACGTTCACCTACAGGTTGGAACTTCACATGTGGGTGAGTGAGAACACACTGTCTTTACATGAAGAGACTCCAGGGCTGCCGCCCAGCCTCTGGCCCAGTGACTTGGCTACCCCACAGGGCTCCAAAACACTCAGACACCTTACTTCATCACCTCAACCCATTCAAGAGAGGCCTTGGTTCTACTTGTACCTTAGGCTGAGGTAGAAATGCTTCCTGCCAATGAGTTGGTGCATATGCAACACTGAAAATCTGGGGGAGAAATGAATTAGAATTCCTGAAGAAATCCCAGAATTAAATATGCATGGGAAAATGACCATTGGAGGATGACTGTACAACACTGATGTCATTACCACACACCTATGAAGTTCATGGATTGGTATTATTTGTGAGAGTAGGTGACAAAGGAATTCCAACTCACTCTGCAAACATGCTGGCTTCGTGCACCAGGCAAAAAGGTCTGGGAAGAGGCAATTGTGCTGCTCCGAACAAAAGGTGACTCTTGTGTCCAGTGGCTGGGCCATGTCTGCAGAAGTTTCAATGCTTCTTACTTAGAGTCCAATACAAATATAACTACTCTTTCTAAAAATCTAATCTGATATTGCATTGAAAGCTGCTCCTCTTCCAAATATCTCCACTTTCCATTAGCTCATATGAAAGAAACACATCCTGGAGCCATCCATATCCTTCTTTTCATACCCCATATCTGGTCCAAGAGAAATCCTGGAACCTTGATTTTCAAAATTAGGTGGATTTTTGACCATTTGTCACTTATTCTTCATCTGAGTCACCAGTGTCCTTTGTGCAAAAGCTTTTTCGTTCATCTCCCTGATTTCACATCTACCTTCCTCTTCGATTTGTTCTCAAAAATGTGACCAGGAAGATCCTGATAGAAGTTAAGTCAGATCATTTCACTCCTGGGGTCAAAATCATTCACAAGCTTCTTATGGCTCTCAGTACAAAGTCAGAGTCCTGGGTGTACCGAACATAATCTGGCCTATTTCTTTCTCTTCTCTCTCTCTTCTATTTCTCATTCTCTGATTACAAACCCCCTCCTCCCATCCACACTGGACTCCTTGCTATTCTCTCACCACATCAACTACCCCTCCTTACTTGTTCAGTGCCCCAGCACTTGCTGTTTGCTATGCCTGAATTTTCTTCCCCAGGCATGCTTCCTTTCGTAAGTCCTCTTAGAGTTCACTATCTTAGTAAGACTTTCGAATGTGAAGATCGCTTTTAAAAATCTAAACTCTGTTGACCTACAGTATATTTTCATGTGTCCATTAGTGATCTAATCTTTAAGTAAAAATGAAGATTAAAGTAAGATCAGCAAAACTTAAACAGTGACATATAAAAATATAGACTGGCTTTATTTTCCTATTAAATTAGTACTTCCAAATGAGAGAAACACCTGAAGCCTAGCCAAATTGTTAAGGAGATGAAAATCCAAGCCATTATTTTTACACTTTTTTCAGGGTTTTCTGTTTTTCCACATTGTCATGGTGTTATGAATTTCATAGTTATTCAGGTTTATTTTTCATAAAGAAAAATTGAAAATTTTTGTGTTACTTCAGAATTAGTTGCTGTCTGTTTTTAAAAAGTGAAAGAATCTTTATGTTTCGAGACATAGAATGGACCACAGAGACCTTTGATGACTTCACTCTTCAAGGTGATACATTAGTTTTATGGTGGCAAATGTTTTACAATGTATATCAAAACATCAGATGGTACACCTTAAGTATACTTACTTCTTATTTGTCAATTATGCCTCATAAAGATAGAAAAATTTATTTTTAAATTTACATGCCCTAAAATCTGCTTTTGATGGTACACAATTCTTTGGGTTTGCAAAATTCATAGATTCATGTATCCAACACCACAATAATAACACGGAGAATTTCCAACATCTCCTAAAATTTTCTTCTGCTCCTACTTTTTATTCAACCTCTGTTTTTGTCCCAGTCCTTAGCAACCTCTAGTCTGTTTTCCATTCCTCCAATTCTGCATTTTCCCAGAACCTTTCCCAGAAAGACATGGATCTTTTCCCAGATTCGTATACATGGAATCATGCACTATTGAGATTTCTGAGACTGATTGCTTTCACTTAGCATTATGCCTTTGAGATCCACTCAGTTTGATGTGTGTGTCAATTGTTTGTTCCTTTTTATAGCTGCATAATGTTTGATTGTATGGATGCATAATATGCATTGCATGGATGTTCTGTACTTAAAGAACATTTGGGTTGCTTCTAGCTTTTGGAGACTAAGAGTAAACCTAGTATAAATGTTTATGTACCAGTTTTCGTGTAAATGTAAGTTTTTATTTCTCTTGGATAAATGCCCAGGAGTGGTATTGCTGGTTTACAAGGTATTGGTTAAATCTATGTTTAACTTTATGAGAAACTGCCAAACTATTTTGTAAAGTGGTTGAACAATTTTGCATTTTGTTTACCAGCAATATGTTAGAGTTCTAGTTGCTACATATTCTTTCCAAGTTGATACTGTTAGGTTTTTAAATTAAAGTTTTAGCCATTCTAATAGCTGCACAGTGCTATCTCACTGTGGTTTTAGGAATTGCATACCCCTGCATTTTGTTGTTAATTTTGAGTTTTGAGATTTTAAAAAATATGCTCTGGATCATAAGTCCTTTGTCAGTTATGTGCTTTGCAATTATTTTCTCCCCATCTCTGTCGCTTGTTTTTTCTTAATGGCAGCACTCCCATCTTATCTAAGAATAAATTGATACATGAACAGCTTTTGTTGGCTCTGCTGTAAATTGATTGCATGTGAGATTGGTTAAGTCACTTAATTTATTCTGTGAATCTGTTTCTATTCCATAAAACAAGTGTTTAATGAGAACATTTCTGAGATTCTTTGCAGCTAGAATAATCAATGAGTCCAAAAGACTGGCCAAAGTTCACCCAGTTAATTAATAGCAGAGTTGGGCTGGAACTTAGCCTGCCTCTCACCTTGCTGTTTTGTTTGCAGTAGAATTATTCCCACTTTCTTAAATCTAATTTTTACAATTAGGTATTCCATTTATATGGCTCAAGATTTTAAAAATATCAAAGGATGAGCTGTTAAAAAAACCTCCCTGTGACCTAAACAAGCAGTGTATGTTTTGGAGCTTTTAAAAATATCTATGAACAAATTTTTATATGTGTTGTATATATGTGTGTTTTCTTCCTTTCCTTTTAAAAGTAAATTATACACTTTAAATTGCTGGAGGTTGGAGAGATGTTATAGCTTTCTTTTTATTTTTTATTTTTTGAGAGTCTAGCTCTGTCGCCCAGACCAGTGTGCAGTGGCGCAGTGGCAGGATCTCGGCTCACTTCAAGGTCTGCCTTCGGGGTTCACACCATTCTCCTGACTCAGCCTCCTGAGTAGCTGGGACTACAGGCGCCCACCACCAGGCCTGGCTTATTCTTTGTATTTTTAGTAGAGATGGGGTTTCACCATGTTAGCCAGAATGATCTTAATTTCCTGACCTCGTGATCCACCCGCCTGCACCTCCCAAAATGCTGGGATTACAGGAGTGAGCCACTGTGCCAGGCTGCTTTCTATTTTTAAACTTCTAATAGAAATTCGAAATAAATCTACACAGGGTTCTGTATTTTTCATTATTATGTTTATCACTAAGGATATTTGCATGGGACTAAAAAACATTTGTCTTTTCATTCCTATGAATTCTCTGTGTTGTTTTCAATCCTTTTTTCTCTATTGGATTGCTGACATTATAGCTATGAGTACTTATTTATTAGAAAAATTAACTTTATGATATTTCACAATTTTTTCCCAGTTTGCCATCTGCCTTTTGAGTTTGCTTAACGTGGTTTTGCTTGAAGAGTTCTCACATTTGCATGGTTGAATTCATCAGTCTGTTATCCTGCCTGGCATTTGGGTCACAGTGGAAAGAACTTTCCCTCCCAACTCTTTTTTTTTTTTGGAGACAGACTTTCGCTCCTGTTGCCCAGTTTGGAGTGCAGTTGCAGCAGTCTCAGCTCACTGCTACCTCTGCCTCCCGGGTTCAAGTGATTCTCCTGCCTCATTTCCCAAGTAGCTGGGATTACAGGCACCCACCATCACACCCAGCTAATTTTTTAAAATTTGGTAGAGACAAGGTTTCACCATGTTAGGCTGGCCTTGAACTCCCGACCTCAGTTGGTCCACCCACCTCAGTGTCCCAAAGTGCTGGGATCATAGGCATGCGCTGCCATGCCCAACCCCCTTCCTTCCTACTTTTAACAGAAGACTTATGCCATGGTTTCTTTCATTTATCACTTCATTGTACATATTATGTATTTAAATATCTGATCTATTTGGAAGTTATCTTGGCATAAGGTGTGAGGCATAGAAATGTTGATGGCTGTTGTGATACCTGGATTCTTGTCTTCTTTGTTTAAAATAATGTAAACAAGAGACATACAGCAAAATGCAGCATAGAGTAATTCATTGTAAAATTAAAAGAATATTTGAAAGTTAACTGCAGAATAGACAGTACCTCTGAGAGAGTAGATTCAGGGCGGGCAGCTCATTGGGGTGAGACAGCATTGATTATTGCTGGAGAAACTCCCTGTATAGGAGCCTTCCATGATTATTCATAAGGTGGTGGGAGAGGTGTTGCTAGTAAGTATGTTCTGGGTGGTCCTTTGGGTGTACATGTGCAGTAGCTGTACATGCTTGTTCATATGTCACATGTCTCATTAGCAACTTAAATCTCCACCTATGGGGGGTTATTTTACTGTTAAAGTGAGCAGAGTATCAGTTTGAGGACTTTCAGGATAGGTAATATCAAAATGTGCATGCTCTCTAGGAGGGAACATTCCTATGAAGACAGATCTGCTTAAATGAGCTCTATTGCAATGCAAAAACTAAGGCTTATTGTGTTGGCTGCATGGTCACCACGTTGCTGCATCCTGAGAACATAGCCATTTCCTTGACTATCTATCCTGTCTCAATCTCCATTAGGATATTTGAGGGCTGGTAATCATATGGGAGATTAAGGAGTCAGGTCATTTATTTTGTAGCTGCTACCTGCTGAGTGGGGCCTTTTCCCTGCCTATCTGCCTTAAGTCTCTTTCTGCCTGATCTAATGGGGGTACAAATCATGTTGTTCATGGAACCAGTAGGTTCTGTAAAAGGGGCTTTTCTATTTTTTGGCCTATAAGCAAAAGGTTTTGTGCAGCTAAGTTCACAGCAGTTCTTGAGTCCACTAATAGATGGTAAAATTGGATGATAATGTAAAATTATTTAACTAAAGTCTCTCTTTTAGGGCCCGAACACAAGGTACAGTTATCTTTTGATTGGGTGTGTTGATGGTCCCCAGAGGATGTATTCAGATAAGGTGTATAAAGGTTTCCTGTGTGAGGACAGCCCCTGCAAATGTTAGAGGTTCTAGTTTTGTTGAAAAGAAATAGAGGCTTAGCTGGGCAGGGGGCATGATAGAACAGGCAATTGGCTGCATGGATGAGCTGTCCATTTATTAGCTTACTTCCTGCAGAGGTGTTGACTAAGACAGGAGACCCAGTGACAAAAGTTCAGCTATACTGACTCTCTTGGAGTTCCCCTATAAAATTGATAGAACTGGCATGATTGCTGAAAAGACCGAAGGGGAATCACTCTGGCTAAAACATAATGTATGAGAGTGTTTTTCTATTTGTGACATTTGAATTACTGTTGCTACCTAAGAGAGAGAACTTAAAGACTTATGACATGATCCAATATCATCCTTGTATGGGCTGTTGGGCTTGATACTGCCATCCCGTGTACCAGTGAGTTTGTCCTTGGACATGTGCTGGGATGCTAGGGCTAGTCTTCTAAGGGCTCTGGTCTGGCATACTCCCAACTTTTAGTGGTTATACAAAGCCAACAAGGTTAAGTTTAATAGACTGGCAGTATGGTTAATTACTTTCCTGCCAGAAAGGCCAACATCTGTAAAAGCCATTAGAGGTTGACAGGCAAGTTTCAAGAAAATTAGGATGTTACTTATCTTCCAGAGTGGCTCCATTTAGGGTTGATTTCTAGAATAGAAGCTTTAGATTCTTTGTGTACTTGCAGGTGTAATCAGCAGTTTCCTGTGGTGTTTTCTTTTTGTTGTTGTTGTTGTTGTTGTTTTAGATGGAGTTTCCCTCTGTTACCCAGTCTGGAGTACAGTGGTGTGATCTCAGCTCACTGTAAGCTCTGTCTCCCGGGTTCATGCCATTCTCCCACCTCAGCCTCCCGAGTAGCTGGGACTACAGGTGCCCGCTGCCACACCTGGCTAATTTTTTGTATTTTTAGTAGAGACGGGGTTTCACCGTGTTAGCCAGGATGGTCTCGATCTCCTGACCTCATGATCCGCCCTTCTCGGCCTCCCAAAGTGGTGGGATTACAGGCTTGAGCCACTGCACGCCTGTGGTTTTATAAAGATACATTGCAGTTTAATTCTGGTTATGTGGACCTAACTAGCTGTTACTTGAAGCTTTACATCTGTTGGGCTGGCTAGTAGTGCTTGGTAAGGTCCTACCATTTAGGAAGAAGTTGATCTGCGGGGGTGACTTCCTTCCAAGTTTTTATAGGACCCAGTTTCGAGACAGGATTTTGGGATCACCCTTCATTTACCCATGTGAGAGCAACATTATATTGTCATATTCCTGAATGGCCTGGCTTAGATTTTGAACATATCTTCTAATAGAGTGAGTTTCTGTTTAAATTAACAGGTTAACTAGGTTTTGTCTTCCCTTTGGGTGCTGCTCATATTCTCCTCAAGGCTATAAGCAACAGAGTGTACCAACTCAGAAATTTCCTGACACAATTTTGCCAGAGTCTGTTTTAAAGTTTCACTGGTTCTTTCAACCTTGGTGGAGCATTGCGGCCTGCACGAGGAGTGGAGATGATATTTAATTCCCAAAGCTCAAGCTACCTATTGGGTTATAGTTGCAACAATAGTAGGGCCATCATCACTCTGTAAGAAGTAGGAAGGCCAAAATGATAATACGTGAAAGTCACTTCTGTAGCGTTCTCAGTTCTGGTGGGGAAAGCTTGCACCGTTTCAGTAAAGGTGTCTACAAAAACTAAAAGGTGTTTGAATTCCTAAAAGGAGGACATTTAGGTATGGACAATCTGCTAGTCCTCACCAGGATAGGTTTCTTGCCTCTGGATTGGGGTCAATAAAGGAGGGGTCATCTGTCTGTTTACCCTCAAGGTTATTTGAAGTCACAATAAAAAAACCCACTTTTTACTGTGGTTTCCAGGTCTTTACCTGTAAAAAGATGATCTATCCAGGTGGTCATGGCATCCCATCCCATATTGAAGGAAGTTTTTTGTTGTTGTTGTTTTATGATTTTCCACTGATCAGATTGAGAAAGCAAGAGCTTTTGACCTGTGAGCCACCTCTTCTCAGATATTAAGGTCCCCTGATTTTATTTTGCCCCTGCTTATTCTTCTATTGTATAGGATGGGTTTACATCAAGAGAATGGGCAGAGGGAAACAAAGCAAGTTCACCTGTGGTTTCTGTAGCTGCACTTCTGGCTTCCCTGTCAGCCCTTGCATTTCTCAATGCAACTGGAATGTCCTTTTCAGAAAGGGGTGTCTAAACATCTTTAATAGTGAATTGCTGCCACTTGCTTCTTACACACAGCCTCTAGAAGCTGCAGTACTTCTTTTCCATGTTTAATGAGGGAATTTCTTGCATTTAGGAGGTCCCATTCTTCCAAATAGCTGCATGTGTATGAAGGTCAAGGAAGGTATACAGGGTTTCAGTGTACATGTTAAGTGCCTTTCCCTGACCGAGAGCCAAGGGCCTGGGCAAATAGCTCTGCTTTTGTGCTCAGGTATCAGGTGGCAGTGCCTGGACTTCTGTTGTTTGGTGTAGACTAACCACAGTGTATCCTGCCCTTCTTTTTCCATTTTCCACAAAACTACTTCCATCAGTGACCCATTCAGCAGCAGGATTCTCAAGAGATGTATCTTTGAGATCTATGTGAATAAATCTAGTCTATGGTTTCAATACCGCAATGAGTTAGGGTCTCCAAGGAA
Organism: Macaca nemestrina; assembly: GCF_043159975.1. NCBI lineage: Eukaryota > Metazoa > Chordata > Mammalia > Primates > Cercopithecidae > Macaca > Macaca nemestrina. The sequence continues at coordinate 3,064,849 of NC_092146.1, read as the reverse complement.
TTAACTGGCATGGGAGAAGCTGGATTAAGGGTGCTAAAAGTTTTTACAGTAACCTCAAGGGAGTCCAGCAGGAGCACCTGATATTGAAAGGAGTTAGCCAGCTTGCTTTAGAAGAACAGTAAGGGAAGGGTCCTGTGGAGAACCTCCAACCTGCCCCACAAGTGTTTACATCAGGTGTTTAGGGCTCATGTAAACAGTGGAGGGCTATTTTGAAAGCACTGGGGCAACAAATGAAAAATGAAAAAAAAAAGAAAAGAAAAAAGAAAAAGAAAGCCCTGGGGCAGCAGCATTCAGGCATGTATCTAAATGGTTTACATAAAATGGTTTAGACCTTAACCATTGTCAATATCCTGGAATTTGGGTTAACAAGGTATAAGGGTTAGCTGCTAAAGGATGAAGAGGAATTACTGTCTCATTCATGATTCTCAGGTCTTATACAAGTTGATATTCTCCAGTTGGCTTTATAACTGGTAGAATAGGAATATTACAAGATGATTGGCAGGGCACCAGTAAACAATGCTGCAAGAATTTAGAAATCAAGGACTCTAATCCTTTTCTTGCTTGTAATTTTAGGGGATATTGTTTTTTATTGGGTTACTTATTTGGATCCCATACTTTAATGAGCACAGGTTGAGCCTGAAGGGTTCTTCTAGGTACTCTGCCATACAGATGGCAGTAATGATTTGCTCTGAGATTGACTTAGGGAGGTGATCTGTGGGCCCATCAGTGAGCACCATTTGGGAAGGCCTGGTTCCTTTGAGTGATATGATGGCACCCATGATATTTAACAAATCTCTGCCTTAGAGCATGGTAGGACACTCAGGAATATGCAAAAATGAGTGTGACATTAACTGATCTGTATACTGACATGTGTATAAGGGAGTCAAATAGTAACAATGGGGTTGCCTATTGTTCCTATATATAGTACAATCTTTGGAGGCCAGTGATCCAGCATCAGAAAGTAAGAGACCCAGGTAAAGATGAAAAAATTAGTATTCTTGCTGGCCACACAAAAGTCACCTGGAGTTAGAGACTGGTGACTTCGTGATGTCCTTCTTAGTGCGGGGCATCTGGATCCCCAGGCCTTCCTTTTGAGTTAGCACCATCTTGAGGGAGCATGTCTCCTTTTCCCTTTCAGGATTGAGGACAATTCATTCCCCAGTGGCCATCCTATTTACACACTGGGCATGGCCCTGGGGTGGCTGGGTGCACTCTGGTTCCGTGCTATGACCGTTTATAATTTAAAGCAAGCAATAGCTATCATTTTAGCCTGGTCCTTATCTCACCTGTTCTCATGCTGAGCTTGGCTTTTCTTCTTAGCTAGATCACTGTTATTAAATACTTTAAAAGTCACTTCTATTAGTTGAGGCATAGGTGTTTCTTGCCCTAATTGTAATTTCTTAAGTTTTCTCCTGATATCTGAGGAATATTGGATAATGAAGTGTTGTCACAGTAAAACTTGGCCTTCAGCAGATGTAGGGTCTATGTTGGGCCTTTCAGAAGGCCTCCATCTCTGAAAGAGGGCCAGGTTTTAATTTTTACCCTGTGTGACTTCTTTGGCTTTCTCAAAATTAATGGGTTTTAAAATACATTGTCTCATCCCGGCCAGGAGCTATAAAACCATGTAGTACCTACTTTTTATTCTTCCAGACCTGTTATAATCCCATTGTGGGTCCTGGGAGGGACCAGCAATAGCTCTCACTTTGTGAGTGGAAGGGTGGTCAGTTGCCCTGGTACAGCAAGTAAAAGGACAATTTGTATCTCTTTCAAGTTTAAATCAAAGGAGAAGTTAGAGTCTGTGGGCTAAAACCCAGGAAGCCAAAAAGCCCCCAGAAGACCCTCTTTTATTAAGGGGAAAGGAATACAGACCCCATGGCCTAATACCAGGTCCAGATAGGGGTCTCAGGGGCCCACACTGTTCCTAGACCAAACTGAGGGTTGGGCTGCCATTTCTCACATCCCAATAAGGAGATGCAGATGAAGTGAGAAAGAAGAGAGTAAATGCAATGGGGTCCTCTGAGAACCATCTGAGTTTTTGATTGAATTGGATTGATCATTTATTGACAATGGAATATGTGCTCTATGGTCCCCTCTCCATTTGGGACCTGCTGTAAGGGGAGCAATTTTTCTGGCCCTGGATGGTATGAAGTCACACTGTAAGTAACTCCAGCTGGGCTACTCCCTATTGTACCTGGTGTAATGGTTAATAGTGAGTGTCAACCTGATTGGATTGAGGGATACAAAGTATTGGTCCTAGGTGTGTCTGAGAGGGTGTTGCCAAAGGAGATTAACGTTTGAGTCAGTGGGCTGGGAAAGCAGACCCACCCTCAATCTGGGTAGGCACCATCTAATCTGCTGCCAGCATAGTTAGAGTAAAAGTCAGGCAGAAAAAATGTGAAAAAAGAGATGGGCCTAGCCTCCCAACCTACATCTTTCACCTGTGTTGGACACTTCCTGTCCTCAAACATGGGACTCGGTTTACAGTTTTGGAACTCGGATTAGCTGTCCTTGCTCATCAGCCTATAGATGGCCTATTGTGGGATCTTGTGATAATGTGAATTAATAATAAACTCATCTTTATTTTTATATATATATATCTATTCTACTAGTTCTGTCCCTCTAGAGAACCCTGACTAATACAGCTGGTGAAAGAGGGAAGAGAAGAGAATAAGGAGGAGGTAAAACAGAATTAGATTCCACAAAAGACTCTGATAATACAGAGGATGTTGGAAACTCTAAAGGAGGTGTTGTGGCAGGGCAGGTCTCATTAATGCAGGCCTCCATAACAGCTGTTTCATTACTGACCAAGTGGTTAACTTAAACATTAAGAGCAAGTACCCTTATACAAAGTCTGGTTTGTAACAAAAAGCCCAGCAAGAGTTTTGCCTAGGCTTTTCCTGGGCCTTGAAACATGACAAGATAATGAAGGAATTCTTAACAGGACCCTTTTTAGGATTAAACAAGTTTTATTTAGGGTCTGAAGAAACCCCTGAGGCCTCCACAGACAAGTTTATTGGGGTCTAAAGGAACTCCCCAAACCTTTATGATTTAGCAGGAGATAAGATAAGGGTAATTACCCCAGCACTTGGACCCATTTGAATTAAGTAAATTTACTGAAATTCCAGAAGAAGGTCGTGAGGACTTAGATCTTAGTTATACATTTAAAAAGTTAACCACTTATATCCTTAGATGAATGCACACTTAATCTAGATATATAGTTATAAGGTATATAAGCTCTGGAAAAATTTGTTATTTAGAGTTGGCCCGGTGATAATTTCCAGGACTTCTCCCTGTAACTGGTTACAGAAATAAAAACTCTCTTCTTCCCCACTTCATCTGCATCTCCTTATTGGGATGTGAGAAATGGCAGCCCAACCCTCAGTTTGGTCTAGGAACAGTGTGGGCCCCTGAGACACCTATCTGGACCTGGTATTAGGCCATGGGGTCTGTATTCCTTTCCCCTTAATAAAAGAGGATCTTCTTATGGCTCTGGGGGCTTTTTGGCTTACTGGGTTTTAGCCCACAGATGCTGCACAGAGGTAAGTTTTGTTGTAAGGCCATAGAGCTCTGCACGTAGGGTAAGTCAGACCACTTTCCCTATGAAAAAGATCTAGCTGTAGCATAGTTTTGAAATTCATACTCCTATTCTCTGGTCATTGTTCATTGTTTGCTAACTTGTACCTAGACCAAACAGTGATACAAAAGAATTTAAGTTTTTGTTTTTTCTTTCTTTAGCTCATCTAACTGAAAAGTGTTCCTTTATTTATTTATTTATTTATTTATTTATTTTGGAGACAAAGTATCATTCTGTCACTCAGGCTAGAGCGTTGCAACTTCAGCTCACTGAACCTCTGCCTCCTGGGTTCAAGAGATTCTCCTGACTCAATCCTCCAAGTAGCTGGGATTACAGGTGCCTGCCACTATACCTAGCTAATTTTTGTGTTTTTAGTAGAGACAGGGTTTCACCATGTTGGGCAACCTGGTGTCAAACTCCTGACCTCAAGTGATTTGTCCACCTCAGCCTCCCAAAGTTCTGTGATTGCAGGCATGAGCCACCAGGCCTGGCCCCAATTTTTAAATACACATTCTAGGGATGTTTCAGTGAGAGTGGAAGAAGTGGTTTCTAGGGGGCCAGAGAAAATCCTGCAATGACAGAACATATACTGAAGTCTAGGAGGCCATGGCATTCCATGAGTCAAGTTAAGCCATGAACGGGTTCAGGGCATCCAGTTGAGTGCCTATTAAACTGAGTCTGTAGGAGGTCTTGGCCATCTGTGCTGCACTATTTTAGTCTTACCGGTACTGGGCGTCTCCATGCCCAACCAAGATGACTCCTGCTGCTAGATGGGGTTGCCCAGATGTCTTGCCAATGAGCTATTCCCTATCTTACTGACTTGCCATTTGTGATGCCTAATTATAATACCTGCAATGCCTGGATACAATCTCTGCAACTTGCTTTTACATGACTGAAGGCGTGGGTTACTCTTAATGTGCCCCTGAAAACAAAGAAAATTTTATAAACAGAAAACTTAATTGGAAAATAAATCATAACAGCCAGTAGGTGGTGGTTAAGTATTGGGGCAGTCAGGGGAGACAACAAACTAGACAACAAACTTGATTAGCTGAGTTTTAAGTGTGGCCAGAAAGATGTGAAATTAAATAACAAAGTAGCCCAAATATTGACTTGAGAGCAACCTATGTGGTTGGAATAATTGTCAATAGTACAGAAGCAGCAGCCAAAAACAGGGCAGCATATCTACATAAAGAATATAGGAGATTTATAAACTGTTTTCCCAGAACTTCACAATGATAAGAACTTCACAGAGGAAAACAGTGATAGTCAACCAGGTAGTCTGGTACAGTGACAATACTCACCACAGGTAAGGAAAATTGAAGTCAAGGAAGTGGACAAACATCTATCCAAGTAACAGCACCAGAAATGTTGACATCTCAGTTCTTGTCTTCTTAGTTTAAAATAATTTAAACAAGGACTACTCAGTAAAGGAGATGTAGCATGGAGTAACTTACTGCAAAAGAAAAAGAATATGTTAAAATTTAGGTGCAGAATGGACAGGACACCCTAAGAGAGAGGGGTCATGGTGGGCTGGGGGTAAGAATGAGACAGTAAAGACTGGCACTACTAGGGAGACTCCATGTACGGGAGTCTTACATGATTATTCATAAGGTGGTGAGAGAGGTGTTTCTAGTAAGCATGTTCTGGGTGGTCCTCTGGGTGCACTTGTGGTGGTAGCTGTACATGCTTTTTCATATGTCACGTATCTCATTAGCATCTTATGTCTCCACCCAGAATTTGCTTTTTACTATCAAAGTCAGCAAAGGGTAAGTCTGAGAACAGGTAAAATCAAAGGTTGTATTCTCCCTACAGGGGAAGGTCGCAACTTAGGATACGTTCGCTTGAATGAGCTCAATGACAATGTGAATGCTGAGCTGATTGTACAGACTGTACAGTCACCATGGTTGTTGTGTGCAGAGAACATAGTCATTTCCTTGACTACCTGTGCTGCCTCAGAACCAAATACATTCTTCCAGAAGGCAGCTCATTTCTCTCAAAGCTATTAAATAATCCCTTTCTTCTCTTCTAACCTGCATTGACATTGATAAATATATTAAATTGCGATATTTTGGTGGTGTTCTATTTTGGAATTTTCTCCTATGTTCCATTGATCTTTCTTTCTACTTAAGCTAAATATTAGGAGTTCGTTTACATTTCAGAATGCTAAATACAGGGCTAGTAATCCTTCATTACTATTTTAGTTTCTTCAAACTTTCTCCAATATTTTATTATATAAATTGTTAAGCATATAGAAATGTTGAAAGAATTTTACGGTGAACGCCCATTACATGTCACCTAGATTCTACTATTAACAGTTTACTAACCTTCCTTTAACATTCATCTATTTGGCCTTCTATACCCTAATCTATCTTAGTTTCTGATGCATTTCAAAATAAATTGGAGATATCAGTGTCCATCTGGCTAAATACTTCAGCACGCACATCATGAACTAGAGTTTGATATTTTTAGTATTTTTTATTTTCAGCTAAAAAGCTTATTTTTATTTTCAGCTAAAAAGGTTATTTCTGGGTATTTAATCTGTATTATTGCTTTTTTGTTGCTGTCATTTTTAGACAGAATTTCACTCTGTCTCCCAGGCTGGAGTATACTGGCACAATCTTGGCTCAGTGCAATCTCCACCTCCCAGGCTTAAGCAATTATTGTGCCTCAGCCTCTTGAGTAGCGGGGCCTACCAGTGTGCACCACCATGCCAAGCTATTTTTAAAAAATATATTTTTAGTAGAGATGAGGTTTCTTCACTATATTGACCAGGCTGGTCTTGAACTCCTGGCCTGAAGTGATCTGCCTGCCTCAGCCTCTCAAACTGCTGGGATTACAGGCATGAGGTATAGCACCTGGTCTATTATTGCTATTTTAAATGGTGTTTTTCAATGATGTCTTCTAACTTACTTGTTTATGTATAAAAAAAACTATTGGTTTATGTTATTTATATGTGTATATATACATATATAATTTATGTTTTATTTCTAATTTTTTTGTGTGAGGGGAAAAAGGCACAATTGTATACTAAGAGATCTGACTTTTTTCGTTGACTCAGGGTTTTATGTGTAAGTTTATTTAGCTTTAATTTCTGAGCCAACAGAGACTAATTTTTCAAATTTCCTTTTTAATAATGTAAATTTCTCCTTTTCTCAGTGCCATACAAACAGGACAATGCTTGCAAATATAATGTGTCTATGTGAGTCTTCATTTAATTCACTTTTTCTGCTTCTGGAACCTATAGTTAGGTGTAGGAAGTTCTTGCTGCAGCTAGTTCACCATAACCTCTATTCTTGCAAACACAAGATTTATGTTGTGTGCATGTGGCTGTGGCCCCTGTATTTGGGAAGCATGCTTCTGCTGCTCTTTGAGAAATCTCCAGCTGCTATAGGATCCCCGTGGGGTTTGTTTACCTCTGTCTCCTCTACAACACACCGTGATCAATCTCCACTGACATTTTGTCGTTTTGATACTTTGAGGTCTGGGGTTTTAGCTTTCTTCTTGTTTTACTAAAATGAATTAAGGAAAAATTTTTCCTTCTTTTCGTTTATTGCTTCTGAATTTCCATGAAGAAAATGGTAGAAAGTCTGAATTTACCTTTCATGTGAAAACTTGAGTCCTACTTGGAAATGCTGGATTGTCAGAAAGTGACTAACGACACTGAGAAACCAAGTTATATTGTCTGATTATCTGAGATTTTAATCAGTCTTTTTTCCCCAAGAAAAATACACGTCTTACTACGCTCATCATAACTATTAATATATTTGCTGGGAGGGGTGTTCCAAGATGTCCGAATAGGAACATCTCCAGTCTGCAGCTCTCATCATGATCGATGTAGAATGTGGGTGATTTCTGCATTTCCAACTGAGGTTCATCTCACTGGGACTATTTGGACAGTGGGTGCAGTCCATGGAGGGCGAGGTGAAGCAGGGCAGGGCGTCGCCTCAACTGGGAAGTGCAAGGGGTGAGGGGATTTCCCTTTCCTAGCCAAGGGAAGCTGTGATAACCTGGAAAAATGGGGCACTCCCAACCAAATACTGTGCTTTTTCCAAGGTCTTAGCAACCAGCAGACAAGGTGATTCTCTCCTGTGCCAGGCACGGAGCCTTGCTCAGTGCTAGCATGGCAGTCTGAGATCCATCTGTGAGACAGCAGCCTGGCTGGGGGAGGGGTGTCCACCATTGGTGACGCTTGAGTAGGTAAACAAAACAGTAGGAAGCTCGAACTGGGTGGAGCCCACTGCAGCTCAACAAGGCCTACTGCCTCTAGACTTCACCTCTGTGGGCAGGGCACAGCTGAACAAAAAGGCAGCAGACAACTTCTGCAGACTTGTTCCCTGTCTGACAGCTCTGAAGACAGGAATTGTTCTCCCAGCACGATTATGAGCTCTGAGAACAGATAGACGCTTTCTCAAGTAGGTCCCTGACGCTTGTATAGCCTAACTGGGAGACACCTCCCAGTAAGGACCAACAGACACCTCATATAGGTAGCTTCCTCTCTGGGATGAAGCTTCCAGAGAAAAGATCAGGCAGCAATATTTGCTGTTCTGCAATATTTGCTGCTCTGCAGCCTCTGCTAGTGACACCCAGGCAAACAGGGTCTGGTAGTGGACCTCCAGGAAACTCCAACAGACCTGCAGCTGAAGGTCCTGTTAGATGGAAAACTTACAAACAGAAAGGAACAGCATCAACATCAACAAAAAGGTCACCTACACCAAAACCCCATCTGTAGGTCACCAACATTAAAGACCAAAGGTAGATAAAATCACAAAGATGGGGAGAAACTAGAGCAGAAAAGCTGAAAATTCTAAAAATCAGAGCACCTCTTCTCCAAAGGATCGCAGCTCCTCACCAGCAATGGAACAAAGTTGGACAAAGAATGACTTTGATGAGCTGACAGAAGTAGGCTTCAGAAGGTCAGTAATAACAAACTTCTCTCAGCTAAAGGAGGATGTTCAAACTCATTGCAAGGAAACTAAAAACCTTGAAAAAACATTAGATGAATAACTAGAATAAACAGTGTAGACATGACCTTAAATGGCCTGATGGAGCTGAAAACCGTGGCACGAGAACTTCGTGACCCATGCATAAGCTTCAATAGCTGATTCAATCCAGTGGAAGAAAGGGTATCAGTGATTGAAGGTCAAATTAATAAAGAGAAAGTTAGAGGAAAAAAGAGTAAAAATAAATGAACAAAGCCTCCAAGAAACATGGGACTATGTAAAAAGACCAAATCTACATTTGATTGGTGTACCTGAAAGTGATGGGGAGAATTGAACCAAGTTGGAAAACACTCTTCAGGATATCATCCAGGAGAACTTTCCCAAACTAGCAAGGCAGGCCAACATTCAAATTCAGGAAATACAGAGAACACCACAAAGATACTCCTCGAGAAGAGCAATCCCAAGACACAAAATTATCAGATTCACCAAGGTTGAAATGAAGGAAAAAGTGTTAAGGGCAGCCAGAGAAAAAGGTCGAGTTACCCACAAAGGAAAGCCCATCAGATTAACAGCGGATCTCTTGGAATAAGCCACAAGAGAGTGGCGGCCGATATTCAACATTCTTAAAGAAAAGAATTTTCAACCCAGCATTTCATATCCAGCCAAACTAAGCTTCATAAGTGAAAGAGAAATAAAATTCTTTACAAATAAGCAAATACTGAGAGATTTTGTCACCACCAGGCCTGCCTTACAAGAGCTCCTGAAGGAAGCACTAAACATGTAAAGGAAAAACCGGTACCAGCCACTGCAAAAACATGCCAAATTGTAAAGACCATCGATGCTAGGAAGAAACCGCATCAATTAATGGGGAAAATAACCAGTGAACTTCATAAAGACAGGATCAAATTCATACATAACAATATTAACCTTCAATGTAAATGGGCTAAATGCCCCAATTAAAAGACACAGACTGGCAAATTGGATAAAGAGTCAAGACCAATCAGTGTCCTGTATTCAGGAGATCTATCTCACATGCAAAGATGCATATGGCTCAAAATAAAGGGATGGAGGAAGATCTACAAAAAAGACAAAAAATGGAAAGCTAAAAAAAGCAGGGGTTGCAATCCTAGTCTCTGATGAAACAGACTTTAAACCAACAGGAGACAAAGAAGGCCATTACATAATGGTAAAAAGATCAATTCAACAAGAAGAGCTAACTATCCTAAATATATATGCACCCAATACAGGAGCACCCAGATTCATAAAGCAAGTCCTTAGAGACCTACAAAGAGACTTAGACTCCCAAACAATAATCATGGGAGACTTTAACACCCCATTGTCAATATTAGACAGATCAACAAGACAGAAGATAACAAGAGTATTCAGGACTTGAACTCAGCTCTGCAACAAGCGGACCTAATAGACATCTACAGAACTCTCCAACCCAAATCAACAGAATATACATTTTTCTCAGCACCTCATTGCACTTATTCTAATATTGATCACATAATTGGAAGTAAAGCACTCCTCAGCAAATGTAAAAGAATAGAAATTACAACTAACTGTCTCTCAGACCACAGTGCAATCAAATTAGAACTCAGTATGAAGAAACTCACTCAAAAGCACACAACAACATGGAAACTGAACAACTGGCTCCTGAATGACTACTGGGTAAATAACATAAAAAAGGTAGGAATAAAGATGTTCTTTGAAACAAATGAGAACAAAGACACAACGTACCAGCATCTCTGGGACACATTTAAAGCAATGTGTAGAGGGAAATTTATAGCACGAAATGCCCACAAGAGAAAGCCGGAAATATCTAAAATTGACACCCTAACATCACAATTAAAAGAACTAGAGATGCAAGAGCAAACAAAGTCAAAAGCTAGCAGAAGTCAAGAAATAACTAAGATCAGAGCAGAACTGAAAGAGATAGAGACACAAAAACCCTTCAAATAATCAATGAATCCAAGAGCTGGTTTTTTGAAAAGATCAACAAAATTGATAGACTGCTAGAAAAACTAATAAAGAAGAAAAGAGAGAAGAATCAACTAGACACAATAAAAAATGATGAAGGGGATATCACCACCGATACCACAGAAATACAAGCTACCATCAGAGAATACTATAAACAACTCTACATAATAAGCTAGAAAATCTAGAAGAAATGGATAAATTCCTGGACACATACACTCTCCCAAGACTAAACCAGGAAGAAATGGGTCTCTGAATAGATCAATAACAGGCTCTGAAATTGAGGCAATAATTAATAGCTTACTAACCAAAAAAAGTCCAGGACTAGATGAATTCACAGCCGAATTCTACCAAGGTACAAAGAGAAGCTGGTACCATTCCTTCTGAAACTATTCTAATCAACAGATAAAGAGGGAATCCTTCCTAACTCATTTTATGAGGCCAACATCATCCTGATACCAAAGCCTGGCAGAGACACAACAACAAAAAAAAGAATTTTAGACCAATATCCCTGAGGAACATCGATGCAAAAATCCTCAACAAAATACTGGCAAACCGGATCCAGCAGCACATCAAAATCTTATCCACCACGATCAAGTAGGCTTCATCTCTGGGATGCAAGGCTGATTCAATTTACACAAATCTATAAACGTAATCCATCACATAAACAGAACCAATGACAAAAACCACGTGATTATCTTAACAGATGCAGAAACGACCTTTGACAAAATTCAACAGCCCTTCATGCTAAAAACTCTCAATGAATTAGGTATTGATGGAACATATCTCAAAATAATAAGAGCTGTTTATGACAAATCCACAGCCAATATCGTATTGAGTGGGCAAAAACTCGATGCATTCCCTTTGAAAACAAGCACAAGACAAGGATGTCCACTCTCACCACTACTATTCAACATAGTGTTGAATAAAGGCAGTATTCAATTAGGAAAAGAGGAAGTCAAATTTTCCCCCTTCGTAGATGAGATGGTTGTATGTTTAAAAAACCCCATCATCTCAGTCCAAAATCTCCTTAAGCTCATAAGCAACTTTAGCAAAGTCTCAGGATACAAAATCGATCTGCAAAAATCACAAGCATTCCTATACACCAAGAACAGACAAACAGAGAGCCAAATCATGACTGAACTCCCATTCACAATTGCTATAAAGAGAATAAAATACCTAGAAATCCAACTTACAAGGGCTATGAAGGACCTCTTCAAGGAGAACTACAAATCACTACTCAATCAAATAAAAGAAGACACCAACAAATGGAAGAATATTCCATGCTCATTGAGAGGAAAAATCAATATTGTGAAAATGGCCATACTGCCCAAAGTAATTTACAGATTCAGTGCCATTCCCTCAAGCTACCATGACTTTCTTCCCAGAATTTGAAAAAACTACTTTAAATTTTATACAGAATGAGAAAAGTGCCTGCAATTGCCAAGACAATTCTAAGCAAAAAGAACAAAGCTGGAGGTATCATGCTACCTGACTTCAAACTACACTACAAGGCTACAGTAACCAAAACAGCATGGTACTGGTACCAAAACAGAGATATAGACCAATGGAACAGAACAGAGGCCTCACAAGTAACACCACACATCTACAACCATCTGGTCTTTGACACACCTGACAAAAACAAGAAATGGGGAAAGGATTCCCTGTTTAATAAATGGCGCTGGGAAAACTGGCTAGTCATATGTAGAAAGCTGAAACTGGATCCTTTAGTTACACTTGACACAACAATTAACTCAAGATGGATTAAAGACTTAAATGTTAGACCTAAACCATAAACACCCTAGAAGAAAACCTAGGCAATACCATTCAGGACATAGGCATGGGCAAGGACTTCATGATTAAAACATCAAAAGCAATGTCAACAAAAGCCAAAATAGACAAATGGGATCTAATTAAACTAAAGAGCTTCTGCATGGCAAAATAATCTACCATCAGAGTGAACAGGCAACCTGCAGAATGGGAAACAAATTTTTGCAATCTACCCTTCTGACAAAGGGCTAATATCCAGAATCTACAAATAACTCAAACAAATTTACAAGAAAAAAACAAAGAACCCATCAAAAAGTGGGCAAAGGATATGAACAGACACTTTTCAAAAGAAGACATCTATGCAGCCAATACACACATGAAAAAATGCTCATCATCACTGGTCGTCAGAGAAATGCAAATCAAAACTACAATGAGATACTATCTCACACCAGTTAAAAGGGCAATCATTAAAAAGGAAACAACAGATGCTGGAGAGGATGTGGAGAAATAGAAATGCTTTTACACAGTTAGTGGGAGTGTAAATTAGTTCAACCATTGTGGAACACAGTGTGGCGATTCCTCAAGGATCTAGAACTAGAATTACCATTTGACCCAGCGATCCCATTACTGAGTATATACCCAAAGGATTATAAATTATGCTGCTATAAAGACATGTGCACATGTATGTTTATTGCAGCACTATTCACAATAGCAAAAACTTGTAACCAACCCAAATGTCCATCAATGATAGACTGGATTGAGAAACTGTGGCACATATACACCATGGAATACTATGCAGCCATAAAAAATATGAGTTCATGTCCTTTGCAGGGACATGGATGAAGCTGGGAACCATCATTCTTAGCAAACTATTACAAGGACAGAAAACCAAACACTTCATGTTCTCACCTATAGATGGAAATTGAACAATGAGATTACTTGGACACAGGGTGGGGCACATCACACACCAGGGCCTGTCCAGTCGTGTGGGTCTAGGTGGGGGTAGAATTAGGAGAAATGCCTAATGTAAATGATGAGTTGATGGGTGCAGCAAACCACCATGGCACAAGTATAAACCTGCACATGTATCAAACCTGCACATTGTGCACATGTATCCTAGAAGGTAAAGTATGTATATAAAAAAAGAGATGAGGTCTTTGGGAAGTGATTTAAACATGATATTGTTGTCATCCTGAATGGGATTATTGTCCTTAAAAAATGGCCCAAAGGAGCATGTCTGTCTTTCCATCATGTGAGGACACAAGGAGAAGTTATCAATTATGAGGTAGAAAGCCCTCACCAGGCACTTAATTGGCTAATGCCTTGATTTTAAATGTCTCAGCCTTCAGAGCTGGAAAGTCCAAATTCTGAGTAATTTAGAAACAACAGAAATTTATAAATTATCCAGCCTAAGGCATTTTATTATAGTAACCTGCACAGACTAAGATGGAAACCTATAGTCAGGATGAAAACTAAAGTTTAGTCAAGGTGAAGGGACAACAGAATATTTCTGCTCAGTGTTTATGCCCTTGTGTAATCCCTTCTTCTTAAGTATTCATGAAACCTTAGCAACCTGCTTCTAGCAAATAGAATATGACAAAAGTGATGGGATGATACTTCAAGATTAGGGATTACAAGGCTATAATTTTCATTCCTACATTCTCCTTTTTAGTTTGACTCTTTATGCTAATGAAACTGCCTTTACAAAAATTATAGTAGTAAGGGAAATTTAATTAATCCCCTCTTCCATCTGCCAGGCTAAGTTGCCTTCGCTTATTTTTGTGTGGAGGCCATGATGTGCCTTTCTTTAAGCCAATCCCCTTCTTGTTCTGAGTAAAACTGCATTTGTAAAGACAAATACAAGGTTGAAATGTTAGAATTATGGTAGGGGCCTGAACTTTGCTTAAGAATAGGCCTGGTTATACAATAACCATCTATTACCTCCTTAGTTTGTTTTTACTGCTGCAGAGTCAGTCACATAGCAGTTATAAGATTTGTAACTTCCCAAATTCCTCCTACAAATAACATCACTATTGTGATGTATTTTTTCAGATATACCATTTTGCAGGCCAAGGGATGCCACCTGCACCTGTAATCAATACCAAGGAATGGACTCAATTGGTCCTTTGACCTCTGGCTGGGAACTGACTCAGCTGCAGCTTTGATATCCCTGTGATGTCTCTACAGCCAATATTTTTTTTTCAGTTCCTCAGCCCCTGCCTGCCAAAGTACCCTTAAAAACTCTAACTTCTGGGCCGGGCGCGGTGGCTCAAGCCTGTAATCCCAGCACTTTGGGAGGCCAAGACGGGCGGATCACGAGGCCAGGAGATCGAGAGACGATCCCGGCTAACACGGTGAAACCCCGTCTCTACTAAAAAATACAAAAAAACTAGCCTGGCGAGGTGGCGGGCGCCTGTAGTGCCAGCTACTCGGGAGGCTGAGGCAGGAGAATGGCGTAAACCCGGGAGGCGGAGCTTGCAGTGAGCTGAGATCCGGCCACTGCACTCCAGCCTGGGTGACAGAGCAAGACTCCGTCTCAAAACAAACAAACAAACAAACAAACAAACAAACAAAAAAAACTCTAACTTCTGAATTCCTGGGCAGACATATTTGAAAGTTGTCTCCATCCTCCTTGCTTGGCTGGCTCTACGATTGTTAAGTTCTTTCTGTACTGTAACACCTGCTGTTCTCATTGTATTGGCATTCTGAGGGGAGTGGGCAAGAACTCATTGGGCTGTAATACTAGCTTGCTCAGAGGGAGCAAGTTGTCACGTTATGAGCAGACCTGTGGAAAGCCCCAAAAGGCATATACACACAAGAAAAAGATATCCCTAGGATGATAGCTAGTGAGAAGCTGGATCCCGTCAACAACTATGTTAGTGAGCTTAGCTGATTGACTCACCTTCAGTTTATTACAGCCCATGCAGACACTTTTGACTGCATCCTTGTGAGAGATCCACAACTGGGAGATCCAGCTAAGCAATTCCTGATGCAGAGAAACTCTGAGGTAATATTTGCTGCCTTGATAACTAAGTTTCATAGTATTTGTTATGTGTTTAACAGATGATTAACATATATACATGCAATGCATATAGACACATGCATACACATCTACATAGCAAATCATACAAATACCAAATGATATATACATTAAATACTTCATGTTAATCTATGTACATGTGAGAGAGACATATAAGCAAAAAGCTACATTCCCTAGTGGAAGTTGTAATATCTTTTCTTGTTTAGCCTCTATCCTGCCTCCTACCAGCAGGCTCAAATCATGCTCACCTTTTCTTTAGTTTAGAAATGGTGGTTCCTTGCTTTCTTTACACATCTGACTCTTCATTGACTCTGCAACTCTGTCACAGCTGTTTTCTCTGTTGGCATGGATATTTTTTACCCTGAGGCCCAATTCATGTAATTCATCTTTTAGGAGCTGTTCATATGTGAAAATATATTCACTTGTTTATCCCTATTTGCTAATACATTCTTTTATTCAATAATTCAATATTTACTGAAGTAGAGAGAAAAATAAGAAGCAGGTCAATAGGAAGTGTCTTATTACATGGCTTATGTGGAGACTGGATTTGGATAGGGAAGAAGGAGAGAAGAAAGAGTCAGGGAATCATTGAGATCATTCCAAGTAAGAAAGAGAGAGACTTGGAAGAGTGTTGCTGCGGTTACAGTTTGCAGAGAAAAGTGAACGATCTTGTGATATATTTTAGAGGTTGGTTGTATGCAAATTCTAGATGGATTGAACATGAATATGAGAAGATTTACTCTGCTAATAAAGACATACCTGAGACTGGGTAATTTGTAAAGGAAAGAGGTTTAATGGACTCACAGTTCCACATGACTGGGGAGGCCTCACAATCGAAGTGGAAGATGAAGGAAGAGCAAAAGGACATCTTATATGGTGGCAGGCAAGAGGACATGTATAGGGCAACTCCTCTTTATAAAGTCATCAGATCTCATGAGACTTATGCACTTTCATGAAAACAGCATGGGAAAAATCTGCCCCCTGCCACCAGTCCCTCTCCTGACATGTGGGAATTTTGAGAGCTACAATTCAAGATGAGATTTGGGTGGGGACACAGCAAACTATATTATTCCACCCTTGGCCCCTCCCAAATCTCATGTGCTCACATCTGAAAACCAATCATGCCTTTCCAACAGTCTCCCCCAGTCTTAACTCTTTTCAGCATTAACTCAAAAGTCCACAGCCGAAAGTCTCATCTGAGACAAGGCAAATCCCTTCCATCTATGAGCTTATTAAGTCAAAAGCAAACATTAGTTACTTCCTAGATACAATGAGGATACAGACATTGGGTAAATACACCCATTCCAAATAGGACAAATTGGACAAAACAAAGGGACTACAGGCTCCATACAAGTCCAAAATCCAACAGGGCAGTCAAATCTTAAAGCTCCAAAATGATCTCCTTTGACTCCATGTCTCATGTCCAGATCATGCTGATGCAAGAGATGGGTTCTCATGGTCCTAGGCAGCTCCACCCCTGTGGCTTTGCAGGGTATAGCCCCACTGCTGGCTGCTTCCACAGGCTGGCACTGAGTGTCTGTGGTTTTTTCCCAGGTGCGTGGTGCAAGCTGTCAGTGGATCTACCATTCTGGGGAAGATGGTGACCCTCTTCTCACAGCTCCACTAGGCATTGCCCCAGTGGGGCCTCTGAATAGGGGCTCTGACCCCACATTTCCCTTCTCTACTGCTCTAGCAGAGGTTCTCCATAAGGGCTCCACCCCTCTAGCCAATTTTTGCCTGGACATCCAGGCATTTCCATACATCCTCTGAAACCTAGGCAGAGGTTACCAAACCTCTATTCTTGACTTCTGTGCATGTATAGGCTCTACACCACATGGAAGTGGCCAAGGCTTAGGGCTTGCACCCTCCAAAGCCACAGTGTAAACTGTACCTTCGCCCCTTTTAGCCATGGCTGGAGTGGCTGGGATGCAGGGCCCCAAGTCCCTAGACTGCACGCAGCAGGAGGGCCCCAGTCCCAGCATAGGAAACTATTTTTCCCTCCTAGGCCTCTGGGCTTGTGATGGGAGGGGCTGCCACAGAAGACATCTAACATGCCCTGGAAACATTTTCCCCATTGTCTTAGTGATTAACATTGAGCTCCTTGTTACTTATGGAAATTTCTGCAGCAGGCTTGAATTTCTCCCCAGAAAATGGGGTTTTTCTTTTCTATGACATCATCAGGCTGCAAAGTTTCCAAACTTTTAAGATCTGTTTCCTCTTGAATGCTTGCCACTTAGAAATTTCTTCTGCCAGATACCCTAAATTATCTCTCTCAAGTTCAAAGTTGCACAGATCTCCAGGGAAAAGGCAAAATGCCACCAGACTCTTTGCATAGGAAGAGTCACCTTTACTGCAGTTGCCAACAAGGTCCCCCTCTCCATCTGAGACCAACTCATCCTGAACTTTATTGTCCATATCACTACCAGTATTTTGTTCAAAGCCATTCAATAAGTCTATAGGAAGCATTCCAAACATTCCAACATCTTCCTGTTTTCTGAGCCATTCAGGCATCTAAGAAGTTCCAAACTTTCCCACATCTTCCTGTCTTCTGAGCCCTCCAAGTCTCTAGGAGATTCCAAACTTTCCCACATTTTTCTGTCTTCTTCTGAACCCTCTAAATGGTTCCAATTTCTGCCTATTACCCAGTTCCAAAGTCACACCTACATTTTTGGGGATCTTTACACCAGTGACCCACTCCCTTTGCCAATTCACTGTATTAGTGTGTTCTCAAGCCACTAATAAAGACATATCCAACACTGAGTAATTAGTGTTGGGTATGAAAAAATAGTAAAAGAAAATAAAGTGAAGAAACCACCTATGCAACCAGAGGAGTATCAGGAGGATGTAGACTATCCAGAAAAATATGAAAAAAGAACATATAGGAGTGGTTCTTTTATAACTTAAAATCAAGATGTATAGTGAAGTTCTATAATAAATCATTGAATGATGGTCCAGAAGCTGATCTACAAATATATGCCCTTTCATATATTTGACTTCAGTAAAAAAATAGATTTCTATCGCATAGAATAGATGGAGACAGATTAAGACCTGAAGATGAAAGAACTTTGAACATATTTGTATAAAAATGGCTAAGGTTTTATAATTTCAGGGTAAGAAGTAAATTTTTAAAGTTATATAAAAACTCATAAATGTGTCAAAATGTAAATATTTTTATATCACGACTCACCAAAAGTTAAAAAGTTAAAGGTATATAGCAGAGTAGATGAAGATATATGCTATATGCTATCTGTCTATCTACCTATCTATCTACTATTTCTGTCATCTAATCATCATCTCTTTATTAGACCAAGATATTATTGTTTAGAATATGAAAATCTAACAAAATCTAACAAAATTTACCAACTTGTAAATTATTACTAACAATAATTACATGGAATACCAACAATAATTTGAATTTGGAAAAATACATACATGTGGGAAAATGCTAATTGAAATAAAAATAAGATAAAATTTTATATTCATCCCCTGATTGGCAAAATTTCTGAATATGACCATATTGTGTTGGCAAGGACAGTATGTGTGAGCAATTTGCAAATAATTGGATAAAGTGGCAAATGGACCTTCTCTATTTTCCAGCAGTTTGATGCCTAAGATATGCCCTAGAGAAGCTGTCACATGTAAAGATTCATCTAGGAGGGAGTA
This sequence comes from Macaca nemestrina, assembly GCF_043159975.1. NCBI lineage: Eukaryota > Metazoa > Chordata > Mammalia > Primates > Cercopithecidae > Macaca > Macaca nemestrina. The sequence goes on along the minus strand of NC_092146.1, from coordinate 3,045,885 downwards.
TCTCAGAAGTAGTTGCCATTTCAAAGTAGGTGGAGTCCATAATCTTTGCCCTCATCAAGCCTGGGTTATGCATTCAGTAAAGAATTTGTCACATTCTGCAATTACTTGCTGATATGTGTAACAAGAGGGTCACCTTGATGTTTGTATCAAAATTCATGGGGGACAGATGTCAGACACCAAAGTCAGGAGTGAAACACAAGGGCACATTTTCAAAGTAGATGATCTTTCAAAAATTTTGAAATCCTTCCTTAATATCAAGGTAACATGAAAGTTTTGTGAGTTCAAGTTTTAAAAATCTTTGTTTTTGTAAAATAGCATTTAAAATAAAACTTCTGTAGTAAAAGGACTTCCTCACTAATAAATTATATGGTTATCCCTTAGAAATTAACAACAAACAACACTTGCTAACCTTTACTACTTTCTTTTTGTCAAATACTGTTGCTAAGCAATTAACTCATTTAATCTTTCATAATCTTATTATGAGAACCTTTACAGATTAACAGTGTGAGACTTAGACACATAAAATAACTTGTTCAAAGTCGCAGTTCTATGATGTATGTATGAGGAATACAAGTTTGCTACATGGTAAAGAATATGTACTTCATACTATTTGCCAAGTAACTGTTGTGTCTATTTATTTCAGTTGAGTCATTCCATTCCATCTGAGCCATCTTTTGGCAGTACAGTGCTTGTGCAATCAGATTATGCCCCATAGCCAACACTGTCAGTGCATGGCTCATATCACTGGAACCTTAACCATTTCATTGCGCCAACAGCTTTCAGAACCACTGAAGTCTTATTTGCCTGTGAGCCTGGGGCCCAAAAGTGCTGGGGAACTTTTTTAAACAGTAATTTTTTAAACAGATGCTATTGTTTTCAAGTTTCCTTTAGGATTCCCATAAATATCTCTGAATACAAATATTTTAAATAAATTTGATATATTTATATATTGAAATATGTTAATATATTATTAATAAAATAATACGAATATCCCAAATAAATTTAAATATGCCTAGAAATGCACCATAGTCTTGGATCCCTAGTGAGTACAATATAGACCTATAGCTGGAATCAGAAGACATCTTTAATTACGAAGACATCTTACAAGCATATGCCTGATTTAATTCCCCAGCACTGAATTCAGGAATGTGTACGGACCAGGTTGTGCATGCTGAGATAATCCAAGGGTAATAAATACAGGCTTTGTGCATGCTGGAGAAGCATGTATTCCTATACCCTACCCTGGGATCAGGTTATATATCAGTTAATTCCAGGACTGATAAAGTGTTGTTAGCTGGGTGAGATGCTATAAAATGTCTGTATTCAGACTGGCTGACATGCAGAACTTCTTCAGCTTCATGCACATGAAGAGGGCTCAGGGCATCCTTCCTCACTCAATACCATCATGCACAGCTATGCCCTGGGCAGATCACCCATGCCTTGCCCATCCTTTCCCTCCCTAAGGATTTGGAAGCACATTATCTGTGCTGATCACTCCTGCTGGATATTCTGGCTGCAATGACATCTCTCCTTTCTCTTAAAATAGTAACTCCAGTTGTATTCACTTGAATTTATTTGAGTTGAGATATTCCATTCCGTATGAGCCATCTTTTGTCATCTTTTGTGCAATCAGATTATGCCCCATAGCCAACACTGTCGGTGCATGGCTCATATCACTGGAACATCAACCATTTCATTGCGCCAACAACTTTCAGAACCATTGAAGTCTTATTTGCCTGTAAGCCTGGGGCCTCAAAGTGCTGGGAACTAATACCTGCTGTGCAGAGTTTTCTGTGGTTGAGTGCTGCAGGTTGGTATACAATACCCCAGCTTCCTTGCTACTTCCATGAGATAATTCCAGAACTTGCATCTTGCATCATTCTCTACATTTTTCCTGTCAGATCCGGCACTAGTTACTTCCCATGGCAGCTGGTTTAATAGGACTGCTTTCCTGTCTCAATTTCCCACTTCCCCACCAGAGGGCCTGCACCTGCAAATATACCACTGAGGTTGAATCCTTGCTTCAGGATCTCTTTCTATGAAAGCCCTGCTTAAACAGGTTCATCTCTGAAATTCCCTCCTGAAAATCTGTTTATTTCCCTAGTAATACCTAGCTCCATATGATAGTGTAGTTATTGTATATTTCACATCTATCTTATTTGCCATGTGGTAGGTGCCCTGGATGAAGCACCTTGTGCCCTGTCTAGTTCACATCATGCTTGGCAAATATAGATGCACAATAAATATTTATTGTAAAGATTGATCAATGAATTTAGTGAAAGCCATGCTCACTAAATCCCAGTAGGCACAACTTATTGACTCAAAGACCTAATAGGCTCTGAGAAAGCAAATCATAAACATAAGGTATCAAACCAAGATATTAATATTTTCCATTCTTGGGGGAGGGAGAATATCACCAAAGAAAGTCTCTAGAATAGAGGCTTCAGAAGGAAAGAACAAATGAGAACCATCCAGCTCCCTGATTCTGAGTAGCATTATTGCATCCATTTTGCTGACTCTCACCTGAATATTTCCCCGTGAATCAAAGGAAGAGTGTACCAAAACTCAAAGAAAACCCATAGCTCGAAAAAGTGCTGCAGGGGTGACTATTTTCTGGATACTTGCCTGGTCACTGGGTGAACCATATTTGCTCAGTGGTATCTTCATTTTCTGTGTTTAGGTTGTTTCTAATTTTTGCTATTGTTAGTAATATTCTTAGATGAGTCTCTGTGCGTAATAGTTTTTACTTTTGGATTTTTTCTTAAGTAAAGATACTAAAAAAGAATTGCTCCTTATTAACACGACTTTCACACCAATTCTTATCTAAATGTCAAGACCCAGTCTGACCTTCCAAAGCCATGATCTTCTAGAGAAGCCCCATTGCAATTGGATGATATTCAGGTGAAGATTCCTTCAACAAGCACATTCTGTGCTATTCCCCAGCTTGGAAGGCTTGGGAATCTTCACCTAGTATTTATGCATGCTTTCAAATCCATGCCCTCATTTCACTTTACATTCAGTAAATGGATCCAGGTTCCAACACCTGTCTACCTTTTGCCTTGATTTTAGCTCATGTACAAGGGTTATGTTTTTGAACCAAGCCTTCAGCCTGACCTCCTCTGGTGTCCTTACAGTGTCCTTATTGCAGTTGCATCTCCATATTGACAGCTCAGCTCTACACCTGGATACTGGGCTCAGGTCCAACACCATGACCTTTTCCTTTCCTCAAAGGCCCAAATATGAGGTTATACAAGTATCCTCAAGAGAAGAAAGATTGTTTCCAGAGTACTTAGGAAAATAAATTTTGAGGAAACACTTTTACACCGCTGGTGGGAATGTAAGTTAGTACAACCACTATGGAAAACAGTATGGAGGTCTCTGAAAGAACTAAAAGTACAGCTACCTTTGATCTAGCAATCTATTACTACTAAACCAACTACTGGGTATTTACCAAAAGGAAAAGAAGTTATTACATGAAAAGACATATGCATGTTTATAGTAGCACAATTGCAAAGATGTGGAACCACTCATCAACAATTGAGTGAATGAAGAAAAGCAGTATGTATACACTGTGGAATACTACTCAGTCATAAAAGGGAACAAAATAATATCTTTTGTAGCCACTTGGATAGATCTGGAGGCCATTACTCTAAGTGAAGTAACTCAGTGCTGAAAAACTAAATATTGTATGTTCTCACTTGTAAGTGAGAGCTAAACTATGAGGATGCAAAGGTGTAAGAATATAATGGACTCTGGGGATGCAAAGGTATAAGAATATAATGGACTTTGGGGATCCGGGAGAGAAGGTTGGGAGGGTGTGAGGGATAAAAGACTATATATCAGGGGGCCAGGCATGTTGGCTTGTGCCTGTAATCTCAGCACTTTGGGAGGCGGAGGCAGGTGGATCACAAGATTCGGAGGTCGAGACCATCCTGGGTAGCACGGTGAAACCCTGTCTCTACTAAAAATACAAAAAATTAGCCGGGTGTGTTGGCAGGCATCTGTAGTCCCTACTTGGGAGGCTGAGGCAGGAGAATGGTATGAATCTGGGAGGCAGAGCTTGCAGTGAGCTGAGATAGCGCCATTGCACTCCAGCCTGGGTGACAAAGCAAGACTCTGCCTCAAAAACAAAAACAAAAACAAAAACAAAAGACTACATATCAGGTACAGTGTACACTGCTTGGGTAATGGGCACACTAAAATGTCAGAAATCACCACTAAAGAACTTATCCATGTAACGAAACACCAACTGTACTCCAAAAACTATTGAATTAAAATAAAAATTCAAAACAACAATAAAAATAAATAACAGAAAATAAATTTTTCATAACTGAATTTCAATTTTTTAAAAATTAAAGTGTCTTAGGTTGTTGGTGCTGCTGTACCAAAGCACCTGAGGCTCAATAATTTGTAAAGAAGAAAAATGTATTTCCTTACAGTTCTGGAGGCTGGTCAGTCCAAGATAAAGGCACCAATAGATTCAGTTGTCTGATGATGGATACTCTGTCCTTTCAAGACGGTGCCTTGTCATGGCATCCTGCAGAGGGCATAAATGCTATGTCCTTATGTGGTTGCAGGTGGAGGGGAAAAAGGAACTAATGCTAATTCCCTCCAATCGTTTTATAAAGTTGTCTTATGAGACTCCACCCTCATGGCTGAATCACATCCTAAAGGCCCTGTTCTTAACAATATGACATTAACAGTGAATTTTGAAGGCTACATTCAGGTCATAATAGCTTTCCAGTATTTAAAACATAAATTAAATGTCCCATCTAACTTTATGGGAATGAATTGGGGAACACAGGTTAATAAAGTAGTCAGTGTATATAGTATATGTGGTATTTGAGGGTCCACATGATCAATTCTAATTACATAAGCAAAATAAGCACAGAGTAATAATTTTATACCAGGTCCTAGATATGTGAATTATTTATATTTTCTGGAATTTAAAATAGACATTAGCTTGAACATTATTCTAAGTCTATTTACTCTGACAATAGAGGGTATAAGGTAAACATGTAGCCACAGATTGTATTTCATAAAGTGGTAGTAACATTAATTATCTTTTATATATATGCTCAGAAAATTTGAAATTTGCTTTTGAAGTGAACAGAGAATAAGCATGACAGATCATTGTGAAATCATTTAATAAGCCATGATTATTCTACAACTCTTTGTTGAGGTACTGTGTAAACACAGGCAGTGTGTCATGACAGCTGGTTGCCATGGCTACTTGATTTTTAATATGACTTAAAATGACTTATAGTACAATATTCTTGGAAAGTTAAACAAGGGACACTTTTCAGACTTAATGAATGTCGTGACTAATTACAGTTTGCTGACAGAACTGGGACTAAATGGGCGTATGTCGTGCTTTAAAATAAATGTTTCATGTCTGTGAAAACAAGGCAGTATTTGCTAACGAAGCATTTAGGTGTATAAACACCATGTAGACCAAGACACTTATTCTGTCTTTCTTCACCATCACTTTATGTAGTCAGAGGAACCCTGTAACAATGCTCAACACTTGTCCCAGGGAGAAAAAGGAACACAGGAAATGCTCTGTATTGTTTTTTCGATGTATACCTATCTGTGTCTATATCTATTTCTAGATCTATTTCTAAAACTTTATTTTTCCTTGTCTGTGACTGTGACTATAACTTCTATTATACTTATATTTACACCTAATCTATACTGTCTTAGTTTGTTCATGTTTTTATAACAAAATACTTGTAAACAACACACATTTATTGCTTACAGTTCTTGAGTCCAAGATCAAGACACCAGTAGATTCAGTGTCTGGTGAGGCCCACTTCCTGGTTCATAGATGACACTTTCTCCCTGTGTCCTTATGTGGTGGAAGGGACGAGGGAACTCTCTGGAGTCCCTATTATAAAGATGTTCATTCAATTCATGGGGCAGCACTCTCTCGACCTCATCACCTCCTAAAGGCCACCGCACCTCCTAATACCATAACCTTAGGGGTTAGGACTGCAAGACAATTGTTTTTTGTGGGGGTTCACAAACCTTCAGGCTGTAGCATACACCTATACCTACATTTAACAATATATTTGTAACTATATCTATGTTTACATCTATATCTATACATGCACCGAAACCTAAGGCTATGTCTATGTCCACAGGTACAATTGTAACTATTAATACATCTCCATCTGCAAACCTATTTATAACTATATGTGCACCTTCACCTGAACATACATTGTGTACATCTAAGTTTATATCTCAGAATCCTCATCCATGTTCTAGATGAAATTGTCCTGAGGGAATTATAAACAATGCATATGTCATGTGTCATAAACTAAGGCTCCCCAAATCCATCTGCTCTTCTCTTCTCCCTCCAACTCCCTGACCTGCCACCATTTTCCAGGGTCCCATTTCATGCCACCAGTGGGAATTCAGGATCCTTTTTCCAGTCTACCCTAGAGAGAGCAGAGAATTCTCCCCTCTCTTCTCTCAGCCTCATAGTAGCCTCTCCAGAGCCATACCTTGGCCCACAGTGGCTAAAATTATCCATGTCAATATGCAAAGTTGCTCAACCTCTTGTTATTTTGAATTTCTCCATTTGAAGATAGCATTTATCCTTTCCCTTTACACATCTAAATGGCCCATTCAGATAGTTTGTTTCCATGATATGAAAACTCTATACTTCTTCAAAAATGAGGTTTGCCTCTCCTGATGGAATAAACAAAAATGCCAAACACTGTTTACTTCTAATAATCAAACTTCCAGGAATATTGGGGTCTTGCCTTAGAAAGAAATATGTAATATTTTTCCATTGCTCCAAGTAAAACATGTCATCAAAGTGTTCTCTAATTTAAATGCATTATCGGGATGCATCCTGGATGCAGTCAGGCAGGGCTTTCAGATGTGGAATCATGGGCTTGGCTCAGTGGCTCATGTCTGTAATCCCAGCACTTTGGGAGGCCAAGGTGGGTGGATCTCTTGACACCAGGAGTATGAGACCAGCCTGAGCAATGTAGTGAAACTCTCATCTTTACAAAAATTAGCTAGGTGTGGTGGTGTATGCCTGTATTCCCAGCACTGTGGGAGGCTGAGGCTGGAGGATCGTGGAGCCCAGGAGTCCAAGGCTGCAGTGAGCTAGAATTTCACCACTGCACTCCAGCAGCAGAGCAAGACACCATCACTCTAAAAAAAATGAAATAATGGAGCCAGGATGAATTGGAAAAGACAAAGCACCTGCTGCAACCCTACCCACAGCTTCCTCTGGCTGTATCTGTGGAGCTGATGAGTTGAATCACTGGCCCTGCTGGGGTCAGTGGCCCATCCTCAACCCTTGCCCTCCCAGACCCTCCACCTACTCACTTTCCCTGACCTTGGCTGAACCTCCTGTCATTAATCTTTTGATTTCTTTTCTTGCCTGCTGCTCTGCACTAGTCTCATCCCTGTGGACATGACCTCAGTTTAGGCCCTGGTCCCAATTCTTTTTTTGTTTTTTTTGAGATGGAGTCTCGCTCTGTCACCCAGGCTGGAGTGCAGTGGCGTGATTTTGGCTCACTGCAAGCTCCGCCTGCCGGGTTCAGCCATTCTCCTGCCTCAGCCTGCGGAGTAGCAGGGACTACAGGCACCCGCCACAACGCCCGGCTAATTTTTTGTATTTTTTAGTAGAGATGGGGTTTCACCATGTTAGCCAGGATGGTCGTCTCCATCTCCTGACCTCGTGATCCGCCCACCTCAGCCTCCCAAAGTGCTGGGATTACAGGTGTGAGCCACCGCCACCGGCCTTGGCCCCAATTCTGACTGCTGCCAAAAGCAATGTCTCCATCCCATCTTTTCCTGATTTCATTTCCTGAATGAAGTCTTCCAACCAATTCCTCTTATTCACAAACAGATTCTGAACTCTCATGGGACCAGTTTTTGCTCCCTGTCCTCTTAACATTTAACACACAGCCTGTATAACAGGGATTGTCAGATGAAATTACACAGAATTGATCTGGTGCCCAAGTGAACTAACCAGTTTCCAACTCCCTGGGGCTCCCAGGCTAGGAACCTCCTTCACACACCCTGCAGCCAGCTGACAGGTCTGCAGGCTGTGTCCAAGACAGATCCTGCACACAGCCAGCCTCTGTGTTGTCAAGTATGAACTTTGCTGGAGCTGGAATTGTCTCCTTTCAGAATCTCTTAAGGTTCCTCTGCAATATCGTGATGCCATGATGCCCTGTCACACTTCCAATGTCTCACAATCCCCAGGTGTGAGGGATTCTCCCTGTTCTCCCTGCCTGGAACTGCCTACTTGTACTCTCCAACAGCACTTGAATACATTACATTGTGTTTTTGATCACTGGGCTTGCATTTTGCCTCTCTCATTAGACAAGCAGCACCAATATCTCCGGGGAGCCTCTTGGAAATGGAGATTCTCAGCCACACCTCAGACCTAATGTATTAGTCTGTTTTCACACTGCTGATGAAGACATACCCAAGACTAGGTAATTTATAAAGAAAAAGAGGTTTAGGTTTAGTGGACTCACCGTTCCACATGACTGGGGAGGCCTCACAATCATGGCAGAGGTGAAAGGTCTTACATGGCAGCAGGCAAGATAGAATGAGAACCAAGTGAAAGAGGGTTCCCCTTATAAAATCATTAGCTCTCATGAGACTTACTCACTACCATGAGAACAGTATGAGGCAGATGGCCTCCTTGATTTAATTATATCCTACTGGGTTCCTCACAACACATGGGAATTATGGGAACTAAAAGATGAGATTTGGGTGGGGACACAGCCAAACCATATCACCTATTGAATCCCAAACTCTGGGAGTACAGCCTGATAGATAAACTGTGCCTTTAACAAGCTCTCTCTGTGATTCTGATGCTGAACTCAAATTTTCAAAGTGCTGACCTCAGCTACAAGCTCTTTAAGGACAAAGGCTTTAGTTTACTCCCGACACAGCAATAACATATGGCAGGTGGTAGTTTTGTAAAAGGAACTATACTATAGAAACATTGTATTTTTTTTTCCTCTTTCATTTCGCTTTTCATTTTTGAGCAGTGTTTCCTGTAGCTCCTTCGGGGGATCCTCTGTCTGCATAGGGATAAAGGTGTGGGTGAAGGTTCATTCTCTTATAGAAGAAAGGTAACAAGTGGTATTATGGTAATGTTAAGTTTTAGGGGTTCACAACTAGAAAGTAACTTTGTGACCCAGACAATCAAAACTGCTAGTTTCTTATTTGCATATTTAGCATTTCAAGAGCTGTGTTTGGTGAACCAGATCATAGAACTTTATGCAAGGAAGAAATATCTAAAGAGGAGGAAAAGAAGGAGGAGGCTCGTAGTATTTTAGAAAGTGGCAAAATGAGGGAGATTGAGAAAAACCACTGTCTTGAATTCCTATTGCTGTTATAATGAATTCTCTCATTTGGTGGCTTAAAATAGCACAAATGTATTATCTTACAGTTCTGCAGCTCAGAAGTCTGGAATGGGTCTTATTGGGCTACAGTAAAGGTCTGTGTTCCTTTTGGACATTTAGGGGACATATTCCATTCGCTTGCCTTTTCTCATTTCTAGGGGTTGCCTGCATGCCTTAGTTCTTGACTCTCTTGTTCCATTTTCAAAGTCAGTAGCATGGCGTCTTTCCATTTTTCTGTTTCTCCCTGGTCTGTGCTTTCATCTGCACATCTTCATCTCTCATTCTCACTCTTCTGCCTCCGTCTACAAGGACCTTTGGGATGACATTGGGCTCACCTGCACAACCCAGGGTCATCTTCCCATTGTAAGAGCCTTCACTTAATTACAATTACATCTGCAAAGTCCCTTTGCTCTGTAAGGTAACATAATCATAGGTTTTGAGGATTAGGATATGCATATCTTCATTGGGGAACATTATTCAGCTTACCCTAGCACCCCTGCTGCATTCAGCTGTGAGATGTCTGGTGTAGAAGATGTGACCTTAGAGCAAAGGTGCCTGGGTCCTCAGTGATATGCACTCCTTGAGTTTCAGTAGCATGTCCTCAGATATGCTGCTGATTTTAGAGAGAAAGGACTATGCCTATCTGATAGTTTCCTGCTTTATTATGCATGGCATAACTGCACTATAATTGTCTCTGGATGTTTGTAACACAGTCCTCTCAATTGCTTCTTAATTTTTCAGTTTGAGAAGAAGGCACACCTAGAGCACAGTGTCACTCAAAACTATAATGATAATACAAAACTATGCAGCCATCATTAATCCACATTCGTTCTTCACCAATGTTTCCTAATCAAAGCCCCAGCTATTGATAAAAGAAATTTCTTTCTCAGTTACAGGGAAGACCAGACTACTATGTTACCTTTTGTTGTGGAGGTGTGATATTTGGTAAGGGATGTCATTCCAAATGTACCTGCCTGACGTGGTTGGACAGCTCAGCCCACTCTGCAGCTGTTGGATCTCCCACTGGTGCATGGAAACAGAAGAGTTAAACTGTGCTGCTGCAGAGTGGTAGGCTGATGACTTTTAACTTATCTCCTCTAACCCTGTGAACATTGAAAAGTGGGAGATTGGTAATGGCTCTAGAGGAAATTGCGTCTGAGTATCTTGGGAGCATCCTTCAAAAATGCTAATCTCAAAAATGTCTTTTCCAGCCCAGAGACAATAGATTACATAAACTCCCTTCCACCATGGTGCCAACAAAGCATTTTCAGAAGACATTATGTAGCTGAGTTCACAGGCCAAAATAGAACATTTTAGAATACGTTTTTCAGAATTATCAGACTTTCTTCTGTTCCTAAATTTGCTGTAATTAGCTGGAGGTGTTTGAGGGAGAGACCAATTTCTGGTTGATGTCATGTTGATGAAACTTGTGTAACTGGGGTAGAACTATGAGAGTCTGTAAGCAGCGTGAGCAACTAGGTCTTTCAAGGAGCATGTCAACCAGTAGCAAAAGTCATTTAGAGTCAGATGGAATACAGGCAAATCAGAGAATGCAACAGAACCAGTACAGGAGGCTAGGCCAAGCTGGTCATCCTTACATTTGCATAGCCTGCCAGATGCACCTTCACCCTTCTCCATTCTGTCTGTTTGCTCAGACAGTGACCCCAGTGGACTGTATCTGTGGGCCTTGGCTAGCTGACTTCCTGTTGGCTTCTAGGAGGAGATTGGCAGGAGGCAGAAGGCTGCCTTTGGGACACAGGTGCTGTTTGGCCCTGGTAACCACTTCTATCGATGGCCACTTCACCTCTGGACTTGGAACTGTTTACCACAGGTCCTAGCCCCAGGGAACTTCAACATCCCTCTCCACTATCTTTGCACATAGTCAGTGCATTAGACTCTCCTTGGCATTATTTTCTTCTGATGGATTTTTTTTTACATTATTTTATGTTCTTCTCTTATCTGCTTTATAAAATCTGTAGGAACCATACTATAGTGTGGACTCTATTCTTTTCTACTTACTATTTTCTGAAACAAACCCTTCAGATGAAGGAACTTTCAGATGTGTTGGGGTTCAGTCAGGCTGGTGGGAACATTAAAGATAGTTATACAGATAGACAGAAATCTCCTTGGAAGGCCGAAAAGTTTGCATAACTTGGGTAATAGATCTGTTGAAGGCAGCTGGTCCCTTTACCTTTAGTTAAACAAATGAAAGTGGTAATAAAGGAAGGCAGAGTAATTTATCTAGCTAGCAGTAATCTTACTGCTAATCTTTGATGTACTGTAGGTGCTTAAGTGCTTTTTACTTCTGAAATCCACAATGTCAATTGCAATCTAATGGTGTTGACTCAAGTCTTTGTTAATTAATCTTACTGAATAAATGCAAGTCTCACTAGCTGACTCAGGCTGTTGCAACTGTTTATGGGACTCAGCAGGAGCCTGTAAATGGCTTGGATATACTCAACTGGACTGGCAAAACAGAATATCTGTGTGTCAGTGTACTTTATTCATTTGTTTCTGGGTCAGGGTCTGCAGACAGACCCCCGCAGCTGGTGCCCCCATGTGAGGGGTGCTGCTGCACAGATGAAAGATGACAGCTGTGTTGCTGAAGCAGAGTGATCCTCAGGTACTCCTAGTTAGTAGTCAGGTAAATGGATCCCAAGAATAATGGTCCTGGAGCAAGACATAATTCCTGAGTGAAAACCACCTAACTGCTACCCTCGACACAGGAGTGTGGGTGAAATGTCCCATTTCCTGTGGCAGAAAGAACTGTTTTCAAAACTTTTCCGACTTCCTTGCCTGTGCAAAATTGAGTAAGTATGAGAAGAGAGTTCTTTGTCTATAAAATGGAGATAAAAATTCATACCTCATAGGGCAGTTGTGAAGATCAAAGATTAGAGGTGCCGTAATAGTTCTTCTGCTTCTCTTTCTCACTCTCCTTTCTCCCCTACTTTCCTCTTCCTCTCCTCCTCCTTATCTCCTCTGCCTCTTCTCCTTCTTACTCTTCTTTTCCACCACCACCTCCTCATTCTCCTCCTCCTCTCCTAATACTCTCATAAAACACTTTGCTGATATGCTTGTCATTGGAGAAAAAAATCATATAACCTTATTTTGAATCCTATTTTATATTCCAATCAAAACAATGCCTGTGGAATCAGTGTTATTGCTTGTATTATATACTATAGGATTGTTACCTTAGATTAATACATCTGATTGTTCCTTTGCTTTTTTCCCAGAAAAGTTAACCCTCTGATCTAATACAAGAACATCTACTTTGCCAGGATGGCACCATATTTAACATATTAAAGTGCCTGAAAATGTTTTACAGTATACCTTTTATAAATTGTTGAAGTCATTCCATTTCTGTATGACTCTTGTTAACAAGTTGGGTATGGCCCATATGTAGAAAGCTGAAACTGGATCCTTTCCTTACACTGTATACAAAAATTAACTCAAGATGGATTAAAGACTTAAATGTAAGACCTAAAACCATAAAAACCGTAGAAGAAAACCTAGGCAATACCATTCAAGACATAGGCATTGTCAAAGACTTCATGACTAAAACACCTAAAGCAATGGCAACAAAAGCCCAAATAGACAAATGGGTGCTAATTAAACTAAAGAGGTTTTGCACAGCAAAAGAAACTACCATCAGAGTGAACAGTCAACCTACAGAATGGGAGAAAATCTTTGCAATCTACCCATCTGACAAAGGGCTAATATCTAGAATCTACAAAGAACTTAAACAAATTTGCGAGAAACAACCCATCAAAAAGTGGGCAAAGGATATGAACAGACACTTCTCAAAAGAAGACATTTATGAAGCCAACAGACATATGAAAAAATGCTCATCATCACTGGTCATCAGAGAAATGCAAATCAAAACCACAATGAGATATCGTCTCATGTCAGTTAGAATGGTGGTCATTAAGAAGTCAGGAAACAACAGATGCTGGAGACGATGTGGAGAAATAGGAACACTTTTACACTGTTGGTGGGAATGTAAATTAGTTCAACCGTTGTGGAAGACAGTGTGGTGATTCCTCAAGGATCTAGAACAGGAAATACTATTTGACCCAGCAATCCCATTACTTGGTGTGTGCCCAGAGGATTAAATCATGCTACTACAAAGACACATGCACCCATATGTTTATTGCAGTACTATTCACAATAGCAAAGACTGGGAACCAATCCAAATGTCCATCAATGATAGACCAGATTAAGAAAATGTGTCACATATATACCAGGGAATACTAGGCAGCCATAACAAAAGGATGAGTTCAAGTCCTCTGCAAGGACATGATGAAGCTGGAAACTATCATTCTAAGCAAACTATCACAAGGACAGAAAACTAAACACTCCCTATTCTCACTCATAGGTGCGAGTGGAACAATGAGAACACAAGGACACAAGGAGGGGAGTATCACACACCGGGGCCTGTCAGGGGAGGAATAGCATTAGGAAAAATACCTAATGTAAATGATGAGTTGATGGGTGCAGCAAACCAACATGGCACATGTATACATATGTAACAAGCCTGCATATTGTGCACGTGTACCCTAGAACTTAAGGTATAATAATAATAATAATAATAATAAACACTTTGGGCACGGCCAAATTGTTCTGCTTCTGGAGAGCATCCTGGAAAACACTTTTTATTCTGAGTGCTTCTAGCACCTCAAGCCTATAGTTTTGGTAGAATTTAAAAAGTCTAATAAGCTGAGTAACACTGTCTTGTGCTTGGCTGTTAAGCTTAAAAACTCAGAGTTCAGACTGTGTGTGAAGAGGTGTTCTCAAATGGGGGTAATCGGTTGTGATAATACAAGCACGCCAATCTCTGTGGTGTCCATAGTTAGCAGGCTGACAAACTCCTCCTGGTTTTAAAACCTCAATCAGATGCAAACTGGAGTCGTTGACCATCCTTCCTATTGAAAACACCCTGAGCGCATTTCTGACTTCAAGGTTTATGATGCAACTAAAACAGAAGGCAAGAAAAAGCAAAGTAGTTGAGGTGGTAGTCCTTACTCTACTCCAAGCTTCATCATCTTCAAGGGAGGACATTAGTTTTTAAGCTTCAAGGGAATGGTGTATTTTTGCAACATTTCAAAATAGAGTATATGTCACATCGTTAATTTCATAAGTAAGCTATTTGCATTTCCCAAATTCTCAGTTTGTATCAGGTTGACACGTATGCAAATGGGAAAAAAACAGAAAAACATGTTTTAATTTGTTGGTAAGTCTTCTTAGCATTACACTAGGTAGACTAATGGTAAGTCATGTACAGGAAATAAGTGTCTCTGTGCTGAATGGCAGCCAGTTGAGCAGAATGCTTGCATGTATTTCAGGTGCTGCCGTGTTAGGGATCTTTTGTGATTTAAAAAAGTTTCCATTTCTCTATGAATAGTTTCCTTAGGGTACTCATATTAATAATGAGCTGCACAGCAACATCTAGTGCAGGAACTGGTGAAAAAAAATTACAGAGACAGCACATAGGTTAGTCACCATCTCATGTAATTTCCTAAAGAACGTAATGAATAATACTGAGAAACAACTCTCCCTTTGCTGAACTACCATCCTCTTTCTTTCCTTAATTAGCTCTAATGAACAACCTCATGGATATATGCTCAGTTAGAATATCTAGTCATAGTAGGGGTTGGCCACGGGAGGTGGGGGCAGTGGGGACAGTCTCCATTGATGCTATAAGGTCTAAATCTATCTTGTGGCTGAGGCATTTTCCATCCTGGAGTTCTCTTTTAAAGAAGAAATGTCTGGTGGGGAACAGAGAGGGAAGATTGTCGTATGAACTCACATGTCTATGGTGTTCCTGGTCACCACAGACAGTAGTGATTCACAGTTAAGTGTGTCAGATAGGAGTGTATTAATCTTTGGAGGATGCCTCCATCTTTATATTGCTGGCAGACATGAGAAGCACAGCAGGAAACACAGGAAAATCTTGCAAGGCATGGTGCGCAGGGAAATGGGGAGCAGAAAGCACAGGAGAGGGGTTGCCAACACAAACTTTGTTCACTTCATCATTTTGATCTAGGCCAGTATAACCCAGCCTTGTTTAGCATGAGTCATATCCAGTTGTGGTATTATTTTGGTGCACATAACACACCAAAACCGTGTAATAAGTACCTAACTTACATGCAGCCTTGCAAATGCAAGCTAATATCCTGTTTTTGAGTTACCAAGTTAATGAGCAACAACCTATTTTTTATAGCTCTTCTGTCTGACCTCTGCACTCTGACCCATCACCCCTTATTCTGCTGCTCAGACATAGCAACACATTCCCACCACAGGACCTTTACACTTGCTGCTCCTGTTGCATGGGGTGCTGGCCCTCCTGGGTTTTATGCCTGCACTCAAGTCACCAATCTGGTTTTTGCTCACACTATGCTTCAGAAAAGGCAGCGTGATCAGCACTTGAGGTACAGCACCCATCCCCTTCCCAGGAGCATGCATTGTTTATTTTTAAACATTTTACTGAAATACTCTGTGTCTCCTCACTAAAAATACTATTGATACCATAGTCATTGAAATGCCTCCTTTCTTGCAAAGTGAAAATACTGTTGAAAGTATCTCTTAGTTCATTTCAACTAAGCATGATAAAAGAGTCAACATAGAGAAGAAACCAGACACTTTCTAAGCAGTATTTTACTTATTATTTATTTTTATTTTTTTGAGACAGAGTTTCGCTGTTGTTGTCCAGGCTGGAGTGCAATGGTGCGATCTCGGCTCACCACAACCTCTGCCTCCTGGGTTCAAGCAATTCTCCTACCTTAGCCTCCCAAGTAGCTAAGATTACAGGCATGTGCCACTGTGTCCGGAATTGGTGGGTTATTGGTCTCACTGACTTCAAGAATGAAGCTGCGAACCCTCACAATGAGTGTTAAAATTCTTAAAGATGGTATGTCTGGAGATTGTTCCTTCAGACATTCAGATGTGTCTGGAGCTTCTTCCTTTTGGTGGGTTCGTGGTCTCGCTGTCAGGAGATAAGCTGCAGACCTTTGTGGTGAGTGTTACAGCTCTTAAAGGCAGCACGTCTAGAGTTCCTTCTTCCCGGTGGGTTCGTGGTCTTGCTGGCACCAGGAGTGGAGCTGCAGACAGCTTCAGGAGTGGAGCAGCAGGCCTTTGCCCTATTACAGCTCATCATGGCAGCGTGGACTCAAAGAGCAACAGCAGCATTTATTGCAAAGAGCAAAAAAAAAACACGCCTCCAAAGGCAGAAGGGCACCCCAACAGGTTGTTGTGGGTTGGTGCTGCAGCCTGCTTTTATTCCCTTATCTGGCCCCACCCACATCCTGCTGATTAGTCCATTTTACAGAGAGCTAATTGGTCCATTTTACAGAGAATTGATTGGTTTTGACAGAGTGCTGATGGGTGCATTTACAATCCTTGAACTAGACACAGATTCACAGAGTGCTAGTTAGCTAGATACAGAGTACCAATTGGTGTATTTACAAACCCTGAGCTAGACAGAGTGCTGATTGGTGCATTTACAATCCTTGAGCTAGACACAGAGTCACAGAGTGCTACTCCTCCAAGTCTCCACTAGGTTAGCTAGATACAGAGTGCTGATTGGTGCACATAAGCTCCTCTGGCTAGATATAAAAGTTCTCCAAGTCCCCATCCAGTTCAGGAGCCCAGCTAGCTTCACCCAGTGGATCCTGCACAGGGGCTGCAGGCCTAACTGCCTGCCGGTTCCAAGTTGCGCCTGCACTCCTCACCCTTCCCTATGGGTGCCACAGGGCACCATGGAGCAGGGGGCGCCACCTCTTGGGGAGGCTCAGGCCCTTGGGGAACCCCAGGCCCCGCGGGAGCCCACGGCAGGGGGAGGAGCTCAGACATGGTGGGCTGCAGGTCCCAAGCCCTGCCCCACAGGGAGGCAGCTACAGCCCGGCCAGACTTTCAGTGGGGCGCCTTCCGGCCGGCACTGCTGGGGTAAGTGGCACAACCTCCTCAGCTGCCTGCCCAGGTGCTAAGCCCCTCACTGCCCTGGGCCACTGTTGCCAGCCGGCCACTCCATGTGAGGGGCCCGCCGAGCCCGGACCGGCGGGAACTCACATAGGCCCAGGAGAGCAGCACGCAGCCACGGTTCCCGCTGATGTCTCTCCTTCCACACCTCAGGACAAGCAGAGGGAGGGGAGCTGCGGCCTCAGCCAGCCCAGAGAGGGGCTCCCACGGTGTGGTGGCAGGCTGAAGGGCTCCTCAAGCGCCCCCAGAGTGGAAGCTAAGGCCGGAGGCCGAGGAGGCGCTGAGAGTGAGGGCTGCTAGCACTCTGTCACCTCTCACCACCATGCCCGGCTAATTTTGTATTTTTTTTTTTTTTTTCAATAGAGACAGGTTTCTCCATGTTGGTCAGGCTGATCGCAAACTCCTGACCTCAGGTGATCTACCCGCCTCAGTCTCCCAAAGTGCTGGGATTACAGGCATGAGCCACTGCACCCAGCCTAAGCAGAATTTTAAAAGACAATATAACGACCAGGCTTCAGTGGAAAATAAATCTGTTTTTATCTCCAGTGACATATCTTAAATGTTTGTCCTCCAAACCTCATGTTGAAATTTGATTCCAGTGTTATTGTTATGGCCTGTTGGGAGGAGTTTGGGTCATGGAGTAGATCTGTCCTGAATAGGTTAGTGCCCTCAGGGGTTTGGGGGTGGGTGAGTTCTCACTCTAATAGTTCCCATGAGAGCTGATTCTTAGAAAAAGTCTGACACTTCCCACCTCTCTCTCTTGCTTCCTCTCTTGCTGTGTGATCTCTGCACATGAGTAGAAGCATCCTGAGGCCCTCACCAGATGCCCAAGGATACAGCCAGCAAAATCATGAGCCAAGTAAACCTCTTTTCTTTAGAAATTACCCAGCCCCGGGTATTATTTTATAGCAACACAAAAGAAACTAAGGTGTCCAGCTACTTTGACTACTAATGTAGCAGGATGAGCCTCGGACAAAACCCCTCAGACACCGAGATAGTGAAGGGAGTGGCTTTAATCAGTTGGGAGCATTGGCAGGCAGGCGTCTTAAAATCCGAGCTAGTCAGGTGCTCAGCTTCTGTCCCTTTTAAGGGCTCACAACTCTAAGGGGGTCTGCATGAGAGGGTCGTGATCGATTGAGCAAGCCAGGGGGTACGTGACAGGGGCTGCAAGCACTCACGGTCAGAGTGAAACAGAACAAAATGGGAGGTTTTACAATGTCCTTCCATACAATGTCTGGAATCTATAGATAACATCAGTTACTAGGTCAGAGGTCGAATTTTAACTACCAGGCTTAGGTCAGGCTTAGGTCAGGCAGGCCCAGGCCTGGTTTCAAGTCTGATTCCTAGGCGCTGGGCTACCTGCCTTTAGTTTCATTTATCTTTCCTTTTCTGAGTATAAAACAATATGAGAAGGTCTCTCTCTTCTCTCACGAACAGTTTGTAAAAACAAACAAGGTGGCCTGGCAATAAAAATAAAATCAAGACTGTGTTTCTCTGAAAGTTTGCTAAAATGACTAAAGATTTAATGGGCTGTAGAGTAAATGATGCTTTCTGCTAAAGAAAAGAATTTCTAGAATCTTACAAACATCACTATTAACAATTTTACTCTCACAAACATTTGCAGTTAAGAGTCTTGGTGCACAAACACCAAAGTTCCTTTTTTGGGGTAGGATACCTGGTAGAGGGTGAGGTGGGGCTGGAGTGGAATGTCTGGAATAGCTACACTGCATGCACAAATTCAATTTGCTGGATAATATCAAATCGATTTCCAAATCATTTTCATCCCTACCAACAGAGTATGGGAGTTTCCATGGCTTTACATCCTCACCCATGTATGATGCTGATAGACTTTTTAACTTTTTATAATCTGTTGGATATAAAATGATGTTGCTTTGTGAGTTTAAACTGCATTTTGTTTTTCTGATTACTAATCAAACTCTACACTTTTTCTTTGGTTTATAGGCCATTCAAGTTTTCATTTTGTGAACTACCTTGCCATGCATTCCACTAATTAGGATTTTGCTTATTGATGTCTGTATATGTGTATATGCAAAATTTATGTGTATTTATTATTCTAATCACACTTTGAGCCCTGGCCATGCTGCTCCTGTGAAGAAAAGAAGAAAAAGGAAAAGGAAAATAAGAAGTAAACATCTATATAAGTTTTTAAGCAGTATGTCATGCATGACTTAATGAAAAATGTCAAGATTTTTATTGCAATTACATAGAATCTATAGACCGATCTGGTGAGAATTAACAGATCTATGATACTGAGTTTTCTAATGAAGGACATGTTACTTCATTTTAAAATTTTCTTCAGTGTGTCTATTATTTTCTAGATAAGGAATATATAGGGTTTGTTCATAAATCTGTTAATGGAGTAAATTAGATTAGCTGACATTCTGACTGAAGCAGTCTTGATGTTACCTTTCATTATATATTGCTGATAAGTCTTAAAATGTTGTATTTAGGATTTCTGTTTGTGAGTGATTTTGGATAACACTTTTTAAAGCAGCTTTCTTGATGTATAACCAAAATACCAAATTATACATGCATTTAAAGTGTACAAGGTGGCTGGGTACAGTGGCTTGCACCTTTAATGCTACTGCTTTGGGAGCCAACGTGGTAGGATTCCTTGAGGCCAGGAGTTCAAAGGTACAGTGAGCTATGATCCTAGTATTCCAACCTGGGAAACAAAGCAAGACCCTGTCCCTAAAAAGGAATAATATTAAATAATAAATTTTAAAAACTAAGTGTATAAATGCAACAGTTCTTACAGTATTCACAGCTTTTCAAGCCTTAGTGTGACCAATTTTAGAGCATTTTCATCATCCCTTAAAGAAACCTTATATCCATTAGCAGTTACTCTATCTCCTCTCAAGGCCTGGCAACCAGTATTTTCCTTTTGATTTCTATGAATTTTTCTATTCTGGATATTTCATATAAATAGACTCATAGAGGCTATTTTTAAAATTCTTTCCATATTTTTGTTTGCTTTAGGTACAAAGGTCATCTTAGCCTTATTTAGTTTTTTTGTGGGTTATCCTTATTTTTTACTAAAAGGTATTCTGTAAAATTGAAATATCTGTTCTTTAGATAGGTAAAGTTATCTATATGATTATTGTGCTTACTGTTTCTCTGTGGGAAGATTTTTAACCACAAAGGGTTATGGGATAATACTTATTCAAGTTAAGAATATCCATTTCATCCACTTCATTAATAGACTTATGGAAGAAACCCTATATATATCCATCAGTCAATGGAGAAAAATTAATAATGTTAATCTGTGATCTTAAAAAAGTCCTTTAAGAAACTAGGAATAGAATAGAGTATCCTTAAGCTGACAAATATTTTTTAAAATGCTAAAGCAAAAGTCATGCTTGAAGAAGTTTTCTTCAAATTATGAGGAGAAAAAAAAGAAGCCTGCTACCATATCTACCATACTATGATATCCATCATAATCAGCAGAAAAATAAAGAGAGAAAAGTCTAAAAGAAACAACTGTCACTCAAAGACAGGGATATGTTCTAAGAAATGCATTGCTAGATGGTGATTTGATCACTGTGGGAACATCTAAGGGTGACTTACAGAAACCTAGACAGTATAACCTATGTTAGATGATAGAGCCTATTGCTATTAGGCTACAAACCTGGACAGCATATGACTATACTGAATATTGCTGACAACTGTAACACAATGGTAAGTGTGCATGTAAACATGTCTAAAACATAGATAAGTTATAGCAAATATACAATTTTTAAATCTCATGAAACAATCATTTTCTATGTGGCCCATTGTTGACTGAAATGTCATTATGTACTGCATGACTATATTTGCAAATGATAAATTATATATACAGGAAAAATATTTGCAAATGATAAATTATCTATACAGGAAAATGATATGCAAGAATTTTCCACCCAAACTTTTGTAAGACAAGTAGAGAATTAGAAACACAGGACACTCTTAATTAAAATGTTGGCCTAAACTTTTTAAGGCATTGACAATGATGTGTCTTTAAATCTGAAAGTGTATAAAAAAGAACTTAAGGTTTAAGAATTTTGGGAGACTATTTCCTGCTTTCCCTCACTCCACTAAAGCTAGGTCAGACAAACACACTTATCACCCTCTTCCACGTGTTTTCCTCCCTGAGGTTCCTATCCTTAGAGGCTCAGGTTTTAGACAGAAGTCTCAAAACTGATTTTCCTCCCAGCTTGGTCGCAACTTTGCCATTATATTCTAGGTGCTGAGAACACTGGCTTAAGGCCAGCAGGACATAGCATCTGTTCTCAGTGACCCCAGCTCCAGCCTGACTTATACCTCCCTGGTGATGCTCTCTTGTTCCTGGCCTGCAGTGGTCCCCTTACTTTATTCTCAGTGCAGTATTTATTGTAAGGATATTAAAAATATATTTATCTAGAATACATAGGTGATTTTTTACCAAAAGTGCTCTCTGGAAATAGTAGTACCTTTTTAGGTTTATGTTATACAAATTTGCTTTCTTTATTTGACAAGTGAAAATGTCTTTTTTTTTTTTTTTGACAGAGTCTCAGTCTGTCACTCACTCAAGCTTGAATGACAGGCTGATAGGCAGAGTCACATAGCCTTCTTGCCTTTCCCTGAGGAGTTGACTTCAGTTGTCCTGCACATTCCTTCTCTATGGTATAGAAGCCATAGGTCTCAGTAGTAATGGCCTGGGATCCACCATTTTATCTTGCAGCTGCCTAAAACATGACTTCTGTTCAAAAGACCCTATTAACTGTTTGTTTCAGATAAACTAGATATGTTAGCATCTTTCTTCCATCTCTTAACTCCACCAGATTTGAGGGTAGGTTTTCATGTTCTGCTCACTGTGGCACAAGGACAAAGACATTCAGTCTGCTGCAACCAATAATGATGTCTGGATAGTTATATCACATTAGCCATATGTATACCTTGGCAACATGATATCCATAAAAGCCTGCTTGACTCTAGTTTTAGTGAATAAGGCTCACCTGGGTCAGTGGTCATACTAGAGACTCTTAAGATGGCCCTAGAAATCCCACTCCTGGTGCTCACACTCTGTGGAATTCTTTCCCCAGGAGTGTGGGTGGTACCTGTGACTTGTTTCTAATGAATAGAATAGGGCAAAGTTGTGATAGAGACAGGAGACAGCCAAATGTAGTCTAGGTCATTGGGTACAGGGGGCTTGCATAAACTATGCCCACAATGAAAAATTCTGTTCCTAAACACATGCACAGTAAGGGAAATAAATCAATATGGAATGGCTCAGACTAAGGGCCTGTGCACTGGGAAAATGGGGTGGACATACTGGAAGTTCACTTTTTATGGGGTAGGGAGGAGCCTGGCCTCTTCAACTCCTGTGTGGTGACCTAGTATTCAATCTGTCAGGTGGAAGCCTGCTGGCAGAACCCATGTTTGTTTGTCTGTTTATTTGTTTCTGAGAGCTTTCTTTTAATAAATTCCACTTTGGTCACCTTTCACTGTGTCCAGGTGCCTAATTTTTTTTTTGTTGTGTGATGAGAACCTGGATTTTAGCTGAACTAAAAACTGCCTGCATCATTTGATGGGTGTCATTGCTATGGCATAAGTACACTGAATTGTGACCTCCACTTTGGGAAGAGATTCTCTCACCTACTGCCTTTGATGTAGTGAGTAGCCATGTAGGGAGTTAGTGGGACAAGGAACTACAGGCAGCCTATAGGAGTAGAGAGTGGTTTCTGGCCAACAGCTGATAAGAATTGGAACCCCTGAGTCCTATACCCATAAGGAACTGAATTCTGTCAATCACCATGTGATCTTAAAAGCAGATCCTTCCCCACTCAAACCTCAGATGAAGTTCAAACCACAGGGAACCACAGAGGTAGCTCTGATTGACTCCTTAATTTCTGCCTCCTGAAAAATCCTGAAAAGAGGACCCAGGTAACTGTGCCAGACTTATGACCTACAGAAACTGTGAGGTATGCAGTGTGTTGTTTTAAGCTGCTAAATTTGTGGTTATATAGATATATAGGAAACGAATGGATTACAAAGAGTGTTGAAACAAAATTTTTTACTGAAAGTGAGGATAGTTTGGGGATACTACCAAGACCACCTCGGTCATGGAGACTCCAACCCAGCGGCCCTAGAGGAATTGAAGACACAGACACAGAACTAAAGTGCAAAGTAGGATGACGGGCTAACAGCCTTCAGAGCTGAGAGCCATGAACAGAGTTTGACCCGTATTTTTATTGACAGTAAGCCAGTGGTAAGCATTGTTTTTATAGGCTATGGATTAGCTAAAAGCATTTCTTATGGGAAATAAAGCATTCTTACCTGAGGAGTAGAGAAACAGGCTCTTGCTGATTATCTGCAGCAAAAGCATGTTGTTAAGGCACAGGCTGCTCCTGCTATTGTTTGTGGTTTGAGCAGTTTTCTGCTCCAGGTGGGCCAGGTGTTCCTTGCCCTGCTCCAGTAAACCAACAGCTTCTAACAGTGTGCATCATAGCCATAATGAGCATGTCACATTGCTGCAGAAATCCTGTTTATGGCCAGTTTCTTTAAGGCCTGTTTATGACAGGCTTATGGTTTACTCCCAGCAGCAAACAATGTTTGCATAATTGAACATAGATTGCAGTACTTTTGGGTGACACCTAACACTAGCAGTTCTACATGAGGTAAAGCTCCTGACCAAGGTAACAGCACAGAAACTCCCACCACAGAAATGTTTATTAGCAGTCCATAGAATCATGGGTCTTGAAAGATTTCCCCAAAGTTAATCTGTCTTATATGCAGATTTAAGCCAGATTAACATCTAAGCTATTACTGTTTATCACTCCCTTCATGGCTTATCAGTAATGTCCGATAATGAGTTTCAATCCTTGCAAGGCTAGCAAGGGAAATTAATGGAGGCAATTAGAAAGGGTTGATCAGGAAGGTGAGTTAATCTGGTTAAGACCAAATAGTCAACGTGAAATCAGAAAATCACTCCAGTTTTCTTCCCTTCTGTTCTTCTCTTTTCCCTCCTTCTCTCATATGATAAATGCTTACGGAGGTCCCTCAGTGTGTGAGGCATTCAGCACTGAATTAGAAAAAGACCTAGGTCCTACATGTTTTATTTAATAAATTATACACAGATTTTATTGCTTTATTGACTCATGTCCTGAAAGATCTTATTTCCAAGTCAGGGATGGAGGCAGACACATAATTGTTACAATCAGATAAGTCCCGATAAAATCATGGACAAAGCACTAGAGGTGGCCAGAATTAGACTGAATGTTTCTCCCTGTTTTTCTTCCTTTCTTTCATCTCAAGATACTGTGGAAGACAGTATAGAGGAAATATCCACAAATACTTCAGTTAGAAAATTTTAATGCATGGTGTGGAATTGTATCTCCCAAAAAGCAATAGTCAGGTCCTAACCCCAGTACCTGTGATGTAATCTTATTTAAGAGGGTCTTTGTAGACACAGTCATCCTATTATGGACACAGTCATCCTATTATGAGGTCATTAGAGTGCATGGTAATGCAATGACTGGTGTATGTAACTGATGAGGGATATTTAGCCACAGAAACACAAAGGGAGAATACCATGAGACAGTGGAGGTAGAGTGTGAAGTGAAGCAGCTTCAAGCTAAGGGATGGCAAGGATTGAGGATCATTTCCAGGAACCAGAATAGTCTTCCCTGTGGAGCCTTCAGAGGGAATGTGGTCCCATCACCTTAATTTTGGACTCCTAGCCTCCAGAACTGCAAGACAATACATTTCTGTTGTTTGAAGCCAGCCAATGTATGGTGTTTTGTTATGGTAGCCCTAAGAACCTTATCCACATGGTCAAGTCACACTGACTTGGCCCAGGGTAAAGGACTAACTGAGGACATCTTCTATAAAAAAGCAAAACACTTGGAACACAGGGAATGCAGTTGTGTGCTGTTTTCATTCCAAGGCAACAGAAATTCTAGAGTCTGTTGGGGCATTGCTTACGTTCAGTTGGGAGCATTTGCGAAGCACTGGCTGCTGTCACGGAACACAGTTGGAAGCATATCTTCCACACGGCCTCTATTTTGAACTTGATAATTGTGTAAGCCAAGGGCAGCATAGCTTCTCAGAGAGAGGCACAGGCTAAGTGCTATCAGCAAACTGAACACACTTCCCAAAAGCAGAAAATGAATGATAAAGATTTACTATGTATCTTAATTTGTGTTTGAAACACACACACATGCCTGTGCATGTGTGCACACACACACACCCCTCAAAAGTAAATGAAGCTCTTTCTGTATTTTTGACGCCTTTGTGATTCTGAAAAGATTGCTTTAACTCCACAACAATGAATACTTGACTCACCAGAGCCAGCTTGATTCTGCAACTGTCAGCTTCTGTGAGCACTCATCTCTGCTCTCTTGAGAATGCCAATGGCTCTTCTCACAGTGAGTGGTGCCTCTACATCACAGTTCACACCAGATACCTGGCAGCATCTGTGGTGAACATCTTTCTCATTACTTGCATTCCTTCTCCATGCCCAACCAACATTACCTTCTGAGTATTTCTCACACACTCTTTCATCTGTGCTCTGATCTCTCTAGGACAACATGCAGTTCCTTCCTGCCTGGACAATGGGCAGAAACTATGAAAACGTTTGGTCCTCAAGCCCCCGTACCCACAGAGCTAGAAAGATCAATTTCAAAATCCCAAAAGTCATGTTCCAGGTGAGTCATATTCTTCCTCCACTTCCCCAATCTCTCCTTGATATTCTTACCATTGATTCCTATTGCTCTGGGATACAGACCAGCTCCCTGGCATTAACTCTAAGGTCCAGCTCTAAGCACCTCTGCTGTCTGGCCTTACAAGACTCTCCCCCTTCCTTTCCATCAGACAGATTCCCTCACACTAATGTAGATTTGCTACTATTCTGTGTGGGGACTCTATGTTCCTTCTTTAGATACCACCACAAATGACACTTCCTCCCAGGGTGACACCAGATTACTTGGTCAAATGCCTTTGCAGTGCTGTGGAATTTTTGGGGGGATAACTTGTAAACAGTTCTTTATTTTTGAATTTCCTTGATTGATGTCATTCCTCTGCATGAGATGTCCTCTTGAGAAGGGCAGGATCCATGTTTGTTTTACTTCATTTTTTTATCTTTAATATCAAGAAATGTTTTTGTTGAAAAAAATAAGAGAACAAATACAATTTTAAAATAAATGCCTTTAAAAAGCATTTCTCGTACATATTTTGAAGGTTATTCAAAATACAATTAGGTTCTCGATTCACGGACTTGTTTACTTTCTGGCATGATGGGGTTCTTATTTCCTTTGTGGTTTTGTATTCTGCTTTTTTATCTTTCTCACAGTGAGCCTTAGGATGAAATGATCTTTATTCCTTATTCTAGAGATGCAGTGAATTAAGCAACAGGCAATGCATAGTAAAATCTGAATCTTCAAGTTCCAAGAAGAGAAGGATACTAGAAAACTCAGAGTAAAACACATCAACACAATATCAAAAGTGTGCAATTCATTAAAATAATGTTAAATTATGAAAACCTATACCATGATGTGATCATGTCTCCTATTTGGAATTTCCCTGCAATGACTATTTTGTCAACAAAAGCAAGATTGATTCTAATTACCTCTTGTATTAATCCCTTCTCACATTGCTATAAAGAACTACCTGAGACTGGGTAATTTACAAAGAAAAGAAGTTTAATTGGCTCACAGTTCTGCTGGCTCTACTGGAAGAATTGTTTGTAGGCCTCAGAAAACTTTCATAGGGGGAAGCAAGCATATCCTACATGGCTGCAGCAGTGGGAAGAGAGAACAAAGGGAGAAGTGCTGTAGACTCCCAAACAACCAGATTTCATGAGAACTCTATTACTAGAATAGCAAGAGGGAAGTCCACACCCATGATTCAGTCACCTCCCAAAAGGCCCCTCCTCCAATACTGGGAAATACAATTTGATATAAGACTTGGTTGGTGACACAGAGCTAAACTATATCACCTCTCATATTTTGTCATGCTATTTCATTATCTGTAATAATTTATTTTATTGATCACCATTAATATTTATTGAACTTTTATAATACTTAAAGTTGTATATATGCTTAGGTGATAATACATTACCGCATGTGTAAATTCAGTAAAATGTAATGTACAGAGCATATGAAAGTAAAATAATGTGAAGAGGAGCCTGCACAGGAAAACAGGGCTGTGTTGTCCAATTTGGTAGCCACTCCTGTAGCTGTAGAAATTTAAATATAAATTAATTATTATTAAGATAAATACAAAATGCAATCTCTAAGATGCATCATCCACATTTCAAGTGCTTCATAGCCACATGTTGCTAGTGGCTACCATATTGCACAGTGCAGGTAGATGATTTTCTATTATCACAGAAATTTCTGTTAAGACAATGTGTAAACTGCATCCTCAGTGGAAGTCAACATTATGCTTCATTGTTTAAAAAAGAAAGTTAACCGGCATTACCAGGTTGGTAGGCAGAGAACTCATGATTTCTACTTTAAAGATTAGTTAGAGCCTCCTTACTATAAAGGTTGAAACTGAACTGGAGTAAAGATCTGACAGGTGCTTGTGGAGAAGATTTTAAACCCAACAGAGATGGATGGTAGAATCTCCCAGGTAGACCTTTCTGGTTTCATGACCCCATTAATGACTGTAATAAAAACTGCTTTCCAAGAAGGATGAACTTCTACTGATAGTTTACTGAAGGTGCCTAACAAATTCCTGAACTATGCATCTCAACTCTCACTCCAAGAATCCTTCCAATGTCAAATTCTATGAAATAAAAATATTTTTGATCATCTAACATCCATATCTAAAAAGAATTTGGTACAACTCAATTATTAGTTTATTGTTACAGGGTACAAAATTTTGACACACATATAACTAATGTGCAAATTCCTTGAAACATTGTTTTCTCCTAGGAATGTTAAAACCAAAGATGGCATGGACAGTATTGTATTCTGAAAAAGCTTATTTTCATGGATAGTTTTATGGTAAACTCAAGATAAAATGATAAGTTCCGGAGGCATGAAATATACATGAAATAATGTCCACATTTGTACAGGTGTTTCCTTGCATTGTGGCCTTTACCTGCAGTACTTGTTTAGGGTTATCCTAATGACTGACTTCATAAATCCTTTATGTCCTTTAAATACTTTATCTCTTTCTACTCACATGCTCAAAAGGGTATTATGTTGAATAATAATTTCTTTTTCTTTTATTAAAAAATGGTCTTTCTGTTTTAGACTTATGAAATTCCAAGTCAGATACTAAGAAAATGCACAGATGAAAAATGTCTTAGTACTGTTATGGGTATTTATATCCAAATCATATCAGATAATCAGAAATCATAATAATACCGTTATGTTGAACAATTATATGTTTCAATGGTAACTTATATGTCTACTATAATTATGCCATTTGACTAGTTACAACAATGATGCCAATTAGTTGCTGAATTTTCAGCTTTGAATTCCATTGATTTGGTGGAGTTTCTCCATAATTCTTGTGCCTTGAATTTGGTGAATGTAGAATTAGAATTGTGTGTTTCTAGCTCAAAAAAAATTCCAGTGATGATTTTAAGGTTTGGGGATAAATATGTTTTCACATTTTCTGTTTATCAAAATGTCTAACAGAGGGCAAGTTGCTCTTTTTCTACCGTGGGCCTGGGCTATTAGATATTTATGTTATTTCTATCATGGGCCTGGGCTATTAGATATAGATGGTATTTAGGTTAAACTGTCAACTTGCTGAAAAGAGAAGTTATTTGGTTACATAACAAAAATAATCAGTTATATTTTTCATCCTTGATCTCTTGCTAAATTAAATGGATGAAATAGACAAATTTTCTTTGTTAGCATTGTACAGCTAAGAGTCCACAGGAGGACATTCAACAATCATCAACATATGCTGAATATAGAGGTCTAACTATGAAAATTAGTTCACATATCTTGTATATCAAATGCCTATTTCATGCATGGCACTATATTACCCTCTGAGAAAGGAACAAAACCATTTCAGACATAAGTCTCATATTCACCCAGCATAACGTATCAAATAGTCTCATGTTTGTGAGGCTAGGAAAAGTTTAGCCTTCCAAATAAAAATCACATAAAACACATCTTAAATTTCCTGATCAACTTGAGTGTTATTCTCCATGCTTACCTCTGAGAAGGAAGCTAAGAGACTATTTAGGTGACGTCAGATCTTCAAATCCTTTTATTGGGTAACAGTTTCAGCAGGATGGAGGGAACTGGACGTTGCTAGTGTTCTCATGCTTGAACCTGCAATTTGAAAGCTGTTAGCATTTGGAAAACCCACTGAATGTCTCAATTTTCTTATCTCTAATAAGGGAATTAAAGATAGCTACTCTGTAAGACATTTGTGAAGTTTAAGGGAGAATACTGACACTTTTTTTTTTTTTTTTAGAATTTTTTTTTTTTTTGAGAGGGAGTCTCGCTCTGTCGCCCAGGCTGGAGTGCAGTGGCCGGATCTCAGCTCACTGCAAGCTCCACCTCCCGGGTTCACACCATTCTCCCACCTCAGCCTCCCGAGTAGCTGGGACTACAGGTGCCCGCCACCTCGCCTGGCTATTTTTTTGTATTTTTCAGTAGAGAGGGGGTTTCACCGTGTCAGCCAGGATGGTCTTGATCTCCTGACCTCGTGATCCGCCCGTCTCGGCCTCCCAAAGTGCTGGGATTACAGGCTTGAGCTACCGCGCCCAGCCAACACTTTTTTTTTTTGAGTGAGGGTCTCACTCTGTCGCCTAAGCTGGAGTACAGTGGCGCGATATCGGTTCACTGCAACCTCCACCTCCCGGGTTCAAGTTACTCTGCTGCCTCAGCCTCCCAAGTAGCTGGGATTATAGGTGCGCACCCATGCCCAGCTTGGAGTTTCACCATGTTGGTGAGAATGGTCTCAATCTCTTAATCTGCCCACCTCTGCCTCCCAAAGATTACAGGCATGAGCCACCAAAACCACAACCAACACTTTTTATAAACAGTGTATCCAAATATGCAGAACTTTTACCCTCTGGGTTTCAAGAGGAAATACTTACTTAAGAAGAAATTCACATTCTTCTGGGAATCAAAGACTTTAGATGTGATGCAATTGTTTGCAGGGAAGTGAATATGTACACTTCTAGAGAATTTCCTTGTAGATTAATATATTGGAATCAGCAAAAGCTTTGACATTAATGGCTCTGAATCTTGCTTTGTGCATGTGTAGCCCAAGTTAAACACCAGTTACAGCAGTCAGTTCCTGGAATATATCTTGATACAGGAGGAGGGCAGGAAAATGCTAGGAAGAGATGGGCATGGTCTCTGACTAGGCTTCCACTCCTGGACCTGGGACCATGGACTGAGGTGAGGGCACTCATTTCTGTTTTCCTGCCCAAATGTTTCTTTTACCAAGACCACCCTGACCCACCATTCCCCTATCCTGTGCCCATAAAAACCTTGAGACCCATGTCAAGAGGAATACATGCCAAAATAAGACACAGTAGCTGGATGTTGAGAGAAATGCATCAGCAGAAAAAGACAAGCAGCTGGATGTTGAGAACAATGCATCAGCATAAGAGCACACTGGCAGGTATTGGCAGGTGCCAGGCCATCATCTGGTGAAATGACAAGGAGTTTGGCCAGGGCAATTAGAGGAGCCTGACGACTCAGTGGCCCAACTCCAGGGGAAAATTGCCTTCCCATTCCATCTCACTGGTGGTTCCCCCATCTGCTGAGAGCTATTTCTACTCACTAAAACCTTGAACTCATTCTCCAAGCCCACATGTAATCTGATTCTTCAAGTACACTAAGGCAAGAAACCCCAGGATACAAAAAACCCGCTGTCCTTGTGATAAGGCAGGGAGTCTAACTGAGCCAACTAACAAGCTGCACATGAATGGCAAAACTAAAAGAGCACCCTGGGCTGGGGGTGGTGGCTTACACCTCTAATCCCAGCATTTTGGGAGGCTGAGGTGGGTTGATCATGAGGTCAGGAGATTGAGACCATCCTGGCCAACATGGTGAAACCCCATCTCTACTAAAAATACAAAAAAAAAAAAAAAAAAAAAAAAAAAAAAATTAGCTAAGCGTGGGGCACACAGTTGTAATCCTAGCAATTTAGGAGGCTGAGGCAGGAGAATCACTTGAACCTGGGAGGCACAGGTTTCATTGAGCTGAGATGGCACCACTGCACTCCAGTCTGAGCGACAGAGTGAGATTCCATCTCAAAAAAAAAAAAAAAAAGCACCCTGTAACACATCCACTGGGGCCTCAGGAGCTGTAAACATTCACCGCTAGACACTGCCATGGTGTTGGAGCCTTGCAACCTGCCCATTTGCATGCTCTCTTTAGGAGTCTGAGCAGTGGAACTGAAGAAGTGAGCCACATCCTACAAGGAAGATAAGGGAACATTTCCCATTTCAACTGGGGGCTCATCTAAGATCCTAGAAGATGAGTGTGAGCAAATGCAAAACCAATGGGTCTGCCTCTCTTCCAAAAACCCTACCACCTCTCTGTCTTTCCTACGGGTAAGAGAATCTGTTTCTCTCCAGGGAGTTTTAAAAACTCTGCCCTATCCAGGTCAGTGAAAATCCCCAGACTTTATTTCTTTCTTTCTCTCACACAGTTTGAAATGACTCTTATTTCTTCCTTCATAATGTTAAGAGTTTTGCTACTGGCTGTGGCAATGTTACTAAGTAAAATGAGTGTTTGGCTCAGCTGCCAAAGGTGCAAATCAGACCAGTTGTTCCCAGATGTACCACCTCTGCCTCTATCCTGACAGCTGCAGGCAGGCATGGCTCAGGGCCCCTCTGGTTACCCTTTCCCTTCCAAGCTTGAGTGCCTAGGCATGTCCACAGCAGGCAAAGGCCAAACCCAACAGCCACAAGGCAAGGCGGGGAAAATCAGTGGTAGCTAGGACCTCTCAGAGCACTTCTTTCCCATCATGCCAATGAAACATTTCCCCCATTGACAAGGAATTCATCCCAGTCTGAACTGGGGAAAAGATTAGATGGGTCCACTTGCACCAAGAAAGAGCTTCCCTCAGGATCTCCCTGTTTTTCCCCTTAAACTGTTTTTCTCTTTTTTCCTTTTCTAAGTGAGAGAAACTCCCCCTCCCAAAACTGTTTCTGGTAAGAAAGTTAATGGAGGAATGACCCCTGCTGGCTGATAACTGCAAACTCAGCAGGGCATATTTGAGACACTTTAAATAGATATGAAAAGCCTCCAAAATACCTTTTCAGTCCCAATCCTGATTCCAAGCTTTAGGCTGAGACCTTAGAAAGACCAGGTTGGAGGAATCCAAAGCCAGCAACAGGCACAACGTAAATGGGCAGGATCAGTTCCTGTAGGCTAAACCCTCAATCCATGGAAGCACAACATACTCCATGGCATAAACAGACCGAGGGAGCTCAAAGTTTGCTAACAGCAGTAAGAAAGGCAGGCAGAGGTGAGGGTGATTAATTCCTATTCTCCAGATTTTCCCTGCTTCATGGGAACACACCACATTGGTACCTGTGGCCAGCACCTGCAAAGGTCCCTGAGACTCAGGGATAAAAGGTGGAAGGTAAATGGAGGATGCTAACTTTCTTTCTACATCACACCCTGAGTTTTTGCTGAAAGAAGGAAGGGAAATGAGGGATGCCTCTATTCCCTGTCTTTCAGAATGGGCAGCCAGCAATGTTCACCATCCCCAGATTCTACTCCTCTGGAGTGTATCCTGAACTATTGGGACTGGTTTAACCCTCAGAACCTGGAGGAAAAACACCTCATAACCATCTGCTAAAAGAAGGAAGGGAAATGAGGGATGCCGCTATTCCCTGACTTTCAGAATCAGGAACCAGCTCTCTTCACTGCCTCCAGATTCTACCCCTCTGGAGTGTATCCTGAATCATTGGGACTGCTTTGACCCTCAGAATCTGAAGAAAAAAACACCTCGTAGTCATCTACACAAAGGTTTGGCCAAATTATGATTCACAGCAAGGCATGAGTTGACCTTAGGAAGGAACAGTTGGAACTTTTCTGTAGACATGAGGACAGATGGTCTGAGGCTCCATATGTGCAGGCTTTGTATACCTTGCAAGGCAATCCAAACATTTGCTGACAGTGTAGGAATGATCCAGCCCTCCTGTTTGTCATCTCAGGGAAGGCTACAAGGGGAAAGCCCAGGGAATTAAAGATTCAAGTCACCCCTGGCAGTGGAGCCAGCTCCCTCCAGTCCTGCTTCTCCAGGTCCACCCCAACCACCCTCTCCAGCTTCAGCTTCTCACTTGCCCCCTCCTGGAAATCCTTCCCCTAAACAAGCCCCAGTCTCACTCTTGTCCCTCCAACAGATGACCAGTGAATTTGTCCCCAGTAAGGTCCAGGTCCCTTCTCCCTGCAGGACTTCAAGCAAATTAAGGGGGATCTTGGCAAGTTTTCAGATGATTATAATAAATATATAGAGGATTTCCAGAATTTCACCTAAATATTTGAACTTTCCTGAAGAGATGTTATGTTACTTTTGAATCAGACCCTGATGAACATTGAGAAGCAGTCTGCTCTGCAGGCAGCAGAGATATCTGGGGCAGAGCTTTGTACCACATATAGCATCAGAGAAGGGGGCAAACATTATCTAACAAGAGGAGAAGTAGTATCAGCAAACAACCTTAAATGGAATCCCAATGACGAGTTGGAAGACTGGGAAAGGAGACATGTTCAGATGTGCATAATGGAGGGCTTATGTAGGACTAAGACCAAGCCTCTCAATTTTACTAGGTTGTCCATGATTGACCAGGGATTTGATGAAAATCCCACTGCCTTCCTGAAAAGGCTGAGAGGACTTGGTAAACCACACCTCTCTATCTCCTGATTTAGTTGAGGGACAGCTAATCCTAAATGATAAATTTATTACTAAGAAGGTTCTGACATCAGGATGAAGTTGGAGAAATGGGCACTGGAACCAGATAGCACATTTGAAGACCTCTTGAAAGTGGCCACCTTGGTCTCTTATGATAGGGGCAGGGAGGCTCAGGAAAGAGAGAGGAAATACAGGAAAGAGAAAGACGTTTTAATGGCTAACCAGAAAGCCCACAAATGCCAGAATTTTTAGGGTGCGCTTGTTAACTGTTAAGGACATGGCAAGAACAGTTATTTCTCTTCTAAAGTTTAACTGCTCCCATAAAAACTTTAACTTATTTCGCCAAGGTGAAATAGCTTGGGGTACAACGCTGTTGTTAGTATATTTCACTTCTTTTCCCTGTTGGCACTAGATTATTTCCTTGTATAACACATGTTTAACTGATGCATACTTAACCTTATAAAACTTGTTTTTTTCTCTCTTACTTTGAAGTCGTAATTCCAAAGGGTCAGGCAACCAGAGCCTCAGACAATGACTTCCCTTTGATAGGAACCTCTAGATAGACCTCTGGGAGGAATCTGACCGCTGTTTATCCCAAAACAACACCCTCTGTCAGCAGGAAGCTACTAAGACTGCTCATCATCCATATTCTAATGCAGTTAGATGTATCTCTTCAGAGGTGGGAAATGATACAGGAAGGGAGCAAGAAAGTGCTGGGTAAAGGAGGGTGTGGTTCCTGGCTAGTGCTCTACCTCCAGGTCTGTGTCCTCATGCACCTAGGTGAGGACAGGCGTTTCCATCTTGCAGCCCAATTGTTGCATTTTGCAAGACCACCCTGACCTGCCATGCCCCCATTCTGTGCCTGTAAAAACCCCAAGACCCTAGTGGGCAGGCACACAAGCTACTAGACATCAAGAGGAACACACTGGTAGAAGAAGACACAAACAGCTGGACATTGAGAGGAATGAATTGGTTTAAGAGCACATTGATAGGCATTGGCAGATGCCAGGCCAGAAGGCCATCAACATAAGGAATGATGTGGAGTTTAGCTGGGGTGGTTGCAGCCTGGCTGCTGGGTGGCCAACTCTAGCGGAAAACCACCTTCCCACTCTATCTCCCTTCTGGCTCCCCCATCTGCTGAGAGCTACTTTCAAACAATAAAACCTTGCACTAATTCTCCAAGCCCACATATAATCTGATTCTTCTGGCACACCAAGACCAAAACCCCAGGATACAGACAGCCCTCTGTCCTTGCAGTAAGGCAGGGGGCCTAACTGAGCTGATTAACACAAGCTCCCCACGGACAGCTAAACTAAAAGAGCACATGGTAACATATGCTCACTGGGATTTCAAGAACTGTAAATATTCATCCCTCGACACTTCCATGGGATCAGAGCCCCACAACTTGCACATCTGCATGCTCCCCCCAGGGGTTTGAGCAGCAGGGCACTGAAGAAGTGAGCTATACACCTATCACATGCCCTGTAACTTTTAACAACAGAACTTTCCCTGTTTTAATATCCCCTGCCACTTCCTGGGTGGTTTTCTCCTCTTCAGGTGATCAGCATTTGCCTGCACACTTCCCTTGAACAGTTACCCAAGATGTGTCCAGCTGGTTGCCTTATAAGTGTGAAGATTTAAGAATGTCCTTGAAAATGGCTCCTATGAGACCATCCTGGCCAACATGGTGAAATCCCATCTGTACTAAAAATACAAAAAATTAGCCGGGTGTGTTGGCAGGCACCTGTGGTCCCAGCTGCTCAGGAGGCTGAGGCAGGAGAATGGCTTAAGTAAACCCAGGAGGCGGAGCTTGAAGTGAGCCTGGATTGCACTACGGTACTTTAGCCTGGGCGAGAGCAAGACTCTGTCTCAAAAAAAAAAAAAAAAAAAAAAAGGCTCCTAGACTGGACCTTATTCTAGAAGTGACTTGTCAGGTGTAGAATGCCATTACCTTTCCTTCAAGCAAACAATGCATTCCTGTTAGTAACGCCTGAAAATGCATGGTTTTGCTCACCATGTTATTGTCTTCTAGGGTGTCTGAAATCATCCCTATAATAAAAGGTAGTGGACCTTTTATTGTTTTGCAAAAAGTGACATGTTTGTATACCTACATCACTCATCATTACTTTGCTTAGTACACAATGAGCATCAATCATACTGATTTACAAAGTTGGATTTTTTTTTTCTTTCAGTAAAATTTTTATTGTTTGTTCTTTCATTAGGGGCACGGAATATCAGGTATTAAGTTTAGTCACTCTAGAGTTTGATTTCTGGTTTATTTGTTAAGTAGCTAACTATGGGCAATTTATAGGCTTCCCAGGCTCCCTACATCTTTTTCCTCAAAAAAAAAAAAAATAGTTTATGTTTCAAAGGATTGTTGCAATGAGTAAATTGATGATGAATGTAAAGTACTTACTCCAATACCTAGGGCACAATAGTTACATAATAAAAGCTGTAATTGCTTCTTTTTCAATTATTCTGATGGCTTATAGAGAAAATTAATTTCTTTACACTCAATCTCTGTACCTATCTTGTGTTTCTCATGTACTTTGTTCTTTTTCTTTCAATCCTTAGAGTATCTAATTTTCTATTTAATTGATTCAGCTTTTTCTCTATGCCAGTTTAGATCTTTTGCTATCCAGGGCAGGTTTTAATTCTGGTTCTTGTAATTTTGGTTTCCTTGAAACTGACGTGGTCCACGTCTGAGTTTACGTTTTCATCTCTTGTGGTATCTGTATCTAATTCTGTTATGTTTTCCATTTTTGCTTGCTCTCTCTGCCTCTTGTCCTTGAAGCCTCCCTTCTTGATTCTAGTAGCAGATGCAATTTTTAAACTTTTTGTCTAGTTTCTATAGTAAACACTATTGCTACTAGAAGTTATTTTTTCTTAAGATTTTAAAATATCCATGCTAATTTTCTGACTTCTTATTTTTGAAGAAGCAATCAATCCACCTTTGGTGTTAGTCAACAGAATGAAAGAAGGAAGTCACTTAGGCTTCACTGCCCTGCTATGCAAAGGCCTGCACCAGGAACTGGAAAGCTTTTTCTGTAAAGGGTCGGAGGGGAAATATTTTAGGTTTTGCTGTTGTTGTCGACACTGAGCTGGGTCCGGCTGTGTTTTCTTGCAGCCCAATAATGAGATGCAGACAAACTAGGAAAGAAAAAAATGTATTGCTGTAACCAGATGCAGGGAGAAGGTTGGAGATAATTCCAGTAGACCAAAACAAAGTGTTAAAATTTTTTGGTCCTCATATAGGTTGGAGTTATGTGCCTATAGGAAGTGTAGCATTCACCTAAGTCTATAGGTAAGTAATTTTGTTTCAACTAGGAGTGCAGAGGCCAAAAAGATGCTTTCTAAGTCTGATCAAGCTGTGAGGACCCCAGTACCTTCAAGGCCTGTCTCCTAAATTCTGATTAACGAGGTCTGTCATGCCAGAGTGATTATTTCTGTCTTATCTCATTTACAGCTGGTCCGGAGAGCTGCATTACACTATGTATTCAATAAATCTATCCAATATCTGTCTACCCAATAAATCTGTCACCTTGACTCTTCTCATATTTCATTGACCCAACAGGTCTTGCCTCTAGGAATGCATAGCTGTCTCCATTATTTTGGCTTTCTCCAGCAAGGCAGAATCCCATGCAAGTCTCTTACTGACCATATGTTTCATCTATCTTTGATGTCTGGGCACCCATTTCCCTAGGTTTAATTATTTGCTAAATAGTAACGCAGCTGTGATGGTTAGTACTGGGTGTCAACTTGATTGGATTGAGGGATACAAAGTATTAATCCTGGGTGTGTCTGTAAGGTGTTGCCAAAAGAGATTAACATTTGAGTCAGTGGGCTGGGGAAGGCAGACCCACCCTTAATCTCGTGGGCACAATCTAATCAGCTTCCATTAAATATAAAGCAGGCAGAAAAATGTGAAAAGGAAATACAGACATAGCCTCCCACCCTTCATCTTTCTCCCATGCTGGATGCTTCCTACCTTCAAACATCAGACTCCCAAGTTCTTCAGTTTTGGAACTTGGACTGACTCTCTTTGTTCCTCAGCTTGCAGACACCCTACTGTGGGACACTGTGATCATGTAAGTTAATCTTAATAAACTCCTCTTTATATCTATCTATATCTAATCTATATCTAATCTTTTTATATCTATCTATAGCTAATCTACATCTATCTCTATTATCTCTCTCTCTCTCTCTCTCTCTCTCTATCTAATCTATCTTGGCTCTATCCCTTTAAGAGAACCCTGACTAATACAGCAGCACTGTGAAAATTTGCCTGTATAACTGGAGTATTATGCAGGTCTGTCAGTGTGACTGTCATGCAGGTCTGTCTGTGTAGTTCTCAGGGAGAATTGACCTGCCACATTGTGACTATTGAACTCTACTGATGTAGCAGAAAAAGCAGGTACAGCATGTAAATGAGTGGCCATGGCCCAATCCAGATAAAACTTTATTTGCAAAAACAAGCAGCAAGCCAGACCTGGCCCCTATTTATAGTTCACTGACCCTGGCCTTGGCTGTCAACTCCCTGAAGGCAAGGAGCTTTACTGTTTCATTCACTTCTGTGTCCACAGTACCCAGGACAGTGTCTGGCTTACCTTAGACCTCAGTAAATACTGACTGAGCAGCTAAATTATTTATTTTATGATGAGTAGCTGAAAGAGAGAATGTGCACTTCCCTGGCCCTATTTCCATCATCTGACATTCCATCACCATGTGCACATCTGCTGAAATATCTCAAAATAGGGTCTGTCTTTCCCCTTGTGACTTTAGTTGTATTGCAATGGGTAGTTTCATGTGTCAACTGGGCTTGACTATGATGACCAGCTGTTTGGCCAAACACTGGTCTAGATGTTGCTGTGAAGGTGTTTTTTAGACATTACTTTTAAAGCATTCGACTTTATAAGTGAATCAGATCACCCTCTATTATGTAGGTAGACCTTATTCATTCAGCTGAAGGCCTTAGAGCAAAAACTGAGGTCTCTCAAAGAAGAAAGAATTCTGTGGCAACATGGAAATTCTGCTGAGTTTCTATTCTTCAAACTCAAGAATGCAACATCTGATCTTACTTGAATCTTTAACTGGCAACTTCCCCTAAAGATTTCCCACTTATTTTCCCCTCAAACTGGATGGGTCAATTCTTCAAAATCAGTCATCATATCTGTATCTATCTTTATCTATCATCTAGGTATCTATCATCTATTTGTCATTTATCTATCGATCAATTTGTCCTATCTATTTGTTATCTATCTACCTATCAACTACCTATCTACTTATTATTGGTTCTGTTTCTCTGGATAACTTTTATACATATATTGATATAATACACAACATGACCCCGTCTTACACTATGAAGGGCCTTCTTTTGTCTCTGACACCCCTCTCCTCACTTCCACCACCAAGGCCCACACCAGATGCAGGTCCATACTAGATGTGTATGATCTGTCAGGATTGTCCCTGCCCCACTCATTGCCTTCCTAAAGTTGTAGTTTCCAGTGAATGTAGACACAGAGTGGTGTATGACAGATGGGGCAGGGGAGAGGAAGGGAACCCTACTGCAGAACGGGGCCACATATGCCATGGACAAGGTTACTCTGTTTTATCTTTTCTTCCAATTCTCTTTTTCTTTCTTCATGGTTCCATACAAGAGCCAAGTTTTTCTCTATTCCTTGTTCCCAGAAAGAGGAGCAGAAGGGCCTCCTAGAGAAGTGCCCAGAGCTGGGCTTGGAGGAGCATCCTAGTCAACCCCAGAGCTTCCTCTTCCAGCATCTCCAGTGTGCTTGACTGGGCTCCTCAGGTTAGTGGTGCCTGATGGTCCAACTCTTAATCAACAAAGGAGAATAGGCTGGGGACCACACTTGGGCAATGATCCGAGGCCATGTCTCAAATCCAGCTTTTGCCAGAGAAGCATGAATTCTAGAGATTATTAAGCACTGACTTGGCCACAAAGAAAAAATATACACTTTTAAACTCCTCTTTAAATATCAGTTCTTTTAAGGAATTCTAAAGAGAAGGAGGACCTTCTAACACTTAAGCCTTCTACAATGTTCTCAGACAGGGCAATTTATCTCTGATCTGGAATCTTCTAATTATCCTGCTTGCTTTTCTGTAATAATAATGACCACAACTTTTGCACACATATCCTAACTAGAAGGCTCTGTGTGAGAGAAAAATGTCAAAGCATCCTCTTTTATTTACCATCATCCAATAGGTGCCTATCATAGCCCTTGTACTTACAGTACTTACATACTATCTAAGTAATTTATGAACAAATAGATGGATGTTTGGCTACGTGGATGGCTCTATTAGGATCTTTCTCTCAGGTAGCACAGTAATTAAGGAGATAATGGTAGATTTCCTTTATTTATTTAATATGTAACTAGGAATTAGTGTGATGCAAAAAGGTATGTAATTTATTGAACATAAGTTTCTTCCTCCCATTTTAGAAAACTAGGGTGTTTTCCTGAGTGCAGAGTTTTTACTCCTTTATATCTCTCTCAGGTTTTCTTTCTTTCTTCAGTATTTTCTGTAGTGATGGGGCCCTACCATGTTGGCCAGGCTGGTGTTTAACTCTTGGGCACAAGCGATCCTCTGGCCTCATCCTCCCAAAGTGTTGGGATTACGAACATAACCCACCATGCCTGGGGTTCCTCCAGTTTTGTGAGGGTGTGTCTATGCTCATGTCTTTAAATCTTCCTTATATGCTGCAAAACACTCAGTCTGAGCATGGGCATAATTTCTTTGAAGCTATCTAATAGTCCTTTATGCTCACTCCTAGTGAACTTTAGTTTTCTCTGACTCATATTTTCCTTCAAATCCATTCTGATTATTCACCTACACATTCAACATACAATAACAGAGAACTATAAAGCTTTCTTTATGCTTCATGTAACACTATTTCATCAGCCCCCAGCACTGAATCTATCTCTATCTTTTTGCTCCACTTTTTCTGCTTCAAGTGTAGCTTTCAAAATAGTTTTGCTCATAGGATTTTTACCAAATCTGTCAAATGTTTCCTGGGATTTATCATCCGGTGTATGCTTTGGAATGAGAAGAAGAAAAAAAGACCATTGTAGGAAATACACAATAGGATTACAATTTAGGAGGATAATGCAAAATTTCCATTAGTGTATTCATCATTTCCAGTGAGGCATAATCCCTTTGACAGGTTTATATTTTGGAAAGAAGCACACCATTAGTTATAGAAACAGCAAAAGGAAAGAAAGACCTTGCTCTGTGAAAGTTCTCCCAAAAGCAACTTAAACAGGTGCCATTACTAACTTCAAACAGACTTTACATTGGTGTAATTTGCTAGAAGTATGGTAAGGCAATTTTATCTAGAAACCAGTTACTCTTTAAATCATGGTGAGAAAGGGGAAAATATTTAGAACTTCACATGTGAATAAGATTGGTTTCATTAGCATTTCATAGACATGCCTCCTCTTAGCATGTCTAATGAGGGAGACTTTCCAGATGCACTGGACATTCTGCTCTCTTCATTTACAGTCTTGAGTGAGCAGACCTCTTAATATATTGCCTTCAAATTCCTCTCCTTCTTTGACTCTTGCTCTCAAAATGTCATACTCCAGGGAGTTTGCTGTTGAGGGAGCAAGGTGCCTTTGCTATGGGGGAAATTTATGCTTTTCTCTTGCAGGAAGCTTCAGAGGCAGCGTTGCATTGAGCTCAATACTTCATGCAAGACATGGGTTGTCCAGTTGATTGTGCCCCAGACAGCTAACAAAGGTATGACTTCCTTGTGCCCTTATAGGCTGCTAAATAACCTGAATGTTGGAGATGGCATTTTCATGGTGCAGGTAAATTATATCGTGTCATAAACTATCACTGGTGCCATGCTTCTGGAACAAGTGCATAAACATCTATTGAGCACTTACTAGTTGAAAGGCTATGTGTCAACTATTTTTGGATGAGCTGAATCATATGAGCTTCACAAAGCCCTTCAAGTATTATGACTTTCATTGTATTTGATGCAGAGAGAGTAAACAACTTGCCACAAAAGGTGCAAACAGTAGAGTATACAAGGATAGAAACCAAGTCTTCTCATTCCATACATACAGTGACTTACAAACACACCTTGAGGAGATGGAACCTACACTTCACAAAGGGCAAATGCTTACATGAGGCCATGATTGTGCACAAGGTCCAGTGAGTGACAAAGACCCCCAAGGTCATGGAAATGACAGGATTTGGAAGCCAGCTTGAACAGCAGTAATCTAGAAAGTATGGCATATCTCCTTGCTACCTGAGGTGGCCTAGCATTCCAAGTAAGCAAGGAGGAATTATTGAAGGGGATTGGAAGGGAAAGTTACTTTGAAGGGAAGTATCTCTTCCAAGCACCCATTCTGCTCAGACTACAACTTCTTTTCATTTTAGAAAAGCATTTATCTTGTTCTGTAGAACATGTATGGTTATAAACTATTAATAATATAGTTTAAATTAATTTTGTGCATTGGTGATAGCAAACTGAAGAATTATTTTTGCAAGATGGTGTATTATTTGCAATTGCTGCATGACAAATGACCACCAACTTAGTGGCTTACAGCAACACCAGTTGCTATCTCAGTTTCTATGAGTTAGGCATCTGGAAATGGTTAGCTGGGTTCCCTGTTCAGTTCCCACCAGGTTGAAACCAAGGTTTCAGCTGGGCTGTGTTTTTTTTCATAATCAAGCTCACGGTCTCCTTCTCAGCTCACAAGGTTGTTGGCAGAATACATTTTCCTCTACTTGTGTGTTTGAGGTTTCTGCTTTCCTTCTGGTCACTTCCGAAGACAATGTTCAGCTAGTAGCTGCCTGAAGTTTCTTGCCACATGGTCCCCACAGGGAGTTCACAACATGGCTATTTGCTTTCTTTGTTGAATATAACAGGTTCTGCTGCTACTTGTCCATTTTAATGGCTCTGCTGGCTTCATCAGTCCCATGCAGATGATCTTCCTTTTGGTAAACTCAATGTAAACTGATTAAGGATGGAATCACGGGAGTGGCATCCATCATATTTACTGGTTCTGCCTATCCTCAAGGGGAGGGGAATACATACAGCATATATACCAGGGGCTGGGAATCTTAGGGTGCATCTTAGAATTCTGCCTGCCTCAGGTAACAAAAAGGGAAGAAAACAAGATACAGGTCCAATGGGGAAAGCTGACAGGTTTCATCCTGAAAGCCTGGATATGGCTGCCTGGAGAAGGATCATGAGATTATACGATGAGCTAGAAGGGAAAGAGTAGCAGGGACTGATGGGTGTTATTATCTGGCCCACACTTGTCTGTTTTGGTCAATGGTGTCAACCTATGTAGCATGCCTCTAGAGGTGAGGCAGTTATTGCAAAAGGATTTGCATGCATATAGGCTTTAAAGCAGTGTTTATAGATTGAATAAATAGTAGATTTTACACACTTGCATAATTTCACAGGTATCCCATGGTATATTTGTTTCCTACTGGTGCAGTAGCAAATTACCACATGCTTAGTGGTTCAAAACAATACAAATGTATTAACCTATAATTCTGGAGTAAGAAGTCTGAAATGGGTCTCAGTGAGCTGAAATCAAACTGTTGGCAGGGCTGTTTTTCCTTAAGGCTCCAAGAGAGAATCTGTTTTCATGCCTTTCCACCATGAACACAGCACACTACCTGTATTCTTTGCCTGGTGGCTCCTTCCTCCATCATCAAAGGTGTCAACCTGAAATAATCAAAGGGATCAGAATATAATTTTAAAAAGCTTTTCAACAGCAAAGTTTGAATTTGTCCTCTTTGGAAGTAAAAACTTCAAAGGAATGCAGTCAGAGCTCAGAGGTGAAAAGGTTAAGGCTTCACACTCATTTAAGCAAATAAAGCGTTTACCATGATTATAACACTTT
Source organism: Macaca nemestrina (assembly GCF_043159975.1). Classification (NCBI taxonomy): domain Eukaryota; kingdom Metazoa; phylum Chordata; class Mammalia; order Primates; family Cercopithecidae; genus Macaca; species Macaca nemestrina. The sequence continues at coordinate 3,001,814 of NC_092146.1, read as the reverse complement.
CAAGTAAGAGTGGGTTTTGAGTTGCAGCAATTTGATTTGTTGCAGATTATTCCTTTTAAGGAAAGGTATATTTAACAGCCAATATTAAGACAGCCATGGTGGCTTGTACCTGTCGTTGCATCTCTTCAAGAGGCTGAAGTAGGAGGACTGCTCGAACCCAGGAGTGCAAGGTTGCAATGAGCTATGATCACATCCCTGCACTGGACTACTGAGTGAGGCCCTGTCTCTAGAAAATAATTTTTATTTTATTTGAAGAAATTATTATCTTAAGCAATTTAATAGCCATGGGATCTTTTGCACCATCTGGTCTGAATTGGGTGAAAGCAAAGAAAGAAGGCAGTTAATCTATAATAAAAGGTCAGTAATTAACAGTGAAGGAGTCATCTCTCTGGTGCTATTTAGTTTCTCCGAACATTTTACAAACAAGAAAAAGTTAGAAAGAGGGTTAATTTATCATCGGTGAAGCAAAGGTTATGGCTCCTGGCTGCATGACTCAGATCACAATTACATTTCTCCAAGCCTCAAAATAATTTAACATTCAAACAGCTTCAATTTGATAAATTTATTTTCACAAAGGACATCACTTCAACTACTACCCTCATCATCATATCTTCTCTTTCTGATTCTTTCATTATATCTTCACTTGCCTCCCTTGATGAGGACTCCTGTAATTACACTGGTCCACGTCAATAGTCCTGGATCACCTACCTTACTTAATGTTAGCTGATTACAGACTTTAACCACAGCTACAAAACACCATTTGCTATACCAAAATTTCCAAAATAGCAATACCCAGATTAGTGTTGGATTGGATAACTAACTGGGAACCGAGTTTGTATATCTAAAACTGATAAACACAGATGTGATGAACAAATATATAAACTTATTTCAAGGTATTGCAGGATTTTAAAGAACATTATGTACTTTATCAGCCATGACTCTTGTATCTGTGGCCATGGAGAGGTGGTCCTGAATTCTTCTGATGCTATTCAGTGGTATGCATGCTGTAACAGAATGAATGGGGACACTGATTAATGAGGGAAGAAGAGAATTTCTGGGAAAGGTGGAAGCTCCTGACACCCTTGAATTCACCATCAAAGCAACAAAGACTCATTCACACACTCCTGAATGGGTGAGAGAAAGGGAAAAAGAGAGATGAGAAGGAGTTGAAGACAAACTTCACCCAACTTGCCATTTTGTAAAGGTTTGTTCCCCCTTCTATTGCCTTACCCTACTTTACCTTGAATTTTATTGATTTTGGTCTTAGCTGAAAATGAAACACAAGGCTGTTATCAGAAATTTTGTGCATTAGCATTCAACATTTTCAAACTTTACTGACTGAAAAATCACAGGGAAATTGAAGAGAACAATGACTTTCCCTTCCCTCTAATGAGCAATTAAATGGGATGAATATGTCATACACAATGGTGAATGTTGGAATTCATAAGCTGAAATGTTGATGCATGACTATTTGTATACTTGACATCTCATAATTACATCATTTATCATAAAAAACTTGGCAATCTTAAATAAAGCACATTAATAATTAATTTTCTTCCCCGGGAACGTCCAACTAATTTCACAGTCAAAAAGTCCGTGTTAATTTCTTTTCTATCAGCCACAGGCCACAGATTAATGTATTAAAATCAGAAAATTTACACTAATAGACTAATTGAATTATTTCCTCTGCGGTAGCAGGAAAAGGCATGGTTCTTATGCTAATAATCAGTCACCACAATAAACACCATTTAATTCTCATTGAAAGTCAAGTTCTTTTTAATGGCAATTTTAAACTGTCAAGTGGGTTGAGAAATTCAGTTTATTTGAGTAATACAGAATATACACTTTTGCATATCATTATTGTTAATATTCTTTAAGCAATGCTAATAGGAAACTCATTCAAAGAATATTTGCCAGTAAATGAGTTTCAGTCATCAACAGATGGATAAAACAGGGAAAAAATTATCTCAATCTATACAATAATGAGTGCAGATTTTGAAATGTTTGGGCCGACAGACTTTCTCTGGCAAATATGATTTAGTAAATATGGTACATATTTCAAAATAGAAACACCAGGCATGACAGCTTTCCACTTGAGAGCAAGATCTGGATCACCAGAAGCAAGAGAAGAAATGTTAGGATACTCATTCCGAGTGTTAAAAAATATGGCAAAAGAAAGCACATTGTTTGGAATAGTGTTCTGAAACCATAAGCAAGAAAAAATATGACAAGATGGTCTCTATGGATCAAAGATTTTTAGATGTGTTCTAAAACCATAAGAAAAGAATAAGTGTGTCAAGAGGTGGATTTTGTGCATAACATGACAAGAATGAGAATAACATAATGCCACAAATCTATCTCAGGTCCCCCCAAAGGAAAGAAAATACATATTTAATATTTTATATATTAAATATATATCATTTAAATATATAAATATATATTTAATATTTTAATATATCATATATTACATATATTTTTATATATTTAATATTTTATACATTATATATTATTTAAATATATTAATGTTTTATATATTAATATTTATATATAAATATATTCTCAAATATATTTATTTATAAATATATTTTAAATACATACTTATATATAAATATATATTTAATATTTAATAGTTCTTGCATACTTTGGTGGTTCTGGGTTAAGGTCCAAAAACTTTCAGGATATCTCCTCAATGTCTAATAGAAAGGAGATTGAAGGATAATTTTGAGGCTACACGAAAAACATTTTCTTCATACAAGACATAAAAGGCTTATTAGAGAAGATGGCTTTCTTGATACAGCCAGCACTTAGCAAATTACCTTGCATATAACAAGGGTTCCCTATATACTGGTGGCACAAGTGTAATTCCTTCCATGATTCATTATTAGTCAATTTCATATGGTAAGTCAGCCAATTTTCCATATGATATACCCTTTATTTTGCAACACCTTGGCAATGTTGGCATCATTGTTAAAACGTTACAGATGGAGAGGCTGAGGTTTAGAAATGTTCAGGACGGTCAAACAGGCTGGCACTTGGCAAAGACGGATCTCAATCCAACCACTTTCCTCCACCTCCAGAGTCAACACTTCCCAGTTGCCTGCTATGTGTGACAAATGCAGTCATGCGGGAGATCCTACACTTAAGGAATTTCTCTACAGGCTGCCACGCAGCTAAGTTTCTCTTAAAGGCTATGGAAAATATTTGCATGTATCTACAGTAAAAAGAGGAGGAGAAGGAGCAGTAATAGGAAGAGGCAGAGAAGTTGAAGAGAAAATATTAGAAAAAATTTGAATTACAAGAAGACAGATGATGAAGAAAAATTAGAAAAAAAGAAAAAAGTAGAAAAATTGGAACGAGTACAGAAAAAGGAAACGGAGAAAGAGGGAAGAGAAGGAAGAGAAAGGGGAGACAGAGGAGGGGAAGAGGGTAGAGGAGAAATAACAGTAACTTGTGGCAAGAGAGACACAATTAAAACTAAGAAACTATTTCATTTTGAGTGATAGTAAAAAAGAATGCCTTAAGGCAGGTATACAATTTTTAGTTCCTTTAAAATTTTCAACAAGACAGAGGTATTTCATACTTCCTGCATACTTCTTATATGCTGATAACTTTACTGAAGTATCTAATTTAATCCTCTTATGCTATTTAGGTCAACTATTCTTCTTTGCATCTTACAGATAAAACAATTTTCATTCTTAGAAGGTAAAGCCACCAATTTACCAGTAGACAGAGTAAAGCTTTGAGACAGTGAAGACACAGATAGCAGAACTCCAAAGGAATGGCTAGGGCACCAATTGGGAGTTACTGGAATTGAGGCATTAACTGTGCTGCTGTGTCTCTATACAGTTGCTGGGGTCATGGATGGGGAGCACACCCTATTCCGTTGCAAGGAATGACTGTCAGTAGCAGTCTTTAGAGGACAATGCTAGGTCTCTCACAGGAGCCCTCAATACTCCCCTCTTGCCAGTGTGACTGCTAAAACCTTGTGCCTGGGCTTCTTCCCCAAAAACACTGCGATGCCTTGGGATTCTGTTTCTCTCCACCCCAGGAAGGCCCCTTGACCAGTGACTTATATCTGCAGCAAGTTCAGAGGGATGGATGGAATCTGGATCTTTTGATTTGGGTAAGGTAAACTCTGAAGCCCACCTCACACTCCAAAGCCACTAGCAGAGTCAACCTCTGCAGGACTTTTTCTGAAATCACACCCTTACTTGACTTCCCTCACCTGCCTCACTCATTGCTTTATCTGCATACTTCTTTGGATTCTTTTTTCTTTTATTTTTTGAGATGCAATCTCGCTTTGTTATCCAGGCTGTGCAGTGGCATGATCTCAATTCACTGCAACCTCTGCCTCCCCAGTTCAAGTGCTTCTCCTACCTCAACCTTTTCAGTAGCTAGGATTACAGGTTTGTTTCTGGCTAATTTTTGTATTTTCAATAGAGATGGGGTTTCACTATGTTGGCCAGGTTGGTCTTGAACTCTTGACTGCAAGTGATCCTTCTGCCTCAGCCTCCCAAAGTGCTGGGGTTACAGGTGTGAGCCACCATGCTCAGCCAGCATATTTCTTTATTAAATAACTTACAGACCAATTCTTATCTCAAGGTTAGCTTCTGAGAATCTGAGCTTGGACATATTCACATACTACGTTAATTTTTTTTTTTTTTTTTTTTTGAGATGGAGTCTCGCTCTGCCGCCCAGGCTGGAGTGCAGTGGCCGGATCTCAGCTCACTACAAGCTCCGCCTCCCGGGTTCACGCCATTCTCCTGCCTCAGCCTCCCCAGTAGCTGGGACTACAGGCGCCTGCCACCTCGCCCGGCTAGTTTTTTGTATTTTTTAGTAGAGACGGGGTTTCACTGTGTCAGCCAGGATGGTCTCGATCTCCTGACCTCGTGATCCGCCCGCCTCGGCCTCCCAAAGTGCTGGGATTACAGGCTTGAGCCACCGCGCCTGGCCTAATTTTTTAAAAATAAAATCCACTTGCACAAAGATTATCTTCATCTCAATTTTGAGATTATTATTCATTTTAATTTTATAGTTTCCTTTTTGTATTTTGGAGGCAACACTGTGTTTGTATGTGTTTGAAAATCTTGTATAGACACTGGGCATTTTGCTCATCATAACAGAGAAAACAAGCTTTTCAGGGTTTTCTACAGATAGTTGAAATTCTGGATGTCCAATGTGTGAACTACCACAGTGACCCTGTGGTAATACAACGTACCATTTGTAATCTCCCATTAACTCAGAGCTGCCATTATGGGTGGGCCACACAGATGGTTCTAGGTTAAAATCTGAAACTGTGGTGTCAGAATATTACTGAACTATGACTTTTAGAGATTCCTTTCTTCAGGGATCTTAATCTTAAAGAAGACAGGTAAAAGAGCATATATTGTAATGAGGCTGGTCTCTTAGAGCTAGGACTACCAAGACTGAAAAAAAAGAAGAGATTTTTAAAAGATAGTAGGTCAAACATAAACCACCTAATGTTTCTCTAGGAAGTCTAACTAGACCCATCAGCAGTGAGAGCAAAAACATTCTTAAATTCTACCACTGGCACTGTTCCACACTTTATTACATCACCCAGATTCCACTATTTAATGTAAATGAGGTGGCTTCAGATTGAGCAGACTTCTGAAACCGACAGAAAAGAATATATATCCCTCTTCTCATTTCTTGAAGAAAAAAGAGGTCATATTGAAGCAGCATATGAACTGACATTATTCAGTAGGGGACCTTGAAAATATCTTCTTGAAATCATGTTGCAAAATCTTAAACCCAACTCAGTTAAAACTTTACTGGCAAGAGAGAGTAAAGCCCTTCCCCCATTTTCTTCATATTTTCCACGATGCAACTTTTACAATTTCTTGCAAGGAATACACACTAAACAACTACACACAATGCAACCACACACACTCACATGCACCAGATTAAAATCAATCATTACCAGATTATGGTAAGTGTTGACACTTCAAACTCCAATTATAGAGGGTTTGACTTTGAGGAAAAAATTGTTCCAGTAACTCTTGCTAAAATGACTAGATGAACTGTCTATTTCATTTATATGCTAGAGACAGAACCAATGCATTTGTACAATATCAACTCTTGTGCTAGTCTGACACTATTACAAGTTATAATTTTGAGAATTACTACTAATCAGAAGAGGCCCATTCCTTTTAATAATCTTGAATTCTTTTTTTTTTAATTATTATACTTTAAGTTCTAGGGTACATGTGCATAACGTGCAGGTTTGTTACATATGTATACTTGTGCCATGTTGGTGTGCTGCACCCATCAACTCGTCAGCACCCATCAACTCATCATTTACATCAGGTATAACTCCCAATGCAATCCCTCCCCCCTCCCCCCGCCCCCCTCCCCATGATAGGCCCCAGTGTGTGATGTTCCCCTTCCCGAGTCCAAGTGATCTCATTGTTCAGTTCCCACCTATGAGTGAGAACATGCGGTGTTTGGTTTTCTGTTCTTGTGATAGTTTGCTAAGAATGATAGTTTCCAGCTGCATCCATGTCCCTACAAAGGACATGAACTCATCCTTTTTTATGGCTGCATAGTATTCCATGGTGTATATGTGCCACATTTTCTTAATCCAGTCTGTCACTGATGGACATTTGGGTTGATTCCAAGTCTTTGCTATTGTGAATAGTGCCGCAATAAACATACGTGTGCATGTGTCTTTATAGCAGCATGATTTATAATCCTTTGGGTATATACCCAGCAATGGGATGGCTGGGTCATATGGTACATCTAGTTCTAGATCCTTGAGGAATTGCCATACTGTTTTCCATAATGGCTGAACTAGTTTACAATCCCACCAACAGTGTAAAAGTGTTCCTATTTCTCCACATCCTCTCCAGCACCTGTTGTTTCCTGACTTTTTAATGATCGCCATTCTAACTGGTGTGAGATGGTATCTCACTGTGGTTTTGATTTGCATTTCTCTGATGGCCAGTGATGATGAGCATTTTTTCATGTGTCTGTTGGCTGTATGAATGTCTTCTTTTGAGAAATGTCTGTTCATATCCTTTGCCCACTTTTTGATGGGGCTGTTTGTTTTTTTCTTGTAAATTTGTTTGAGTTCTTTGTAGGTTCTGGATATTAGCCCTTTGTCAGATGAGTAGGTTGCAAAAATTTTCTCCCATTCTGTAGGTTGCCTGTTCACTCTGATGGTAGTTTCTTTTGCTGTGCAGAAGCTCTTTAGTTTAATTAGATCCCATTGTCAATTTTGGCTTTTGCTGCCATTGCTTTTGGTGTTTTAGACATGAAGTCTTTGCCCATGCCTATGTCCTGAATGGTGCTACCTAGCTTTTCCTCTAGGGTTTTTATGGTATTAGGTCTAACATTTAAGTCTCTAATCCATCTTGAATTAATTTTCGTATAAGGAGTAAGGAAAGGATCCAGTTTCAGCTTTCTACTTATGGCTAGCCAATTTTCCCAGCACCATTTATTAAATAGGGAATCCTTTCCCCATTTCTTGTTTCTCTCAGGTTTGTGAAAGATTAGATGGCTGTAGATGTGCGGTATTATTTCTGAGGACTCTGTTCTGTTCCATTGGTCTATATCTCTGTTTTGGTAGCAGTACCATGCTGTTTTGGTTACTGTAGCCTTGTAGTATAGTTTGAAGTCAGGTAGCGTGATGCCTCCAGCTTTGTTCTTTTGACTTAGGATTGTCTTGGAGATGTGGGCTCTTTTTTGGTTCCATATGAACTGTAAAGCAGTTTTTTCCAATTCTGTGAAGAAACTCATTGGTAGCTTGATGGGGATGGCATTGAATCTATAAATAACCTTGGGCAGTATGGCCCTTTTCACGATATTGATTCCTCCTATCCATGAGCATGGTATGTTCTTCCATTTGTTTGTGTCCTCTTTGATTTCACTGAGCAGTGGTTTGTAGTTCTCCTTGAAGAGGTCCTTTACATCCCTTGTAAGTTGGATTCCTAGGTATTTTATTCTCTTTGAAGCAATTGTGAATGGAAGTTCATTCATGATTTGGCTCTCTGTTTGTCTGTTACTGGTGTATACGAATGCTTGTGATTTTTGCACATTAATTTTGTATCCTGAGACTTTGCCGAAGTTGCTTATCAGCTTAAGGAGATTTTGGGCTGAGGCAATGGGATTTTCTAAATAGACAATCATGTCGTCTGCAAAGAGGGACAATTTGACTTCTTCTTTTCCTAACTGAATACCCTTGATTTCTTTCTCTTGCCTGATTGCCCTAGCCAGAACTTCCAACACTATGTTGAATAGGAGTGGTGAGAGAGGGCATCTCTGTCTTGTGCTAGTTTTCAAAGGGAATTTTTCCAGTTTTTGCCCATTCAGTATGATATTGGCTGTGGGTTTGTCATAAATAGCTCTTATTATTTTGAGGTACGTTCCATCAATACCGAATTTATTGAGCGTTTTTAGCATGAAGGGCTGTTGAATTTTGTCAAAAGCCTTTTCTGCATCTATTGAGATAATCATGTGGTTCTTGTCTTTGGTTCTGTTTATATGCTGGATTGTTTATTGATTTGCGAATGTTGAACCAGCCTTGCATCCTAGGGATGAAGCCCACTTGATCATGGTGGATAAGCTTTTTGATGTGCTGCTGAATCCGGTTTGCCAGTATTTTATTGAGGATTTTTGCATCGATGTTCATCAGGGATATTGGTCTAAAATTCTCTTTTATTGTTGTGTCTCTGCCAGGCTTTGGTATCAGGAGATGTTGGCCTCATAAAATGAGTCAGGGAGGATTCCCTCTTTTTCTGTTGATTGGAATAGTTTCAGAAGGAATGGTACCAGCTCCTCCTTGTATCTCTGGTAGAATTCAGCTGTGAATCCATCTGGTCCTGGACTTTTTTTGGTTGGTAGGCTATTAATTATTGCCTCAATTTCAGAGCCTGCTATTGGTCTATTCAGGGATTCAACTTCTTCCTGGTTTAGTCTTGGAAGAGTGTAAGTGTCCAGGAAATTATCCATTTCTTCTAGATTTTCTAGTTTATTTGCATAGAGGTGTTTATAGTATTCTCTGATGGTAGTTTGTATTTCTGTGGGGTCGGTGGTGATATCCCCTTTATCATATTTTATTGCATCTATTTGATTCTTCTCTCTTTTCTTCTTTATTAGTCTTGCTAGTGGTCTGTCAATTTTGTTGATGTTTTCAAAAAACCAACTCCTGGATTCACTGATTTTTTGGAGGATTTTTTGTGTCTCTATCTCCTTCAGTTCTGCTCTGATCTTAGTTATTTCTTGCCTTCTGCTAGCTTTTGAATGCATTTGCTCTTGCTTCTCTAGTTCTTTTAATTGTGATGTTAGAGTGTCAATTTTAGATTTTTCCTGCTTTCTCTTGTGGGCTTTTAGTGCTATAAATTTCCCTCTACACACTGCTTTAAATGTGTCCCAGAGATTCTGGTATGTTGTATCTTTGTTCTCATTGGTTTCAAAGAACATCTTTATTTCTGCCTTCGTTTCTTTATGTACCCAGTAGTCATTCAGGAGCAGGTTGTTCAGTTTCCATGTAGTCGAGCGGTTTTGATTGAGTTTCTTAGTCCTGAGTTCTAGTTTGATTGCACTGTGGTCTGAGAGACAGTTTGTTATAATTTCTGTTCTTGTACATTTGCTGAGGAGTGCTTTACTTCCAATTATGTGGTCAATTTTGGAATAAGTGCGATGTGGTGCTGAGAAGAATGTATATTCTGTTGATTTGGGGTGGAGAGTTCTATAGATGTCTATTAGGTTTGCTTGCTGCAGAGATGAGTTCAATTCCTGGATATCCTTGTTGACTTTCTGTCTCGTTGATCTGTCTAATGTTGACAGTGGAGTGTTGAAGTCTCCCATTATTATTGTATGGGAGTCTAAGTCTCTTTGTAAGTCTCTAAGGATTTGCTTTATGAATCTGGGTGCTCCTGTATTGGGTGCATATATATTTAGGATAGTTAGCTCTTCCTGATGAATTGATCCTTTTACCATTATGTAATGGCCTTCTTTGTCTCTTTTGACCTTTGATGGTTTAAAGTCTGTTTTATCAGAGACTAGTATTGCAACCCCTGCTTTTTTTTGTTCTCCATTTGCTTGGTAAATCTTCCTCCATCCCTTTATTTTGAGCCTATGTATGTCTCTGCGTGTGAGATGGGTCTCCTGAATACAGTAGACTGATGGGTCTTGACTCTTTATCCAGTTTGCCAGTCTGTGTCTTTTAATTGGAGCATTTAGTCCATTTACATTTAAGGTTAATATTGTTATGTGTGAACTTGATCCTGCCATTATGATATTAACCGGTTATTTTGCTCGTTAGTTGATGCAGTTTCTTCCTAGCCTAAATGGTCTTTACATTTTGGCATGTTTTTGCAATGGCTGGTACCGGTTGTTCCTTTCCATGTTTAGTGCTTCCTTCAGGGTATCTTGTAAGGCAGGACTAGTGGTGACAAAATCTCTAAGCATTTGCTTATCTGTAAAGGATTTTATTTCTCCTTCACTTATGAAACTTAGTTTGGCTGGATATGAAATTCTGGGTTTAAAATTCTTTTCTTTAAGAATGTTGAGGCCGGGCGCGGTGGCTCAAGCCTGTAATCCCAGCACTTTGGGAGGCCAAGGCGGGCGGATCACAATGTCAGGAGATCGGGACCACAGTGAAACCCCGTCTCTACTAAAAATACAAAAAATTAGCCGGGCGCGGTGGCGGGCGCCTGTAGTCCCAGCTACTCAGGAGGCTGAGGCAGGAGAATGGCGGGAACCCGGGAGGCGGAGCTTGCAGTGAGCCGAGATGGCGCCACTGCACTCCAGCCTGGGCAACAGCGTGAGACTCCGTCTCAAAAAAAAAAAAAAAAAAAAAAAAAAAGAATGTTGAATATTGGCCCCCACTCTCTTCTGGCCTGTAGAGTTTCTGCTGAGAGATCTGCTGTTAGTCTGATGGGCTTCCCTTTGTGGGTAACCCGACCTTTCTCTCTGGCTGCCCTTAAGATTTTTTCCTTCATTTCAACTTTAGTGAATCTGGCAATTATGTGTCTTGGAGTTGCTCTTCTCTAGGAGTATCTTTGTGGCGTTCTCTGTATTTCCTGGATTTGAATGCTGGCCTGCCCTACTAGGTTGGGGAAGTTCTCCTGGATGATATCCTGAAGAGTGTTTTCCAACTTGGTTCCATTTTCCCCCTCACTTTCAGGCACCCCAATCAGACGTAGATTCGGTCTTTTTACATATTCCCATACTTCTTGCAGGCTTTGTTCATTTCTTTTTCTTCTTTTTTCTTTTGGTTTCTCTTCTCGCTTCATTTCGTTCATTTGATCCTCAATCGCTGATACTCTTTCTTCCAGTTGATCGAGTCGGTTACTGAAGCTTGTGCATTTGTCACGTATTTCTCGTGTCATGGTTTTCCTCTCTTTCATTTTGTTTATGACCTTCTCTGCATTAATTATTCTAGCCATCAATTCTTCCACTTTTTTTTCAAGATTTTTAGTTTCTTTGCGCTGGGTACGTAATTCCTCCTTTAGCTCTGAGAAGTTTGATGGACTGAAGCCTTCTTCTCTCATCTCGTCAAAGTCATTCTCTGTCAAGCTTTGATCCATTGCTGGCGATGAGCTGCGCTCCTTTGCCAGGGGAGATGTGCTCTTATTTTTTGAATTTCCAGCTTTTCTGCCCTGCTTTTTCCCCATCTTTGTGGTTTCATCTGCCTCTGGTCTTTGATGATGATGGTGACGTACTGATGGGGTTTTGGTGTAGGTGTCCTTCCTGTTTGATAGTTTTCCTTCTAACAGTCAGGACCCTCAGCTGTAGGTCTGTTGGAGATTGCTTGAGGTCCACTCCAGACCCTGTTTGCCTGGGTGTCAGCAGCAGAGGCTGCAGAAGATAGAATATTGCTGAACAGCGAGTGTACCTGTCTGATTTTTGCTTTGGAGTCTTCCTCTCAGGGGTGTAGTCCACCCTGTGAGGTGTGGGGTGTCAGACTGCCCCTAGTGGGGGATGTCTCCCAGTTAGGCTACTCAAGTGTCAGGGACCCACTTGAGCAGGGAGTCTGTCCCTTCTCAGATCTCAACCTCCGTGTTGGGAGATCCACTGCTCTCTTCAAAGCTGTCAGACAGAGTCGTTTGCATCTGCAGAAGTTTCTGCTGCTTTTGTTGTTTACTGTGCCCTGTCCCCAGAGGTGAAGTCTATAGAGACAGGCAGGTTTCCTTGAGCTGCTGTGAGCTCCACCGAGTTCGAGCTTCCCAGCAGCTTTGTTTACCTACTTAAGCCTCAGCAATGGCGGGCGCCCCTCCCCCAGCCTCGCTGCTGCCTTGCCGCGAGATCGCAGACTGCTGTGCTAGCAATGAGGGAGGCTCCGTGGGCGTGGGACCCTCCCGGCCAGGTGTGGGATATAATCTCCTGGTGTGCCTGTTTGCTTAAAGCACAGTATTGGGGTGGGAGTTACCCGATTTTCCAGGTGTTTTGTGTCTAGTTCCCCTGGCTAGGAAAAGGGATTCCCTTTCCCCTTGTGCTTCCCAGGTGAGGCAATGCCTCACCCTGCTTCAGCTTTTGCTGGTCCGGCTGAAGCAGCTGACCAGCACGGATTGTCCGGCACTCCCTAGTGAGATGAACCCAGTACCTCAGTTGAAAATATAGAAATCACCAGTCTTCTGTGTCGGTCGCGCTGGGAGTTGGAGACTGGAGCTGTTCCTATTTGGCCATCTTGCTCCGCCCCCCCCTTGAAATTCTTATAATTGTGTTATATGTTTTCAGACACCAGAGTGCTTCCTGGGTGTAAGGAATGTATTAGGGAATGAACCGAGCAGTAATAGGTTTCATTGTGCTTTGAACATTTTTTTATTTTGCCCAAATTCCTGTCTAAGGGGTCTGGAGCATCATGGCCTACAAACCATAAATTCTCATCAGATTGGTTTTATTTAACCCTATATATTGTGACTTACTTTTCAATCTTGGCCCTGCAAAACTGTCATTTGTGGGGGAAAATTTTTCATCTGTAAAGAATCTCTATTAACATAGCTAGATATTTTTCTTCCAGGCCCTTATAATCCTAAAGAGATAAACTAGACCTTTTAAAGGTCTGAATAGGAAATGTTTATCACATGTTACATCTAGGGGCGGCCACTATAAAACTTCATAACAACTTGGTCTCCACAATTTTTTTTTTTTTTTTTTTGAGATGGAGTCTCAATCTGTTGCCAGGCTGGAGTTCAGTGGTGTGATCTCAACTCACTGCAATCTCCACCTCCCAGGTTCAAGTGATTTCCCTGCCTCAGCCTCCTGAGTAGCTGGGACTACAGGCATACACCACTGCAACTGGATAATTTTTTGTTTTTTAGTAGAGATGGGGTTTCACCATGTTGGCCAGGATGGTCTTGATCTCCTGACCTTGTAATCTGCCCGCCTCGGCCTCCCAGACTACTGGGATTACAGGCTTGAGCCACCGTGCCTGGCCCACGGTCTTTTATCTTAACTGGAATAATTTCCTTTCCATTGATCCCAGGTCTTTAGACAAACTCAACTAATTGCCAACTAATGTTTAATTTCACCTATAGCTTAGAAGCCCTTTGCATTGAATTGTCCAGCTTTTCTGGACAAAACCTATGTATTTCCTCCTTCTCCTTTTCCTTCTCCTTCTTCTTCTTCTTCTGGTTCCGGTTCTGAGATACGTGTCCAGAATGTGCAGGTTTGTTACATAGGTATACACGTGACGTGGTGGTTCACTGTACCCATCAGCCAGTCAGCTACATTAGGTATTTATCCTAATGCCCTCCCTCCACTAGCCCCCCACCCTCCAACAGTCCTCAGTGTGTGATGTTCCCCTCCCTGTCCTTATATATAGGTGGCTGCTGTTTTTTCTGACATTTAAGTCGTCCAGTCTTTAGTTCACAGAGCTTTAAGCAAGCACAGCTTAGGCTTCAGTGATTCCCAGTTAGGAATGGGGAAAAAGGAAAAGAAAAAGGAAAAAATTAAAAACATTATTTTGGAGACTTGCAGCCAGAAAGACTAAAATTTAATCCAAACTCAAAAAATAGTAAAAATTGAAAAACATCAGGCAAGACTAGAACTTAACAACAGGTGTACTATAGTTTTTGAAACATATTTTTTCTTCCTCCAGTTTCTCATTTGTGTTAAAAGACAAATCATGGTAGGATTGGTTTGCTTTATTATAGTTGGCCTAATTATTTGTTTACAGTGCAGCAAGACTAATTATTTTTCACATAGGACTTTTAAAGTGGCTTTGATGGAACTTTGTGCTCTAGAAGGAACCTTTTTTTTTTTTTTTTTTTTTTTTTTGAGACATAGTCTTGCTCTGTCACCCAGGCTGGAGTGCAATGGTGTGATCTCAGTTCACTGCAACCTCTGCCTCCTGAGTTCAAGCAATTCTCCCTGCCTCAGCCTCCTGAGTAGCTGGGATTACAGGCACCTGCCACCATGCCCAGCTAATTTTTGTATTTTCAGTAGAGATGGGATTTTGCCACGTTGGCCCAGCTGGTCTCAAACTCCTGACCTCAGGTGATCTGCATTCTTGGCTTCTCAAAGTGCTGGGATTATAGGTGTGAGCCAAAATGCCTGGGCAAGAGAGGACCTTTTTAAAGCCCAGCCCAGTCATGGATTTGTAGCATCAAATATGTATGAGTTGGGATGAATTCCTCCCCTCTTGAGGTTCCAAGATAACCTGGGGTTCTTGGCCTATCAGAAAGTGACATTCTTTACTTACCACAGATTAGAAACCATGTACAGGAACTGTGTACCCAAAATATGAGGCCAGTTTTTTCAAAGACTTTATTGGTTCCATAAGTCCTTTGGTTCTGTAAAAGACAGCATACAATTCCAGTCAAAGCCTTGGTAAAATAACAAGTTTTTCCAATTATGTCCTGTTACAAAAGAAAATGATTCTTATTATACTTATGCAAATAACTATATTGCCATAAATTAAGAATACTCACAAGTAGGTTCCAAATTCTGGAGAAAGCAGGTAGAAAGAAACAAATATGCTCCAAATTTTTTTCATAGGAGTATACTTTACTTAATTGCTAAAAATGGTTAGGAGCTTAATAGAAAAGTTTCCTTGACTCTGAAAAGCAAAATAAAATATTAGCAACATTTGAAGTCAAAAGTCAACAAGATAATGTCAGTCTCCTATTAGTTCACTTCATGCAGTTAATTCCTGTCCTGCTTGATATAAATGAAAATTTTAGCCCTTGAAGAGTCTTGAAGGTTTTTCCTCTATTATGTCACAATCTCCAACGTTATCAGAAATCTGCATTCAAGAGCACCTGTTAGATCTTTTTAGCTGATTATAAACCACCTTCTAAAGAGGACCAAAATAAGACAACAATCATTTATGGATGACACAAAGCTTTAAAAGACACAATTGACAAGGAAATCTGTTATCTCTGTGGCAGACAATAATTGAACATAACAATTATAATTATTAATGATAACATACACTAAGATATATCAGAATTATGGGAACTTCACATGATTTTGGAACACATATGAATAACATACTTAAAATATAGCCCAAAGAAAGCCAAATCCATTTTATATGTGGCAATGCTTCCAGTATGATTTTTGGTACAAAATAAGCCACATTTCCCCTTCACATAATGTAATATTAATGTTAAACCCAATTCTTAACAAAACGATCTAGACATATTTACTCAGTTTTAATGTTTGACCACAGGGTAAGATTTTTATAGACCTTTTATAATCTTTTACAATTTTTATTAAAGAGCAGGTTAGTGCCCTAAGAGAAACCTATTGTGCTTTTATTTTAATGCTCAATTTACAGAAAAATTGGATGATACTCCTTTAACTTAAGCTGGTATGTTTACACACAGAATTTCCTTTACAATTAACCTTCCACACCTTGCTTAAACCTTCATTTTTGTTTTATTCAACTTAAAACAATCATTTAACCTTTTAATCTAGGCAAAAATCCACATTCTCATGTCTTTTTATAATCTTTTTACCAAAAGTACATTTTACTTTCCTTACACACCTCGCAAGTAGACTGTTTCTTCAATAGTTTTAAATACATGTTACACTTTTAACCGTGAGCAACCTTTAATTTTGGTGAAAACCTTGGTAAGTTTGGGATTTTAATTATGTACAGGGCATGGAGTAGGACTTAGACAGAAGTGCAGATAAGGTCTGACTTATTCCAGCATCTAACTCCAGGTTTCCCTTAATCTAGCTGTAAAGCAGGCAAGTTGTATAGCTAAGAGTCACAGTGGCATTTTATAAAGCATTTAGGAGGCCTAATCACCTTTAACTTGTATAACATTTCTTGCACAAATTCCCCTTCCTAAATTCTTTCACAACTTACACAGACAAGGTATGACATGCCTTGACTTTCTGATTTTTCATAAACATCCCTCTTTTTAAACAACCAGTTACTTTACTTTAGGACAAGATTTTAAAACAGAAGATTCTTTCTTATATAAAATCTCTTTCTTTAATGCCTTTTTGCATAGGTAGGGGCAGGCTAATTTCACATGCCCTGAAGCCTTATCTGGAATTTAACACTCCAAAATAAATTGCACAGTTTTTAAGTCAAAAGAAGCAGCTTATGACCTAAAACATTCAGAAAACCTAATATTTGACCTGTATAATTTAGACCAAATGTTTACATTTTGAAGATATTTTTATTTTTGTCAATAATCTTTAAAGCCCTTTTTACTTTTATAACTTTCTTTGTATCTCCCTTATTTCCTGATTTCTTTTGCCTTGTTTTATATATAACCTTTAAATAAGCTCTTAATTAGACAAAGTTAGCTACCTTTTAAAAAGGGCAAAGTTTTAGAGTGTTTTCCTACAATATATTTTTATTGGAAAATACCCAAATAAGAAAATATCTGTTGTTTAATTTAACTTTAGATCCTAAATTATGCCAAGTTTGTATATGAATATTTATCTCATTACATTTATCTATTTATTTTAATCATTTAACTAGATTATTTACAAAAACTGTGATAGACATAATTTAAAGGTGTGAAACTGCCATTGCAAAATTGTAACTGAGACAGTGAAAATGAACTGACCTAACTGACTCCATCTTGCTTCTAAACTCCAAGCTACTTTTGTTCATTAACTTAGTTTATAGTTTAACTTTGAAACAAAGGTGGTAATAGTCCTTTCCCAGAGCAAACTTTCTTCATTTCTGTGGACTAGATCGCCTAAGGTGACAAGATTAGAGGTAAGGGTATTCTGCTAAACAATTCAACATGTAGCTATCTTTACTATACCAATATTAAAGTTTTATTTATTAAAAATCATATAAGCACAGATCATTCTGTTTTGGTCTGAGTTACAGTTTTGTAGCCTCTATGTCAAATGTTGCCACCTTTTAGTATTTGGCAGAGATAAGTATGAAATTGCTTGGTCAACAAATGCAAACAAAAATGTATGCTGTCAATTTAAGACATTTCTAATATTGCTTCACCAATGATTTTGAAGCTAATTTATTTATTAAAGACTGTATTTAAGTCACATACAACTGAAAAAGCATTTGACTAGTCTTTCCTTTTTTTCTGTTGAAGTATTTAAGTGTTTTATTTTTCTTTGAGCTAATTAATTAGAATCTTTTATATATGTTTGGCAGTAAAACAGTAAATACATAGATGTATTACTCATGCCAATAGAAGTACATTTTATATATTTATAAGATGTCCTTTTTTCCTGTCTTAGACTTGCAAACTCTTGATAACCAGGTTTATTACCCTGGCAGTTGTCAGCTAATTAGTCTAAATCAGCTGGGTGTAGTAGCACATGCCTGTAACTCCAGCACTTTGGAAGGCCAAGGCTGGCAGATCGCCTGAGGCCAAGAGTTCAAGGCTTGCCTGGCCAACATGGCAAAATCCTACTTCTATTTAAAATCCAAAAACATTATCTGGGTGTGGTGGCAGGCACCTGTAATCCCAGCTACTTGGAAGGCTGAGGCAGGAGAGCTGCTTGAACCCAGGAGGTGAAGGTAGCAGTGAGCTGAGATCACACTTTTGCACTCCAGCCTGGACAACAGAGTAAGACTCCATCTCAAAAAAACCACAAAAATAAAAAATAAACAAATAGGCCTAAATCTGCATACTGGAGGAAACAACTCTTTGGTGAAAAATCAGATGGCAAGATTTATATGTCAAAGTATGGAGAGAAAAAGTCTGGTGGTGCTAGAGGGAGATTAAAGATGGATGCCAGATCAAACATAAAATCATAGAAATCTATCACAGGTCTGTATAAGGAGACTAAGTTTATTTAGATATTGATTACTGATATTTTAGCTGGACCTTTGAGCTCTGGGCAGAGCCCACACTGAATCCTGGGTTTTCAAAAATGGAGAATTATTATGGGGGTAGACCATGTGATGCTTTTACAGTGTCATTGAAATTTTTTTCCCAAACAAAGACATTTCTAAGTATCTAAATTATACTGTTTCTTAAACAAACAAACAAACAAAAAAAACCAGAATAACTTCTGTTGTAACAGCTATTAATGAAGAAAATAGGGCTTGGCAACACCCAAAACACATGACACATGCCAAGTAGCTGTGACATCTGTCCTGAGAGTGAGAAACAAGAAGAGTTGCATCGTGGAAAGGGGCAGGCTGAAAAGGTGTTCCAGGTAGAAGGAATGGACAGGCAAGCATGCACACAATGTTTTCTGGGAATGGCAGCCATTATGGTGCTTAATAATTGTGGAGTGGAGGTGGAGCAGAACATAATAAGGAGAAAGCTGTAGGGTGGATCCTGAATGACATTGTAGGTCATGTGTAAGAACTAGGTCTTTATCCTTAGAGCAAGGGGAAGTCACTAAAAGGTTTGTTTCAGGCGGAAGAAAAAACATGGTTAAGATCACTATTTAAAGAGAATGCTTGTGCTGCTCTGAGAAGAGGGGATAAAAATGGACAACAAATGGGGAGCATTTCCAGGGATGCCAGGTGGATGGCCTGGATCAGAGTCCTGCAGAACTGGTGATTCAAAATGGTCACAACTTCTGTGCTTTGGGATGTGGGACAGAGAGACACACATGAAGAAGGCTACTGATTTCTGGAAGCAGCTAGGAGATTCTAAACCAGGAGCCAGCAAACTTTTCCTACAAAAGGTCCAATAGAAAATCTTTCAGCCTGTGTGGGCTGTATGGTCTCTGTTACAACTACTGCTGAGCTCTACCGTGGCAGCCCAAAAGCAGCCACAGAAATATTTCAGTGCAAGGGCAGAGGATGGTGGTATTCCGAAAATACTGACTTACAAAAACAGGTGGTGGTCCAGATTTGGCCAATTGGTTGCGGATTGACAAACTCTTTCATAAACCATACCTCAAACACATGGATAGATCTCTGAGGAATATGAGTACTTGCAAACATGCTCCTGAGAGGTCACAGTAAAAGAATCTCCTGGTACATTGCTTTAAATACAGAGATTTGCAGCTCCCACATCTGCTTCAGTGTAGGAGAACACACAGATCAGCTTGAATTTAGGTAACGAACATGAGTAGAAAGGAAAATTGGAGAGGGGCCTTCCTGGAAGCCAGGTTGAAGAGGATCAGCTGTATCTAGCACTGCTAAGCAGTCAAGTACGATATGGATGACACCATGCCCACTGGCTGTAGCAAGAAGAAAGTTTGGGTTGAGTGGTCAGTACAGAGATAGACCTACAGTGGGTTATGCAGCACAGGGGAAACAAAGATGGAAAACGGTGACTATAAACCTCTTTTAAATAAGGGGAAAGGAAAGATGGTTTTTAATTGGAAGAGAAGGAGAGCCAGGAATTTTTGTTTAAGATAGGAGAGACACTGTCATATTTAAATGCTCATGACCAGAATGCAGTAGAAGCTAGTTGCAATGGTGCACACCTGTAATTCCAATGCTTTGGGAAGCTGAAGTGGGAGGATTTCTTAAGGCCAGGAATTTGAGACCAGCCTGGGCAACAGAGCAAGAGCCTGTCTCTACAAAATAAATTTTTTAGCCAGGCCCGCATGGTGCTTCACACCTATAATCCCAGCACTTTAGGAAGCCAAGGTGGGCAGATGACCTGAGATCAGGAGTTTGAGACCAGCCTGGCAACATGGTAAAACCCATCTCTACTAAAAATACAAAAATTAGATGAGTGTGGTGGTGCACACCTGTAGTCCCAGCTACTTGGAACACTGATGCAGGAGAATCACTTGGATCTGGGAGGAAGAAGTTTCACTGAGACAATTGTACCACTGCATTCCAGTCTGATAGAGAGAAAAATAAAATAAAATTACCAGACTAGGTGGTGCACATCTATAGTCCCAACTACATGAGAGGCTGAGGTGGAAGGATGGCTTGAGTTCAGGAGTTTGAGGCTGCCATGAATTGTGATTGTGCAACTGAACACCAGCCTGGCTGACAGAGGGAGACCCTGTCTTTAAAAAAAAAAAAAAAAGTTGGTAGACAGCAGACTTGAGCAATGCAGGACAGACTGATAAGCTCACAGTTTGTGTTTTACAGGAAGAAGCGTATTTATAAAAAGAGAATAAAAGTAAAGTATTCAGATGCTGGTAAATTTAGATGCAAGAAGATAAAGTCTTTCCAACTGATGACTTCTGTTGTTTTCATAAGCAGGACTCCTTTTAATCTGTTGACAGTGAGTGGGGTGGGTCCCGGGCTCACAGCCCCCAAAAGAATGTGGAGGTTTTGCTGCAGACCGTGGGAGAATAGAGCAGGATAGAAAGAGTAAGGGTTTGTGGGCAGGACTCCACCCCCACACTCAAGTCTAAGGCCTCAGATGAGCCTTTTATTAACCTCTCCTGGGTGGTTTTCACTTTCATTCATTCATTGTAAAAATATGTGTGATGTGTGTGATGGATGCTCTTGTAGGAGCTAAAAGCTGCCCTATTTTCATCCGTTCTACTTTAACAGCAGCCTTTTCCCTGCTGGCTGGTAGAAATAGTGCCATGTACTTGCAGCCCTGTGAACCTGAAGATACAGGTTTTTTTCTTATTCTCTTGGATAAGAGGCAGGGATTTCTGATGGGCCTGGTTGGGTTTATATACCACCCCTGAGCTACTGACTGTGGCTAGTGTGATGTGCTCCAGGAATGGCCAGATCCTACAGTGAAATGGGACATACACCCTGTGTGTATGCTACAGTCCTTCCCATGTACAGTTAAGAAGGAATACCAAAAGAATATATATATTCTAATATAATTAGAAGGAAGTGGGCTGAACAAATAATTTAGTGTAAACACAATGAGAAAATTGGAAATTTGTACAGAAAATAAAATTAAAAAGTGGCAAGAATAATATATACAGTCAAGGATTTGCAGCAAAAGCAGATAACACTGAAGGAGAAAATGTAAAATTCGTGGGATGGTGGGGGAATTGTCATTCACTGTCCTCCATGACCATACCCACCACCAGGTAAACGACTAGTGGTGGCCATGAATACAACAGAGAGCAGAGTATCCCTGTTAACTTCCCCACTCCCAAACCTGCTCTTCGTAAGGGCTCTCCCAACCCCTCAGATACACATTAGAATAGGGAAGGCTTTATCTCTCTGCCTCACTGTTATAGCCACCATGCCTAGATCAGTATCCAGCAGGCAACTGGGGTTCCATTCATTATTGTTTTTAATTTTTGTGGGTATATAGTACGTGTATATATTTATGGGGTATGTAACATTCTGATACAAGCATGTAATGCATAATCATCAAATCAGGATAAATAGGGTATCCATCATCTTAAGCATTTATCCTTTCTTTGCACAACATATAATCCAATTATATTCTGAGTTATTTTTAAGTATACAATAAATTACTGTTGACTGTAGTCACCTTTTTGTGCTATTAATAGGGTGACTACAGTCAACAGTAATTTATTTATTGTTTATTCTAACTAGTATGTATTATTTATTCTAACTATTCTTTATGTACTCATTAACTATCCCCACCTCCCCACTCCACTACCTTTCTTAGCCTCTGGTAATCATCCCTCTACTCTCTATCTCCGTCAGTTCAATTGTTTTAATTTTCAGGTACCACAAATTAGTGAGAACATGAGAAGTTTGTCTTTCTATGCTGGCTTATTATTTCACATACTATAATAACCTTCAGTTTCATCCATATTGTTGCAAAGGACAGGATCTCATTGTTCTTAATGGCCGAACACTACTCCATTGTGTTCATGTACTGCGTTTTCTTTATCCATTTAGCTGCTGATAGACACATAGGGTGCTTTCAAATACTGCCTGTTTTCCATGGTGCATGTATTAATTTGCCACTCCAACAGTCTAGGGGGATTTCCTTTTCTCCACATTCTCATCAGCATTCATTATTACACATAAATCTTTATAAATGTTGTTAAGCAATGTGTTAAGAATTCAGACGTCTCACGGCCATGTGCCATTGATTAAGATTTGTTGATTATGGAAAATTTCTTTACTCTCTCTTCTTCTTGGTAATTAAAATTCAGAAAGAAATATCAATTTCTAAACCAAATTTAGCCTTTATTCCTTCTCACCTCTGCAGTCCAGGAGAGTTTGTGATTCTTCTATCTGGCATAACACATTACGGAAGACTTTGCAAACTAAAACTGAGCACATCAGTCGAAATTCCAGCCATGGATGGTCCTTTCTGAAGCCTCCCTCACAGGAAAAACTGGGTGGTGATGTTAGAATGACCTCTTTGGGGTCTTCCTAGCCCTGTGGAGCCACCATGCTTTTAGAAGCCTCAGAATGTCACCTGGAAAGCAGGGCATATTTTAATATCAAGTGCCAAGTGGTTTAAATACAGAATCACGGATTCTCAGAACATCCCTGAACATTGAGGTATCAGCTCCATTTTCAATCAGTGGTCACACCCTAAGTAAATGGTTGTCCTGGATCACCTAGCCAAAGGGAAAGAATACCTATACCAGATAAAGTCAGATTTCACCAATAAGGACACAGTGTGCCATGCAACAATTTGCAGGAAAGACGCTGCCCTGACAATGCAGCCTGAGAGTGCAGTGCCTGTGATAAAGGTGACTTACTTTACCCTAATGGTCTACAGCACACATAGTCACAAAACTATTTTTGTGAATTTTTCTATGTCCCATTTTGATAGTAAAATATTCACATACAAATAGGTCCAATGAAAGAAAACATCAAACACTGAATGCATCCGCAGCTCAACCATCATTATTTTCACGTGGATAGGAGTCTCCTTCCATTATGACTGGTGGCAGCAACATTTAAAAAAATATTATCATGAAGTATTTATAACAGAAAAAAAAATGTGATTTTCAGTGACATTAATAAGATTCACACTTCTGGGCAAATATAACCGCTGTTTCTAAAGCTCTTTCATCATCCCAAACAGGAAACTCTGTACCCATTAAGCAATAATTCCCATCCTCCACTTGCCCAGGCCCTGGTAACCTCTCATCTCCTTTCTATCTCTACGAATAGCAATAGTCATTTTTGATATGGCTTATGTGAGACAAGTGAAGGTTCACATTAACGTCCTTGGATGAAGATGCACAAATAAGAGTCTTTTTGTTCCCTTCTCTGTCACCATAGACATGTTGACAAATAACTGAATTTCTATGTCATGAAACATTAACATTTCCAGAGGAGAACTCAACACATTTTCTCATCTTAAGGGGTTGTATTTATTTCCCCAGTACATTACTCTGTCAATTGATGTATGTGTGCTTGTGAGTTTGTGTGTGTGTGTGTATGTGTGTGGTATACATGGTAGAGTGAATTACCTTCTATCAGAGTGTTTGGTATATAAAGATACATTAATAGCAATATCACTTCTTTGCTAACATCTAACTTTAAAGATATTTATGGATAATAAGACACCCACCAAGTCATCAGTACTAAGCTATATATAAGCAGTGTTCATTCCAGAGCAAGACTGCAGCTGGTAAACCCAATTATCCTCATTTGGTGCAACAACAGGGGCAGGCACCACTTTGTTATCTCCAGCTTTTCCTGTCTTAACAAACTGTAAGACATCTCACAGAAAAGCGGAGATAAGAATCTTTTTAAATATTCACTTCTTGAAAGCCCATAATCCATTTTTAGTATATAAAGGTGCAAAAGTTTAACTTTGTACCTAAAATGGAGTCCTGCTGTCAGATGCAAAAGCTAAAGGTAATAATCTCATGACAAGGGAGGATGGCTTCATCAAAGCCAATCTTGCTCTGCTTTCAAGATTTTATCCTTTGGATAGTTTATGTTGCATATTAATGATGTCATTTTGTATTTCCCGTTTTCCTCTAGTGTCTGACTATATATTTTTATTGCAGATTTTGTAATGGTAGAATTGGATCATGCTGACTTGCCCCAGGCAGCAAGGATATTAATCTATAAAAAAACAGTGAAGTAGGATTGATTCCCTGATATTATCAGAAATTTTCTCCATGATTTCTTCCTCTCATTGCTATCATCATTATTTTTATCTTTTTATTAACATACTCATATAAAAACCACTCTTTTGTGTAAAATAAGCTATCAACATCTTGTAATCAGCCAGTTTAAATAGAAAAATGTCTTATAGAATTCCAAGGCTCTTTTCACACTCTTGTACAGTGGGTACAACTTTATTTGGTTGCAATTGATTGTGATGTTATTCCATCAATTTTCAATAATAACTTTGAATCTAAGTGTTATTGTTTTTCCTCTTCCCCTCAGCCCCCACCTTTTTTCCTAACACTGCCTCAGGGTCATCTGGAATGGGTAACTTAATTTTCTGAGTTTAGTATCTAATCAAGCAAGTTAATGTGAATTGAATTCAGGCCTCTGGAGAGAGTTTATTCACTCTTTCCAAATACCATTTCTTTTTAAGTACAAAAGGAGTATTCAAATATATTTTGTCCTTCCTGGTAGTGTTTCCTATTTGGGATTATATATCCCTATACTCACATTCTACTGTAATTGGGTAGCAGGTGAGTGTGGGGATACATAATCCCCAAATAGGAAACCTTCAATTACAGAAGTGAACGTGTGGCTGTTTTATGGCCTTAAAATGATTATCTTATGGTGTCTATACTCTTTATGCTTTCAGAACATGTGCTGATTTCTAAATATGCCTTAAAATGTTCATGAAGACAGCTGTACCATAATGGGAGGTGTTCTTGGGGAGTACAGTACTTGTACAGTACTGTTGTCCAATAGTGAAGCATTGTTTTGAGGACCAATTCTTTAGTGAAAATGTCTCTTATTAGCACTAACAGCTGGAATTGACCTGGTTTGGAAAAAATAGTATCCCCTGTAATGAAAGTGCTATTTGTCAATTCAGTAAGAAAGGCAAAAAAGGGATGGTTAGAGTCATTGTCAAACAGGGTTTGTGAAACAATGAATATATGACCCTTTCATAAAGGAAAGTGCTTCCCAAAGGGCATCGTCTTTGACAACCTCAAATTTCAGAGCTCAGTGATGTCATAGGCACCATATGGATGAAACTCTTGTTTATGCTCTTCCAATTGACTGATATTGATCTTAAGACCTGATGAGAATTAAAAAGGGGGCTCTGGGTGGGGCATGCCAA
This sequence comes from Macaca nemestrina, assembly GCF_043159975.1. Lineage (NCBI taxonomy): Eukaryota > Metazoa > Chordata > Mammalia > Primates > Cercopithecidae > Macaca > Macaca nemestrina. The sequence continues at coordinate 2,976,366 of NC_092146.1, read as the reverse complement.
CTTCTTAGAGACCCCCAGATGTTGGGCACCCTCATTCCAGCTCCATACGATAAAGGAGAAGTTTCCAAGCTCCATTAGAGGCTCAATTGGGCTGCAATCAGTAGAACTAAATGAGTATCCACTTCACAAAACTGGACCCAATATGTACTCACAAATGAAGAGTAAGTTGGAATAGGCTGTCTGTAGTCATTCCAGTTACCCAATAGGCCATTATGCAAACACGGCATAAATAAATGTTAATGACTGTACATATTTATTGACCACTGAGTCATTGGACTGGAAGTTCCTTAAAATGAAGGAATGTGACTTGTTCACCATTGCATCTCAAATATCTTGCATCAGTGCACCCTAATACATTCATTATGGGGCTTTGGGCTGAGTTAATAACATGCTTTTTTAATGTATCAGACACTAAAGCAAACGAATAGATGCTATTCTTAAGGCATTCACACTGTCAGGTATAACTGGCCTCATGAACAGCTTAGCATTATACCTGTGCTTTATAAATTACAAACACAGAAATAGAGAAGAGAAAGCCATGAATTCTACCTTGAGGCTTGAGGCAGTCCATGATGCCAAATCAGGACTGACTTGGAAGGGTGGATATAAGTTCATCAATGCCTGGACACCTGAGTGCGAATGGCTTCATCAGAGAAGAATCAAGTGCCTCTCTTGGCTTAAACCCAAGATTTGAAAATGAAGGTGGCTCTACATGAAATGAAATTAAGGATACAATCCAAATTTAAGTGTTCTTGAGGCTATGCTTTTAGTTTTATTTAATGGGAAGCCATTACATCCTAAGTGAGAAGAGCCCAGGTTTAGCAAACCAAAGAGATTATACACATATAATTCAGAAAAGATACCATTTATGTCTATGTAGTGTATGGCAACAATTTTGAGGACAAACAAATTTCATGGATCAACATTTTGGAAATAAAATTGAGTTGACCATGTAACCCATGACTGATGGTGTAAAATATAGGGAGAGGCTGAAGTTGACAGAAATTTATCTCTTACTCTAGAATATTATTGCTCTTGCCTTGCCTCTGTATCTGTACTACCCCCACCCCCTGAAACTCAGGTTAAGTAAGGTGAATAGCCCAAGAGATTGGGTCAGCAACAACCAATTGTTGCTCAAAGTTTTTCTGAGAATTTCTGCTCAAAGTTTGCTGAGAAAGTACTGTTTATAATCATGCCAAAATCTTAGCCCAATGCAATTATGTTCCATGAATGAATAGAACATTTTTGAAGGAAGTGAAGAAATCTTGCATAAAATGCAGCAATAAATAATTCAAAATTTGAAATTTCTGTAGCTTATATAATCCTTCACATCCAGAACATCTTTTCACCTCACAGATGGATATACTTTTGCTGCAGCTTAGGACACACCATTCAGAATTTCCATAACAATACAGTTTCTTTGAAAAAATATATTAGTACATTTTGATAATGGCCTGCACTTGTTTCTGAATTCTAAGAGTGTGTTTTCTGAATTATGTTATCCTCCAGTGATGAAGGGAAGAGTAGGAATCAAATGAGAGTCAAAATGAGAAGGAATCTCCAGGAATTTGTGGGAATGACACAGACTGCAGTTTGTGTTATGGTGAGAAATTCTGGCAAAGATGTATTAAATGAAAAAATGTCTGTCTAGTTGCACTGTATATGTTCAAACCCACTAGGTACACAATGCCAAAGATTTGTTTAAAGACTAGACAATGGCAAAATCAGGAAAGAATTTTATTTACAGAGAACATTGTTTGATCTGAGACTTGGTATAGGCTCACGCTGGAATCACAGGACTGATATGCCTATAACAGCATCTTTCTCCAAAGAGTACTACCAATAACAAATTAATTCTGTGCTGCTAAAACTGAAATATGCAGCAAGCAGACATTTTCTAAGGCACTGAACAGGAATGTTCCAACTGAAATGGCAGTTTAATGGCACAATTTGGAAGGGAAACAGAGACCCCTGTTATGTAATCTAATATTTGGCAAGGCTTAGACAAATGTTTGGGCAACTTTCAGGTTAATGTTTGACAAGGGCTTTACTCTCTCATTGTATGTAATTTGACACTGTATTGATTTTGATAAAGCCTTTAAATGTACTTAAATAAAGAGAATGTGAAGTGGCCAAGGGAAAATAGCAAAGGTGCCTGAAAGCCACAGAAGTCAAACAGTAAGGTGAAGGAAGTCTGGAGGCGATACCCATTGCCTGCTGTCCAGGGCCAGAGCTTCCTTGGCCCTACTTCCAGAGACCCTAATTCTGGGTCTAGGTTCTCCACTCAACCTTGCAAGCAGTTCTTGAAAGTTCTCAATAGCAGAAGCAGAAGGGACTGGATGGGCCCTCTGGTCTCTGCAGAGCAATCGCAGAACTCAGTCATTCTAGGCTGTGTGTACTCACGAGCATATGCTCTCTATGGGCTCATCCAAAAATTCATACCCTGACTAGGACACCAAATCTATCCTGGGTGCAGGAAACCACAAAACATTACTTAGAATCTATGTCAGGTGAAAAAACCTCAAAACATTACAGTATGCAGCAGCAGAGGGGAGTCATTGACTTTTTATCTGAAATTCCCAACAATACCTGGGAAAAGAAGGGCTGGTATTCCAGGTCATTGATCAGAAGCAGCCCATATGGCTTTATTTTGCTGACTATAGACTCCTGAAAGTCAGCTGAATGGAATAGATTATGATCCTTTGTCCATAATTGCATTTGGGTGACTGCAGCTGGGATTTGGCTTCTGGGAGCTCTCCAGTGAAGAGTCTGTGTTTAATAGAAAATGCCATGTATTCCAAAGGCCAGAGGAGCGGGCTCTGCCTGCTGAAAGCTAGTTTGAGGTTTATATATCTATAGCGCATCACCATGAGAGGCTAGGACATGCATGCTCCTTGGAGTTGGTGTAAGGAATTTGGAAGAAACTTACAAGGGGGGAACAACCTGATATCCTGCCATTGCTGCTGGTGCTGCAGATGGTGGTGGTGATGATGATTAAGGTGATAATGGTGATGTTGATGATAATGATAACCGTGATGGTGATGACAATGATGTTGATGATAATGGTAATAATTATGGTTATGATCATGATGGTGCTGTGGTAATGACAGGATAATGATGGTGGTGGTGGTGGTGATTATACTGGTGCTGGTGATGATAGTCATGAGAAGGGTTCCAAGATGGCTGAATGGGAATAGCTTGTCTACAGCTTCCAGTATGAGTGATGCAGAAGATAGGTGATTTCTGCATTTCCAACTGAAGTACAGGGTTCATCTCAATGGGGCTTGTTGGACAGTGGGTACAGCCCACAAAGTGTGAACCCAAGCAGGGTGGGGCATCGCATCACCTAGGAAGCACAAGGGGTTGGGGAATTCCCTTTCCTAGCCAAGGGATGCCGTGACAGATGGTACTGGAAAATCGGGACACTCCCACCCTAATACTGCACTTTTCCAACAGTCTTAGCAAATGGCACACCAGGAGATAATATCCCACGCCTGGCTGGGAGGGTCCCATGCCCACAGAGCCTCACTCACTGCTAGCAGAGCAGTCTGAGATTGAACTGCAAGGGAGCAGTAAGGCTAGGGGAGGGGATCTGCCATTACTGAGGCTTGAGTAGGTAAACAAAGTGGCCTGGAAGCTTGAACTGGGTGGAACCCACCACAGCTCAAGGAGGCCGGCCTGCCTCTGTAGACTCCCCCACTGGGGGCAGGGCATAGCTGAACAAAAGACAGCAGAAACTTCTGCAGACTTAAACATCCCTGTCTGACAGCTTTAAAGAGAGTAGTGCTTCTCCCAGCACGGAGTTTGAGATCTGAGAAAGGACAGACTGCCTCCTCAAGTGGTCCCTGACCTCCAAGTAGCCTAATTGGGAGACACCTCCCAGAAGGGGCCAACTGAAACCTCATACAGCCTGGTGCCTCTCTCAGACAAAGCTTCCAGAGGAAGGATCAGGCAGGAACATTTGCCATTCTACAATATTTGCTGATCTGCAGCCTCAGCTAGTGATACCCAGGCAAACAGGGTCTGGAGTGGACCTCCAGCAACAGACCTGAAGCTGCGGGTCCTGACTGTTAGAAGGAAAACTAACAAACAGAAAGGACATGCACATGAAAACCCCATCTGTACAGGGGCAGAAAAGCCAAAAATACTAAAAATCAGAGTGCCTCTTCTTCAAATGAACGCAGCTCCTTATTAGTAATGGAACAAAGCTGGATGGAGAATGACTTTGATGAGTTGAAAGAAGAAGGTTTCAGATGATCAGTAATAAAAAACTTCTCAGAGCTAAAGGAGGATGTTTGAACCCAGTGCAAAGAAGCTAAAAACCTTGAAAAAAGCTTAGAAGAACGGCTAACTAGAATAAACAGTTTAGAGAAAACCTTAAATGACCTGATGGAGCTGAAAACCATGGCACGAGAACTACATGACACATTCACAAGCTTCAGTAGCCGATTTGATCAAGTAGAAGAAAGGATATCAGTGATTGAAAATCAGATGAATGAAATGAATCGAGAAGAGAAGTTTAGAGAAAAAAGAGTGAAAGAAAAGAACAAAGCCTCCAAGAAATGTTCGACTATGTGAAAAGACCAAATCTACCTCTGACTGGTGTACCTGAAAGTTATGGGGAGAATGGAACCAACTGGAAAACACTCTTCAGGATATTATCCAGGAGAACTTCCCCAACCTAGCAAGGCAGGCCAACATTCAAATTCAGGTAATACAGCAAACGCCACAAAGATACTCCTCAAAAAGAGCAATTCCAAGATACATAATTGTCAGATTCACCAAACTTGAAATTTAGGAAAAAATATTAAGGGCAGTCAGAGAGAAAGGTCGGGTTACCCAGAAAGGGAAGCCCATCAGATTAACAGCAGATCTTTTGGATCTTTTGGCAGAAACACTACAAGACAAATAAGAAGGGGGAACAATATTCAACATTATTAAAGAAAACAATTTTCACCCAAACTTTCATACCAGCCAAACAAGCTTCATAAGTGAAGGAGAAATAAAATCCTTCACAAACAAATGCTGAGAGATTTTGTCATCACCAGGCCTGCCTTACAAGAGCTCTTGAAGGAAGCACTAAACATGGAAAGAAACAACTGGTACCAGTCACTGCAAAAACATGCCAAATTGTAAAGACCATTGATGGCAGAAAGAAACTGCATTAACTTATGAGCAAAATAACCAGCTAACATCATAATGACAGGATCAAATTCACACATAACAATATTAACCTTAAATGTAAATGGGCTAAATGCTCCAATTAAAAGACACAGACTGGCAAATTGGATAAAGAGTGAAGACCCATCAGTGTACTGTATTTAGGAGACCCAAATCACATGCAGAAACACACATAGGCTCAAAATAAAGAGACGGAGGAAGATCTACCAAGCAAGTAGAAACAAACAAACAAAAAAGCAGGGGTTGCAATCCTAATCTCTGATAAAATAGACTTTAAACTAGTGAAGGTCAGAAGATACAAAGAAGGCCATTACATAATGGTGAAGGGATCAATTCAACAAGAAAAGCTAACTATCCTAAATACAAATGCACCCAATACAGGAGAACCCAGATTTAAAAGCAAGTCCTTAGAGACCTAGGAAGAGACAGATTCCTACACAATAATAATGTGAGACTTTAATAACCCACTGTCAACATTAGACAGATCAACGGGACAGAAAGTTAAAAAGGATATCCAGTAATTGAACTCAGCTATGCACCAAGTGGACCTAATAGACATCTACAGAACTCTACACCCCAAATCAACAGAATATACACTTTTCTCAGCACCACATCGCACTTATTCCAAAATTGACCACATAGTTGGAAGTAAAGCACTCCTCAGCAAATGTAAAAGAATAGAAATTATAACAAATTGTCTCTCAGACCACAGTGCAATCAAACTAGAACTTAGGATTAAGAAACTCACTCAAAACCACTCAACTACATGGAAACTGAACAACCTGCTCCTGAATGACTACTGGGTAAATAATGAAATGAAGGCAGACATACAGATGTTCTTTGAAACCAATGAGAACAAAGACACAACATACCAGAATCTCTGTGAAACATTTAAATCAGTGCATAGAGGGAAACTGATAGCACTAAATGCCCACAAGAGAAAGCAGGAAAGATCTAACATTGACACCATAACATCACAATTAAAAGAACTAGAGAAGCAAGAGCAAACAAATTCAAAAGCTAGCAGAAGGCAAGAAATAACTAAGATCAGAGCAGAACTGAAAGAGATAGAGACACAAAAAACTCTTCAAAAAATCACTGAATCCAGGAGCTGGATTTTGAAAAGATCAACAAAAATGATAGACTGCTAGCAAGACTAATAAAGAAGAAAAGAGAGAAGAATAAAATAGATGCAATAAAAAATGATAAAGAGGATATCACCACTGATCCCAAAGAAATACAAACTACCATCAAAGAATACTATAAACAGCTCTACACAAATAAACTAGGAAATCTAGAAAAAATAGATAAATTCCTGGACACATACACCCTCCCAAGACTAAACCAGGAAGAAGATAAATCTCTGAATAGACCAATAACTGGTTCTGAAATTGAGGCAATAATTAATAGCATACCAACCAAAAAAAAGTCCAGGACCAGACGGATTCTCAGCCGAATTCTACCAGAGGTGCAAAGAGGAGCTGGTACCATTCTTTCTGAAACTATTCCAATCAATAGAAAAAGAGGGAATCCTTCCTAATTCGTTTTATGAGGCCAGCATCATCCTAACACCAAAGCCTGGTAGAGACACCACAAAAAAAGAGAATTTTAGGCCCATGTCCCTGATGAACATCAATGCAAAAATCCTCAACAAAAATACTGGCAAACCAAATCCAGCAGCACATCAAAAAGCTTATCTACCATGACCAAGTCGGCTTAATCCCTGGGATGCAATGCTGGTTCGACATATGTAAATCAATAAATGTAATCCATCATATAAACAGAACCAAAGACAAAAACGATACGATTATCTCAACAGATGCAGAAAAGGCCTTTGACAAAATTCAGCAGCCCTCCATGCGAAAAACTCTCAATAAATTAGGTATTGATGGGACGTATCTCAAAATAATAAGTGCTATTTATGACAAACTCACAGCCAATATCATACTGAATGGGCAAAACTGGAAGCATTCCCTTTGAAAACTGGCACAAGACAGTAATACCCTCTCTCAGCACTCCTATTCAACATACTGTTGTAAGTTCTGTCAAGGGCAATCAGGCAGGAGAAAGAAATAAAGGGTATTCAATTAGGAAAAGAGGAAGTCAAATTGTCCTTGTTGGCAGATGACATGATTGTATATTTAGGAAATCCTATCGTCTCAGCCCAAAATCTCCTTAACCTAATAAGCAACTTCAGCAAAGTCTCAGGATACAAAATCAATGTGCAAAAATCACAAGCATTACTATACACCAATAACAAACAGAGAGCCAAATCATGAGTGAAGTCCCATTCACAATTGCTTCGAAGAGAATAAAATACCTAAGAATCCAACTTACAAGGGACATGAAGGACCTCTTCAAAGAGAACTACAAACCACTGCTCAACAAAATAAAAGAGGACAGAAGTAAATGGAAGAACATTCCATGCTCATGGATAGGAGGAATCAATATTGTGAAAATGGACATACTGCTCAAAGTAATTTATAGATTCAGTGCCATCCCTAGCAAGCTACCAATGACTTTCTTAACAGAATTGGGAAAAACTACTTTAAAGTTAATATGGAACCAAAAAAGAGCCCACATTGCCAAGACAATCCTAAGCCAAAAAAGCAAAGCTGGAGGCATCACACTATCTGACTTCAAACTATACTACAAGGCTACAGTAACCAAAACAGCATGGTACTGGTACCAAAACAAAGATATAGAGCAATGGAACAGAACAGAGCCCTCAGAAATAATACCACGTATCTACAACTATCTGATCTTTGATAAACCTGACAAAAACAAGAAATGGTGAAAGGGTTCCCTGTTTAATAAATGATAACAGGGTTTCCATTTTCCATTATTTCCTACACTAGCCATTTAGGAAAACTGGCTAGTCATATGTAGAAAGCTGAAACTGAACCCCTTCCTTACACCTTATACAAAAATTAATTCAAGATGGATTAAATACTTAAATGTTAGACTTAAAACCATAAAAACCATACAAGAAAACCTAGGCAATATCATTCAGGCCATAGGCATGGGCAAGGACCTCACGACTAAAACACCAAAAGCAATGGAAATAAAAGCCAGAATTGACAAATGGAATCTAATTAAACTAAAGAGCTTCCACACAGCAAAAGAAACTACCATCTGAGTGAACAGGCAACCTACAGAATGGGAGAAAATTTTTACAATCTAGCCATCTGACACAAGGCTAATATCCAGAATCTACGAAGAACTTCAACAAATTTACAAGAAAAAATCAAACAACCCCATCAAAAAGTGGGGGAAGGATATGAACAGATGCTTCTCAAAAGAAGACATTTATGCAGCAACAGACACATGAAAAAATGCTCATCATCACTGGCCATCAGAGAAATGCAAATCAAAACCACAATGAGATACCATCTCCCACCAGTTAGAATGGCAATCATTAAAAAGTCAGAAAACAACAGGTGCTGGAAAGGATATGGAGAAATAGGAACACTTTTACATTGTTGTTGGGACTGTAAAGTAGTTCAACCATTGTGGAAGACAGAGTGGCAATTCCTCAAGGATCTAGAACTAGAAATACCATGTGACCCAGACATTCCATTACTGGGTATATACCCAAAGATTATAAATCATGCTGCTCTAAAGATACATGCACACATATGTTCATTGCGGCACTAGTCACAATAGCAAAGACTTGGAACCAACCCAAATGTCCATCAATGATAGACTGGATTAAAAAAATGTGGCACATATACATCATGGAATACTATGCAGCCATAAAAAAGGATGAGTTCATGTCCTTTGTAGGGACATGGAGGAAGCTGGAAACCAACATTCTGAGCAAATTATCGCAAGGACAGAAAACCAAACACCGCATGTTCTCACTCATAGGTGGGAATTAAACATGAGAACATTTGGACACAGGGTGAGAACATCACACACCAGGGGCCTGTCGTGGTGTGGGGGGAGAGGGGCAGGCTATACCTAATGTAAATGATGAGTTAATGGGTATAGGGGTGCAGCACACCAACATGGCACATGTATATATATGTAACTAACCTGCACATTGTGCACGTGTACACTAGAACTTAAAGCATAATTTAAAAAATTAAAAAAAGAAATAAAACAAAGTACTCAACCATATCAGAGTTCCTTTCTGTGAAAACAGTCAGGCTTAATAATAGTTCAGTTCAAATAAATGAGTTATTATGTGTTTCAAAGAACATCATAATTCCCACGGAGAAATAAATAACAATACACATTTTTGTAAGACTGATAACCACAAGCAGTCAAGAGCTAATAGACTGAATCTGTTCATTTTTATTATAGGTTATACAAACAATAATAAATCCATATGTTCTTACTCATTTAATTGGCAGTAATGTAGTGTGATGTAGAGAATTACAAGTTCTTAATAAGCAAGGAATATGATAAATGGCATAATATTTTGATAAATATGCGTGTTGATATTAGGATAAGGGGAATAGTTAATGAAGGATCATCTACAAAAATTTAGATTTAACTCCCCCCATTCCGTTAGATGTCATGATCTTACTTTTCCTCTTTATTTCATAAAAAGAAAGAACACAAAACTGAAAGTTAATCAGCCAGCAGCCGATGTGTAATTCATGTGCCATTAATAGGAGATATAGCAGTAAATATTTTATAAGTTGACATAATTTTGGATTGACGATGAATTAAGTGTATATAGTATTATCTGTTTTGGTAAAATAGGTCTCCATTGTTACTGAGCACCATGTGAAATTCAAAAGAAGTCCCATTTTTTTTTCTGCAGGTTGTACTCCAAAGTAAGGTGAAGATTTATCAGATTCATACATCATCAGTTGAATTTGATAAAGTCAGGAGTATCAACCCATACTAGTTCAGTGCTTGAAGGTATTTTGTTTTTATTATTATACAACTAACAGGGTTTTTCTTCTCAATAAATGACATCATCGTACTGCATGTTGAGATTCTCTAAAAAGGACTGTTTACATCACAACCTATGGGAGAAATGACTTTTCTCATTTAACATTTTAAAATAATGCTCTTTTTGCTTTGTTACTAGACTCTGGTGATATAGTTGAGGATGACTGAAAAGGTGACATTGAGATTGGTGCAGAAAAATCGCCATCAGGCTCACCACTCATTTTCTGTAGTGTATCTTAATTCAAAAAATGTTTGTTGTGGCTCACGCCTGTAATCCCAGCACTTTAGGAGGCCAAGGCGTGTGGATCACAAGGTCAGGAGATTGAGACCATCCTGGCCAACATGGTGAAACCCCGTCTCTACTAAAAAATACAAAAAAATTAGGCAGGTGCGGTGGTGGGCGCCCATGGTCCCAACTACTTGGGAGGTTGAGGCAGGAGAAATGGTGTGAACCTGGGAGGCAGAGGTTGCAGTGAGCTGAGCTCGTGCCACTGCACTCCAGCCTGGGTGAGAGAGAAAGACTCCGTCTCAAAAAAAAAAAAAAAATTTGGCCAAGGCCAAATTTCCTCACTTTTAACTGTGATTTGTCCTCCCCCAAAACAGGACAAATCCTGTGTAGACAGCCTGGATTTTAATTATATTTACTGTTCAAATTATTTAGTGGTTTTTAATGCACTTCCCAGTTTCCCAAATTTGTGGAAGTTTCCTCTGTTCCTATATTTTTCCCCATTGTGTTTGTAGTGTACAATGCATTAATACATTGATTTAATGTCATTATTGTGAGCTTTCAAAAGGAAGAAGAGATCATATATGAGGTTAGTTCATGACATAAAAAACTTTCTCTTTTTGGCCCTCAAAATTTAGATGTCATTTAACAAGCAAGTTGATTTCGTTCAAACTACTTCCCCTTAACTGCTCTTATAAGAGAGAGCTTAAATTTTATAATCTCACCCACCAACTGAAGTCGTTTCTTTTTTTTTTTTTTTATGCTTTAAGTTCTGGGGTACATGTGCAGAACATGCAGGTTTTACATAGGTATACATGTGCCATAGTGGTTTGCTGCACCCATCAACCTGTCATCTACATTAGGTATTTCTCCTAATGCTATCCTTCCTCTAGCCCCCACACCCTGAACAGGTCCTGGGTGTGATGTTCCCCTCCTTGTGTCCATGTGTTCTCATTGTTCAACTCCTCTTATGAGTGAGAACATGCAGTGTTTGGTTTCATGTTCTTGTGGTAGTTTGCTGAGAATGATGGTTTACAGCATCATCCATGTCCCTGCAAAGGACATGAACTCATCTTTTTTATGGCTGCATAGTATTCCGTGGTGTATATGTGCCACATTTGCTTTATCAAGTCCATCATTGATGGCATTTGGGTTGGTTCCAAGTTTTTGCTATTGTGAACAGTACCACAATAAACATACATGAGCATGTGTCTTTATAGAAGAATGATTTATAATCCTTTGGGAATACGCCCAGTAAAGATTGCTGGGTCAAATGGTATTTCTAGTTCTAGATCCTTGAGGAATCGCCACACTGTCTTCCACAATGGTTGTACTAATTTACACTCCCACCAACAGTGTAAAAGCATTTCTATTTCTCCACATCCTCTCCAGCATCTGTTGTTTCCTCACTTTTTAATGATCACCATTCTAACTGGCATGAGATGGTATCTCATTGTGGTTTTGATTTGCATTTCTCTAATGACCAGTGATGATGAGCTTTCTTTCATGCTTGTTGGCTGCATAAATATCTTCCCTTGAGAAGTGTCTGTTCATATCCTTTGCCCACTTTTTGATAGGGTTGTTTGATTTTTTTCTTTTTAATCCGTTTAATTCTTTGTAGATTCTGGATATTAGCCCTTTGTCAGATGGATAGATTACAAAATTTTTCTCCCATTCTGTAGGTTGCCTCTTCACTCTGATGATAGTTTCTTTTGCTGTGCAGAAGCTCCTTAGTTTAATCAGATCCCATTTGTCAGTTTTGGCTTTTGTTACCACAGCTTTTGGTGTTTTAGTCGTGAACCCTTAGCCCATGCTTATGTCCTGAATGGTATTGCCTAGGTTTTCTTCCAGGGTTTTTGTGGTTTTAGGTCTTACATTTAAGTCTTTAATCCATCTTGAGTTAATTTTTGTATATGGTGTAAGGAAGGGATTCAGTTTCAGCTTTCAGCATACGGCTAGCCAGTTTCCCCAGCACTATTTATTAAATAGGGAATCTTTTTCCCATTACTTGTTTTTGTCAGGTTTGTAAAAGATCAGACAGTTGTAGATGCGTGGTGTGATTTGTGAGGCCTCTATTCTGTTCCATTGATCTATATCTCTGTTTTAGCACCAGCACCATGCTGTTTTTGTTACTGCAGCCTTGTAGCATAGTTTGAAGTCAGGTAGTGTGATGCCTCCACCTTTGTTCGTTTTGCTTAGGATTATCTCGGCTATGCAAACTCATTTTTGATTTTATATAAAATTTAAAGTAGTTTTTTCCAATTTCATAAAAAAGGTCAACAGTATCTTGATCAGGATAACACTGAATCTATAAATTACTTTGGGCAGTATGGCCATTTACACAATATTGATTCTTCCTATCCATGAGCATGGAATATTTTCCCATTTGTTTGTGTCTTCTCTTATTTCTTTGAGCAGTAGTTTTTAGTCCTCCTTGAAGAGGTCCTTCAAATCCTTGTAAGCTGTATTCCCAGGTATTTTATTCTCTGAAGCAATTGTGAATGGGAGTTCACTCATTATTTGGCTCTCTGTCTATTGACGGTGTATAGGAATGCTTGTGATTTTTACACATTGATTTCGTATCCTGAGACTGCTGAAGTTGCTTATCAGCTTAAAGAGATTTTGGGCTGAAATGATGGGGTTTTCTAAATATACAATCATGTCATTTGCAAAAAGGGACAATTTGACTTCCTCATTTCCTAACTGAATATGCTTTATTTCTCTTGCCTGACTGCTCTGGTCAGAACTTCCAATAGTATGTTGAATAGGAGTGGTTAGAGAGGGCTTCCTTGTCTTGTGACAGTTTTCCAAGGAAATGTTTCCAGTTTTTGCCCATTCAGTATGATATTGGCTGTGGGTTTGTCATAAATAGCTCTATTATGCTGAGATATGTTCTATCAATGCCAAGTTTATTGAGAGTTTTTAGCATGAAGTGCTGTTGAATTTTGTTGAAGGCCTTTTCTGCATCTATTGAGATAATCATGTTTTTATTGGTTCTGTTTATGTGATGGGTTATGGTTTTTTTTTTTTTTTTTTTTTTTTTTTTTTTTTGAGATGGAGTCTCACGCTGTTGCCCAGGCTGGAGTGCAGTGGCGCGATCTCGGCTCACTGCAAGCTCCGCCTCCCGGGTTCCCGCCATTCTCCTGCCTTAGCCTCCTGAGTAGCTGGGACTACAGGCGCCCGCCACCGCGCCCGGCTAATTTTTTGTATTTTTAGTAGAGACGGGGTTTCACTGTGGTCTCGATCTCCTGACCTTGTGATCCGCCCGCCTCGGCCTCCCAAAGTGCTGAGATTACAGGCGTGAGCCACCGCGCCCGGCCTGGGTTATGTTTTTTTATTTGCATATGTTGAACCAGCCTTGCATCCCAGGGATGAAGCCAACTTGATTGTGCTGGACAAGATTTTCAATGTGCTGGTGGATTTGGTTTGCCATTATTTTGTTGAAGATTTTTGCATCAATGTTCATCAGGGTTATTGGCCTGAAATTCTCTTTTTTTGTTGTGTCTCTGCCAGGTTTTGATGTCAGGATGATGCTGGCCTCATAATATGAGTTGTGGAGGAGTCCTTCTTTTTCTATTGTTTGGAATAGCTTCAGAAGGAATGGTACAACTTCCTCTTTGTACCTCTGGTAGAATTAGCTTGTGAATCTGTTTGGTCCTGTACAGATTTTTGGTTGGTAGGCTATTAATTATTACCTCAATTTCAGAGCCTGTTATTGGTCTCTTTAGAGATTCAATTTCTTCCTTGTTTAGTCTTGGGAGGGTGTACGTATACAGGAATTTATCCATTTCTTCTAGATTTTCTAGTTTATTTGCATAGAGGTGTTTACAGTATTCTCTGATAGTTTATTTTCTGTGGGAGTGGTGGTGATAACCCCTTTATCATTTTTTATTGAATGTATTTGATTCTTCTCTCTTTTCTTCTTTATTAATCTGGCTAGTGGTCCATTTATTTTGTTGATCTTTTCAAAACACCACCTCCTAGATTCTTTGATTTTTTGAAGGGTTTTCATGTCTCCATCTCCTTCAGTTCTGCGCTGACCTTAGTTATTTCTTGTCTTCTGCTAGCTTTTGAATTTGTTTGCTCTTGCATCTCTAGTTCTTTTAATTGTGATGTTAGGGTGTCAACTTTACATCTTTTCTTCTTCTCTTGTGGGCATTTAGTGCTATAAATTTCCCTCTACACACTGCTTTAAATGTGTCCCAGATATTTCGGTATGTAGCATCTATGTTCTCACTGGTTTCAAAGAACATCTGTATGTCTACCTTCATTTCGTTATTTACCTAGCAGTTAATCAGGAGCAGGTTGTTCACTTTCCATGTAGTGATGCAGTTCTGAGTGAGTTTCTTAATTCTGAGTTCTAGTTTGATTGCGTTGTGGTCTGAGAGACTCTTTGTTATGGTTTGCATTCTTTTGCATTTGTTGAGGAGTGTTTTACTTCCAATTATGTAGTCCACTTTAGAATAAGTGCAATTT